>NC_141689.1:241636536-242252869 GCF_964263255.1 Lissotriton vulgaris | reverse complement strand
TAATCTCTGGTTTAATTCTTATATAGCAAGCTCTGTTGTTTAACTGTTTATACGCTTCAGATAGATATCTTTGCCTGCCCCAGAGGACCACATTCCCGCCCTTGTCAGCATTGCGTACCAAACAATCATCATTCTGCTTGATTTTCTCAATAAGGGCTGTCTGAGCTTTTTCTTGCTTGCTAAATTTTTTATTGCATACACTGGTGCACTTCTCCAGGTTTTTTAAGTCGTTTACCACCAAATCATTGAAAATGTCGATGTTATCTCGTGCAGTATAGGGGATATACCGAGATCTTGGACGAAAACCAGTCGGATCACTGGCATTGATGACCAGTCCTTCAGATCTTGCTACCTCATCTGCATGGCTCATAAATTCCACAGGTTCAACTGTTCTCTGTTCCCCTGAATTTTCTCCATTTGTATCGTTCTCATACATTCTGCCGGAAGGTTGAAAATCCAACATGAGGTCCATATCTTGTACATTGAGTTCACCTAGCGAGGCCTCGCTTTCTCCAGGGTTTCGAACTCCACTCCTAGAACCAGGGTTCATAGAGAAATGTTTTTTAAGTTTCAAAAATCTTGCAAACTTGAAGATGTCAATGCGAGTTTGGACGTAGTTAAACTCAGCTCCTGGGCATATGAAAGTGTGTACGTTTATATACACATATATAATCTAAAACCATTTAATTTTTTTAAAATTTAACTCATATTATAATTTTATAATTGCTTTTAAATTTACCAATATATTATATATATGTATATATATATATATATATATATATATATATATATATATATATATATATATACTTGTACTGCGTCCCTTAACCTCCAGAATGATGAGAAAGAGTGCTCGAACTCCTTTTATGTGTGCAATAAGATTTTTATTCTCATCTCATTATAGTCATGACGCATTTCGGCCGCTTAAATATACATATGTGTGTATTACCTACTGGCGGTCGCCAGTAGGTAGTTAAAGTTAGATCCTAGTTTCCATAAGAAGTCCGCAACATTCTATTTGGAATAACTTTGGCACCGGTTGATGAATCTTCGCGAAATTCTCAAAAGAAGATCGGGCGCTCCTTCCCTGAAAGTTTCGGGGTGATCCGTGAAGCAGGGGCAGAGAAAAAAGGGGGGTCCCAAAACGTGTTTTCCCCATGCAATTTTCCATAGGAACCTTCAGACACGGCTACAGCCCGAACTGCTGAACGGAATTACACCAAATTTGGCAAAAAGGTAGAGTTTGGTTCGCAGATCACACTTTTTGTTAAATGTTAATTGTTAAATTATATCTATAGACGAAGTACCGTACCCGTACAGTACGCGTACCCTCCCGAGCACAAGCTTTATGCAAATTGGCTGTCAACACTCCAAACCAGGAAGTGTTGGCAGCCATCTTGAGCCTCCGTAGAACTGAGGCACAAGAAAACAGAAAAAGAAATGCAAAAAACGCGAAAAGGACGCAGGGTAGAAACACCCTCATCCCCTAGGCCTGCTTAGGGGATCCACAAGGACCCCCAGGGCCGCAAACATTTTTTGCAGAGAGGTGTAATGAGGCCACGTCCCTTTTTACACCTCTCTGCCACGCAGCCCCCTGGCGCATACTGGAGGTTCCTGGTGGGCTAGTTGGCCCCCAGGGACTCCCAGTATTCAAGGGGATTTAGTTCCCCCTCTGGAAACGTGCCAGGGGGCTCTATACACCTCTCTGCAACTCAGATCCCTGGTGCATACTGGAAGCACCTGGTGGGCTAGTTGGCCCACAGGGGACCTCAGGATTGAAGAGGAATTAATTCCCCAACTTAAAACACGCCACAGGGTGTGTTCGCACACGTCACCTCAGGCCCCACCCCCTTCCTTCATTATTGAGCGAAATATTCCTCTACAATCAGCTGAACTACGAATTCCGATTTACTCACCTGTTATCACAAGAGACGTCAGTGCTGCATCTTTGAGCCCAGTACGGATCCTAAAAAGTAATTCTAACCGTACTTACAGCAACTTGAATTTCCTTCCATAGGCTAACATTGACTAGTTTCACTTGGAAATTCTTCTAAGTGTGGAGTTTTGGAACGTTAAAAAATTCCTCTAAAATCAGCCCAACTACGAATTCCGATTTACTCACCTGTTATCAGGAGAGACCTCAGTGCTGCATCTTTCAGCCCACTGCTGATCCTGAAAAGTAATTCTAACCATACTTACAGTAATTTGAATTTCCTTTGATAGGCTAACATTGACTGGTTTCACGTGGAAATTCTTTTAAGTGTGGAGTTTTGGAACTTAAAAAAATTCCTATAAAATCAGCCAAAGTACTACGAATTCCGATTTACTCACCTGTTATCAGGAGAGACCTCAGTGCTGCATCTTTTAGCCCACTACTGATCCTGAAAAGTAATTCTAACCATACTTACAGTAACTTGAATTTCCTTCCGTAGGCTAACATTGACTGGTTTCACTTGGAAATTCTTCTAAGTGTGGAGTTTTGGAACTTTAAAAAAATCCTCTAAAATCAGCCGAACTACGAACTCTGATTTACGCACCTGTTATCAGGAGAGACCTCAGTGTTGCATCTTTCAGCCTAGTACTGATCCTGAAAAGTAATTTTAACCGTACTTACCAGTAACTTGGATTTCCTTCCATAGGATATCATTGCCTGCTATATAAAATATATAAATTGAAAAAAAAATCAAATAAAAAATAAATATTACAATTTCAATATTTTTCAAAACATTCTTTTTCAATTTATATTAAAAATATGTAATGTAATTTAAAAAATAAAATATCTAAAAATAAATACTTTAAAACAATGTAGTAAATCAGTATAAAAAATATATAACAATTAATACATTTAAAAATTATCATTTACAAAATCTTTGAAATGCACTGAAAAAACCATAGGTTTCAAAAACGTTATAGTTAGGAATTAGCATTTAAAAGACCTTAGAAACTCACTGAAAAAACCATAGGTTTCAGCCACGTTATAGTTAGCTGGACATTTCACTCATACAAAACCATTGAAATTCCCCCGTTATGCGTGCCCGCAATGCACTGCTGATGACGTCACATATTACATCACTCATGACATGGTCAGTGACATCACTCATGACATCACTGATGACATCTCAAATTACACCACTGATGACATCACTGATGACATCATCCTTATGAAAGAGTGGCAGACCTCCTCTCACCCTAACATAACATTTTATATACACATTCGAAAATAGAAATAAAAATGTTCAAAAAATTGGAAATACCAATACCAATTACAACAACCTACTCAGTTATTCCAAGATCTACATACACATCCACTCATTCACCAACAGTTCTATATAGTCACTCATACATGTACTCAATCATCATATGTACTCATACACCTATACATCCTGTTACACACCAATACTCATCCACTAGGTTACTCACACACATACTCACACCTGCAAATAAACTATCAAACATCCATTTACTTGCATATACAGCTATACACACACACCACTACACTTACTTCTACAGAAACCTAGACATACTTACTCTCTTAAACAATCACTTATAGAAACACATACTTATTTATACAGGAACTGTTCCAATCTCTCACTCTCGCATATACTCACTTATATACATCAATACTCACATATACTAGTTTAAAACATATGTAGTTACTCATCAAGATACTATTGAGACAGTCATTCACTCACTAACACACCCATACACACACTCATCCACCCATACAGTCCTGCACACATGCTGTCTTCAAAACACATATAAACAGTGAGTCAGTCATTCATCCATCTGTGCGCTAAGTAATACCCCCACCAAACCATACAGACACTCATTCTGATACTCAAAAAACCAACTAATAACCCATATAGACACTCATGTAACTACTCACCAACCCATGCAGCCACTTATACACAAAGTGAGACACTGATACAGATATTTACATATTTAAACATTACTCACTAATACATATATTCACTAAGATATACTTAATAAGTCAGTTATACAATCAATTTTACAAAAAAACATACATTTAGACACTTATTTACCCATTTATTCTTCCATCGACCTTTAGATATAAATATATATTAAAAAAATTCAGAAAGACACATTCACTGGATGATGTCATCAGTGATGTCACATATGAGATGTCATCAGTGATGTCATGAGTGATGTCACTGACCATGTCATGAGTGATGTAATATGTGTCATCAGCAGTGCATTGCGGGCGCGTGAGTTATAGTTAGCTGAACTAACTATAACGGGGGAATTTCAATGGTTTTGTATGAGTGAAATGTCCAGCTAACTATAACATGTGTGAAACCTATGGTTTTTTCAGTGAATGTATATATATATATATATATATATATATATATATATATATATATATATATATATATATATATACATATATACATATAATGCTCCAATTCCTCTTCGCTTAGCAAAAAGAAGACAAAACAGCACTCGAGGGTTACATGCCAACCACGCTAGATTTTATTTGCGAGGGGGCTCACACAGACGCGTATCGGCGTGCTGCCTTCGTCAGTGTGTGTTACCCAGATACAAACACTGGCATGTTAATAAAGTTTTCCAATGATCATGAAAACTAACGAAGGACTAACACCACTCTGATCATAGTGCGTGCCATCTTGGAATGATATACAGTACATCATATTACTCAACATTAGATGTTTTTAAATATTTTTAAGCCCACAGATGGGCAAAGGCACCTAGAAAAGAGGGGATGTTTATATTATTCAAATTGTTTGTAACATAAACAAAAGATCAAGCCGTGGATCGGCTAATGTCCTCCATCACTTCATGTCAACAAATTCATCTGTACTCAAAGATACATATCTATTTCATACCGGGAAAGAATACTAGGGTACGTCAAATTTCGGCAGTAAAAAATTGCATGTAAATTCTACACTTCAACTCTATGATACATCTATAATGAGTTATATCTCTGCAGATTCTCACTAAACATTAATTAATTCTCGTAAAAAAAATCAAAGAATTTATATGCTTAGGTGACTGCATTTAAGATAAAAGAGACCTTTTTTGACTGAGTCAAATTCATATATATGAGAGACATTCTAAATCTGATAGACATACTAATAACACAGTTAATATGTGCAGAGATGTCCGTCATAAAAGTTCCAAAAGTTCATAGATCGGAAATCAGAAATTCATAAATTCACAAGTCAAAGATTAAGAGTGACTAAAACAGAAAACAAGAAACAAAACCAAAACCAAAACAGACAAAGCAATTCCCTTGGACAAGGAGACAGTCATTGCAGAAATAAGGTAGGACTAGCTGAAATCTGTACTACCATTTCCTCTTTCTGTAGTATTTAGGTTCTCTCTGCAATACTGTAGAATATATCTCTTATTTTCCTAGATGTAACGCCATCTCTTCCCCACTATTTAGACCTTTCGGATGTTTCGTAGAAAGGTCTATTATGTACCTTGACTCCAATCTCCGGAGTCACCTTAAGCGGTCACCGCCCCTCACATTTGGTGGCACAATATCTAATCCAAAATATTGCAGTTTGTTACGGTCCCGCCTGTGCACTTCAGCAAAGTGGCGAACCACCGGGTAGGCAGGGTCTGCTTTCTCTATGGCCCTAAGATGATCCAATATTCTTAGTTTCAGCTCTTTGATTGTACTGCCGATGTAGCGAAGGCCACAGGGGCAATGCAAACAATAGACCGCATATTGCGTACTACACGTGATGAATTTATTGATGGTTATTTTCTTCCCTGTTTCAGATATTATGTACGATAAGACCCTTTTACTACCTGTGCACGCTTTGCAGAGGCCGCAGGGGTAAAAGCCTTTCTGTTCCCGTAGGGTGTTAGCTTTAGGAGCAGGTTTCTCTAAGTGGCTGGTGACAAGCATGTCTCCAACTGATCTTGCCTTGCTGAATGTCAGTAATGGGTAAGATGGTAAGTCCTCCTTGAGCACATTGTCTGTTAATAGAATGTGCCAGTTCTTTCTAAACATCATTCTGAGATCTTTCGCCCCTGATGAATATGGGGTAATAAGCCTGAATTTCCCTGTATTAGTGGCTGTCTCTTTCCCATGTCCTCCCCGAGTGGGTTTGGCAGTGAGTAGAGTCCCTCTTTTGATATTCCTTACTTTTTTCAGTGTCTTCTGCAGCAGGTCATTGCCGTATCCCCTGATCTTAAAACTGGATAGGCACTCCGAGGCAGCAGCCTCGAAGTCAGAATCTCTGGAGCAATTCCTCCGGAGCCTCAATAGCTCTCCATAGGGAATGCTGTTGATGAGTTGGGGAGGGTGACTGCTGCTGACAAAGTGTGTTGAATTGCCAGCAGTCTCCTTCCTATATAGGGTAGTGTGAAGTTGTTCTCCCTCTATAAATATTCTCAGGTCCAAGTACTCCACTGCCACCGGACTAATTGAACCCGAGAAATGCAGATTCAAATTATTGTTGTTTAATATCTTCACATATTCCTCTGCTGTGTTTCTTCCACCATTCCATATGATGAAAAAATCATCAATGTAAAGATGCCAACACACCATTTCTCCCTCCTCCTGTCCAACCTTGCAGCTCCTGGGCACCCGCTCCACCCACCAGCCCACGAACAAGTTCGCGTAGCTGGGGGCAAAGCAGGTGCCCATCGCTGTCCCTGACCTCTGTAGATATAGTTGGTCCTCAAATAAGAATATATTGTTGGTCAGACAAAACTCAACAAATTCCAGGATCATGATGTTATGTCTTGCAAATTGCATTTGACGCTGTTCTAAAGCATGCTCAACTGCTTCTAGGCCCTGATGATGTTCAATGCTTGTATATAAGCTAGTGATGTCCAATACCATTAGCAGATACCCCGAATCCCATTCCAGATCTTGTATTTTTAACAAAAAGTCTTTTGTGTCTTTGATGTAAGATTTCAAATTTAACATCAAGGGAAACAGGATATTGTCTACAAATCGAGACATATTCTCGGTTAGACTGCCGATGGACGAGATAATTGGACGGCCTGGAGGAGAGTCTCTGCAGTCTAATGTGGCTCCCCGCTTGGTCGCTTAGTCGCTGCTGACACTTTCCCCTCTGACGTCCTGCCGTAATACTCCGCTATGCCCTGCTGACATGCAGGCAATGGGGACAAATGAATTTTGATTAATGCTCACCAGGACGGCGTCTTCCTCTGGAAGCTCTCGGCGGGTAGCCGGTAGGTTTCCTCCGTACTTTGTCCTCGCCGGTCAGCACAAAATCCCCATAAGCGGAAACGGCGGTGCGCAGATTTTAACTTTGAAAAACGCTCCTCTCCCACGAAGAAAGCTGCACACTCGCGGACGGGTGCTGTTGGCGGCTCGCGGGACGCCGCGTCACATAACGCTCCTAGACAAAACAGCACTCGAGGGTTACATGCCAACCACGCTAGATTTTATTCGCGAGGGGGCTCACACAGACGCGTTTCGGCGTGCTGCCTTCGTCAGTGTGTGTTACACAGATACAAACACCGGCATGTTAATAAAGTTTTCCAATGATCATGAAAACTAACAAAGGACTAACACCACTCTGATCATAGTGCGTGCCATCTTGGAATGATATACAGTACATCATATTACTCAACATTAGATGTTTTTAAATGTTTTTAAGCCCACAGATGGGCAAAGGCACCTTGAAAAGAGGGGATGTTTATATTATTCAAATTGTTTGTAACATAAACAAAAGATCAATATATATTTATTTAAATATACATATAAAATTAAAAGGTACGACAAATAAAATGATTTTTTTTAAATATTTCCATTTTAATTATATAGAAACAGTAAAAAATATATAAATATATGTTTTACTAAAAATACCTTCAAAATGACATACCTTTATGTATAAAATATACATTTAAATAAACAAATACATAATATTATTGTATATTTAAACAATATTAATACTTTTTTTAACTTAATAAATATACTATTCCTACTCCAATTTATGCAACAGTTGAGAAAGCGTTAAACTCAGGACGGGTAAAACGTACTATTCCCACACTAGTCTGTGCAACAGTAGGGAAAGCATTGGACTCAGGCGGGGTTACATTTACTATACCCACTGCAGTCCGGGCAACTGTAGGGAAATCATTAGACTCAGGAGGGGTGAAACTTACTGTTTCCACTCCAGTCTGTGCATCAGTGGGAAAGCGTTGTACTCAAGTCAAGTCAAGTCAAGTCAAGATTTATATAGCGCGCTACATACCCATAGGGTCTCAAGGCGCTTGAGGAGGGGGGGGGAGTTACTTGTCGAATATCCAAGTTTTAAGTTGTTTTCTGAATGCTATGTGGTTCTGAGTAAGGCGTAGGTGAGTGGGGAGAGAGTTCCAGGTTTTAGCTGCCAGGTAGGAGAAGGATCTACCTCCCATGGTGGCTTTGTTGATGCGAGGTACAGTGGCAAGGGCTTGGTTGGAGGATCGTAGCTGACGGGAGGGGGTGTAGAAGGACAGTCGTGTGTTGAGGCATTCGGGTCCAAGTTCGTAAAGTGCTTTGTGTGCGTGGGTTAAGAGGCGGAAGGTAATCCTCTTATTTACGGGGAGCCAGTGGAGGCTTTTCAGGTGACCAGAGATGTGTTCTTTACGCGGGATGTCTAGTATGAGCCTGGCTGAAGCGTTCTGGATGCGTTGGAGTTTTTTCTGGAGTTTTGCGGAGGTACCGGCGTATAGGGTGTTTCCATAGTCCAGGCGGCTCGTGACCAGTGCGTGAGTGACCGTTTTTCTAGTTTCGGTGGGGATCCAGCGAAAAGTCTTTTTGAGCATGCGAAGAATGTTGAAGCAAGATGATGAGACGGCGTTGACTTGTCTGGTCATCGAAAGTGAGGAGTCCAGAATGACGCCCAGGTTTCGTGCGTGGTCCGTCGGGATGGGTGCTTTTCCAAGGGCCTCTGGCCACCAAGAGTCATCCCAGGCGGAGGGGGAGGTGCCTAAGATGAGGACTTCTGTTTTGTCCGAGTTAAGTTTCAGACGGCTGTGCTTCATCCATTCGGCTACTTCTTTCATTCCTTCGTGTAAGTTGTTTTTGGCGGTGTTAGGGTCTTTGGTGAGTGAGAGGATCAGTTGAGTGTCGTCAGCGTAGGAGATGATGTTGAGGTTGTGTTGGCGTGCGATGGCTGCGAGGGGGCTCATGTATACGTTGAAGAGGGTGGGGCTGAGTGAGGATCCTTGTGGCACGCCGCAAATGACTTTAGAGGCCTCTGACTTGAATGGAGGGAGCCGGACTCTCTGAGTTCTTCCTGTAAGGAATGAGGTGATCCATTTCAGTGCTTTTCCTTGGATTCCGATGTTTCTCAGGCGCTGTAATAGGGTGCTATGACAGACTGTGTCGAAGGCTGCGGAGAGGTCGAGGAGGATGAGCGCGACTGTGTCTCCATTGTCCAATAGAGTTCGGATGTCGTCTGTTGCTGCGATGAGTGCGGTCTCAGTGCTGTGTTTGGCACGGAATCCGGACTGTGAGGGGTCGAGGGATTTGTTGCTTTCGAGGAAGGTGGCGAGCTGGTTGTTGACAGCTTTCTCGATGACTTTGGCCGGGAAAGGAAGAAGCGAGATGGGGCGGTAGTTTTTGAGTTCGGTGGGATCAGCTGTGGGTTTTTTCAGAAGGGCGCTGAGTTCTGCGTGTTTCCAGCTTTCCGGGAAGGTGGCGGAGTTGAGGGAGCAGTTGATGACGTCTCGGAGGTGTGGAGCTATGATGGAGTCTGCTTTGTTGAAGATGTGGTGAGGGCAAGGGTCAGTTGGGGATCCTGAGTGGATGGAGTTCATCAGGCGGATGGTGTCCTCAGTTGAGATTGGGTTCCAGTAGTTAAGGATGTTCAAGGGGGGTGAAGGTCCTGCAGTAGGTTGAGTGGGTTGGTCTCCGGGTCGGTTGTCGAAGCTGTTGTGAATGTCTGCGATTTTGTTGTGGAAGAAGGAAGCTAGGGAGTCGCATAGGGCTTGGGAGGGGGTGATGTCGTTGGAGTTGGCTGATGGGTTGGTAAATTCTTTGAGGATGTTGAATAATTCCTTGCTGTTGTGGGCGTTGTTATCTAGTCGGTCTTTGAAAGCGGCTTTCTTGGCAGACCGGATTAGTTGGTGGTGTATGCGGGTGGCGTTTTTGAAGGCGTCCTTGGTGCTGGTGTTTGGGTCTTTTTTCCAGGCCTTCTCGAGGGAGCGACAGAGTTTCTTGGATTTCTTAAGATCATCGTTGAACCAGGAGGCGTTTTTCCTGCCTAGCTTGGTTTGACGTTTTTTCAACGGTGCTAGGATGTCGGCGCTGTTGGATAGCCATTGGGTGAAGTTAGTGGCTGCTTGGTCGGGGTTTGAAGAGTGGACAGGAGGGTTTTGAAGGAGCGATGAGGAGATCTGGTCGGCTGTGAGTTTGTTCCAGTTTCTACGCAGGGTGGGTTGAGGGTGGTTGTGGATTGTGGTCTTATTGTAGATAAAGTGAATACAGCTGTGGTCCGTCCAATGAAGAGCTGTGGTGTGGCTGAAGGAGACATGTTTGCTGGAGGTGAAGATAGGGTCGAGTGTGTGACCTGCAATGTGGGTGGGGGAAGTGACAAGTTGATTGAGTCCGAGGTTGGCGAGGCTGTCCAGTAGGGTGGTGGCGCTGTTGTCATTGCTCTTTTCCAGGTGAAAATTGAGGTCTCCCAATAGGATGTAGTCCTCGGAGGGGAGGGCGTGAGGGGTGATGAAGTCAGCGATGTCGTCATTGAATTGTGCCCGGGGTCCCGGGGGCCGGTAGAGGAGGGTGCTTCTGAGAGTGGTCTTGGGGTCGGTGTGGATCTGGAAGTGAAGGTGCTCGGCGCTGGCAAGGTTGACGTCTGAACTGGTTGAGATGCGGATGGAATTCTTATGGACGATGGCGATGCCTCCTCCTGTGTGCTTGACGCGGTCTTTACGGATGATCTTGTATCCTTCCGGGATGGCAATGGTGATGTCTGGGGCTGAGGAGGCGTTCATCCATGTTTCTGTTAGGAAGGCGACGTCCGGTGAGATGGTGTCTAGTAGATTCCAGAGGTCGATGGCGTGTCTGTGGATCGAGCGGGTGTTGAGCAGGATGCATTTTAGGTGGTTGGTGTCAGGTCTCTGATTGGTGTTGGTGGATAAGGAGTTGGTTTTGGTGCCGTCGAACTTGCAGGAGTTGCATGAGAAGGGTCCATGGGTGTGTCCAGGAGCGGCTTGGACGCAATTGGGGGAGCGGTCGGGGTTAAGGGCTAGGAGGGTGATGGCATCGTAAGTGATGCGAGTGGGCTGGGCATTCCGGGAACCAGGGGGTCTGGCGCTGGGCGCGGGCCAGGCGCGGACGGGCATAGGTGGGCTTACCTTTGGCGCACCTTCGGCGCAACTGGGGCGCGACCGCTGCGCGTGAACGCTGCGCGTAGAGACATCGGTCATATGTGGATAGTGGAGGGGGAGGGGCGAGGGAGGGTCAGCTGGGAGGCGGGAGCGGGGCGGAGCTACGGGCCGGGAGGCACCGTCACAAGATGGCGGCAAAAACAAACGAAAACACTGGGCGAATGCGTGTCAGCAAGCAGGCAGGGATCCACACAGCAACAGCAACCAAAGCGGAGCTCTAATTAAATTCAGATTAAAGCGCTCCTACAATAAGCCAGCACGAACACCCAACAGAGATTCGGCTCACACACAGAGTGGAAGCGCGATCAGAGCATCAAGACCCAGGCACCACTTACAACGCGCTGCGAGTATGCAGTAAGTGCTACGCTTATTGGTAAGCACAAAAACAATTCCAATGTTATTAAGCAGCCCAGCGCTTAATAACATTGGTTAGGAGGGGTAAAATTTACTATTCACACTCCAGTCTGTGCAACAGTAAGGAAAGCGATGAACTCGGGAGCAGTTTAATTTACTATTCTAACTTAAGTCGTTGCAACAGTAAAGAGAGAGTAGTTCACTTCAAACAAATAACATATTTTAAAACTCTATTAAATACCCAAATATATAAGTATTTCAATTGTAAACTTATACGTCTAAATGTTAACAAAAATTAAACAAATTACAATATCTGTTTTAATGATTATCAATTAAAATAATATTAATTTCATTAAAATACCACACTATATTCTCACAATCATAGCAGCAAACAATTAAAATGTAATTGTAATTAAAAAGCATACCACAATTAACACATTGCATAATAAATAACACCATTTTCAATAAATGAATACATAATTTTGACATTTATTATTACTTAAATCATTTCCCATACTATAACTCTATAAATTAACAACAACACACTTAGAATAGGACTTAACAAATTGTTGTGTAGTTCCTACAAATCTATATAGGATTTGCCCGTTTTAGACAACATAAACTAAGGGATTGGTGTCCAGACCGATTCCTGACACCCACCAAGGTATGTTTGTCTGTAGACCAGCTCGCTTACAGTGCCACTATGAACCCCTCTTATCAAGGAGTTAATAGTTTCTGGCAACTATCGAACATGACAACACTGACCCCTCAGGGAAACAGTGCAGTACTTTTCGCTCAGTCACTCGTGCTCACTTTGTCTCAGTGAGATATACAGAATAAACAGTGGTGACATTTTCAAAAAGCATTTATTGAACTAGTGTCATTCTAGTCTAAAATACGTGTTCTGCAACAACCTTTAGACCGAAACAGATATATACTATTATGAGCACCATTAAAGTAAAGAAAATGTAGAAGTCTACCATAGTGCTAAACAGATGAATATTTGCCGGTATATAGATACATAACAATAAAATGTGTACTTCTACGATGCTAACCCCAACTAGACACACCTTAGTGTACCTACCATGTATGTAGGTGTATAGCCAATAATCCCCTTAGGATAGAGCCAACCTCGTTGCCTGTTGTGGGAAAGCAAAGGACCCTGTCTTGGTCTCAAGAAAGACACCCCACGAAGGATGTCAGACCACTGCGTGCTGGAGTGTCTGCATGCAGGAATCTCAGTGTCTCGCATCAGTATGTCATGGAAGTTTTTTCTCCACTAGGTTTGCCCAGCAAAGATGTAGTGCTTATATACTTGAAAGGAACCCTCAGGGGTTCTACCTAGAAGTGTACTTTGGGCGTCTCAGGAAAGGAAGACAATAGAAGTGACCCTTATACAGAGTTAATATGCAGAAGATGGTAATCCTGCTGTGATACTGAGAATCCTCATGCATAATACATGAGGCTAGCAGTCATGTAACACCTAACTAGGAAAAGATCAGCACCAGACCTGTTATGTAGAACAATGGTGTGACAGATGTGGGTAAAAGGTTGTGTAACTACCGAGGATTATATAGGGGATACATAACAAAATATGATAATTTCAGAATTTATATAATTATCAAATAAATAATTATGAAAAAATTACTAATCAAAAATGTTTTCTTTATCAATTTCCCACCCTGTCCCCCTAAAAACCCAACAACCCATGCTTAAAATATATCTTACAATTTTAATAATTACACAATTTAAATAATTAATTATTCGTTAAACAATGAATAATAATTAACTAATAATTAATTGATGGTTTTAAATAACTTCACATCCCTCAATTACACAAGTTACATCATTAATTATCAATTAAATAATTATTATTAACTTAAATTCATTATTAATTAAAACTAATTTGCTTCCCACTGTGTACCCCTAAAACCCCCACAATCAATAACCTAAAACACATATTTAAAAAACTACATTCATTACACAATTTGTATATTTAATTATCAAGAAAATAATTCTTAATTAATAATAATTATTAATTAATTTACTTCCCAACCTGTTCCCCCTACAAACCTCACAACACACACCTAAAATATAACTTACAAAACTAAATTAATCACACAATTTAAATATTTGTCAATGAAATAATTAATAATTTAATATTCATATTTAATTAATTATAATACATTTTCTTCCCACCCTGTTCCCCTACAAACCCCATAACCCGAACCTAAAACTTGAATTAGAAACTAAAAGAATTATACAATTTACATACTTAATTATCAATTAAGTAACTACTAATATAAAAAAATATTTATCAATTAATTATAATTATTTTATTTCCCACCCGGTACCCCTACAAACCTCACAACTCGCTACATCAAAAATTACAATAAACAATTACATTAAGGGGTCGATTCCGATTTGGGAAACGAATCCGTACGACGATTCGTATTCGTAGCCGTTTCCATACGAATCGCGTAGTACGATCCGTTGCGAGAAAATACGACCGAATCAGTGTGAACCGTAGGAAAATGAAGGATAAATATATACGACATCGACCCGCACAGTGAACCGTACGATTCGTAAAAATGCCGTACGATCCGGACCGGAGAATCAGTATGCGATCCATACGGTAAACGTCGCGAATGAGCAATTCGTACGGAGGGCAACACTATCACATACGCACCGTACCCCTAAAATCTAGGGGTGTACGCACAGGGTGTATGCACCATACACCTATGACCTTGGGGTGTACGAACCGTACCCCTATGGTCCGTACACCTACGATCATGGGGTGTACGCATGGGGACATATGCACTGTACCCCTGAAATTCAGGGATGTTCGCACCGTACCCCGATGTACTGTACCCCTGCAGTCACGGGGTGTACGCACCGTACCCTTGGGGGTCCGTTTCGAACGCATTTTGAGGCGAAATCTGCTTTTACGCATGTTTTAAGCTCCCGTAGAAAAAGAGTCGTACAGAGCGTTGTCGATACGATTCGTACTTGCTGGGTGGGAAAACGCGGCTTTGATCCGTACCGACATTGCGTACTGTGCGTTCCGAATGCGATTCGTATGGGTTAGTGAGTTGTACGGTCTTCGGTACGATTCGAACGGAGTACTGGTTTGGGTACACATCCTACTACGTCGTACGTACGGGTATGGTTCTGCATACGATTCGTACGGGAAAAAAGCTCCGTATGGATCTTCAGAGGGCATTTTACCGAATCGGAATCGGCCCCTAAATTTAAAAACAACAAAAAAAATTCAAATTATATTAAAAAACAATAATTATAGAAACACATTATAACGTAAACCATGAAAACATATATTAAAATTTATAAAAATAATTAAAAAATTATATTATTAACCATGATTTTTTTGTAAATGATATTAACAACATAGATATTTTTAACATCGATATTAACAACTTAGATATTTTTGTAGAAGATATTAATAACATCAATATTTTTACTGTCAATATTACTTACCTTAGAAAATCAATATTCTTGTGAATGATAATCCTGCATCACAATATTTGTGGATCACGATATTAAAAGTATGATATTTCTGCATTTAGATATTTTTACTCAATATTGTTTCCGAATACCTTTCTTTTCCTTTTCCTTCTTTCTCCTTGTTTTTTTTCTCTCTTTCTTGTCTGTATTCCTTTGAAATGCAAAATTTTACTCCCTAAAGCATTGGATGAAATGGAAAAAAGTTTTCAATCATTAATCAAGATTGGTGCACTTTGCTAAGAGTAGAGCAGAAAATGTCATTGTTGATGCACTGTTTATGCCCAGAAGACCAAGACGTTTTTGAATACCTACCTGACCTACCTCAAGAAGATGCTTCTAATCTGATGAGTATGACATTTGTTTTTAAAAAATGGACTTGCATTATCCTCCCAAGGTGAGTACAGTTCTTAAATAATATCACTTTGGGAAAGGAATGCAATGACCTGGAAAATCTGTGGAACAATACATTACTGAATTGAGTAAATGAACATAAACATGTCATTTTGGTACTTCTACTAATGAAGTGTATGTGATCCATTCATGCTGGAGTCTATCCTGAAGAAAACTAGAGAAGTCATGTAGCAGAGAACCAATCCATCATTACAGGCGGTATTCACCATGGCTACAACATATAAACATTTTAAGGTTTTTGTCAACACCATTCAGAAAGACATTCTTCATTAGGACAGTGGGGACAATTCTACTGTAAAAGTTGTGGAAGGGAAATCAGTTCAGCAGGCTAAGAACTTGAGAGCGTTACAAGGTAACTTTTCGTTGTGACAACACAGGCCATGTAGCAAATTTCAAAGATTTTCTGCGATGGGAGGTGTTTTATAAGGGGTGTGGGGAATGAGGTCACTTTACCAAATGTTATAAACCTGGACGTGTGAGTTAGGTGAGGTTGATAGTGAGGAAGTGATCTGAAAATAAAGAAAAATTAAGGCAAAGGACCACCTGAGGTAGTGCAAGTAAATGATGCGTCTTTTAGAATGCTATTTAATTTGGGTGCAAAACTGACATTGATAACTAAATTTTTTTTATCAGAACCTGATGGGCAAAGTAAAATTGTTGAAGCTGTACATAAAACCTAAAGATTGTGGTGCGGAACCCATTGACTTGTTGGGGTATTTCTTGGGATCCATAGAGTTTAAGAACAGGATTATTTCTGGGAAGATCTAAATCTCCATGAACATTGACTCTTTAAAAAGCTTGTTTCATTAAAAATATTAGTTTGCCTAGCTTGATCTCAATGAAAACCCATCAGCCAGAGAAGGTTCTGATGTTGTTCAAGTTTCTACAGTGGCTAAAGATTGTGTAAAGAGTTTCCTGAAGTGTTTAGGAAAGATTTGGAGTGTATGAGAGATTATGTTCATTTTATCAAATTTAACAATTTTTCTCAAACTAATGTAGTGAAGGTACGAAATGTTCCTTTGTTGGTGAGGGATAGTATGAAGAAAGATGTGGATAAATTGATTGAAGGTGGTATTATCCAGAAAGTAGAGGCAATGGAGTGGCTTGCACCTGGGTAATGGCACGCAATGTAAATGGGAAGGCCTGATTATCTGTTGATCTCAGGGAGTTTAATAAGTCGATTGTGGTGGACCATTATACCCTTCCTAACATTAGTGAAATATTATATTCACTTAATGAGGCCAAAAAAAATTCAGCCCTAGATTTAGCTATGGCTTATTGAATTGTATCCTCTATCTCAATAAGTAACTTCTTTTATAAAGCCTTTTAGCATGTATACATTTTTAAGAATGTATTTTGGCATAATATCTGCTTCTTCAGTCTTCCAAATAGCAAAAGAAAATGTTTTGTAATGAATAGATGGGATCAAAAATGTATTAGGATGATGTGTTGGTATATTGCAAAAATCTCGAGGAGCATGACAAAAGGCTGCATGATGTGTTGAGAAGTTTGAAGGAAAGTGGTTTGACTTTGAAGTCTGATTGCAAATTTAATATTGCAAAAATAGAGAATCTAGTCCATTTGGTATCTAGGTCTGGTATTCGCTCAAAAGAGCTATGTCATAGCTGCTCAAATCATTTCCTATGAAAGAGGATGTAGTTTTATCCTGGGCGGGACCTACTACCTAATTTTTCCTTTAAAATCAGTCAGCATAGCTGAACCAAACCTTGTATTTTAATAGTTCTTATTTCAGGAATTTATCCAAAATGCATCCCAGCTCCATAGCTTTTATTCAGTAAAAACACCAGCAAGTCTCCTGCTCCGGGCACTATTCAGGCACAGCAGTTTCTCTGGCTCTGGTTCACTTTCAGGACTCTCTGCGGAGTCATTAGGTGTTGGTTCAGATAGACAATCTGGTAGCGAAATCCTATTCCAACAGGCAGGGGATGGACCAGGTCCAGGTCCTTGAACTTGATTGCCAACAACATCTGTCTGCTTTCTACATTCGGGGGTGGACAATGTGTTGGCAGATCGATTGAGCAGGGAAATACACTCATCAAAGGATTTTGCGCTCTTTCCCAGTTTGTTCGACGAGTTGGTGGGTCGGTGGGGCCTCCCTGTGGTGGACCGGTTTGCAGAACCCAGGGAATGCCAAGGTGGCCCTGTTCTGTTCTCTGGGCCGTTGTCCCAGGGCTCTGGGTGTCAACGGCTTGACCTCTCCTTGGCCTCAGGGTCTTCTGTATGCCTTCCCCCCCTTTCCGCTTCTCCAAGCCTTTCTTGTGCGGGTGTGGAGGGACTGTGCTCAGGTATTGTTGGTTGCGGCCTGTTGGCTTCGGGCAAATTGGTTTCCTCTCCTGACCGGGTTGTGTTGCAACCGGGAGTGGATCCTTCTGGTGGTTCCATCCCCTTTGGTGTTTCCCTCCCTTCCCCTGTGCTCTGTGCAGAGGTTACACCTTAAAGCCTGGCGGTTGAGCAGCAGGGCTTAGCTGTGTTAGGGGTTCCTGACCATTTGGCTGTTACTTGGGATTTGGGGTGCATTCTCAACATTTATTTTTCTTTGCTCCAGTCTCCAACGTGGATCCCTTTCTCCAGATCCCCCCTTTACAGCAGAATATTGATCCGAAAGAAAACTACCCTTTTGGTGCCGAAATCCAGGTACGTCCTTTTTGTACTATTTACCCATTGACTGGACTAGGCACATATGGTCCAGACTCCAACAATGGATATTAGGTATTTTTTCACGTGTCATGCGTATGTGCATATTTGACACTTGTGCAGTCAAAATATACACACATGCATCAACATATATGGAAGTATATACACTGCCATCAGAAACACCGCCACTGGCCCAGCAGTCTCATTGTAATATGGCGGGCGGCAGGAGACCGCTGCCGTAGCAGTCTTAGCAGTCTTCAAGTGACCATTGAGGCAGCGATATGGCGGTAACACCGCCAAACTCATAATCACACCCAAGGTCTCCAACAAACAGACAAAGCTCTCTCTAACTGAGACCTAAAAAGGAGTTTAGAATGAAGATCACAAACAAATAAAAAAAAAGAACTGATAAATAATCTAATGAGATGTCAATATTTTATGTTTTATAACGTTTAAAAATGAAAAGGTGTTTAACAACTGTGTTAGGCTATCATTACAAGTTTGCCAACAGTTTTGATTCAGCCATACCCTAGGGTCTGTCACCTAAATAAGATTTTGAGTTTTTGCTGAAATACACGCACTTCTGAGATACTACCAGGACACATTTTACCAGTAAAAACCTGTTTAAAAATATCCTTAGAAAAATACTCACAATTATAGAAAACCTCTAGAATTTGATGCACAAACACTGATGGATGTGTGTTGCCATCATTCTGAGGAGTCAAATTTGTCAGTAATCTTCATTGCTCCGAGTCTAGGTCTTCCTTGTCACAGTCCTAGTTCCCCTGCCCCGTCCCTCAAAAGGTCTCAATAATTGTTTGATTTGATTCTTTCTATTGTTTTACATAGCTTGGTTATTGCAGGAAATGACGTGGGCATATTGGGAGAGGGTTGCCATCTTGGGTGCACATTTTTTGTACCATTATCTGTGAAGATTGAACTTTTCTCACAAAGTAGGATCTGTGAACATGGGCAAAGCAGAAGCCATAGTTTCATTAATTACCGTCGCATTTCACTGGGCTCCTACTAATGAGGGACTTTGTGGGGTACATGGAGAGTGATACTGTAATTGCTGTAGGAAATAAAAAGATTGAAGATGGCCAAATGGCAAAACGGATTCACAATAAGCCCGGCAAAAGAATTAATGGCAATACAGGCAAAAATACATTTTTCTTTATGACACTCCTTCGGCTCAGTGAAAGGGCTATTTTTGCAGCTGCCAGCTGCAATGAGGCACTCTTTGTTGGTCCGCGTATTGTGCCAGCAGCACAGGGATGCACTGGTCCTGACACATAAAATGTGGGTCGACCTCTCTTGAGTGGGTGAGAAGTGACTGTATTAAAGATGGGCTATGAGAGGTAGCCACACTACAAGCTAGACTGAATAAAGGTCAGAATCCAACACATTATACAACATAAACCCACAGAACAATCCTAATACATCTATATTTGTTCCATAAAAGTACCATCAATTGGAGCCTAGAACAAAGACAATGATTAACCAGAATAGTTGTCCTACTCTGCAAAGAGCTCCCGGGAAAATAGGGGGGAGGGAGGGGGGGGGGCGCCGTCCACCCGCGTGGCACCCCGACTCGAGCCCTGGAAACAACAGCATGAGTTCAACTGAGAAAGTGATCCAGAAGGATCCCTCACTGAGTAAAAGGCTTGCTGCTGAAACATGCTGTGATCTGCAGATCACAACTAGTCCATTTCACTGCAATGTCGACTTAGACTTTCATTCTCCCGAGGTCGGTGAAGTGAGTACTATTGAACTGGGGGATAGTAACACCCTATCAGTGGTTAACTTTGGCAAAAGTGCGAAATGAAGCATTGGATATTTAAAAGAAAAGCACTTTTATTATTCAGCTACAGGAGCACCACGTGCCTTCCAGTGGTGAAAGCGTCCCGCCTAAACCAGTATTATTCTCATGACAGAAAACCTTGCCATTATCAGTATACAGTGCAAAGCATTCTAAGCCCTCATTTTCTGCAGTGTAGCGCCTAATTTCCCGTTATGGGTGGCGCTGTGAAAACAGTGAGCGCACATTAACCATCATTCATGATGGGGCAGCTCGCACTCAGGGCGGCCCCTCAATCATTTGAAAAGCTTTGCTTTGACAGAGCTGAGGATTTTCCCAAATTAAATAATAATTTCGCGTGCCCTCCGCGCTGTGCCAGTCTCCAGCCAGCTGGGCTGATTGTTTTAAAATTATACAAACCCAGCGGAGACCTGTGTCTGGTTCAGATCTTAAATGAGTTTTGATTGAGGCTAATGGGCTCGCGCGTGCACGTGTGCAGTGTGTGCTCGTATGCCGGTATGGGCTCGCTCGCATGCCAGTGTGGGCTTGTGATGTGTATGCGAGTGTATGTGGTTTGTTTACGTGTATATGAGTTACGTATGGCAGTCTGTGTGCCTGTGTGTTGTTGTGAGTTTATGGATAATTTAATGCGCGTGCGTGTTTGTCCTCAGCGTGCCAGCAGCACCGGGGCCGGTATCAAGGGCAGCGTGCACGTGCAAAGGGAGGGGGAGAGGGTTCCGCGTATTTCAGAGTAATAGTTTAGTAATGTGTGACAGTAATGTGTAGAGTAGATATGGTGCTGGTCCTAAAGGTACACTGGGAGAGCCTCGAGTGTGTGTATCTGTGTGTTGCATGTGCAAATGCCTAATCATGCCCAGCATTCTCAAGTCTGCCATCTCATGTTACTTTATAAACCTGTTTTGAGTGTGCACTCCCCGAAAGACAGGCAATCAGAATTTCAGAATGGGTTCATTTTTAAAATTAGACTACGCCTACTAAAATAGCCACCCCAGTAAAAGTTTGTTTTCTCTCTTATACTACACTTAGCTAAATTGCAGAAGATTTTACTCAAGGTAAAAGAAGCACAGTTAGTTCAGCTTTGCTTGGCGTGAGCAAAGATAAAATATAAGTTTTAAAATCCTGTAATGGATAGCTCTCACATTGTAATCAAAATAATTATGAGAGAATGGAATGATGCTGACGATGATGATGAAGATGATAACTAAATTAATAGTAATATTTACATCATATTCGTATGCATGACAGCACAAAAAATTAATAGGTTTGTTATGTTATGTTATGTTATGTTAAAATTATTTATACCGCGCTCGGTCAACGGACGATTTCATGGCGCTCATAACAAATGCGGAGGGCAAGAACGGGGATTACTCGAATGCTGACTGGAAGAGAAAAATTTTCAACATCCTACGAAAGCAGTCATAGGTAGGGCAGTGTCGAAAGGCAGACGGAAGGGAATTCCAGGTTTTGGGGGCCAAAAAAGAAAAACAGAGACTGCCGTGTTTTTTGCGTTTGATTTTGGAGATACCTAAAAGGTTGTGTGAGGTGGAGCGGAGATCTCTCGAGGGGACATATCGCTTCAGACTAGAAGAAATAAAAACAGGAGCTGAATCAGACAGAGCTTTGAATATCGTGCAGCCAAGTTTGAAAGTGCAGCGCTTAGCCACCGGGAGCCGTTGCAGGCTCCGCAACAGCGGTGAAACGTGCTGATGCCTAGGCTGATGGTAAACCAAGCGAGCTGCCTGATTTTGCACCAACTGCAACCTGTGAAGATGGTATGCGGGAATACCCACATACAGAGTGTTGGCATAGTCAATTCTCGACGTAACGAGGGCCATGATGACAAGGATAAGTGCATCTCTGGTGAGGAATCTACTGATTTTACGTATCCTACGTAGATGGAAAAAGCAGGATGACGTAACAGCACTAATCTGTGGCCTCATAGACAGGTCACTGGAGATGACTACGCCAAGACTCTTCACAGAGTTGATAGGGCAAGGAGGAAGCCCTAGTGAGGGAGGCCATAAGCTGTCATTCCATGGGTTGGCTGCCCCGCCCACCAGCACAAGCTCGGTCTTGGTGGGATTTAATTTAAGCTGGCTGTGGTACATCCATTCCGATGCTTTTAGAAATTGAGATATTGTTTTATCATTTTGAAGCCCATCAAATAACTTTGAAGATTAGCAATGTATGGTTTGCTACACCAATCTCCTTGAATGATTTTCGTGGACTTTGCCATTGATAGGTGTGAATTGGAAAATTAATGCTTTAATCCTTGACTTCCACAATTGTAGGTTTAGACTCGTAGCTAAGTTCCTGGCCTTGATGTATAGAAACATGGATTTGAATCCTGACTGATCAAGTGCCATAATTGTGTGAGTGCTGGTAAAACAATTTAGTTCTGTGGACCTCCAGTTGTAAATGTATTATGTAATATTACTTGGTACAGTTCTTTTGGTCGCTCCCAGTGCCCCTAGCGCCTCACTGGTATCGTTAGCAGCGCTTTTGTCGAATTTACATCGTGATTATAGCCTTCAGCTGTGCCTGGCTGCCGCTTTGCTTTGTATGCGCTTTGACCTGTGATTGTACTTTTTCTGCTGTATTAGCGCGTTCTCCCCAAGCGCTCTGTTGTGCTCCCCCCTCCTCCATTTTGTTTATTGTTGTCTTGCGCAGCCCGCCCCGCCTCCCAGCTGAGCCGCCCTCCCACAGACTACAAACAGCGCTTCCCTACCTGGAAGCGCTGTGACTCGCTCTACGCTTTGGCCGGAGTGGTCGCTCCCAGTGCCCCTAGCGCCTCACTGGTATCGTTAGCAGCGCTTTTGTCGAATTTACATCGTGATTATAGCCTTCAGCTGTGCCTGGCTGCCGCTTTGCTTTGTATGCGCTTTGACCTGTGATTGTACTTTTTCTGCTGTATTAGCGCGTTCTCCCCAAGCGCTCTGTTGTGCTCCCCCCTCCTCCATTTTGTTTATTGTTGTCTTGCGCAGCCCGCCCCGCCTCCCAGCTGAGCCGCCCTCCCACAGACTACAAACAGCGCTTCCCTACCTGGAAGCGCTGTGACTCGCTCTACGCTTTGGCCGGAGTGGTCGCTCCCAGTGCCCCTAGCGCCTCACTGGTATCGTTAGCAGCGCTTTTGTCGAATTTACATCGTGATTATAGCCTTCAGCTGTGCCTGGCTGCCGCTTTGCTTTGTATGCGCTTTGACCTGTGATTGTACTTTTTCTGCTGTATTAGCGCGTTCTCCCCAAGCGCTCTGTTGTGCTCCCCCCTCCTCCATTTTGTTTATTGTTGTCTTGCGCAGCCCGCCCCGCCTCCCAGCTGAGCCGCCCTCCCACAGACTACAAATAGCGCTTCCCTACCTGGAAGCGCTGTGACTCGCTCTACGCTTTGGCCGGAGTGGTCGCTCCCAGTGCCCCTAGCGCCTCACTGGTATCGTTAGCGGCGCTTTTGTCGAATTTACATCGTGATTATAGCCTTCAGCTGTGCCTGGCTACCGCTTTGCTTTGTATGCGCTTTGACCTGTGATTGTACTTTTTCTGCTGTATTAGCGCGTTCTCCCCAAGCGCTCTGTTGTGCTCCCCCCTCCTCCATTTTGTTTATTGTTGTCTTGTGCAGCCCGCCCCGCCTCCCAGCTGAGCCGCCCTCGCCCCTCCCCCTTCACTATCCATATATGACAGTAGTTCCCGCGCGCAGCGTTCACGCGCAGCGACCGCGCCCAATCCGCGCCGAAGGTGCGCCAAAGGTAAGCCCGTCTACGCCCGTCCGCGCCTGGACCGCGCCCAGCGCCAGACCCCCTGGCTCCCGTCTCTCCCAGCCCTCCCGCATTACCTACGATGCCGCAACCCTCCTAGCCCTTAACCCCGGTCGCGCCCCCAACTGCGTCCAAGCTGCTCCTGGACACACCCATGGACCTTTCTCCTGCCACTCCTGCAAATTCAGCGGCACCGACAACATCTCAGCTACGACCACACCACAGATTCCCGACCCCAACCACCTACAATGCATCCTTCTCAACACCCGCTCGGTCCACAGACACGCCATTGACCTATGGAATCTACTAGACACCATCTCTCCAGACGTCGCCTTCCTAACAGAAACATGGATGAACGCTTCCTCCGCCCCAGACATCACCATTGCCATCCCTGAAGACTATAAGATCACTCGCAAAGACCGTACCGGCCACACAGGAGGAGGAATCGCTATCGTCCATAAGAAATCAATCCGCATCTCAACCAGCTCTGACACCAACCTCGCCAACTCCGAACACCTCCACTTCCAAATCCACATCGACCCCAAGACCACACTCAGAGGCACCCTCCTCTACAGACCACCAGGACCCCGCGCAAAATTCAGTGAAGACATCACGGACTTCATCACTCCACACGCGCTCCCCTCCAAAGACTACATCCTTCTGGGAGACCTCAACTTTCACCTTGAAAAGATCAACGACCGCAACACCACCACCCTCTTGGACAACCACGCCAACCTCGGACTTAAACAACTGGTCACTTCCCCCACCCACATCGCAGGTCACACACTCGACCCCATCTTCACCTCCAGCAATCATGTCTCCTTCAGCCACACTACGGATCTCCTCTGGACTGACCACAGCTGCGTTCACTTCACTTACAACAAGCCAAAACCCACCAACCACCTCCAACCAACTCTGCAAAGAAACTGGAACAAAATCACCACCGACCAGATCTCCTCATCGCTCCTTCTCAACACCCCAGCCCACTCTTCTAACCCAAACCAAGCCGCCGCCAACCTCACCCTATGGTTATTCAACACCGCCGACACCTTAGCACCACTGAAAAAACGTCAAAGCAAACCTGGCAACAAGAAGGCCTCATGCTTCAACGATGATCTTAAGAAGTCCAAGAAACTCTGCCGCTCCCTTGAAAAGGCCTGGAAAAAAGACCCAACCACTAGCACCAAGGACGCCTTCAAAAACGCCACCCGCATACACCACCAACTAATCCGAAAGGCCAAGAAAACAGCATTCAAGGATCGACTTGACAACAACGCCCACAACAGCAAGGAACTCTTCAACATCGTCAAGGAATTTTCCAATCCCTCGGCCAACTCCAACGACATCACCCCCTCTCAAGCCCTCTGCGACTCCCTAGCCTCATTCTTCCACAACAAGATTGCAGACATCCACAACAGCTTCAACAACCAACCCGGAGACCAACCCACCCAACCATATGCTGAACATTCTCCCCCCGTGAACACCCTTAACGACTGGAACCCAATCTCCACTGAGGACACCATCCGCCTGATGAACTCCATCCACTCAGGATCCCCCACAGACCCATGTCCTCACCACATCTTCAACAAAGCAGACTCCGTCATAGCACCGCACCTCCGAGACGTCATCAACTGCTCCTTCAATTCCGCCACCTTCCCGGAAGACTGGAAACACGCTGAACTCACCGCCCTTCTGAAAAAACCCACAGCGGACCCCACCGAACTCAAAAATTACCGCCCCATTTCGCTCCTTCCATTCCCGGCCAAAGTAATCGAGAAAGCTGTCAACAACCAGCTCGCCGCTTTCCTCGAAGCCAACAAATCCCTCGACTCCTCACAATCTGGCTTCCGAGCAAAACACAGCACTGAGACCGCCCTCATCGCAGCAACAGACGACATCCGAACTCTACTGGACAATGGAGACACAGTCGCCCTCATCCTCCTCGACCTCTCTGCAGCATTCGACACAGTTTGCCACAGCACCCTTTTACAACGCCTCAGTAACATCGGAATACAAGGAAAAGCACTTGAATGGATCACCTCGTTCCTCACCGGAAGAACCCAGAGAGTCCGCCTTCCACCTTTCAAGTCCGAGGCCACTGAAGTCATCTATGGCGTACCACAAGGATCCTCACTCAGCCCCACCCTCTTCAGCGTATACATGAGCCCCCTCGCGGCCATCGCCCGCCAACACAACCTCAACATCATCTCTTACGCGGATGACACTCAACTGATCCTTTCTCTCACCAATGACCCCAGCACCGCCAAAACTAACCTACACGAAGGAATGAAAGAAGTTGCCGAATGGATGAAACACAGCCTTCTGAAACTGAACTCAGATAAAACAGAAGTCCTCATCTTAGGCACATCCCCCTCTGCATGGGACGACTCTTGGTGGCCGGAAGCCCTTGGAAAAGCACCCATCCCGACAGACCACGCACGGAACCTAGGCGTCATACTGGATTCTTCACTCTCAATGAACAGACAAGTCAGCGCCGTATCCTCATCCTGCTTCAACATTCTTCGCATGCTCAAAAAAACATTTCACTGGATCCCTACCGAAACCAGGAAAACAGTCACCCATGCTCTGGTCACGAGCCGACTGGACTACGGAAACACCCTCTACGCAGGTACTACCGCTAAACTCCAGAAGAAACTCCAACGAATCCAAAACGCCTCAGCCAGGATCATATTAGACATCCCGCGCAACGAACACATCTCTGGTCACCTGAAAGACCTCCACTGGCTACCCGTCAATAAGAGAATCACTTTCCGACTGCTAACCCACGCACACAAATCACTCTACGACATCGGACCAGAATGCCTCAACTCACGACTGTCCTTCTACACCCCCTCCCGCCAACTACGTTCTTCCAGCCAAGCCCTCGCCACTGTACCTCGCATCAACAAGACCACCATGGGAGGCAGATCCTTCTCATACCTGGCTGCTAAAACATGGAACTCACTCCCCACTTACCTTCGCCTTACCCAGAACCATCTAGCCTTCAGAAAGCAACTTAAAACGTGGATATTTGACAAGTAATCCTCCTCCCCTTCCTAAGCGCCTTGAGACCCTCTGGGTATGTAGTGCGCTATATAAATTCTTTGACTTGACTTTGACTGACTTGACATCTCGATTCCCTGAATTCTCCTCTGGGGAATTGCAAACATCATACTGTTATTTTTACAGTTCCTCCTTTTTAAGGTGTGGCTCAATGGTTAGAGCGGCAGACCCTGATGCAGAGGTCTAGCCCGGGACAAGGGTTCAATTCCCCGCCTCGGCGGGTCTTGGGCTCAAAATTCCACAGACCTGATAATTCTCGCCTTGGTGCTTATTCCAATCATGGAGTCCCACTCTGCAACTCTGGGCAATAGCTTGCTTAATCTCCACAACGGCCCCCACAGCGCTAAGGATGCCTGGCCTTCACCCTGGGGGTGCCCAGGAGTGGACGCCTCACAGGGAAAGCCAGGACGGGTTCCACAGCGGTATTCGTACAAGTGCCTTGAGACCCTTGCGGGTGAGTAGTGCGCTATACAAGTATCAATTTGATAAAGAAAAATGTTTTCTCTGTGATCCCATAAATTGAGCATAGGTAGTTCACAAGGGGTTGCTGGACCCCTGTTTTGATTTTAATTTCCCCGCAATGCTGTTTTTAGGCTGTGCTGCAAAGCGCTATGTCGCCACACCCCCCTAGACACGCCTCCTCATCTGACGCCGATCTACAGATTCACCAGCACAGTGCGTCTGCACAGTAGGTACGCCATTGGTGCACCACAGGCAAGCCCGTCTGCACCCGTCCGTGTCCAGACAGTGACCAGTGCCAGCCCCCTGGTTCGTTTTGACCCAGAAACTACCATCAAGGGAAAAACTGCTCCCTCTTCAAGGTTTCATGTGTTACTCTTCACCCACAAGCCAGTCTGGGCGACACTAAATGTCTATTTTTACGCTCTGCAACCTCAAAACTGGGGATATCTCTTCAACGTAATCATGGAGCATAAAGAAGGCATTAATAAAAAAAATCCTTTTGAATGTCCCTAATTAAAGCAAGATCCCCGATAACAAATATATGGTCAAATGTAACCACTTTATTGACACAAATAAAGTAGACATAGGCTTTGTAACTGAAACTTGGGCAAACCCCTCATGTGGGCCAGACCTGGTAGCTGCCTTGTCTATAGGCTAATCCATCAAGCGATCAGATCGGTCAAACAAAAGAAGTGGAGGCCTGAAGATAGTATACTGCAATCATCCAGCGCCATATTCAACCCCCTTCCTCATAATGCAGATTATGAAGCTCTGCCATTTAAAATCGGACTAAATCCAAATAACTTTAGTGTCCACCTTTACAGTCCGCCAGGCTCCAGATCTTCATTTGCCCAGAAACTCAGCTTCAGTCTAGAATCCAGATTCAACACCACAAACTACACTATTCTAGGTTATTTTTACTTTAATCTAGAGAATGGGCAAGACAAAGACACAGAAACTGTATTAGAAACCATGACCAGCTCAGGCCTAAATCAAATAGTAAATTACCCTACTCATGTGGCGAGTCACACCCATGACGGGATTTTTACTGACAATCCCCATCTAAAATTTCAAAAAGCTCAACCGCTTACATGGTCCGATAGACTCAGCGGCAATGTTTGATATCACAGCAATAGAGAAAGTGCCTATCTCAACACTACCTCATTAAACGAAAATATCAATATCTTGGCGTAAATTAGACCCTGAAAATTAAAAAATGGTCCTCACCAAAACAAAACCCACCTATCTTAAAAACTTGTACCAGAATGTCTCTGAATACCACTCATGGATAGATAGCAGTCAGTCAGTAAGTACCTGAGAAAAAATCAACAAACCATAGGCTGAAGCCTACTGAACCCTGGTACTCGGAAAGGCTCAAAACACAAAAGCAATTGTGATATAAACTAGAACGCAGATGGGAACAGCACTATAATACTGAAGATAAAGATGTATACAAAAAATCTCTAAAAGAATACAAAACCATGATTTTCTAAGAAAATTCATCTTTCTTTAACCATAAAATCTATTCTTCCAGACACTCTATCAAAGAACTTTTCAAAACACACTTGCCACCTTCTTTCGAACTAAAGTGGAAGATGTCTATGCAACTTTTACAACTAACTCTACACCGTCATCTAGCTCGTCTGGCGATATATCTCATCTTGCCAACTCAGAATCTCTGACTTCCTTCTCGCTCCTTATAATGGATCAGGTACTTAAACTAACCAAATTCATGAAGTCCGGGTCTGTTAATTACCCTTGTCCTTCAAAAGCCCTTCAACAAGTACCTGAAATATAATCTCAGCCTATCTCACAAATATCTTCAGTGATATGTTTAACACAGGTTATTTCCCAAAAGTCGGGAAAGAAGCACCCATCTCATCCCTAATAAAGAAAACAAATCTCCCAGTTACAGACACTAGTAACTATCAGCCAATATCCTGCTTGCCATTCCGAGCAAAAATCGCAGACGAGGCCAGGAACCAACAGTTGACCTTTGACCCTGCTGGCAGGCAGGTCGCCCCCACACCGCCACTCGTCACCTGTTAGCCGGATTGCCTGGTTCCTGTGCCCCTTGCTGCCTGCCTCCTGGTTCCTGGGCTTTCCCTCGCCCTGCGCGCCAGTTTCCCCCCGCCCCCCCATAGCTCCCGACCCGGCCTTCCCGCCGCTGCCTCCCTGCGGCCCCACCCCCCAGCACACCCATTGGCCTCCCCGCTCCCGTCTCCCAGCTGCTCCTCCCTCTCAAACCTCCTCAAATACAGGCCGAGTGACGGTAAAGGGAGCGACCTTTGACCCTGCTTGCAGGCAGGTCGCCCCCACACCGCCACTCGTCACCTGTTAGCCGGATTGCCTGGTTCCTGTGCTGCCTGCCTCCTGGTTCCTGGGCTTTCCCTCGCCCTGCGCGCCAGTTTCCCCCCGCCCCCCACTGCTCCCGACCCGGCCTTCTCGGCGCTGCCTCCCTCCGGCCCCGCCCCCAGCACACCCATTGGCCTCCCCGCTCCCGCCTCCCAGCTGCTCCTCTCTCTCAAGCCTCCTCAAATACAGGCCGAGTGACGGTAAAGGGAGCAACCTTTGCCCCTGCTTGCAGGCAAGTCGCCCCCACACCGCCACTCGTCACCTGCTAGCCGGATTGCCTGCTTCCTGTGCCCCTTGCTGCCTGCCTCCTGGTTCCTGGGCTTTCCCTCACCCTGCGCGCCAGTTGCCCCCCAAACCCCCAAACCGCTCCCGACCCGGCATTCCTGTTGCTGTCTCCCTGCGGCCCGGCCCCCCAGCACATCCATTGGCCTCCCAGCTACCGCCTCCCAGCTCCTCCTCCTGCCCAAGCCTCCTCATATGCAGGCTGAGAAGGTGCACCAAAGGCAATCCCGTCTGCGCGCGTCCGCGCCTGGACTGCGCCCAGCGCCAGAACCCCTGGACCCCACGAACGCTACGACACCAGAATCCACTACGCCGCCAGCACCATCCACGCACTCAACACCGGCCGAAACCACACCTGCTTCCAGGCCGCCCCAAAACAGACCCACGGACCCTTCTCCTCGCGCACCTGCAGCTCCATCTGCGACAGAAACACCAAACCTCCAAGGACTGGACTCAACCACCTCCGCTGCATACTCCTCAACACCCGCTCCGCACGCAAACACGCCGTCGAGCTCTGGGATCTGCTCGACACCTCCGCCCCAGACGTGGCCTTCCTGACCGAGACCTGGTGGAATGACTACTTGGTGCCAGACATCGCCATAGCCATCCCGGATGGCTACAAGATCACCCGCAGGGATCGCGAAAATGGAATCGGAGGAGGAATAGCCATCATCCACAAGTCAACCCTCAAAGTCGCCACCCACACAGATGACACCTTCAACACCGCCGAGCACCTGCACTTCCGGTTACACACCGACCCCAACACCACCCTCAGAGGAACACTCATCTACAGACCACCCGGACCCCGGGCTCAGTTCAGCGACTCCATCGCTGACCTCGCCCGCACCCATGCACTCACCTCTACTGACTACATCCTCCTCGGGGACCTGAACTTCCACCTTGAGAACAACAACAACGCCAACCCCGCCACCCTGATCGACAACCTCACCGACCTCGGCCTCAGACAACTAGTCACCACACCCACCCACGCCGCCGGCCACAAGCTTGACCCCATCTTCTCCACAGGCTCCCATGTCGCCTTCGATCACACCACCGAACTCCATTGGACCGACCACCACTGCATCCACTTCACCTTCAAGAAACCAACCACGCACAATCGCACCCAACAGCTGCCTCGCCGCTGCTGGAGCAAAGTCACCGAAGACCAGCTGCTCACCTCCCTCGCCAAGGACCCACCCACCGACCCCACCAACTCTGACGCCGCTGCCCGCAACCTCAGACAATGGATCGACGACTGCGCCAACACCCTCGCCCCGCTCAAGAAACCCTCCAACAGCCACACCAGCAAGAGAGCCACATGGTTCACCAACGAGCTCCAGGCCTCCAAACGCGCATAACGAAAACTAGAGAAGACATGGCTACACAAACGCAGACCGGACAACCACGCAGCTCACAAGGACGCCACACGCAGACACTACCACATCATCAGACCAGCCAAGAGATCCTCCTTCAAAGACCGCTTGAACAACAACGCGCACAACAGCAAAGAGCTCTTCAGCATCGAAAAGGAACTGTCCAACCCCAGCGCCAACGCCAACAACATCCCGCCCTCACAAGAACTGTCCGACTCACTAGCCACCTTCTTACACTGCAAGATCGCTGACATCCACAACAGCTTCAACACCACGACCGCCCGACTGTGCCAGACTCCACCTCCCCTGCGAAAACCATCAGTGCCAACCGCCTGACCTCCTGGTCCAACGTCAACGACGACGAGACACGCAAGGTCATGAACTCCATCCACTCAAGATCTCCGTCTGACCCGTGCCCACACCACGTATTCAACAAAGCAGACGCAGCCATCGCACCCCAACTACGGAAGGTCATCAACATCTCCTTTGAAACAGCAACATTCCCGGAAAGCGGGAAGCACGCCAAAATCAATGACCTCCTCAAGAAACCCAAAGCAGACTCCAAGGAACTCAAGAACTTCCGGCCCATCCCCCATCTCCCGTTCCTGGCAAAGGTCATCGAGAAAATCGTCAACATGCAACTGACCTGCCACCTGGAAGACAACAACATCTTGGACCCGTCCCAGTCCGGATTCAGACGAAACCACAGCACAAAGACAGCCCTCATCGCTGCCACAGACGACATCAGACGCCAACTAGACAGCGGCGAAACATCAGCCCTCATCCTCCTGGATCTGTCAGCCGCCTTCGACGCGGTCTGCCATCGCACTCTAAAGACACGCCTCCTAGAAGCCGGAATACAAGAGAAGGCCCTTGACTGGACCACTTCCTTCCTCACCGGCAGAACCCAGGGCGTCCACCTCCCACCCTTCCGATCTGAAGCCACCGACATCATCTGCGGCGTCCCCCAGGGCTCATTCCTCAGTCCGATGCTGTTCAACGTCTACATGGCCCCCTCGCACTAGTGGCCCGCCATCACAACCTCAACATCATCTCTTACGCTGATGACACCCAGCTCATCCTTTCCCTCACCAAGGACCCACACACCACCAAAACCAACCTCCACGAGGGAATGAAGGCTGACGCCGACTGGATGAGGAGCAGCCGTCTGAAGCTGAACTCGGACAAGACAGAGGTCCTCATCCTAGGATCCACCCCCTCAGCCTGGGACGACTCCTAGTGGCCGACCACACTGGGGAACAGCACCAACACCCACCGACCATGCACGCAATCTAGGATTCATCCTCGACTCCTCCCTCTCCATGTCTAAGCAGGTCAACGCCGTCTCCTCCTCTTGCTACAACCCCCTCTGCATGCTCCACAGGATCTACAAGTGGATCCCGACCGAAACAAGAAGAACGGTGACACAGGCCCTCGTCAGCAGCAGACTGTACTACGGCAATGCACTCTACGCAGGAATCCCAGCCAAACACCTACGACGCATCCAAAACGCCTCTGCCCGACTTATCGTCAACGTCTCCCGCCACAGCCACATCACATCACCCCCCACCTGAGAGACCTACAAGGGCCCCCCGTCGACAAGAGGATCACCTTCAAGCTCCTCACCCACGCACACAAAGCACTCCACAACGCCGGACCAGCCTACCAGAACAGCAGACTCAGCTTCCACACCCCCACCCACCAGCTGCGCTCCACCAGCCTCGCCCTTGCCGCTGTCCCCCGCATCCAATGAACGACCTCCGGCGGCAGATCCTTCTCCTACCTCGCCGCCAAGACCTGGAACAACCTCCCCACTCACATACGGCAGACCCAAGACCTACTCACCTTCAGAAGGTGAGTAGGTCTTGTAGAACTCCTCAAGACCTGTCTCTTCGAGCTGTAGCAGCACCCCCTCCTCCCCTCAGCGCCTTGGGACCCTCACGGCTAAGTAGCGCGCTCTACAAGTACTCTGATTGATTGATTGATTGATTTATTGATGCAAATTGCCTTCTTGATGCTACTCAGTTTGGCTTTAGAAGCCAACTCAGCACAGGGTCGACATTAACTGTTCCACATGAGAATATAAGAGCAGCCATTAATAGAGTAGACAATGCCTCCCTAATCATGCTAGACCACGGCATTTGACAAGGTCAACCTCAACATCTTGATTGACCGCCTTTACTCACTGGGAATCGGAAGAACAATATGTAGCACTGAATAACTGTGTATCAAACTCCTTTACACTTCCATGCGGAGTACCACAGGGCGCCATTCTAAGCCCTACTCTTTTTAACTTATATATAACACCACAGGCCAAACTGACAAAAATGTCCTTTAGTGATATTGCATGATAATGATACCCAAATTGTGGTCTTGATCTCAGGCAACCCAGACCACACAGCTACCAAATTTCATAACTGTATGAAAAACATTGGGGACTGGATGAACAATAATTGTTTAAAATTCAAATCATGAAGGACTGAAGTCCTTCTATTTGGAAATAATACATTCTTTTGGTCCCCTATGTGGTGACCTCAAGATGTGGGTGCCCTGCCAACTCCAGTCTAAAAAGTAAGGAACCCAGGTATCCTTTTCGATAATAGTCTAAGGCGGAAACAATCAAGATACCTCCCCTATCGTAATATGGAAAGGCGGAAACAATCAAGATACCTCCCCTATCGTAATATGGACAACGCTGTGCTCCGATCTGACCAACTGTTTTCCAGTAATACAGCAGGCCCAAAGGACAATTCAGCCTCACAATTTTAAACTTTCATTACAGTCAAAGTTACTTAAGAAAGCCAGGAATAAGGCCCTGCGGTCACTTGCAAAATATCCTGGGAACAGCGAATGTTTAAATCTCTATCAAGCTGCCCAAAAGTCATTTAGGTTGGCGACCTTCAAAGACAAACAGAAACACGAAAATCAATTTTGGTGCAAACTGGTGTGGGAGAGTAAGAGCAAAAACCCAAGAAAGTTCTGGGCCCTAATAAACCACACCAATCCGAGCACCACCAGCTTCGGATCAGCAAATATCCAAGAGTCTGAATGGGCATCATTCCTCACAGACCATTTCAGTTCCCCAGAACATCTAGGACCCACAGGATGTGGTCCGTTGAGAGAGACCGTGATCGGGGCCAGTACCCAGCGGAATACACCCATTGAGCCGTCAAGCTCACTCAATATGGATCTTCAGGTGTCCCAAGACAGAGTAGCGACGGTTGTGACTAAAGCAAGATCAGATGGAGCACCAGGCCCAAATGGCCTGCCACAGAACCTTTTCAAATCTGATGTCGCTTTTTGGTCAGGAACTCTAACAAACCTTTTCAACTACGCCCTGAGAACCGCAACCATCCCAGACTCATGGCGGGGTGCAATAATACATCCAATTTATAAATCAGGATCCCGCGCTGCCCCTAACAACTACAGACTCATAGCTCTTTTGGACATTGAGGCTAAGCACTATGCAGGCCTCCTCTTGGAGGACGTGAAGCAATGGGCAACGGAACACAACTGGATTCCGATGAATCAAACGGGGTTCGTTGCTAACTCAGGGACTATGACCAATCTCATAGCAGTGTCAACCATCGTCGACAAAGCACTCTTAACATCCAGGACAATGCTATGCTGCTTTGTCGATTTCAAAGCAGCATTTGATAGGGTTCCTAGGTCGGCTCTATGGGAAAAGCTAAGGAAGTGGGGGATCCCTGACAAACTACTGGAGGCCATGATTCAACTTCACTCCTGCACCTGGGTACGAGTGAAGTTAGGGTCCGGCACGCATCTCTCGCGGAAAATTATGACAACGAGAGGTGTAAAGCAGGGATGCGTGCTGGCCCCCCTTCTCTTTAACCTGTTTATAGCAGATCTGTCACAGACCCTGGATGAAACTAATAGTCATCCTCCAAAGGTGGGCGGCACGGCACTCAGTAATCTGTTATATGCCGATGACCTTGTTCTTTTCAGCCTTACCAAGGTCGGGCTGCAAAGGCTCCTTGACACACTGCTTTGCTACACAATAGCGAATCAAGTAGAAGTCAATCTAAAGAAAACCCAAGTAGTCCCCTTTGGGAAGAAACGACATGTCTGCGGTGGGTGGACTTTTAACAACATAAGCCTCGCGATAGGTCAATCGTATAAATATCTTGGTGTCCACCTGGATTCAAGGGGCAACCTTTTAAAACAGCGCCATGAGATTGCAGTTAAAGCCACGACTCTTGCAGTATCTTTAACCAAGCTTTCGAAAAACCTCTCAGGTCCAACTCTTTCGTCCTTCCTGGAAGTCCTGAGAGCAAAAATCGGCCCCACCCTATCATACGGGATAGAGTCATTCAAGGGTAAATTGAATACGGCCCTAAACCAACATACCACCAAAATCTATAAAAAGGTCCTCCAGTTGCCAACTTCTGCATCTGCTGCACAGATAAGACTGGAGATGAGGCTACCAAACTATGAGGTTTTCAATATTGGTGCATACCTAAACTTGTGTCACAAGCTGAGGCAGGCTAACCCAGGCTCACTAGAATCTCTAGTCTGGCTAGAAATCTCCCAGAAAAATCCAGGTGGAACGTTTGGTCGCCTTTTTAAGGACTACATTCAACAAATGTCAGCAGGTGACCTATGGGCTCTTAACCCCAGTCAGACAGCGTTTAAAATCGCCATCAAAAAATGTGTAAGAATGAGATCACTTATCACAGACAAAGCGCTCTTCTCAAAACGCAGCCATTCTTGGGCCCTTGTAAATTCTTACAGTCGGCTACTCCCCGCCGCTTACTTTTCCTGCACATATTCACTGTATCTAAAACGAACCCTTATAGCCATTAGAATGGGTGATTGGCGTTTTCTGCAAGATTTACCTCCCTGGAGACGGACAGCGGAAGATCTAACCTGCAGAGGGTGCGGTAAAACAGCCGAAACATTGCTACACGTGGTTTGCCTCTGCCCAGCCTTTAACCTCCAACGCAGGTGCAAACTAAAAGCCGAATGGAATAGGTTGGGCGCCGAACCTGCAGGCAAGCCATCATTGTGGCTCTGAACCCTGAAAACACTGACTTAAATATCAGACTAACAAAGTTCATCCAGCAAGCATATCGCAATTTTAAGTTAAAGAGGTCCTGCTAAATCCTCCCTCTTATTTCCTTTTTCCTTTTTATTACTTAATGGTCCTTACGATACATCCCAAATTTCTAGGGGGATGAAATGAAAAGAATATGAGTAGTACCCCTAGGAGAATTGGGTCGTTTTTTAGTTGTTTGATATCCAATTCAGTGAGAGTAAAGAAAATGGGGTGAAGTTCCCTGTATATTAGATTTTAACTTTTGTACTATTTTTTCTTCTGGTTTTTATCCTTTAAAAAAAAAAAACGTTTTTTATGGACCTAGGAGGCTGAGGATGCGGAAGACCCCTATTTTTATCATGGCTGGCTAATTGACTGTCTTGCTGTTTTTATTTTTAATGAGTTGTATACAACGTGAACTATGTAATCCTCTTTTAAAGATATCTGTGTTATATCTAAATAAAAAATTTCTGCTGCTAGTCTGAGTTTCGATAGTCAGGTTAATCAAATTGCCTCATCCGTCTTCTATATCCTATAAACAATCAGGAAAATCCTCCCTTTCATACCTATCAACTTTCAAAAGACAGTCATCGCAGCATTGATCCTGTCCAAATTGTACTATTGCAACGCCCTGCACATTAATATACAACAAAAACTATTCACCAAACTGCAAACACTGCAAAATGCTGCAGCACCTCTCTTGTTCGGACTACCTAAACATCAGTCAGCAACTGTTTCACTTAAAGAGTTACACTGGTTAACTAGGAAAAAAAGAATAGCATTCAAGGCCCTGTGTATTGCCTTTAAGGTACTTCACAATACTGGACTACAGTATCTAATACAAAACGTTTCCTGGTATATCCCCACCAGACCTTTACTCTATACGGCTGCAAAAAAAAGTTACGGTGCCCCAATTCAGGAAATCCACTGGGGAAGTAAAGGTTTTGCTGTTTGCACAATCAAGCTATGGAACTCTCTCCCTCTCAAATTGAAATGACTAACAAATCTTCTACATTTCATGAAAGCACTTAAAACATGGCTTTGTAATCAACAAATCAATTGTGTCCAGTTATGCTAGGTTCTCCTCCAGCAAAAAAAACAAGCATTTGCAATGCAATAGATTTTGCATTTGTAAAAGTTAAAGTTTATGAGATTATCGATTTTAATGTTTGTTATTTATATTTTTGGGTTTGAAGTGGAGTGAATATTTAATGAAAAAGGTGCACTCAATGGTATATTATAAGAATTAATTGTGGAGTTGTGAGGAGGATGGAATGAAGAAAGGAGGAAGGCGGACAGCCAGTTAGGGACAGGAGTTAAGCTGTTGGACAGAACAGAACTTCCCCAGGGAGAAGATGGGCTGCACTACAAGAGATTGGGTGAGGGTTGACAGCAGTTGTGAGACCTCGAAGTACCTTAGCTGCCCGCACGAGAAAGGAAGAGAAGGAAGTTGGGCGATTTGTGCTGAAGAAAAGAAAGGCATGGCCACCATTGTTAAAGTTGAAGGTGGCATGCTGCACTGCTTATGAAAAAGCTACAATAGTGAAAAAATAGAGTTTGGTGAGCTGCTATGAGGAAAACAAAGGCGCGGCTCACCAAACTCAATTTTTTCGATATAACGATTTTTTCGTAAGCAGCGCAACATGCCACCTTCATCCTTAAGTAGCTGACAGGGGCCCTGAGAGCGCCGTGGAGTGCGGCTTAGTATAAGTATATAATATTTAACAAATTGAGTTTGGCGAGTACGTGGCACAGAAGGAAAGAAAGGAGCGGCTTGGCAAACTCAATTTTTTCAATATTGTAATTTGTTTGTAAACAGTGCAGCTCGCCACCTCCTTCTTTAAAAATGGCGCGGAAAGAAGGAAAAGAAAGGACTAAACACCATTGTTAAAGATGAAGGCGGCCTGCTGGAAACATGACAGTGGCGTGTCACACTGCTTACTAAAAGCATATAATATTGAAAAAAGATAGTTTGGCAAGCAGCGCAGAAGAAAATGAAAGTGTGGCTCTCCAAACTCTATTTTTTCAATATTTCAATTTTTTCGTGAGCAGTGCAGCACACCACCTTCTTTAAAAATGGCGTAGAAAGAAGGGAAAGAAAGACACAGCCGCCATTGTTAAAGATGAAAGCGGCTGACGGGAGACATCGGCGGTGTGTTGTGCTGCTTACTAAAAGAATATAATATTGGAAAAATAGAGCTTAGTGAGCCACCCCGAAGTAAAGAAATGCGCACCGCCATTGTTAAAGATGAAGGCGGCATGCCTCGCTGTTTAAAATTAGGTTGTGTCTAGTTTTTCACTACCAGGACATGTATAGCTTAAACCCAAATATCCTACCTTTTAAATACAATGCACCTTGCCCTATGAGTCTTTATGGTAACATATGTATTAAAGAGAAAGGTTTAGGCCTGGCAAAAGGTTTAATTTGCAAGGAGAAAGTGGTAGTTTAAAATTGCACTACAGGCTGCAGTGGCTGGCATGAGACATGTTTCTAAAGTGCTATTTTGATGAGGGGCACAATAAGTGCTTCTGACCCACTAATAGCATTTAATTTACAGGTCGTGGGTGCAGGTAGTAGCACCTTAAGAGGGACATATGAATAAACTAAATATATCAATCAAGTGTAGCCAATTTTACCATGTTTACAGGAGGGAGCACAGACTCCTAATGCCAAGGGGTGAAGACAAAACATATGGGATGATCCTGTAGAGAGGGCCAAGTCCAACACTGCCCCTGACTGCATTGATAAAACTGAGCTGCCTAGCATCTTACTCAAAAGCTAGATCATCGCCATATCTGCACATCACCTGACCAAAACCTCTCCTCTGGCTTGACAGTGGGGTGAGTAGATGGTGACTGTAAATCACCATTGACAATTGTACTATTCCTGTCTTTGATTTGTCTCCTACTGAACGCAAGTGTGAAGAAACAATTTTAGCAGTACCACTACATCGAAACTCAGTTTTCCTAGTAGAGTTCCTTAAATGTTCATTATGAAGTTATGGAATTCCCTCCCACTCTCACTTAAGACCTCACGTTCTCTCCTATCATTCAGGAAATCTTTAAAAACTCTGCTCTTCTCACACCCCCACTAAACTTCTCTTGCACAGCCTCAGTGTCCTATCAGCGCCAGGAAACTCATGGTGACAGTGCGCTCAACAAATTTCCCTTAACATAACATAACATAACATGAACCTATTATTCTGATGTGCCGAAGTGTATATTATGACAGATGTGATGTGCTGCTGCACTAACCATGTGGCAAGAGGTTAGTAAAGCTGGACAGGTGTTGAACCTGAATCCCTCTGGTTAGATAAAGCCGACCACTGTTGTTCATTATCTGCTTTTTCCCTGGTGGTGTCCTCTATATTGACAATCTGCTTCTCATTTACTGCCTCATATGCTAACTGCTCCACTGTCAATATTGTGCATTGAGGAGCAGGCCCATTACTAGTAAGAGTACTTTGCAAGCACATTTCTCTCCCAAAGCATCAGTGGTGTAGCTAGACCTTTGGCCTCCCGTGGTGGCGGCATGTAAGAGCGAAGGGAGGCAGGGAGGGTGCTGATGATTACTGTATTTGCCGCCCCACGATGGCCGCAAGAGCAGGGGAGGCACCCTCAAAACCCATGCCGCCCGGGGCAGACTGAATCCCTGAGCCCCCCCTTGCTACGCCACTGCCTAGCATTTGGTCTGCAGCTTGAAAACAGTCTACTACGTACTATAATGGTCAGGAGTGGTAGATCCCATGAAGATCCATTTGGTTTGACACTGACAGACCTTCACATTTTACTTTTTGCGGTCTTTGGTTTCAGCAGGGTCTTGCAGTGTCATACAATGTGGACGCACATCCTCCAAACCCACCTGCAGCTCCTCCAAAGTAACCACAGCAAGGCAACTAGAGGGGTTATGCTTCTCTGATGGTAGCTGTGCATTGAGTTTCTGCCCATAGAGAGCCTTGCTATCTTCTTCTTCCAGAACCAAGTGGTTCTCCAATTGCTGTGCTTGTGTTCATGCTGCTGTAGCACATGTTCTGGGGAAGTGGTATTCAGCAGGTATAATACTACAGGTGTTTGCAAACTTTTATAGGGTCTTGTTGTTGTAGTGAAGTAACAGCTGGCCCACTTCCACAGGAGCATGTTGTTCCACACAGGGCCTGCTGCAGTGACAGAATAGATGGTGCAAACAACAGTTGCTTCAGGTTGTGTTTTGCCATCTGCAGCTCCTCAGTATTGTGCCTAAGTGCTCACCAAGCTAGGGTCTGCGGAAACCCTTTTTTTAATTACAGTATTTACCATCAGTGGTAACCACAAATAAACACTTTTAACCCCTTTCTAAATCATGTTATCATTCCTGTGCTTTACCGCCTTGGTGCTGCAGCAAATTGGGGTTGGGGCAACCATTGACTGACAGACGTTTTTAGGTTCAATATGAAAGTCAATAAAATAACCAAGCTGAACTGTGGATAACTAGTGCAAGTATTAACCTAGCTGAACTGGCTCAATAAGACCCTTCTCCGCCTTATACAGGAATGTGACATAAGGTCAAAAGTCTGCAAGGACATATATTCTAAATTACAGAACACGTGCATTTACCATCTGCTGAGTCTTGATCTGGCATCACTAATGATACTTTAATGGCATTTTATAAAAATTAATTTCTCAAGTATTTTGTTCTATTGATCTGTTTACTTAAAAGTACATTTACTTCGAACTACAGTTGCCTTAAAGTACATTTACCTGAATGTACAACGTACATTCCTAAGTACAGAGTGCATTAACTTTAAAGTACATATAACTCCAAGTGTACTGTATATACATGCTGAAGCTGCATTATGACAACAACCGTGGATCATGATCACTACTAATGCATATTAAAATAAATTATCAAAGTTATCAAAAAAACGCTGGCAGAGAGAATCAGTAAATTGTGCCCCTCCTCCCTATACAATGATGTCCATTTAAATTTGGGTTGAAACAATTTGCCAATGTTGTTTTTTTTCTGCTTTAAAAAAATTGACTCTTTGTTGTACCCCATGAATCTGCAATATGATAAACATTAATAGTTTTAGGTCAAATTACATGTAATTTTATTTGAGCTGGGTTAATGGCCTGCATATCCTAAAAGTGACACTGGAGACTCATGCTACATTAATACGATTTTAAATGTGACACAGCAATTATTTTACTAATATTATGTATACATCATTTGTGACCTTTTCCAGGTAGCTACTTGTGAATGTACTTAGTAAATTGTGCTTTTTCACAAAAAAAGTATTCACTGTGATCTAAGATTAGGTAAAACTCCCTATTGGTGCATATAACATTCTATTGTGAATTTATACAACAACTATGACCCAATTTAGAGTTGAGTGACAACAGAATAACCAACACTTTGTGCAGTAATTAGCATACATACTCTTTTGGAGGACTCTTCTGCACTGGGGAATCCTCTAGCACAGTGGTCCTTAACATTCTGACTTCTGTGGACCCTACTTAATGATTACTGGAATCCAGGGTCCACATTGAACAATTATTGGAATCTGGGGACACCCCAATTAGTTATTACTGGACACTGGGGAACCTAGATTAAGCATTCTGTAGCACACATAGACAGAGGAAAAAGCCTCTTGTGATTGGTTTTGTACAGAAAGGTTTATCTTCCTGCACAAAAATGTCTATCCCCGCAATCCAGGCACCCTTGCACCATTGTACAAAGTTGCCTGTGTTGGTGCACAGCAACCCATTGTGCACCAGCGCAGGGGAAAAGGACAAGAATGAAATTCTGCCCTTTTCTTTTGCAGTAGAGCGCGCAGCAGGAAGGTCTGTAGCCCTTCACTATGGCAAAAACTCATAAATGAGGCCCTCAATCGGGTCCCAACAATGCCAACAGGCAGGTACCCCTAACTTTACACATGAGGCTGACAGTCTGGGGCCCTTACCTGACACTGTCATCTTTGTACACCTCACAGCGCCTCTATAGTATGTGCGCTTCTAGGCCAGTTCAAATCCGTAATACCCAGAGTCTGCAGTCTACCCTCATTCATATTTGGTGGGGCAACGGGGGCTCTTAATGTACGTTGCTTGGTAGCCCCTTTCCTGATCTGCGCAAAAGGCAACAGTTGCTAGCTGAACTGTGCACAACCCCAGCTATTCCACTGCAGTCTCAAACAGCTGCTGGTTTTGAAGGGAAAATGGAGCAGCCTGGGATCATTGTGGAGAACAAAATCTCCCAGTTTCCCTTTTCGTCGTGCTGCCTTTGTGATCTCTGAGGCCACGGGTCTCAAACACAGTACCAGTGGTCACACCGGCTGCCCCATGGCGTCCATCTATAGTGTGCAGTCGATTGGAGGATTGCAATAGTCTTTGCCTAGGTATGAAAGCCTTGCTCCTGAATTGTTCAATTGTCCAAAATTAGGCTGCCTGCTTGGTTACTGGTGCTTAGCATTTCAGTTAAGCCAAACCTATTAAAGAGGCCTGACACTGGCTGCCCGCTGGACTACATCTTATATGTAATCGTGTCCTATTCTAAAAGGCACCCTGACATGTTTCTAAACAATTTTCAAAATAAACCGCAGTAAGACACCTTAGTTCCTCCTCTTCTGTGCATACACCTTAGTTCTTTCTCTCTGTGCCGAGACGTTAGTTCTTCCTCTTCTGTGCAAACACCCTTAGTTCTTTATCTTCTGTGCAGGCACCTTAGTTCTTCCTCTTCTGTGCAGACACCTTAGTTCTTTCTCTTCTGTGCAGAGACTTTAGTTATTCCTCTTCTGTGCAGACACCTTAGTTTTTTCTCCTCTGTGCAGACACCTTAGTTCCTCTTATGTGCATACACCTTAGTTCTTCCTCTACTGTGCAGGCACCTTAGTTTGTCCTCTTCTGTGCAACACCTTAGTTCTTCCCCTTCTATGCAGAGACCTTAGTTATTCCTCTTCTGTTCATACACCTTAGTTCTTCCTCTTCTGTGCAACACCTTAGTTCTTCCCCTTCTATGCAGAGACCTTAGTTATTCCTCTTCTGTGCAGACACCTTAGTTTTTTCTCCTCTGTGCAGACACCTTAGTTCCTCCTCTTCTGTGCAAACACCTTAGTTCTTTCTCTTCTGTGCAGAGACTTTAGTTATTCCTCTTCTGTGCAGACACCTTAGTTTTTTCTCCTCTGTGCAGACACCTTAGTTCTTCCTCTTCTGTGCAGACACCTTAGTTCTTTCTCTTCTGTGCAGAGACTTTAGTTATTCCTCTTATGTGCAGACACCTTAGTTTTTTCTCCTCTGTGCAGACACCTTAGTACTTCCTCTTCTGTGCAAACACCCTTAGTTATTTCTCTTCTGTGTCAAGACCTTAGTTCTTCCTCTTCTGTGCAGACACCATAGTTCTTTCTCTCCTGTGCAGAGACCTTAGTCCTTCCTCCTCTGTACACACACCTTAGTTATTCCTCTTCTGTGTAGACACCTTAGTTCTTCCTCTTCTGTGCAAACTCCTTAGTTTGTCCTCTTCTGTGCAGGCACCCTAGTTCTTCCTCTTCTGTGCAAACACCTTGGTTGTATCTCTTCTGTGCAAACACCTTAGTTCTTCCTATTCTGTGCAGAGACCTTAGTTATTCCTCTTCTGTAAAGACACCTTAGTTTTTCCTCCTCTGTGCAGACACCTTAGTCCTTCCTCTTCTGTGCAAACACCTTAGTTATATCTCTTCTGTGCAGAGACCTTAGTTCTTCCTCTTCTGGTACTACCTCTTTTGTGCAAACGCACTTAGTACTTCCTCTTCTGTGCAGGCACCTTAGTTCTTCCTCTTCTGTGCAGAGACATTAGTTATTCCTCTTCTGTAGAGACACCTTAGTTTTTCCTCCTCTGTGCAGACACCTTTGTTCTTCCTCTTCTGTGCAAACACCTTAGTTCTATCTCTTCTGTGCAGACATCTTAGTTCCTCCTCTTCTGTGCAAACACCTTAGTTCTTCCTCTTCTGTGCAGAGACCTTAGTTATTCCTCTTATGTGCATACACCTTAGTTCTTCCTCTACTGTGCAGGCACCTTAGTTTGTCCTCTTCTGTGCAACACCTTAGTTCTTCCCCTTCTATGCAGAGACCTTAGTTATTCCTCTTCTGTTCATACACCTTAGTTCTTCCTCTTCTGTGCAACACCTTAGTTCTTCCCCTTCTATGCAGAGACCTTAGTTATTCCTCTTCTGTTCATACACCTTAGTTCTTCCTCTTCTGCACACTTATCCATTCCCCACTTCATAAAGTTCCACCAGTCAGGGCAGCCTCTCCAATTCAAACTGGCACTGCCTGGAACCTCCTGCCGAAACACCTGCATGTCATGTCTAGCTATTTGTTATTTAAGAAAGCCATCAAAACTTAGCTAGAGTCTTAACTACAAAGTCTGTCAGCATTAGCACCAAGACACCTCGGGTAAAAGTGTTCTCAATAAATAAAAATAACAAAAAACAATTTAGTTCCCAGGCCCTTGCTTTTTCTGAAGCCCCACGCTCCTGGTGAAAAATCTTTTTATAGATTTTGAAGCAAGCATGACCTGTTTATTCATGGTCGGTACCTCGCCAAAGACACTAGGGCCCACATGCATCAACAATGCCATTTGCGATTCCTTATTAGCGAAAAATAAGGATTCGCTAATAAGGAATTGCAAAAGGCTATGCATGAAGAAATCACTAAAAAAATAGCGATTTCTTAAAATTCCTTAATTGCGACTCGCAAATTGCGAATCACAATTAAGGAATACCAGCCTAATTCATCAAGCTGATTTGCGCTCGCAAAGGGCCAGATTCTGAGAATCTGGCCCTTTGCGAGTGCGATTTTTGCATTTGGGATTCATCATCCCAAATGCAAAAATCGGTAATTGCGAATTCGCAATTTAGCGAGGAATTACATTTAAGGAATCTCTATTTGAGATTCCTTAAATGCAATTCATCATCCATTTTTAAATAGCGAATTCGCAATTTCGGCCCGCTATTTACCGCGAGGTCAAAACTCGTGGTAAATAGCGAAAACTTAGAAAAATGCTTTTAAAAGCATTTTTCTAAGTTGCATGTTGCACACACACATGTCCTTTGGACATGTGTGTGCGCAACACCTGTTAAAATTTGCATTTAAGGGGTGCTACAGGGTGTCCTTTGGACACCACTGGCACCCTTAAAATCGCTATCTTATTTGCGATTAGCAAATTGCTAATCGCAAATAAGGAATACTCCCCATTCATTCCTATGGGCCTTTTGGCCCATAGGAATGAATGGGCAGTTTTTCCTTATTTGCGATTAGCAATTTGCTAATCGCAAATAAGGAATGTGTAGGAATCGCATTTTATTTTGCGATTCCTACATGAATACCGTTTTGCGAGTCTCAAATAGCGATTCCTTATGAATCGCTATTAGAGACTCGCAAAACGGTACTTTGATGAATCAGGCTGTACCTCCCCATTCATTCCTATGGACCTAGAGGCCCATAGTAATGAATGGGAAGACATTCTCAATTTGCGATTCTCAATTAGAGAATCGCAAATTGAGAATGCAATTTCAAGGGTGCCATGGTGTCAAAAGGACACCCTGTTGCACCCCTGAAATCTGCCTATAAGTACATCTTGCACATACACATGCCCCAAGGGCATGTGTGTGTGTAAAATGGAACTTTGAAAAATGCACTTTAGTGCATTTTTCAAAGTTTTTGCAAATTACCATTAAGGTCAACTTCATGGTAATTTGCTCCCCCTATTAGCGAAATCGCAATTTTTTTTAGTTTGATGCATTGCAGTTAAGGAATCTCAATTTGAGATTCCTTAAATGCAATCGCAATTTTGCGATTTCTTAAATTGCGAAAAGTACAAAAATTATGATGCATTCCAAATGATGAAATTGCATTCGCAAACGGGCGAATTTTGTGATTTGCACCCTTTGCGAATGCAATTTTCAATGATGCATGTGCCCCTAGGTGACTCCAGACGCTAAAGCTGCCTATTCCCGCCTTCCTTATGGATGGTTTTGTTAAGTGAGAAACACAAGTTTGTAATTTATGGGCCCATTATGACCTTTCTGATCCGGGCCCGCCCACTCTTTTGCCATGCTTGATCTTGGAGTTTGGGAGTTTGGGACTCTATAGCTATAGGTTGAAATTAAGCCAAATCTTTGCAGAGTTTAACATGGATATCAGTAAAATTGGTGAGTGAAAACTGATAATGTACTGGCAATTACCTATACATGGTGCGGCGGAACTGCGTCATTACAAGTTCCAATTAGACTGATGCATAATCTTAGAATCTTCGAATCTTAGGATACTTATTTCTGAAAATGTTCTCCTCATTCTAAGGGATTTGCCAACAAATTAATTCCACCTGCTTTTAACATCAATACGCTGCCTTTGGAAAACCTAAAAATATAATTCTTTCTACATAACAGAGAAACCAGATTCAGTTGGTAACTCCTTTTACCGGGTGAATTGCGCTGCTGTTCATATTGGTCGGATAGATAAGGGCCCCAACCCTTATTGATGATATAAAATCATTTATCGGTATACCTTAGAATGCAGAGTTGAGACAAAGATATGCATTTATTGAGGGCATAAATGTAAGGTGCTGCTCAGACATAGGGGCACCATTCGTTACTATAAGTAAGATTGATAGAAACTTGAAAAACAACAGGCATTCTAAGAGAAACATCAACTGTATTTTAAAACCTTGTTAGTACAATAATAAAAAGATAGATGATGTGTGTGACCAATTGGGTCAACAGAGCACACTTATTATGAGGGTAACTCATCACCACTGAGAGATAAGATAAAAAAAAGGGTGTGAGAAATTGGCCTACTGTTTGAGGGGAGTGAAATCCTACTCAAGCAGCAACCACAGTCCTTGTCATTGTGAGGCACAAGAAAACCCTAAATTAACCTGTACTCAACCCTCTGGTAACTTGGCACAGTGAAGTCATGCTTAACTTACAGCTAATGTGTAAAGTATTTATGCAGCACTTCTCTGATTCAGGTGGTTAGAAGCTTATTATGACCCTGTGGCTTTGAAAAGGAGGCCAGCAGCAGGCTTGTGGAATCTCGCAGGGAATCCTGGGTTCATATGCAAGTCCAGTCCCTGTGACTCAGGCAGGAGTAATATTTTATTGCATATGGTTAATTAAAACCTTTACAAAGTTGAGGACAAAACAGTATTCAAACTAGCCTTGGTTAAAATGCATTTACACTCTTTAAAAAACAAGTTCTTTTAAAAAACAGTATTACATCGTCTGCGGCCTGAGCCTCTCCTTACATGTCAGTCCTTCGGACTAGGTCCACACCATTTTTTCAGTTTTCTGGATTAGGAGGCTCGCCTTCTGTAAGAATTTGGAGGCCCTACAGGCCGTTTGCAACTGGAAGCTGTTCAGTGCTAACATAACGGAAGGCCTGCATGTTCTGATTTGATAAAAACGAAATATTTGTAATAGGTAGTAACGTCTCAGACTAGTCAGTGATGGACAAATGCACAGAATGTGAGTCAGTGTTTCTTCAGAACGGCCACATAGTCTGCATAGCGCTGTTGGCCATGTTTGCTTCCATACTGGGGTCTGATCCTTTGTAATGTAGGTGCCCAGGCGTATGCGTAGTAGCATTTGTTGTGTGGACGGAGTTCTATAGCTGACTAGGTATGGTTGTCGGGCACTTCTCTCATACGTGGCTAGCACCGTCCAGCCATGTTTTTTCTTTGCGAGGGCGGCTTTGTCGACGATCATGGATTTTTGTTTTGCTGTACTGTTGGCTATTTTTTTGAAGGCCATGAAGGGGTGGTTTGTATTCCATGCCTCTCGCATGTTAATTTGTGTCAGTGCGTCTTCCAAAGATGTTTTCCATACGTTTTTTGCATTTGTTCGGTTATTTATTTCGCACCAACAATGGCCCATCAGCGTGTCCTCACTTGCTGCCCTTAATTTCCTGCACATTTGTTTAGTATCCCGGCTTGCCTGACTTGGTGCTGGTTTCAAAGCCCGAATTCCAGGCGTACTTGTGCTTGTGATACAAACCTTGGTATGTGAAAGATGTATTTGAACAGATATGACTGTTGTGAGTTCAAGAAGGTTGCATCTTTGCCTCTGAATAGCTCCGAACCGTACGTAAGGGATGGTAAAAACTTTGCCTCAATCACTTTCAAGAGGTAAACGTTGGATGGGCATTTCAATTTTGTTTTCAGTAACTTTAGAGCAAACCGTAGTTTATTAGACTGCGCTTTCTGTGCAGTTGGTGAGTTTTTAGTGACCAACTTGAGTCGACCATTACCCCCAGGTACTTGTAAGAGTTACTTAATTCTATAGTGTTGCCCGCGATATGCCATTTGGAGGGTTGTCGCCCTTGCCGGGATGAGAAGCAGACGATCTTTGTTTTATTGTAGTTAATTTGCAAGCCATTTGCAGAGATGTATTCATGCAATCTTGTGCTGGAGCGTCGTAGACCCAACGGGGTCTGGCTGCAGAGAATATGTCGTCAGCATACTGTAAGCTCCTTATTTTGTATTGAGCTAGCTTTGGCGGGTCACTTTGTGTCTCCGCGATGCACTTGTCAAGGTCGGCGGTGAAGATGTTGAAGAGGGTTGGGGCTAATATGCATCCCTGCTTCAGGCCGATTAGGGTGAGGATTTTTTGTTGTTGTTCTGTCTCCATTGCCTAATTTGATCTTGACCCAGGTGGATGAGTATAGTTCTATTATTGCTCGTAACAAGTTCGGAGGTGTACCCTAATTGTCCATCTTTTGCCATAGGATCTCCCTTGGGACAGTGTCGAACGCCGCCTTTAGGTCTACGAAACAGGTGTACAATTTTGTTGACCTTTCCTTTGCTCTTTCGATGAGGAGGTTTAGTGCTAGAAGATTACATGTGGTGTTGGTTCCCGGCCTAAACCCCGACTGGGTGATTGGGAGGATATGTTTGGAACTAACCCAGTCTTCCAGATCTCTCAGGAGATTAGATGCGTAAATTTTTGCCTCCGCGTCGATTAGAGCGATCAGCCTATAATTGGCAGGGTCTGTTCTTGCACCTGCTTTAAATATTGGGTGTAAAATGTACCCTCTCCATGATGTAGGAATGTTTCCTGTTTGAAAGGCATTGTTGAACAGGGGAGTAAGGTATTCCGCCCAAAAGGATTGGTCAAATTTAAAGAGGCCATTTGGCAAACCGTTTGGGCCTGGCGCACCTTTTGACCTTAGTTTTTTGATGACCATATGAACTTGGGGTGGCGTGATCCGATGTTCTTCGCAATTTTGGGCCGGTTCTTGATTTTCATATTGTTGGTGCGAGAAATGATTTGAATCCCATGATTGAAGTTTGGTCTTTTGTGTTAGCTCCAAATGCTGGATCCAGTCTTCCTGTAGAATGTTTGAATTGATGGTCTGTGCGGCTCCGTTTGCTACTTTGTTAATGTGTGCCCAAAATTTCCTGTTGTTGTTTGATTTGCTTGATTCTAATAGTTGTTGCCAAATTTATGTTTGTTGTTTTGACTTTTCTAGCCAAACGTCTTTTTTATATTTTTGCCGTAGATTATAGATTTGACGCTTGGTGTTGTCACCCTTTATCGTGCCTTTTCTTGATAACTTTCTTATTTCTTGATTTAGAATCCTTTTTTTGCTCAGTATTGAGCCCAAGGGCGCCTGGAACGCCTTGTAAGGTTTCCTTTTGTTTGTGTGTGTTTGGTTGCCGAATCTTTTCGTTAGGGTGAGGATGATCTTTACCCAGTTGTCTCAGGCAGGAGGGCAGAAAAGCAGCAGTCCTGCATTGCAGTAGTCCAGCAGGGCAGCATTCCAGCAGAACAGCAATCCTTTCAGCAGCACAGCAGTCCTTCTTCCTGGCAGAGGGTTCACAGGTTCAGAAGTGTACAAACCCTGGTGTCTAAGGTCCAATATTTATATCTGGTGCCTCCTTTGAAATGTGAGAAGCTTCTAGAGGTTTCCCTTTGAAGTGCACACGTTTCCTGGCTCCCCTAGCTCCAGACTATCTACAGGGGATATGCAGTCCTCTGTGTGGGGGCAGGACACTGCCTATTCAAGTGTAAGTAGAGCTGTGCCCAACTCTGCCCTCCTATCCTGCCAGTGCAGGGCCATCCAGTCACACCTAAGCTCTCTACTGTGTGTGGCTGTCTAGGAGGACTACACAAAGCTTAACTGTTAGCTGCACTCAGTCATGTGGTCCAGAGAAAGGCTGCAGGCACTAAATGGTTAAGGAATAAAAATGCCAAATTTCTAAAAGTGGAATTTTCAAAATTGCAAATTTAAAGTCTGACTTTATCATAAGAGAGGATTTTTCATTACAACTCCAAAGACACCAAACATAAACTGGTTACCTGTTCCCATTTGGAAGTACAGCTTATTAAATGTAATACAGTAACTCCAATGTTTTCCTATGAGAGAGGTATGCCTTGCAATGATGTAAAGCGAATGTAAGTGTTTTTGCTACTAGGATATATAAAAATTAAAAGTACATGTCCAATTTTTTTTTAATACACTGCCCCTTCGCTCTGGACATTCTAAGATCTACTGTGGTGGGTGGCTTGTATGTATTAAAAAGGAAGATTTGGGTCTGGAAACAGGTTAATCTTACAAGCTCGAAATGACAGTTTAAAACTGCACACACAGGCTGCAATGGCAAGCCTGAGACATGTTTACAGGCTACTTAAGTGGGTGGCACAAACATTGCTTCAAGTCCACTTTCTTTGTGAGCCACAACACAGAACGTAGCTTCTGCTCTCGTCCACAATGGCCGCAGCTGTTTAACAATGTTTCATTTGGCGAATTGTTTACACTCTTAAATTCAGTATCTGACTCATGCAGGATAAATAGAGAGGATCCTTCCCTTGAGAAACATAGGGATAAATAAGTGAGGAACATCTCTCTGCCGCAGCACAGCGATCGCCCCATTCACCTGAAGATTTGTGGCCATACAGTACGAGTTTCTACAGTAGTGCCAGCTTTGGATTGACTTGGTTAGCCTGGTCAGGCAACCACTAAAGTTCTCTCTATATTTTCGTTGTCTTGATGAAGACCCACATGCGGAGGTTTAAAACCACCCTCATAGCCTAAGTTGAGTCGAAACATCACCGTCTCCTATCCCATAGCCTGAACTACACACTATTGGTCATCCCCAGAATTGGATGATGCATTTAATAAATAGCAGCATCATTCTGACAAGCAGACTTTGAATGATATGTCATAATTGTTTTGTAGTCAGACCTAAGAACACTGGCTTACCCCCCTTTTCTAATAAATCTTGGTAACTGGTGGAGAAGAGCTTGTCTTTGGCAGAGGCAGGCTCCATTCCGCTTTTACCCGATTTTCACCACTCACTCGCGCTGACTAAAGAGCGCGGGCGTTTTACTATGTTTTGTACTGAGACTCATTTTTAAAAATTGTTGGCACAATCTGTGGGAATTGGTGGTGGAAACTGCTAGGGGAAGTTGAGACTAACCTGTAAACTCTTGCCCGGTCCGCCGCGTCCTTGTGGGCGTTTGCTGCGGGGGGTGAGGAGGAGCCCAGCACTTCCGGGCAGACAGCAAGCAGGTCAGCGCTCTAGTTTCGCTAACTTGTCTCTATATTTAATTGCGGGAGAATTGACGGCCACTTGTGGAGAAGAGCTTGTCTGTGGCAGAGGCAGGCTCCATTCCGCTTTTACCCGATTTTCACCACTCACTCGCGCTGACTAAAGAGCGTGGGCGTTTTACTATGTTTTGTACTGAGACTCATTTTAAAAAATTGTTGGCACAATCTGTGGGAATTGGTGGTGGAAACTGCTAGGGGAAGTTGAGACTAACCTGTAAACTCCCGCCCGGTCCGCCGCGTCCTTGTGGGCGTTTGCTGCGGGGGGTGAGGAGGAGCCCAGCACTTCCGGGCAGACAGCAAGCAGGTCAGCGTTCTAGTTTCGCTAACTTGTTTCTATATTTAACTGCGGGAGAATTGACGGCCACTTGTAGAGAAGAGCTTGTCTGTGGCAGAGGCAGGCTCCATTCCGCTTTTACCCGATTTTCACCACTCACTCGCGCTGACTAAAGAGCGTGGGCGTTTTACTATGCTTTGTACTGAGACTCATTTTTAAAAATTGTTGGCACAATCTGTGGGAATTGGTGGTGGGAACTGCTAAGGGAAGTTGAGACTAACCTGTAAACTCCCGCCTCGGTCAACCGCGTCCTTGTGGGCATTTGCTGCGGAGGGTGAGGAGGAGCCCAGCACTTCTGGGCAGACAGCAAGCAGGTCAGCGCTCTAGTTCCCCCTCCCTCCCCTACTTAATGCGGCTAATACAGCGGCCGCGCAGCGGGCGCGCCCGCGGCGCGCCGAAGGCAAGCCCGTCTGCGCCCGTCCGCGGCCGTACGGGGACCGGGGCCAGCACCCCTGCCCAAACCGATTGCCAGCCTATTCAGTATGGGAAAGAGAAATTCTTACAGCTGCGCCCTCCATTGGGATTGGCGTGTAGACATTCCATGGCGGCATGGCGCTTGAGAAAGTGTCAACACTGCTCCTTCATAGGGAGAAGGGAACAGGGCAGTCAGATAGACCGCAACTTGCTCACGGGCGGTTTACTAAATTGCAGATCCCTCGGTAAGCATAGCGGCGAGATCTCGGAGCTCCTCCTCGATGAAAATCTCGATGTATTATTTCTCACTGAAACTTGGCTAGGACATAATTCAGACCCTGATATAGTGGAGGCCCTACCCAAAGGTTATACGATAGCGAGAATCGATAGACCAGAGGGCAGGGGAGGCGGGATCGCAGTTATCACGAAGGCACCCTACGAGTGCTCCCTCCTACCACTACTGGTGAGCAACAGTGAGGCAGGGCACTTTGTACTAAAGCTCAGCCCTAAGTCTTCTATTATGGGTATCCTCCTTTATAGACCTCCTGGGACACTTGGGAATTTTAAGTCTAGTCTCTTAGACAGCATAGCCCATCTGGCGATCAGGCGAAACAAAATTCTTGTGCTCGGAGATTTAAACCTGCATTTTGAAGACGCCCTGCACAAAGAGGCGGTTGAATTATGTCAGGATTTACAATCATTGCAACTGGATCTTAAGTCGTCTGTCCCCACTCCCCTACGTGGTCATTTGTTAGACCCAGTGTTTGCCAGTTGGGATGGAGTGGAAGTGGGAACTCCTCTCCCGGTCCCCTGGTCTGGCCATTCACTGGTGCCTTTTAACATGGTCTTATCCACGGAAGACCCGCTGAAGGGAGAGACTAATAACTTCCCTAGTAGGAAATGGAAAAATTTCTCGCAGGACACTTTCAACCACCTGCTCAGGGAAGGGGGCCCCCCGGGAGGGTCAGACAGTGAAAACGCTAGCAAAAATCTAAATGAGCGCATTTTACTGGCACTCAATAAAGTGGCGCCTCTCTTACTGAAGACTTCTGGTAGGACAGTGAGCAGATCTGCCCCCTGGTTCACATCCGACTTGCAGAGGGCCAAGGCAGACTGCAAAAGAATGGAAAGGAGCTGGAGAAGGGAGTATAAATCACAGGAGCGGAAGCTCTATAGGGAAGGACAGAGGAAATATCATAGCCTACTCAGAAGAGCTAAAGCCGCCCATTATAAAATTAGAATAGGAGAGGCGGAGAACTCCTCCAAAGAACTCTTCAGAATTTATAAAGAGATCTCCACAGTAGCAGACTCAAATACCCCAGATAATGACTCAGTAGAAGAATGTAATAGAGTGGCAGACTATTTCTCTTCGAAGGTCAGGAACCTCTATGCCACTTTCACTAGTAATCCTGGGAAGGGATTGACTTTTGTGGAAGCACCGGGAGACAGTGTAGTGACACAGAACTTGAGCTGTTTTACAGTCCCCCCTCCAGAAATTTTAACTAGCATTTGCCGTAGTATCAAGTCTGGATCCCCCAATGATCCAGCACCCCCCAAGGTACTAAGTGAGAGCTTAGAGACTCTTGAACCATACATCAGGCACGTTCTGGAGATCTCTTTTGCATCTCATACGCTGCCTGTATCATGTAAAAAGGCGGTGATACTACCTATTAGGAAAAAGACCACTCTCAGCCATGATATTCTCGAAAAACTTAGACCTATCTCCTTGCTGCCTTACGTTGCCATGGTAGCAGAAAAAGTGGTCAATATCCAGCTGACTGCACACATGGAGAGAGCTAAGCTCCTGCACACCTCTCAATCAGGGTTCCGGGCAGGTTATTCCACTGAAACCGCTCTGTTAAGAGCCACAGAAACCATCAGGCAAGGAGCAGATGCCGGACACACCATGGCACTGATAATGCTAGACCTTAGCGCTGCTTTCGACACTGTAGCACATTTCACCTTGCTACAGTGTCTGAACAGAGGTGGCGTTTTGGGCCCAGCGCTGGGATGGCTGAAATCCTTTCTGACAGAGCGTAGTTTCCAGATCCAAAGAGGATCATTTCAGTCCAAAGAGGTAGCATTGGAACAGGGGGTCCCTCAGGGATCGGCCCTCAGCCCCACCTTATTCAACCTTTACCTGTCCCCCCTGGCTGAGGTGGTGCAGGCGTTTGGAGTGGAATTAGTGTCATACGCTGATGACACTCAGCTGCTCATTACTCTATCTCAAGCACCGTCGGCTGAGGCCTCCAACTTTAAGCAATGCATGCAGGAGCTTGCCTCCTGGATGAATAACAACTGCTTGAAATTGAACGGTACAAAAACTGAGGTGTTAGTGGTCGGCAAAGACAAATCTTATTGGACATCAGAATGGTGGCAACAATGTCTGGGCCCCACCCCTACACCATGTTCAGAGGCTAAGAATCTGGGAGTCTGGGTGGACTCGGCCCTCTCTTTTGAAGGCCACATCCGCCGGCTAGTAGGAAAATGTTTCGGTGTTTTAAAAACCCTCAAAAAAACACTAGATTTACTCCCACTAGAGACCAGACAGACCGTAACTCACGCCTTAGTTACTTCCCGACTAGACTACGGGAATGTTCTTCTTCTGGGTACCCCGGAAAAGAATATCAGATGTCTTCAAGTCCTACAGAATGCGGCTGCTTGTCTGATTTTGAGACTTCCCAGAAGGGCCGCATCAAAATCTGCCCTTGAAGCCCTTAATTGGGTTCCAGTCAAGAAAAGGATACTATTCAAATCCCTCCTGATTTGCCATCGTATCCTTTGGCTTAAAGCTCCAATGTACCTGGGAAATCTGATTACGAGATATATACCGGGCAGAACATTGAGATCAGACGGGACAGGACAGCTGGTAATCCCTAGGATTAAGAAAGCAAGAATGGGAGGACGCTCATTCCGCCTGTTAGCGGCGCAAAACTGGAATAAGCTCCCGCTAGGACTAAGGATGGAACAATCAGAGACCAGGTTTAGGAGCCTTCTTAAAACTCATTTGTTTTCTCAATAGCCCCCCCATGACAGTGGACCAATGAATCCTTTCTACTGCCATGCTCCAAACTCTTCTCCACAGCGCGGGGACACGCCGTATGGCATAACCAGGCGCTTTATAAGCCCCTTTATTATTATTATTATTATTATTAACTAGTATTGTTTGTATAGAATCATGATACTATTGTTTTTCTGTCTTATTTTCCATTTTTTCACTCACCCCACACATGAGCACTTTTCTTTAGGCATCTTATTGGGGCAACCTTTTACAGATATTTCTCTATATGGTTTATTGAATATGTTATTTGCATAAATAAAAGAATGTATAAAGGATTCCTTTCCTCTTGACCTAAGTTGTTTGTCTCTATCTCTGGTGTAATATTGAAGAGTATTTACTCTTGCATTGAAATGACCGTACATTAATGTTTCACTGACTTAATTGATTAACTTCATTATTATTTCCCTCTTTCATTGTCCATGGAGGTGCGTCAGGACCCATTGTTGTTTGTACTATCAGGCTCATTAGAAGCATTTAATTGACATGCCCTGGGCACAGGTACTGCCAATTTTCAGGGGATAAACAAGTAAATTAAATATGCCAATTGGTTGTAAGCCAATTCTACCAGGTTTAAAGGACAGAGCACAAGCACTTTAGCACTCGTTAGCGATGGTAAAGTGCTTAGAGTCCTAAAAGCTAACATAGACGGTTTCAGAAATTAGGAGGGTGAAGGGAAAAAGTATTGGGCTGACCTTGCAGAAAGGGCTAAGGCCAAAAAAAAGGATACTCAAATGATCATCTGAAGTGGTATTTCTACAGTCAGTCCTTTCTAAAGACTAGACAAGATTTATCTATGAGAAGAAACCAATGCTTTGTAAGGGGAAGTAATGTGTGATGCAGAATGCCACTGTGTGTCAGGTGTGTGTGCTTGTGTTTACTTTTATATAGGGGCGTAGCTACCAGGGGGATGTTTGGGGTGATACACCCATCTAACAAGTGTATTCTCTAGTAAATGGATGGTGCCCTCTGTCAGGTATGGTGAGGTTTCTGTCGGATTTCATTGGACACCCACACACCTTTTCTATCTCCTTCTCTCTCTCCCTTTCTCAGTTCTGATGGTTTTCAGGAATGGTGGCCATAATTGCCAACATTTGAAAAACAATTCCTGGGACACTGTGCAGCACAGGGCTGCTGCAGATAGAAAGTTCTTGTGTGCTACCTATGTGTAATAAAGAGGAACAGTTTCTGCCACAATATTACCCGGGACAGTCTCCAACTTGAGGGAACTGTTCCTGCAAAAATGGGACAGTTGGAAACTATGGTTGGCTATTTTAGAAATATTGAGGGATATATGTACAAGAACTACAGATAACTAGCGTTAGTGTTAGTTAGCAGCAGTTTTCTTAACACAGCCTTGCACCAAAAACTATCACCCTGGTAACGATGTATTTACAATACATCGTTACATGGCGATAGTAACAGCTAGCCGAGGTGAAAACTGCCGATAACACTAGCGTCAAGGCGATAAAAATGTTTCTGTTAGTGAGGGAAAAGTGGCGAAAGGCCCATTAGCAGCCCAATGTGACTTTTTTTGCCTCTAGTGGCAAAAATAGCCTATAAATCCACCTCCAATGAAAAATAGGAAATAAAACCAATGAAATGCAGAATGGAGCAGCCAGGGCCAAGTGCAGCACAGATCAACAACCTCCTCAACCCCCCAGAACAGCCCAGATGACCAGCCAGAGTCCCACAGGAGGAGGAAATGCAGATTCAGGGCTACAGTTATGAAATGAGGCTCATTGCAGGGGAAAACCAGTGATGCATCACTTTTCATAGTGCCCTCCTTGCAACACCATGGCAGCTAAAACCTTGAAAGTGGGGACAGTCCCCGGGGCCCGGAGGCCTTGCTAGGCCTGCGTCTGTGACCCGGAGTGGGAGGCAGAGGTGCTGTGAAGTTGCTGGCCCAAGGCAGTAGACATTGAGGCATCGGCGATTGCACTTACCTGGTGGTGAAGTCTGGCAGGTTGTTTGGAGATGTTGCTGACCTGTGTGAGAAGAGTTGTGAGCATTAGAGGTGCTCATGTGCACCAGTATAGGAAGGTCTGCATCGCATACCAGGTACCACCAATACACCGGGGTGCACAGTGGAGATTACCAATGGTGGACTGTACCTCTCTGCATCACAGGCCGGAGGATTTTGCACAGGCCGGACGCTGTGGAGGGTGAGGTCCCTCAGCTGCACCAAACCTGTTTGGCAGAAGCGATGCAACGTCATGCTTAAGGGGGCCCTGTTGCATCAAATGGATTGGGAGGTTCCTGAGCAGACTTGGCAGCGACTGCTGTACCCAAGCTTGTGAAATCCCACCTGGCTCAGGAACCTGCTGGCTGAGTCACAGATTTGGAGAGAGTGCAGCGCATTGAGCCCGAGTGTCAATGTCCAGGTGAGGAGACGGTGAGACGTATAGCTGAGGATGCCCGGGGGTGAGTTGGGCCCAGACCATGCCCTGAGCAATCCCTGCGCTGCGGCTGACCTACATCACCGAGGGCACTACACAAGACTGATAGAGAACTCCACTAACTGACTCAAGTCACTGAGATGGGCCATTGGTGGCAGTAGGTGCCAGGGGCATGGGGGGCCTTTTCTGGCCCAGGTACTTGGGTATGCAGCTTGATCTGCCGTTACTCGCTGGGGAACTGGAGTACACAGAAGCTGGTCACCACTGTTAGATCGGAGGAGGCAACCGGGTGGTCCTGCCTTTCCTTGCCCTCTGTTATTTTGCTTTTCGGTAAACGGGGGACTGACCCTCAATGGACTTCCTCTTCCCACAGCACTGTGCCATCTGGTTGCTACTGTCCCCATCTGCTGCTACAGTTTCCCCTGACACAGAGGTCAGGTGTTCGAATCCCTCCTCCACCTGCATGCTCCTGCCTGCGTCTCAACCCTGGTGGTCCAGGGGTAGAGTGTCACTGCTCTGCAGCTTGACTGCCCTCCTGTATCTCTTTGGCTGTTCCTGTTCATCTTTCTGATCTTCTCTGATGCTTTTCTACCTTTGTTTTTTTTATCTTTTCTTTGTTTGGCTTTGTTTTTCCTGTGGCTTTTTGCAGTTCCTTTTTCCCTAGCCTCTCCATTGATGCCACTGCAATCCCCCGCGTACCCACCCCCTCCAGTGTTCTTTCCTACATTTACTCCCTCCCAGCTGTCCAGCCCTCCAGCACTACCGAATGGCAGATGCTGTGCGGCCATGCACAGCAGGGGTGTCACTGGTGCGCTGAAGGCAAGCTTGTCTGTGTCTGCCTGCCCCTGTACTGTGCCCAGCACCAGGGAGCCTGCCTCGGTGACACTCTACCGCTATGACACCAGCACCCTCCTCGCCCTCAATCCTGGACACCATGCCACCTGCCATCCAGCATTACTGAAGAATACCCTTTCACAGCCTGCCGAAACTGCAAATGCACGCTAATGCCTCTAGCCACCCAGGCGACCAACAGCGCACCTGACCTGCTCTACTGCATCAACCTCAGTGTGCTGTCCCTCCACAAATACACCAAAGAAATCTGGGACCTTCTCAATGCCACCTCTTCAGATATCACCATCTTCACGTAAACCTGGACCAACCTCTACTCCGGATGAGCCATCGCCATCTGCATCCCCAACGGTTACAATTTCCCCTGCAAGGACCACCCGACCATCCAGGAGGAGGCATTGCCATTGTGTACAAAAGCACACTCTGACTGACCACGCACTCTAATGGCCCAACGGCAACCATGGAACACCTCCACTTCAGTTCAGGACCAACCCCAACACCACCCTCCACCGCACCCTTGTATACAGGAACCCAGGCCATGAACCCCCATTCACCAATGCAATTGTAGACCTCATTGCACCCGAGGATCTACCATCCACCAACTACATCCTACTCCTAGACCTCAAGTTCCACCAGGACAACCCCAGTGACCAGAACATCACCCCATCCGGGGGAACCTCACCAACATCGTTTAGGAATTCTACTTCCAGTGGTGAGCGGTCTAGTCTTTCTTCCACCACGCTATTTAACGTGCATGGAAAGGACGCGCAGCGGACGCGTACAACGGGCGCGCCAGTGGCGCGCCAAAGGCAAGCTCATCTGCGCCCGTCCATGCCTGGATTGGGCCTAGGGCCACAATCCCTGGCCCTTCAGATTCTGATGTTGTGCAGTATACTAGCACAGAGACGCACCAACTCAATAAGCTAGACTTAAATCAAGGATGCACCAGATTTATATTGTACGAAGGATCTGGGCCTCACCAGTTTACATGTTCCTGTGGTTTCGCGATCCTTGACCAACATCTGATAGAATTTGACTTGCCAGCTAATATAAAGCCAAAACCTAAACCATTAAAGACTCTTAGACGGATAGAGAGATGTTGTGGTCTGATCAATGTAAGGTCACTTGCAAAACATAAAGTGGAAATTGCAGACACTATCCTGCAATATAACTTGAATGTGTTATTTCTTACAGAAACATGGGCAGATCCTTCGTCTGACCCGGACTTTGTGGTCGCTGTCCCTCAAGGCTTCATCTCATTTAGACTTGGTAGACCCATAACGCGAGGGGGCAGACTTGCTGTCATTTACCGTGAACATCTTAGAGCCACTTTTTCTCCAGTCTTTAATCCCCACTATGAAGGGTTGAATTTCTGGATAGAATCAAACCCAAAAAATACCTTTAGGGGCACTCTGGTGTATCGCCCTCTGGGGTCAAGAACTAATTTACTTACTAATCTAGACTCACTTTTAGAACCTTATCTTACTACAAACAGGTTAACAATCCTGGGGGATTTTAACTTACACTGTGAGTTATTGTCAGACAAAGACACAGTAATGTTTACTGAAACTTTAGGTATGTTGGGGCTCACTCGGCTGGTACATAAATCCACACACCAAGTAGGGCACACCCTGGATGGAATCTTTTCTTCGGTTCCTGAAATGATAGTAAAAAAATATCCTTCCTATCGCCTGGCCAGACCACTTTCTGGTCCTATTTGAATACCCCTCCCAAATCACATCAGAAGCCAGTGCTGTTAAAGCACTAGGAAAATCTTTTAAAGCATGGAACAAGATAGATACTAATATGCTTGAACTCCGACTAAATCAGACACGACCAAGTTTGAGCAATCAGGTGGATCAGTCAGTAGAGGAATATACAGATTGGCTGAACAATGCCTTTTACGGAGCTACGCTTGACCCCACCAGGTAGGTCGCTCCGCCTCCGCACAGCACCGCCTGTGTCTCTCTGCCCCAGCTGCCACTGCTGAGGAAGTTCGAGGCCCTCCACCACCCACAGGCTACCACCTGCGCCTCATCCCTGGTGGCTAGTGGTAGGACATAGGTAGGTTTGTTCATCCTCCGCTTTATTGCTTTTATTGTATTGCCTGTATTTTCATTGTTGTGTCTGTGACTGCTGTTATCTGTCTTCACCCGCTGCCTGTACGTGGTCCGTGCCCCTTTTTCTTCCCTCTGTTCCCCTCGCTGTCCCCGTACTCTCTAACTGGTCTTTCCTTATGTACCCATCGCTGCCCCCGTGTCTCTGCCCCGTTTTCCCTTCTGTTCCCCTCGCTGCCCCGTGTCTCTGCCCGGATTTCCCTTCTGTTCCCCTCGCTGCCCCAGTGCCTCTTTGCCCGTTCTGCCTTCTGTTCTTAGCTGCCCCTGTATTTCTGTGTTCTGTATTTTGCCTCTGTGCCACTCAATTTTCCGGTATTTCAGTGCCCTTTTGCCTTCTGTGCCACTCCTTTTTCCCTTGTTTTTGTGCCCCTTTTGCCTTCTGTTCCACTCGTTTTTTGTGCCCGTCTGCCTTCTGTGCCACTTGTTTTTTCCCTTGTTTTTGTGCCCCTTTTTCCTTCTGTTAAACTCGTTTTTGTGACCTTCTGCCATCTGTTCCACTCATTTTTTGTGCCCTTCTTCCCTCTGTGTCACTAATTTTTCCCTCGTTTTTGTGCCCCTTTTGCCTTCTGTTTCACTCGTTTTTTGTGCCCTTCTGCCTTCTGTGCCACTCATTTTTCCCTTGTTTTTGTGCCCCTTTTGCCTTCTGTTCCACTTGTTTTCTGTGCCCTTCTGCCCTCTGTGCCACTCGTTTTTCCCTTGTTTTTGTGCCCCTACTGCCTTCTGTTCCACTCGTTTTTTGTGCCCTTCTGCCCTCTGGTCCACTTGTTTTTTGTGCCCTCTGTGCCACTTGTTTTTCACTTGTTTCTTTGCCCCTTTTGCCTTCTGTTCCAATCGTTTTTGTGCCCTTTTGCCTTCTGTGCCACCCATTATTCCGTTGATTTTGTGCCCCTTTTTCCTTCTGGTCCTTCATTGTCCCTCACCGCCCTCGCCGCTGCGTCTCATGTGGCCCTGCCCCACTGATGGCCCACAGCCCATTTGCTGCCCCTGCCTCCCACCTCCCAGCTGCTCCTCCCTCCCACTTCCCCATATATGCAAAAGGTGCACCTAAGGCAAGCCCATCTGTGCCAGTCCGCCCTGGACCGCGCCCACCGCCAGAACCCCTGGTCCCCGCACCCGCCACGACGACCGCCGCCACTACGACGTCAGCACTCTGCACGCTTTCAACTTCGGACGGAGCCACACCTGCTTTAAGGCCACCCCAAAACGCACACACTGCCCTTTCACCTTCCGGAACTGCAGCTACACCAGCCTCGGAGCTGACGAACCACCCGCCAAGAAAGACCCCAACCACCTCCGATGCATACTACTGAACACTCGCTCTGCACGCAAGAATGCCGTCGAGCTCTGGGACCTGCTTGACACTGTAGTGTAGTTCCTATATTCCCAATAGGCTCTGCGCATTGAAATAATCTATACTGTAGTTTAGACCTAGGACTGAAGTTGACTAGGTCTCTACCGAATATATTAAACTTAATAGTGAGTGCCAGCTAGCTCAGAGGTCACTAGAAACGTTCTCGAAATTACAAGAAGGGATTCGTTTTTGACAACCATTTAACATTACAACTTTGTTTCCCCAGAATGAAACGTATCTCTAGAGTCGCGGAAACAATAGATAACTATTTTACTCAGTCAATCATGCATGCTTCGTTTCACCAGAGGTGCTGAGAAATAGAGAGACGGGTGTTTTCAATAAAAGGTTTTTATTGAACAGTCTTTTTTCTCAAGCATTGGAAATGAACTGCTACAATCGTAATACTGGTTATAAAGTACGAGGCATATAATACAAACAGTATTATAAAGTAGTACTGTAAAAGCATGATATGGTTTCTAAGCCATAAATTGCATTAAAGGTATAAAATACATACATTAATAAGTAATGACTAAAAGAACTCAACTGGTGCTTCTAAAATACGCCTACCCTGGTGTACCTAACCTAAGTCTAGTACGAGGGAAGAAGTAAGTGAAGAGTAGCCTAAGTTTAGTAGTTCTCTGCTAGGAATCTATTCCAAGAATTCTCTAAGAGGTCTAATCAGCTCCGTACCTTGGTTTTAGAATGAAGGAGGTCTTGTATCTCTCTCTCAGGACTCTATTTCCCAAATACCCACAAGGGTAAGCCAGAAACACTGGAGCTGGATTTCTCAGCAAGAGAAAAGACAGCGTCTCTCAGTGCGTCAGTTGGAGAGTCGACTTCCTTTGGCACTTGCTGCTGCAGGGCTTCGGGCAAGTAGATAGTCGATCTGCTCCAAACCACTGTGTGTTTGACTGGGCAAACCTGGCCATATTTATACTTTGAAGGTGCAGAGTTTGACGCATGTTTGGACTTAATAACGTCACTCAAAGGCTAATTTCTTGGAAAACTCCAGGAGTTCTTGGAGAACTTAATATTCAAGCAGGGGGAAGTCCCTAGCTGCTGAAGGCAGGTTTTTCCAAGAAATCGTTGTTGATTCTCGGAACTTAGTGGAAGTAGCCATGCCGTATTTGGGCTGTATGGCTCAGGCCAAATATGGTAGTGATTTCTATGCCTATATAAGGATATGATAAAGTATACCTACATAAGGGCATGAATCGGGAAAATTACACTAGGGTTCTAGATTCATATACAACACCCACTCTTACCTAATAAGCACTGAACATATCTAAAGCTAGTGTTTACAATCCCACCCCAAAATACATAAAAATGCAAATGAAATGGTTATACATGAGGGAAAAACAAAAAATATTCAGCATTTCCACAGTACGCATTTTAAGGAAGTGATGACATTCCAAGCATATAGTATTGTATCTAAATATGCAAACTGAATGAATCATGAATGAATCATGAATTTACATTTATGAAAATGGCTCTGAAATACAGAAAGAAACGTTGAGACCATTTCATAACATAACATGTCAATTGTTATATGAGGACAAGGCCAAATATTTACTCTAGGCAGTGTTCAAAAAGAAAAAGAATTTCTTGTTCTCTAAGAATAGTTCTACTTTAAGCAGATTAGTCTGTGCCAAAAAAGTTCAAATGTTTTTGGAGAGAAAAAATTCAATCGGTTGTGAAAAAATATAGTTCCAAAGTTTAGAAGTCTTTGTTTTCAAAATTTGAAGGCCGAATTTCAGAGTTCAGGGAATGCTGTGTGCATGAATAAAAAGTTATTCTCGGTGTCAGGAGAAAACATTAGATCATCAAGGCTGGCGAAGAAATCATCTACCACAGTAGGTGAAAGTGGAACCACTTGATCAAGCAGATCAAAAGTGCATAGATGCGAAGCATTGCCGTCAACGCCAGGTGCCGCATTAGCAGTGTTCATATCAGATAGTACCTGTGTGCCTGTTGATCCTCGTATCTCACCCTCAGTTAGACTTACTGGTGAGACCTCAATGAATGTTGTCATCAGGATTGGCAGCCGTTGGGGACAACACAATGCATGAGTCGTTACCGGACCTAGCAAGTCGTCGACATCCGATGGCAGGACTGATCGAAGTGTAAGACAAATGTCCAACACGCATTCCTCTCTGCAAAGCAGGCATCGTAGAAAAGGTAAGATGCAATCTTGCCAGATTGGTCTAAACAAAAGAAACCAGGTTTTGTTCAGATCTCTTAAATGAGCCAAGCCAAGAATCTGCAAAATCATTTCACGATACCTCATGGCAAGGAGGGTCCCTTCCATGTTGGTCTGGGTATCGTTGGTTGCCGGGCATGCCATATCGGAGCAGAAGGAATAAAAATAGAATTCCTGCTACGAGTCCCAAGATGAGAGGCAGGCCGCCGAACACAGAGTGAACGAAATTTGGAAAAATGTAGAGGACTGCTTCAAATGGTGGTAACAGTCCCGAAAAAATTGTCTTAAATACATGTGCGATGCCACTGATATCAGACATGTTTAAGATTTGACTTAACATTTGTGCGAAATGTACTGGGAAGTTTGTTGATAATAATGCATGTATCTCTGCAGATGTCTTCACAACTTGCAGATCATACGTTTTTCTAGACGAGGTCAGTGGCACAGACTTTTGCAAAAGAATGGCTTTTATTCTGCTTAAAGTATCAATTTGTATAGAAGAGATATTCAGTGAAGACCATATTGTAGTCCCACTGTCTGTCTTTTGAGTTGGATACAATACTTGCATACAACAAGTGACCGTGGACGACACACTAACGAGATAAAGTTTTCCTGGCAACATGCCACAGCAGCTGTGATCATTCAACATAATGTAACTGCCATTTGATAGTTGCCTGAAAATGGGTTCCATCACAGTGGAGGGAGTACCGTGCAGGTGGCAAGAGAGGTTATTTGCAGAACCGTCGCAGGCTCTGTGTAAATTAATACCTTTGCACAAAAGTGTACCACTTAGTGAGTTTTTACAATTTTTTCCACTAAGGAATACCTCTTTTCCCTTGTTCCAACATTTGTGTGTGTAAGGTAAAGTCCATGTCGACTTAATGTATTCTTTACCCAACCTTTCATACAGGCCCGCTGGCATATGCTGTAGACAATACTGAAATTGGAAAATCGTCATTGGTATCATGATGGTGCCATGAATTATCCATTCAATTACAGGTTTCTCAGAAACTGTCAATGGTAATCTTTCCGTTTTTCAATGCTCAGCACTGTATAGTCTGCTCCTCTTTGTGCCAAAGAGATTTGTTTATCTGTAAGGTTAAATACAGCAAACAATGACATTGTGTTGATTAAGCGCCATGGCACGTAGCCCGAACGAAGATTTTGCAACTTCCAGCCTAACTGCATTATAGAACGTAATTGAGACTGGCCATGTTGTAACATTAGCAGGTCCTGTTCCATTATATCAATTACAGAGGATACAATGCTGTCCAATGAATATATTCTGGAGGACAGAGTTGTTAACCCATTGTCCACTACAGAGAGAGCTTTCTCTAAATTAATACAATCAATTTCTCATATTCCTTCTGCAGTTTCCATTTGCGTTATTTTCCAAGCTTCGTTGTACGCAGCGTATATACCGGCGTATATGAAACGTTTTGGCCGTGGTTTGTGAGGCCCCATTAAGAAATCTCGCAAATCATTGCTTTCTTTAAGTAAAGATAAGTGTTGTTTGATTTCCAGAAGTGTGGATGTCTTTAGCCAATCTAGGCATAGTTTTCCTACACTGTATGTTGTTACTATCCCTGGATGTTGTCTCTGGGAGTATCTTGGATCTGGCCTGTTCAGTTTTAACCCCTGTGTTTTGTTCAAGAATCTATCACGACAGTTATTGGTGTCTGTGGGCCAGATTAACCATTTTTTCCAATCAGGATCAGTTCCATTTTGCGCAAAAATATATGGTACGTCTACCTCCATTTCTTTAGTATCTTCACTCTCAGGCGAGGGTTTAGGTATAAACAGTTTATTTAATTCTTTTATCTTAGCCAGGCCAAGACAAGAAGTCTGTTGGACAGTGTCATTTAAAAACATTGTTTGTTCTGGTATAATGCAGGCTCTGAACAAGGCTTCTAAACCTTGTACCTGCCAGTCTTTCGTGCCCCAGACAGTTTTTGTCTCAATGTTGTCTTTCCAAAAGTCGTAACCTAATGCAGACAGCGGAGCATAAAAGTTTGCAGAACACATTTGTTTAGTGTTGGTCAACATTGTTTTCATTCCTGTCTTATTTACATTTTTGAAATAAAACGTTTCTGGATTTGTAACATTAAACCCTGAGAAGTATGAACATTTTTCATGAAATGTTTTTGAACTGCCTTTTGGTGGCGTGGGACAATGTTCCCATTGATTGCAGGTGAAAACATTCCTAGGACTTGCAGATTTATGCAAATAATGGTGGCCATAGTGGTTAAAACAATACATTTGTTCATAATCTGATGACCCTTCTAAATAGTCATGTTCTGTAAATTTTGCCGACATTTCTAAATCTGACATCGTATTGTTAATAGTCTCAAAGTCCCAATCATCAGAAAATGTGCTGGGTGATACAAAGTCACTTAAAGAAACCTTGAACTGGTGTAGAATCTTCAGCAGCTCCACCGGGCCATAGATGTCACAATCAGTTCTATCCCATGCTATACCACCTGGTATAGGAACGGCTGTGATGTTTACTGATGACAGATCTCTCTTTTCACGATGGGATGATTTGTAAGGTATTAGGACCAAGTTGATTTTCTGACTTGCTGTGTCCATTGTACTGTATTTTCCATCTATCATTTGTCCCAAGCTTAAAACTAAAATCAGCCATAGCAGGAGAAAAAATACACCCAAACCAATCCAAAATTCAATCCATGGTGAAACCAGATATATTTTCTCAAGTTGATGAAAAAGTTCTGTTATTTTTTCTTTGAGAGTTTTATTTACTGATGTTTCTTCAGGTTCGCTGTGATCCTCAGAAAATGTATCAAAGTTGATGAAATAGCCAGAGGCAGTTTGTTGGAATTGCATCAGGACTGTTATTAATCTTTGGAGTTGCATCTTCCTTTGTCATATTGGTGTAATCAGAGGCTACATCATTGAAGACAGGTGTTTCTTGACAAACTGTTATTTGGGTGTCAAGAGGCATGAGTTCCATAGATTTGTTGCATAGTCCTTCTTTTTTTACTGCAGGTTTATCAAACGTGATAAGTCTTTCAGTCTGAACCTCTTGGATCGTAGCAAGATTTGGTCTTCTGCTACATCTTGGGAGTCCACTGGGCCTACTACTTATTTTCTTCAGTGGCTGTTGGCTTTTGTGTTGTGTTACTCAGACTTCTTCTCTTTTCATTTAAGTCCTGTAAAACAGCCAAACGATCTTTGACATCAAAGGGTTTTTGTTCCACCACTGAAGTTTGACAATCTAGATCTTCGATTATCATTCTAGTACCAAACAGTAATTCATAAGGAGTGATTCCCCCCAGAGAATTTCTTGGCAGATTGTTAAGACTACGTTGGACACTTATTAAATGTTTGACCCACTCATCACCTGAACCTAATACCTTAGTTGTTATGGATTGCTTTATGTCACGTTTTTTTCTTTCCACTACCGCATTACTCTCGGGATGGAAGGGACTAGAATACCTCAATGCAACGCCCAAGCTAATCATGGCCTCCTTGTAAGCTCGAGAGCTAACCGCAGGACCTTTGTCAGAATGTAGCGTGCCAATTGCGTATGTGTCGATAAAGACTTGCAAATCCTTTATAACAGTTCTGGCGTCAGCTGAGCGCTGGGGCCATAACCAAATAAATATTGTGCAGGAATCCACTGCGACCATGATATATTTATAGTTGCCATCCCTTGCTAAGGGACCACAGTGGTCCAGGTAAACACTCACTAGTGGTTTATCTGAAATCAGAAGGGGCGTCTGTGCATTACGTTTCACTGTAGAAACTTTTATTTTTTGGCAGATTTCACATTCTAGAACATAGTTTCTAGTTTGTTTCCTCATGCGAGGCCACCAGTATCTCTGTTTTAATAATGACACTGTGCGGAAACTCCTGCGTGTGCAGAGGCCTACCCTTCATGTGCTGCTACAATTAGTCCTAACCTATGTTCCATGTTTGGAATTGCTCTATCCCCCACTCCAGGGATTCGAGCAAAAGGAACATTATTCGCATCAGTTATATATGAGTACTTTACTGGAAAGCCTTTCGGGAGTGTCTTACCACTGTCTTTGATTGAAGCAGTGACAGCTTGCATTATTTCGCTGTCTATTTTTGTTTTTGATCGAGTGATTGCAGCTACGGAAGCCGTTTGCACAGCTGCCTTCACGGCTTCATCAGCCAATGAATTCCCTGCAACGTGAACGCCATCTCGCTGATGACTCAGTGTATGAATCACATGATTATTTTTTAGTTCTTTCTGTAAAAGAACTAGTTGTTCCCAAAGCGTTTTATGCTTGATTGTGGTACCTTTAGTGTCTTTGAAGCCATTCTGAACCCAGTTTTGGAAGTATTCATTGTAAGATTGTACGCAGTAATACGAATCCCACACTATTAGCGTAGGGAATTCGCGATCGGTATTATCAAGCGCCATCTTGAAAGCCTGTAGTTCAGCTCGCTGAGCTGTCCAGTCTCCAAGTGATTGAATTTTAGTGACCATAGGTCTGAATTTGTCTTCGCGCCAGCGACATTTAACAATCGCGCACGCAGCACTATAGGCTTGTTTACCCCCAATAGCGGGCTGTGCTGATCCGTCTGTATATATTATACATCCGTAATGTTCAAGAGGCAGAATTTCGGTCGGTGGAAGACATTCGTGTTCGTATTGGAGAAATTCTTGTGTTTTCAAGCTGGGGTCAAAAAAGTATTCAACGTCTGTTGCAACTAGAGAGTTAACCCATTGTATCATTCTCGAATGTAGAGCTTTAGCATTCGGGATGCTTGCTTTCGTTACTGCCTCGAAGGCAGGTACAGGTGTAATGATCATTATGCGTTTCCCCTGCGCGAGAGCTCTCTCTTTTGCTACTCCAGTTTGAAACGCTGTCAGAATTTTCTCAGTAGAAGTAAACTTCCTTTCAGCTTGTGTGTACAATTGTGATTTGTATGCTATTGGTACCGTTTCTCCTTCATTAAAGGTCAGGTACGTGAATCTGCATCTTCCTGGGTTGATTCGGATCACAAGATTGCGCACGTTTTCGCGTGTCTGTAACTGTGTTTTTGTTAACATGTCTGTTTGGACTGAACGCAGAATTTCTGTGTGTGTTTGAGTCCAATTTGTTGGTTTGAAAACAGGTTTGATTAGTTCGTAGAGAGGTTTAACCCTTTCTGCGTAATTTAGAACATAAGTTCTTCCAAAATTCAGGAAACCTAGAATTGATTCCAAGTTTTTCAGCGTTTTTGGAGCTTGTAGCAGCGCACATTTCTCTAGAAAGTTTGCTTCCAGGCTTTTCCTTTCACTTGATAACTCATATCCTAGAAATAGGACGTTGAGGTGGGCAATTTGTGATTTCTTAAAATTGAATTTATACCATTCAGACGCAAACCCAAGTATTATGGTGTTCACTCTTTTCAAGTGTATGTCCAAGTCGTCATCTGTAAGATAGATGTCATCGACATAAGATAATGCCTCATCATCGTGCGTCTGTAGTAACTCTGTTACCCTGGCTGAAAATAACCCTGGAGTATTCTTGAATCCTTGGGGGAGACGGCAAAATTGCCGCTGTGTCCCCATAATTGAGAAAGCGGTCAAGCCTGCTTTCAGGTGCAATGTTTTGACAGAAAAACCCATATGAAATGTCTAATGTGGTTTTATATTTTTTACGCACGATGTTATTCATCAGTGCTGAAGTATGTGCATTTTGTACTGCAAATGTTTTGCAACAGGAGTTTAAGGGGCAGATGTATCAAGGTTTTTTTGTCGCAAACACTGCTAATCGCAATTTCCCAGCGTTTGCGACAAAATAAAGTGGAACTGGCATGTATGAAAAAATTACATCGCAGTTTTAAGAAATCGCAATATTTGCGATTTCTTAGTGTGCGAGAAGTGTTTGTCTGCAAAAAAAATTCAGATTCCTTATTTTGCATATTTTGAGTTTTGCGAAAATCGCAAACAAGAAATCGCAGCTTAAGAAATCTCAACAGGATGTATGTAAAAATCGCAATTTGCGAATTTCAGAAAATCGCAAAATAAGAAATTGCAATTAACACCAAATACAAGCAGGTGGTAAAAGAAAAAAAAGTATAAAAAGGGACCCAGAACGCATTATTTTAAATTCCAAAATGGCTGCACTATACCTGATTGCCAGGAGGCTGCGCATTCAAGCTCTTGCCCAGAGGAGACAGAGACAGGAGAGAATCTTCAGAATGCGCATTACGCTGTTCCAGCATACTCAGGAGGAGATATATGACAAATGCAGACTTCATCCACGCACCATTTTGGACCTCATTAATTAATTTGAACCTTTTTTGGAACATCCTACAGCCAGGACACAATCAATTCCAACACATGTGCAGGTATTGTGCTCACTGCACCTTTTGGCTTCAGGGTCTTTTCAAAGTGTATTGCAGAGGTTGGTGGAGTGTCACAAAGTGCCCTATCACGCTTCTTTCATGTGTTCCTGGATGCAATGCTGAGGAGACTCCAACATCATATATATTTCTCAAATACACAACAAGCCATACGGAAACAAAGTTGGATTTCTATCAAATCGCACGCTTTCCACATGTGATTGGATGCATTGACGGAACTCATATTGCTATCACTCCACCTGCAGGCACTGAATATGTATTTCGTAATAGAAAAAGCTACCACTCTCTCAACATCCAGATAATATGCAATGCCAAATACATCATCAGTGACATTGTGGCCAAGTATCCAGGGAGTACACATGACTCCTTTATCTTCAGACATAGCCCAATTCATAGACGTCTGAGTGCTGGTCAGTTTGGAGACGGATTCCTGCTAGGTGAGTAACACTCATGCAAACCTCCATCCATCCATCCGTCATTTGAAAATGTAACATACAGTTAATATATTTTTTCACATGCAGGTGATAGTGCCTATGCAGTGCGTGATTTCATCCTAACACCATATTTGAATCCTGCAAATGCAAGTGAAAGACGGTACAACAGGGCACACCGGTCGACACGTGGGGTCATTGAACGTACATTTGGAATTTTAAAAAGCCGTTTCAGATGCATACACAAAAGTGGAGGAGCATTGCAATATAGTCCTGAAACCTGTTGCAAAATTGTTACAACATGTGCAATGCTGCACAACATGGCCATGCGCAAAGGCACAGACATTGAAGTGAGTGAGTCTGACTCCTCTGATGATGATGACATACCTCCACCTAGAATGGCTGTAGCAGGAGCTGGCGCAATGGCAGGCTGTCAAAGAAGGACAGAGATTACACAAAATTATTTTTAGGTAAGAAAAGCCAAACTACAGACTCATGTTTGCAATTGTTGTTTTAATCCACAACAGACAAACCATAGTGCATTGTGCTGAAATGTTAAATTAAATAAGAAGGAAACGAAAATGTCCATAAGTGGAACAAAAGACAGCTTCCACAATCCAGTAATGATAAATAAATTGCCATTCAAAAAGTTATTTCTTGGGCAGGCGGCTGGAATCAGGTTGTTCCTGTGATTGCATGCCTTCTTGTTCAGGTACTGCACTAGCACGCCTTCCACTCCTGCGCTGGGTCCATAGAGTTGTTGGATTGGGGTTCCTACTACTCCTACTGGAGGTGTCCTCACTATCAGCTGAGCCAAGGAGAGCGCTTGCGCCAGAGTTGGATGTTTGCACTATTTGTAACACAGAGGTCATTATGTCCAAACTTTTAGCCATGTCACGTGTGCAGTCGCTCATTTCACGCTGCATGTTAATGCTGCGCCTGGTGAAATTGTTAGTGACAGAACAAAGCCTGTTATTTGCCTTTGTGTACCCTTGCATCCTCACATGTGCTGTCTGTGCAGCCCTGTTGCGAGCACTTTCTGTGCGTTCAAGGATCAGGCAGAGTTTTTCTATTGATGCAGCCATGCCTTCTTGTTTGTTATTTAATTTCAAAAGGGCCCTATTGATTGACCTGTGGGCCTTGTGTTGCAGGCGCTGAACATGAAGCATATCCTGCTACAGGCCAGCAAAAACAGTGCCACCATCAATTTGCCCACTGCTGCTCCTACATGTCTCAAACCTGAATGACCGTGGCATCCTTGGTGTTTGTGGTTGGTCTTGTGAGTCTTGAGGGAACACTGTGTCAGTCTCACTGGCCACTGTACCTCCATGTACATTATCAACATCTTCCATTGGTGGTAGAGGGGCAACATGTCTGCGCTTTTTGTGCATATTTGGATTGAGGGCAGTGGCCTCAGTGCCTCCTTCTTCTGTATCAGTTGTGACATGTGGAGGTGAATTATCCAAATCACTTTCTTCCCTGGATTCCCTTGATTGTTCTGTGGATGTAGAGTGTGATGAATGAGTTTGTGTTTCTTACAAATAAAGTATTTTCAGTGATGACAATTACTTGGACTACACTGTTTTTCTACCTTCATTATCAATTGCAAACACCTCATGAATTCCTATGATGATATGTGTGACAATCATTATTGCACTACAACTCCCATGATGCATTGCTTTCTTCAGGTTTAACAGTCTCACTAGACTTCCACCTTTATCAAACTGAGTATATGCACAGCACACACACACATGCATTACATACATTCTATGGACTACTTTGCATGCATCTTACCTTCTGTAGTTGGTGTAGGGTCTGAGCTATCAATGTTAGCCACTCCACTCACACTCTCTGGAAGCAGGGTTGATTCTATTAATTCCTCATGGGGTGTAGGCTGGTCTGCAGATGATGTACCACCACCAGTTTTTTTCGCCCCTTTAATCCTTTCTGCAAGCCTCTCTTTGGGTCTTAGACGCATGTCGTGCCATCTCTTCTTTATTTCATCTATGGAGCGAGTGGTAACTCCAACTGAATTTACTTTGTCCTGAATTTCCAACCAGATTTTTCTTTTTCTTGAATAAGGAACTTTAAGTGCTTTCTTGCCAAAAAGAACCTCATGGTTATAAACCATTTCATCAATGAGGATTTCTTGTTCTTTTTCAGAGAATTTTTGCTTCCTTTTCCTCTTTTCTGCAGACAATTCCTCCTGTGTGCTTTGGGACTCCATTGCTCTCCAAACAGGTCTGCTCTGCCTCACAACACTCTTCCAACTGCCACTGGGTGTAGCTCAGGCAAGCAGGTGCAAGCAATCACTGACACTTCCTGGTTGTGATGTCATCAGCCTGTTCCTGCATTTCAGATTCCCGTTTTTGCGATTTCTTAATTTGCGAAATTCTCAAAATAAGAATCAAAGAAAAATCGCTAATTATTCTGCGATTTTTAAGAAATCGCTAATTTCTTGCAAAAATATACATACATCCCATTTTGCGATTCCAAAATTGCGATTCGCAAATATTCACAATTAAGGACTCGCAAAACAGATTGTTGATACATCTGCCCCTTCATGTCTGTAATCCAAAACTAGACGATATGAATTTTCTGGTTTGGAGACAGGAAACAAAGGATTGCTCATTGACGAGGTGCATGTTTCAATCACCTCTTGGTATTCAAGTTGATTTAAAATCTCCCTGACTTGTTTTTTAGCTTCTTGCTTAACTGGGTACTGCCTTTGTGCAGTAGGTTGATTTTTTAACTGGATTTTATGGTGAGGAGAATCCTCATCCCATCCAACATGATTTTTATATATTGCTGGAGTTTGAGCCACTGCCCATTTTCTGGCATATGTGTATTTTTTATGAATTGGAATATGATTTGAGAAGGCTGGCATAATTATCTCTTCGCCATGCGGGCACTCCCTGACAAATTCAGGCGGCCAGTCTTGTTCAGCTAGAAGGATGTCATAGCCCTTAGAGAGTTTCTCCCAAAAGAGTGCTCTTATTTTTCTAGTTATGTCCCCCTCCATCCGGAGTGTTACTTCGTATGACTTATGGGTTACACTAACCCTGGTGTCAGCAGTTTCAACTTCAATGGATTCATTCAAGTCCACTGTCTCCAGATGATCGTTCAGGATCCTGCAATCTATGGTGACTTCTGCTGTGCTGTCAAGCATTGTTTTAGCCCACTCCCCGTTCTTGAGTTGTGTCCGCAAGATCCTCGGCATGTCTGATTTTTATGCTTGCTACCTTCTTTTTAGGAAATTGACCTTTTTTACTTTGATCAACGGGCTCTTTGTCTTTGGACTTGACGCGTTCTTCCTTGTGTCCTGACTGTCCTCTTCTTTCCGTTTTCTGCAAGGAAGTCTGAAAAGATCGGGAGGGACGTGTATCATTATCTTGATATCTGTCAGGTTTTTTCAAATTATCCCTATTCCTAAGGTTATACCTTTTTACAGAGGGCTCCCGTTGGGGAGACCTATCTCCCCTTTGGGGAGATCTTCCTCTGGACTGAGAATATTTTCTCCAGCAAGATTCTGTTTAGTCCTTTCCCACTTCTTTTTAGGAGTAGTGAGATTATTTTTAATAAACACCTTTTCAGGATTTTCTGTTAATTCAGGTTTTACTGGTTTCCCACCCAAACTATCTCTTCCTAATTCTTCATAAGATTTTTCAATAATTGTAGCAAGTTCATATGGTTGATCTGTTATTTCTGTTTCTTTTAACTTTTGGCGGATTGCCACTGATGCTGCTTCACCTCTAATGTTAGCTAATAATATAGCTGAGACCTGTTTGAAATCATTCAGTAGTTTCATACCTAGATTTAAGGCCGGTTCCGGACCATATTAATTTTGAATCTGTCTCAGAACGTCTGGTATTACCGCCATAGACGGTACTCCATGTGTTTTTGTGTAGATTGAAGCAAAAACTGTACCCCAAGTGTCACAGTCCTCCACATGTGGTGCTATCCCCATGATTGTCAGAATTCTGTGTTTCTCATGAGGTGTACTATCAGGAAATACTGCCTCTATTTGAGTGATTTCTTAAACTAACCAGAACGGAATTTGTTCCCTTTTTGCTGGTAATTTGCCAATGACTGATTGTATAGTCTGTGGTGTTATTTTATTTGTGTTCCCCTGGTGAGGGGTTTGCTATGGAATCCTTACAGCTGGTTGGACCGTTAAAGTCCGCATGACATATTGAACCAATCGTATGTGTATTTTAATTAACTGTTTCAGCTGAGCTAACAGTTCTGGACCTGTCGTTCCGTTAATGTCAGGATGTGGTGTGTAGCTGGCTAGTACCGGCCATGTTGCTCCTGGTCTACCTAGTGGACCGAGCCTGGTAATGTGATTTTGATGTTGTAGGGCGCCTATAAACCAGAGCTGATGCTCCTGGTAAATTAATGGAATTTCAACGTCCTCGACAGGAACGCATTCCTTTGGAGGTTCCTCTAACTTGTAGTAGTGGAACTCGTGTGTTACTGCATTTGCTGCAGGAAACATAATCCATGAATAGAATACCTCTGTCTGCCGATATTCATGTGCCTCTATAACAAAGATTGCTTTACCAACTCTTGATGATACCCCATTTTCTATAAGTTTTATAGCTATGGTTTTTCTTACATTTACCGGGATGATTATTGCATCCGCGTCATTTTGAAGATTTGTGTCATCTAAGACTGCTTGAGCTGCTATACTAGCTCTCTCCCTTTCATCGTCACTTTCCGACATTTTTGTCGACTGAAAGTTTTTTTGCAGAGCAAAGTTTCAAGGAAACAAAGACTAGGTGCACAATATTTTGGAACACTGTATCCTTCAACCTTGAACAAACCAAAAAACTAATACATAGGATTTTCGTCCTACTTAGTTCTGGCGGATATTAACCTTTTACCCACTCCAGACCTCTATTGGAGTATTTCACGGGAAAAAGGGGTCTGTGTGAAAAGCACAACTGAGTTGCTCTAGTATCTAGCGTTAAATTATCACCTTACCAAACGTTGGGCACCAAGTAGTGTAGTTCCTATATTCCCAATAGGCTCTGCGCATTGGAATAATACATACTGTAGTTTAGACGAAGGACTGAAGTCGACTAGGTCTCCACCGAATATATTAAACTTAATAGAGAGTGCCAGCTAGCTCAGAGGTCACTGGAAACTTTCTCGAAATTACAAGAAGGGATTAGTTTCTGACATCCATATAACATGACAACTTTGTTTCCCCAGAATGAAACGTATCTCTAGAGCTGCGGAAACAATAGATAACTATTTTACTCAGTCAATCATGCATGCTTCATTTTACCAGAAGAGGTCTAATCAGCTCCGTACCTTGGTTTTAGAATTAAGGAGGTCTTGTATCTCTCTCTCAGGACTCGATTTCCCAGATACCCGCAAGGGTAAGCTGGAAAACCTGGAGCTGGATTTCTCGGCAAGAGAAAAGACAGCGTCTCTCTCAGTGCGTCAGTTAGAGGGTCGGCTTCCTTCGGCACTTGCTGCTGCAGGGCGTCGGGCAAGTAGATAGTCGATCTGCTCTAAACCACAGCGTGTTTGACTGGGCAAACCTGGGCATATTTATACTTTGAAGGTGCCGAGTTTGATGCATGTTTGGACTTAATAACGTCACTCAAAGGCTAATTTCTTGGAAAATGCCAGGAGTTCTTGGAGAACTTAATATTCAAGCAGGTGGAAGTCCCTAGCTGCTGAAGGCAGGTTTTTCCAAGAAATACTTGTTGATTCTCGGAACTTAGTGGAAGTAGCCATGCCGTATTTGGGCTGTATGGCTCAGGCCAAATATGGTAGTGATTTCTATGCCTATATAAGGATATGAAAAGTATACCTATATAAGGGCATGAATCGGGAAAATTACACTAGGGTCCTAGATTAATTTACAACAACACAACATCCCCGGACTTCGCCTTCCTGACAGAGACCTGGTTTAACGACTCCTACGCACCCAACATTGCCATAGCCATCCCAGATCACCCCCAGAGACCGCACCAACGGAGTCGGAAGAGGAATCGCCATCATCCGCAAGAACAGCATCAGGGTCTTGACTAGCACCGACGACCCGCTCAGCACTGCAGAACACATGCATTTCCAGATTCACACAGACCCTAACTCCACCCTCAGAGGCACCCTCATCTACCGCCCCCAGTTCAACGACTCCATTCCTGACTTGATCAGCACGCACGCCCTGACCTCCACCGACTACATCCTCCTCGGAGACCTGAACTTTCACCTTGGAAACAACAACGACAACAGCTCCACAACCCTGATCGATAACCTCGACAACCTTGAACTGAAGCAACTCGTCACAACGCCCGCCCACTCCGCCGGCCACACGCTCGACCCTGTCTTCTCCTGAAGCCTGCACGTCTCCGTCAGCCACACCACCGAACTCCTCTGGACCGACCACCGCTGCATCCACTTTGCCTTCCAGAAGCCCACCACACACTACCGCACCCAACAGATCCCTCGCTGCTGCTGGAGCAAAATCACTGAAGACCAACTACACGCAAACCTCTCTCTCTCAGCCCACCCACCAAACCCTCCAACACTGACGACACTGCCCACCGCCTCAGACGCTGGATCGAGCACTGGGCCAACCCCCTTGCCCCGCTGAAGAAACCCCACACAGAGACACAAGCAAGAGGGCCAGTTGGTTCAGCCCAGAACTCCTAGCCTCCAAGCAAGCCTGCCGGAAACTAGAGAAGAAATGGCACAGTGAACAAACACCGAACAGCCACGCAGCACACAAGGACCCCATCCACAACCACCACCACCTCATCAGGGTGGCCAAGGGGACCTCCTTCAAAGACCGCCTCAACAACAACGCACACTTGAGCAAGGAGCTCTTCAACATCATGAAGGAACTCTCCAACCCCAGCTCCAACACCAACGACATCCCACCGTCGCAAGCCCTGTGCGATTCCCTCACCACCTTCTTCCCCCGCAAGATAGCAGACATCCACAACAGCTTCGACACCCAGACAGCCCCAACAGACAGCAACACAACAGACCCTCCACACACCATCAACCACGACCCCCTGCTAGCCTGGGCCAGCATGAGCATCGATGACACCATCAAGATCATGCGCACAATCCAATCCGGCTCTCTCCGTCAGACCCATTCCCGCACCACATCTTGAACAGAGCAAGCAGCTCCATCGCACCCCACCTGCGCAACATCATCAATCTCTCCCTCGAGACCGCAACTTTCCCAGAGATCTGGAAACACGCCGAGATCAACGTACTACTCACAAAACCTAAGGCAGACCCAAGAAACCTCAAGAATTTCCGGCCCATCGATCTGCTCCTCTTCCCGGCCAAGGTCATCGTGAAAACCGTCAACAGACAACTAACCCGATACCTCGAAGAAAACAGAATCCTGGACCCTTCCCAGTCAGGGTTCCGCAGCAACCACAGCACCAAGACTTCCCTCATCGCCGCCACCGATGACATCAGCACCCTGCTGGACAGCGGGAGACCGCAGCACTCATCCTCCTAGACTTCTCTGCCGCCTTCGACACCGTCTGCCACCACACACTACGCGCACGCCTCCACACCGCAGGGATCTGAGACAAGGCTCTGGATTGGACCATCTCCTTACTCTCCCGCAGAACCCAGAGCGTCCGCCTTCCCCCATTCCGTTCCGAAGCCTCTGAGATCATCTGCGGTGTACCCCAGGGATCCTCCCTCAGCCCGAGGCCGTTCCACATTTACATGGCCCACTTGCACACAGTTAGCATGACCTCAACATAATCTCCTACGCCGACGACACTCAGCTGATCCTCTCCCTCACCATAGACCCCATCACCTCCAAAGCCAACCTCCACACAGGAATGAAGGCCGTCGCCGACTGAATGAAGACCAGCCGTCTGAAGCTGAACTCGGACAAGACAAAGGTCCTCATCCTCGGCTCCAACCCTTCAGCCTGGGACGACTCCCGGTGGCAGACGGCACTGGGGGCAGCCCTGACATCCACCGACCATGCACGCAACCTGGGAATTATCCTTGACTCAATGCTCTCAATGACCAAGCAAGTCAACGCTGTCTCCTCCTCCTGCTTCAACACCCTCCGCATGCTCTGCAAGATCTACATATTGATCCCGACAGATACAAGAATGACAGTCACCCAGGCCCTCGTCAGCAGCAGACTCGACTACGGAAACGCCATCTACGCAGGGGCCTGACCAAGATCATCAAATGACTACAACGCATCCAAAACGCCTCGGCACGACTGTTCCTCGACATACCATGCCACGGCCACATTACCCCCGCCTGAGAAACCTGCACTGGCTCCCCGTCAACAAGAGGATATCCTTCAAACTCCTCACCCACGCACACAAGGCACTCCAAAAGACTGGCCCAGCCTACCTCAACAGTCGGCTCTCCTTCTACATCCTCAACCGCGAGCTATGCTCCGCCGACCTCTCACTTGCCACCGTCCCAGGCATCCGAAGAACAACCACCGGTGAGAGATCCTTCTCCCGCCTCGCCGCCAAGACATGGAACACCCTCCCACTGAGCCTACGACAGACCCAAGATCTGCTGACCTTCAGTAGGATACTCAAGACCTGGCTGTTTTATCAGTAGCGCCCCCCCCCCCCCCAGCGCCTTGAGACCCTTGCGGGTATGTAGTGCGCTTTACAAATGATTGATTGATTGATTGATTGATTAATGGTGACAGTGCCAAATGGTAAAAATACTGGGAATCGTAACCAACCCTCAGCCCCTTGGTTCATGGAAAATCTGTGACTGGAGAAACAAAAATATCATAGACTGGAAAGACGCTGGAGAGTGAATTATGAGGCAGAGGAAAAAGAGAGCTATAAACATGCACTAGCCAACTACAAAATCCTATTAGCTACCCAAAAAAGGACCTTCTTTATCGAACAGATTGAATCATCAAAAAAATCAGCAAAACAGCTAGTTCAGGTAGCGAAGAAGCTTACAACCCTATCCAATAGCTCATCATCAGTGAGCAGCCAATCTTTATGTGATGACATTGCCTGTGCTTTCAGAAATAAAGTCAATGACATATACAACATCTTCACTGCTACCCCCAATAAGGCAGTCAAAGTGTCTCTCATCACTGAGACTCAAAAGAATGAGCTGTAGATCTTCCCACAAGTATTTAGTGAGTTGGTGGGAAAATGTATTCAGGAAATTAAATCAGGATCACCTTCAGACCCTTGCCCTCCGGCAGTTTTGAAAAATATAGTGAGAGAGGTAAGCCCAATTTTAACAAACATGTTTAACAATATGTTTTTATCAGGGATTTTCCCCGCAGTCTGGAAAGATGCAGTCATCCTTCCTTTATTAAAATAAGCCAATCTGGATAATTCCATAACCAGCAACTATCCCCCTAGTGCTAAGCTCCCTTTCCTCGCAAAAACAGTCGAGAAAATAATGAACAGCCAACTTATCAGTTCATTCAGGATAATGAATTACTCGACCCCTCTCAGTTTGGCTTTCGTCCAGGATATAGCACTGAGACAGCTCTTATCAAGGCCACAGAGGAGATCAGAACAGTGATGGACAAAGGTGGCACCGCTGTGCTGATTCTCCTCGATTTGTCAGCGGCCTTTGATACCGTGCACCATGATACACTGCTTCAACGCCTTGAACATATAGGGGTCAAGGACCATGCCCTTGCTCTAATATCGTCATTCTTGAAGAATATAAAGCAGACAGTATCCCTTGATCAGTATTGAGCGTTTCAGAACTTTCACCGTTAATACAGCAGTTCGGTTTTAATTTGACATCGTATGCCGACGATACGCAGATTGTAGTCGCAGCCTATAAAAACACATTATCCTGGGCACTGCAGTTTCAGCACTGCATGAGGGATATTAGCCTCTGGATGGGAAGACACTGTCTAAAACTAAATTTGGATAAAACCGAAGTGGTGACCTTCGACAATCTTCAACCAAAATGGGACGGACTGTGGTGGCCGGCCGAATTTGGACAGACCCCTAATCCAGTAGAGAAGGTCAAAAATCTTTGAGTTCTGATAGATAATAAACTTACCCACGCCCAACAAAACTAATGCTACAGTCTCAGAATTCATTCTATCTGTTAAAGAAACTCAAGAAGGTAATGCTTTACATTCCCTATGATCTCAGGAAAACAGTTGTAACAACCTTGGTGATGTCAAAGTAAGATTACTGTAATGGCCTATACCTTGGATTACAGAGACAACATTTGAGGAAACTACAGATGGTGCAAAATGCTGCAGTCAGGCTCCTACTGAATATACCCAAGTACCAATCAATCAAAGAAGAGATTCAGAAGCTCCACGTGTTGCCTGTGGTGCAACGTTTCAAGTTTAAGGTACTCTGCCTTGTTTATAAAGCATTGAATGGTACAGGACACGTGCCTCTGAAACACTTCTTCTCATGGTATCAGCTTGGCTGACAGTTAAGGTCTACAAATGCCAGACTGATGTTGGTACCAAGGATCCGAACTGGGAGCTGGGGAGGTCGGAGCACGGCCTACTGTGCGGCCAAATTATGGAATACTCTTCCTGCTGACATGAGAGAGGGTTACTCTCTCTTTTCCTTCAGAAAAAAAATTAAAATCTGGTTGTTTTTAAACTAACCCTTCCTCTTCCATTCCTACAGGGCTTACATTCCAGTCTAGCACCAAGACACCCCAGGGTATACGCGCGCTTTAGAGGTTTCATTAACATTAGCATTAGGTCAAGCACTGCACCAACCCACATAGCCAGACACATGCTCGAACCCGTCGTCTCCATCAGCGGGAACTTCAACTACAGCCACGCCACAGAACTCTCCTGGACCAACCATCATTGTATAAATAATGCCTTCACCAGGCCCACCGTACTCCACTGGCATCATCGCCCCCCTCGTTGCACCTAGATCAAAGCCATGAAGAACTTCTTGCCAACTCCCTCAGCACGACCACTCCACCAATGCTTACAGATGCCAGTACTGCAGCGCGAAACCTCCACCGATGGATCTCCAACTGCGCCGACACCCTGGCACTCCTCAAGAAAATGCCAGGCTAACAACAGTCCAAGATGGCCAACTGGTTCACTACCACCCTCCACTAGTCCAAACACCTCGAGTATAGATGGAGCCACAACATCAATCAACTCTGCAACACAGTCATCCTTGCACTATGGCGCAAGGGGGCCTGCGTTGGTGCATGGCAGCCATTGGGCGCCATCGTAGGGGAAAAAGACAGGGGGGCTTTATCCTGAGCCCCTTCCGGCAGTTTAATGCAGCCGGTGTGTAATTTTCTTGACATACTTGCAGTGTGAATCTTGCACCAGGTTGCACCGTATATACAAAGTGATGCATCTAGTCATATGCGTGACCTTGTGAAGCCATGTGACACATTATACCTGCATCTGGTGTGATGTATGCAGGGTGAGCTTTCCCACACAACAAAGCCTTATAGGATTGGCGCAGTGAAGTCTCTCAGATTTGATGCAGACACCACTGCATCAAAACCTTACACCTGCCTCATGGCAGGCTTAAGAGTGATGCAGTGCCATAGGGATATGCTGGCCCCATCCATTGCTGGGGTTGCGTCATGCTTGCAACACAATTGTAGCAATGTGTGACTTTAGCGCCGCCAGATACGTCAGTCCAAGATGGCCAACTGGTTCACTACCACCCTCCACTAGTCCAAACACCTCGAGTATAGATGGAGCCACAACATCAATCAACTCTGCAACACAGTCATCCTTGCACCATGGCGCAAGGGGGCCTGCGTTGGTGCATGGCAGCCATTGGGCGCCATCGTAGGGGAAAAAGACAGGGGGGCTTTATCCTGAGCCCCTTCCGGCAGTTTAATGCAGCCGGTGTGTAATTTTCTTGACATACTTGCAGTGTGAATCTTGCACCAGGTTGCACCGTATATACAAAGTGATGCATCTAGTCATATGCGTGACCTTGTGAAGCCATGTGACACATTATACCTGCATCTGGTGTGATGTATGCAGGGTGAGCTTTCCCACACAACAAAGCCTTATAGGATTGGCGCAGTGAAGTCTCTCAGATTTGATGCAGACACCACTGCATCAAAACCTTACACCTGCCTCATGGCAGGCTTAAGAGTGATGCAGTGCCATAGGGATATGCTGGCCCCATCCATTGCTGGGGTTGCGTCATGCTTGCAACACAATTGTAGCAATGTGTGACTTTAGCGCCGCCAGATACGTCAGTTTTCCAGACATATCTGTCATTAATTGCAACATGGAGATCCGTACATTGAATGCAGAGTAGCCATGGTGTCGCTAGGAGGGCGCAGTGAAAAGCGATGCAACACGTTTCATGAATGAGACCTAGAAATGTGCCCTATCTTATTGATAGGGTGCATTCCTGCCCTTTTGTTTTGTTACAGGGCAGCTCAGTAACATTCCTTGCAGAACTGACCAGCACCAACCTCCGGATTGAGGCCCCAAGTGTTTGCACCAATTTTAAGACCAGCTATTTTCTGGTCTTAAAAAAATGCCTCTAACTGGACTTAGCAGTAGTTTTGGGGGGTCATCGCCCTATGGGAATTTCATTGTAAATATCTCAAAGTGGGGTTAGCCTCAGTTTTTGCACGGGAATGCCCACCTTGCTTCTTATAAATTCACATTTGAAATGAAATGAAATGAAATGAAATGAAATGAATGAAATGAAAAAGAAACTTCTAAAGCGCACTGCGGCCAAGCGGCTTCCTGGCGCTGAGGAGCACATCAGAATCTACAGAGGGTCCCAAGAGAGGTTAGCCGGGAAATGCCTGAAGAAAAAGAAAAGTTTTGAGGGCTTTACGAAAGTGGGAAAAAATGGGAATAGAGCGAATGGAGAGAGGGAGATTGTTCCAAATCTGGGGAGCCAGTACAGAAAATCGGGTGCCCCCGGTTCGGGATTTGCGGAAGCGGGGGACGTGAAGGAGAGAAAGAGAAGAGGAACGGAGAGATCGGCTGGGGGCGTGGGAAGAGATTAGAGAGTTAATGAAAAGCGGGGCAGATCGAGCGTGCGCCCGGAAAGCCAGACAGGCTAATTTGAACCGGGACCAGAAGAGAACCGGGAGCCAATGGAGGGATTTGAGGGCCGGGGTGATGTGGGAGGATTTGGGAAGACGAAGGATAAGACGGGCCGCCTGGTTTTGGATGGCCTGGAGACGGCGAGTTTCGTAGGCGGGAATGCCTACGTACAGGCCGTTGCCATAATCCAGGCGGGATGTAATGAGGGCCGTGATAATGGTTTTAAGGGCATCAACAGAAAAGAACCGGGAGATCTTACGAATAAGGCGGAGGGAGGAAAAACAAGAAGACACAACGGAACTGATTTGGGCGTGGATGGACAGATCATTACTGATCTTGATGCCCAAAGTCCGGACTGAGGAGACAGGGGAGGGGGGAGGACCAAAAGAAAGGGGCCAGTGAGCAGAGGACCAGGGATTAGACGAGCCGCCAGTGAGGACGAGCTCTGTTTTATCGGGATTGAGCTTCAAATGGTTGAAGCTCATCCACTGAGAAATGAAAACAAGGGTAGAACAAAACTTAGGGAGAGAGTCGGCTGGGGAAGAAAGATCAAAGACGAGCTGGAGGTCGTCTGCGTAATTGTACACAGAGACCCCCAGCTCGAGAAGAGAGGAGATGAGGGGGCGGATGTAGAGATTGAAGAGAAGAGGGGAAAGGGAAGAACCTTGAGGGACCCCACAGGTGACCGGGAGTGGGGGAGCAGAAAAATCAGAGAGGTGGACTGCCTGAGATCTGCCTTGAAGGAAGGACGCGATCCAGGAGAAGGCGGTGCCTTGGATGCCCGCTGCGCTGACACGGTCGAGAAGGATGGCATGATCGACCGTGTCAAACGCAGCGGACAAGTCCAAAAGGACCAAGGCCTGGGGGAGGTTGCTATCGGCCTTGCCCTTAAGTTCATCCAGGACCGCGAGGACCACTCCCTCAGTGGAGTGGCCAGGACGAAAACCCGCCTGATGGGAGGCCAAGAGATGATTCTCCTCAATGTAGGTGGAAAGGCAGGATGTCACGTAGCTTTCAAGAATCTTCCCTAGATAGGGGAGAAGGGAAATCGGCCTGAAATTAGATGGAAGGGAGGGGTCAAGGCCAGCCTTTTTCAAAATAGGAAAAACAATAGCGGATTTAAAGGTGGGGGGAACACAACCCGAGACCAAAGAAGTGTTGAGAAAAGTGAGGGGGGGGGGGTAGGGCAACTAATATAAAGAGTTCTAAGGATCCGTGCGGGGGCACAATCTGCAGGAGAACCGGACTTTACCTTAACGAGCAGGTCAAGGAAGAGCTCAGAAGAAATAGGTTCAAAATGATCCAGAACAGAGGGAGATAAACAAGAATGATCAGACAGAGCAGGTTGGGACACAGTGGGAATATTGGCCTTGATGGTGATAATTTTATTGATGAAGTAATCGTTCAGAGAGTGACAGAGGGATTGAGAAGGAGCAGGGGAGAGACAGGCACGATCAGTGGTAGCAAGACTGTGAACTAGTGAAAAGATCTCGCGGGACTTGTTGGCCGAGAGGGCCACACGCTCAGTAAAATATTTAGATTTGGCCGCTAGGATGGCTTTTTTATAGCTGTTAAGAAGGGCTTTGTATTTGAGGCGGAGGGTAGGGCAGTAATTGCGTCGCCAATGACGCTCCGAGCGCCTGAGCTCTAATTTCAGGGATTTAAGGTCACTGGAAAACCACTTGTGAGCGTCATGGGGGCGAGCCGATTTAATCTTTTTAAGTGGAGCGACCTGGTCGCAAGCAGAAGAAAGCCAGGTGTTAATGGCATTCGCCTGACTTTCCAAAGACAGGTCAGTCAGGGTAGGAGCGGATGAAGACAATAAAGAGGAAAGGTCGCTAAGATCAGTCTTATTCCAGCTTCGAGCCAAGATGTTTTTAGGCAGGGGGGCTTTCTCATCATGACCCAGATAGATAGAAAAGGAGATCATGGAGTGGTCCGACCAGACGCAGGGTAGGATGGAAGTGGCCGAGAGTTTACAACGTAAGGACCAAATTTGGTCTAAGATATGACCGTGAGTGTGGGTAGGAGCCAAAACATGAGGTAGGAAATTAAGACACTGAAGTGTGGCAGAGAAATCTTTGGAAGAGGAATCTTCCCTCGGATCACCCGGCCAAAAGTTGAAGTCACCGAGCAGGAGCAGCGAGGAATTATTTACCGCCAAAGTGGCCAGAAGATCCTGCAAGGTGGACACAAATGATGGCATGCTTTGAGGTGGGCGGTACACGAGGACCACCGTAAGGGGTACCGGAAGATTAAGAGAGCGAGCCACCAAAAAGTCAACACAGGATATGCGGGGGTGCGGAAGAAGCTGGAATTTCATAGAAGAGCGAATTATCATCGCCACATCCCCTCCAGTTTTTCCGTCAGGGCGGTCAGCACGAAGGGCATAGTAGGTGCTAGGGAGAATAGAGAGAAGGTCAGGGAGTGAATCAGAAGAAAAACAGGTTTCGGTGGGGAAAAGAAAATCCGGGGAATCAGTATCCAGGAGATTGAAAAGGGCAGTTTGGTTTTTGATGGCGGAGCGGGTATTAAGAAGGATAGCAGAGGCGGCTGGGGAACCGGGAATGAGGCCAGTAGCAGAGGGCATAGAAGAGGTAGAGGGTGAGGAAGTAGGAGAAACAGGGGAAGGGCAGGGGAAGTAGGGGACATAGATACCATGCGAAGATAAGTGTTGGACTGCAGAGGGAGAAAGAGGAGCAGAGACAGAAAGAGACAGTAGCTGGGCAGAGGTGTACACCATAGGAAGGGCAGGGTCTAGGGCCCCTGGTCCCGGCCCGTCGCGGACGGGCGCAGACGGGCTTAACTTAGGCGCAACTTCGGCGCGCCTTCGTCGCGCCCGCTGCGCTCGTCCGCTGCGCTGCCGGGACTGGCCCACCATTATGTAGAGACACATGAGAGGGAGTGGCTAGGGGGGAGTGGCCCAAACGCTGCAACGCTGACCCAGAGCCGCCCAAGATGGAGATCTCGCCCGTCTCAGGAGGAGACGATCAGCGGGAGGCGCTCTGGGTGGCGTGCAGGAGGGAGAAGAAGGAGGCTGCTAAGAGGTGCTGTGCTGCCGTGCGCGGAAGTCCAGAGCGCAGCTGAGGGGCACAGCGAGCGATGACCAAGGTCAGTAGGAGCTTTAAAAAGTAAACGTTGCTCCCGGCGAAGCCTCGGGAGTTCTGTGAGCTGAGTGGTAGGCGCGAGGTCCAGAGTGCGCCTAAAGTACTTGTCTTGGGGGGAGGGGCCCAAACGCTGCAACGCTGACCCAGAGCCGCCCAAGATGGAGATCTCGCCCGTCTCAGGAGGAGACGATCAGCGGGAGGCGCTCTGGGTGGCGTGCAGGAGGGAGAAGAAGGAGGCTGCTAAGAGGTGCTGTGCTGCCGTGCGCGGAAGTCCAGAGCGCAGCTGAGGGGCACAGCGAGCGATGACCAAGGTCAGTAGGAGCTTTAAAAAGTAAACGTTGCTCCCGGCGAAGCCTCGGGAGTTCTGTGAGCTGAGTGGTAGGCGCGAGGTCCAGAGTGCGCCTAAAGTACTTGTCTTGGGGGGAGGGGCCCAAACGCTGCAACGCTGACCCAGAGCCGCCCAAGATGGAGATCTCGCCCGTCTCAGGAGGAGACGATCAGCGGGAGGCGCTCTGGGTGGCGTGCAGGAGGGAGAAGAAGGAGGCTGCTAAGAGGTGCTGTGCTGCCGTGCGCGGAAGTCCAGAGCGCAGCTGAGGGGCACAGCGAGCGATGACCAAGGTCAGTAGGAGCTTTAAAAAGTAAACGTTGCGTGAAAAGTCCCCGCTAACTGCAGTTAGCGGCAACTTGTACATATGGTGATTAAAAAAAAATACCTTAACGTCAAAAAAGTGACTCTACGGCGGCGTTAAGTTCTTGTACATATGCTCCTGAATTTCTTTGCACTACTACCTCTAACAAACAACAGTTCTCTCCTTTTCCACTGCCCCTTAAGCACCCTTGCTAAAGTAGTTTACCAGGACATGACAGTGTGATTGTTGAAAAATAGGAAGCTCATACCCCCAATCCTACTGACCAAGATACGCCCCTGTTAATCTATCTATAGACTTCTTTGTGCGTGTTTGTGTTTCTGTAGGTGTGTGTTAAACTATATTTTTTTATTTTTACATCATGTATAGTTATGAGCAACCTCTATCCATTTTTTATGAAGGATGAGTATTAGGTGTTGCCAAGTGAGGGGACAAAAGTCCTAAAATACTATTTTAATGTAAATGAAATGCAAAAAAAAAGATTTACTGTTATCAAGATCTGTGATTGTGAATATAAAGATTGGAGTGATACATCTGTTTTTTTTACACATTAATCTCCCGAGTCAGGGAATATGCAGAAATTTACATTATTTCCACATTTTAATCAAATCCCACAGATCATTGAGCCTTGGCCCTGTTTAAATTAAAATAAAAAGCAAAATAGCTTCTTTCCTGACCCGTAGACACTTGCAATTGTCATGTCAAAGGAGACAGAACCACTTAAAGAGGCCTTTACAATTCCATTCATATAGGGCAGATGCAATCTGTAGAGATATTTTAACCTCACTAAACAACTCTTTGAAAAGTCTCTGCCTTCTGTTCCTTGGATCTAAAGGTCCTGATGAAATGATACCCGAACAAAGATTGCTACGATATTGTTTGCTCGATCTGGCCATGGTTCCTTAATAGTAATTTAGAACATTAAGCATTTGCCCCAGTGGCTGCCTGAGGTTTTTGAAAAATCTGCTGCAAAGTGAAACAGACAATAGAGAATGAATGAGATAAAATTGAGTTGCAGCGGGAGACAGATGGGACCGGATCCTTAATGCAGCCTGGCCTATTCATAACATTCTTCTCCATACAGAGCACACTTCTAGTGCTCTGAACAAAAAGCACAATGTTGTAGTTCCGAAGATCTGCTTTACACTTCAGACTTACGTTTACATGTGTGCCATCTAAGAGGAGTGTTTTTTTTGCTTTATATTTAACTATTTCTACAGTAGATGCCCTTTTTTGACATTTCCCCTGGCAGGCTTGTATTTTTTTTTTTAAAGCAGCAGCAGAGCCATTTTTAAAAAGCCTTAGAAGATCATGAAGACACAGACAAAGAATGAAAAAGACTTTTACGAGCAATACATGAGTCAGAGTTCTTTTTTACGGGTCATCTCATGAAGCAAGATCTCGAATTAATCGTCTGACTATTGCAATTAGCCAATTTTTCCACAAAAAAATAAATACATTGGAGAAGTAGGTTTTAACCAATGTGGTAATAAATGTATATTGTATTAATTAGTTTGAGCCCAACATTGTCCAAGTGATTTTTGTATGTACCACGCGAATTTATGCAGCTGGGTGTTGGGACCCTGGAAGGCACGAAGTGTTGTTGCCGAGTGATGAAGTGCAACTTGCCAAACCGAGTTCCAACCCACTTATCACAATTTTCAAGCAAATTCATGAAAAGACTTATTTTTTTGGAGTCAGTTTTAACAGAGCACCCATGAAATATTCAAATTCCCAACCATACCACGTTCGTTTCCGGAGTGTGCCTCTTTTGAAAAAGACTTTGCAAACCCGGGTGAAAGGTTCCTTTTTTTACTAAATTTCCCAAAAAATGTGGGTAGACATCAAAATGTTTTGCCGAAGGATTATTAGTTTTGCCTTGCCATTGATGATATCTTCCTATCATTCTTTGCATTTAGCATTCTCTTGCATTTCTACCTAGTATTACCTTTAATTTTTCCACATTCCTCTTTATGGAAATCTGGCAAAGTATCTACTTGAAAGGCCAGTGCGGGCAAAAATGTAATACATTTAAGCAGATCTCACAATAGCAAGTTGTAGGCATTTAAAGCTTCGGACTGTGAGATCCGTGTGAGTTCTATGCAGGGCCTCAGTAGCGACCCGTGGTGGGAGTGCTGCCGGGCGCTGATGTGATGCAGGGGAGGGACAGGGTGGAGGTAGTAAAATGAGGAATAATGCCTCACAGAGGTAAGTACACAAACAAATAAATCAAATGAATTTCGTTGTGCACGCTGCATAGCATTGGGTCAGCGTTTTTTTGATCACCATGCCATTCCAGTTTGGACCCAGCCATATGCAAATCAGTCTTGACCCTGTGCTCAATGGGAACAGTCCAGCCCGAACTGCCATGCCAGGTCCTCTCTGGACTGGAAATAAGCATCCTAGGACCGGTTTCGGGCTTTCAGCCCTCATCAGTCAGGATAGCTTGACTTCGGTGGCATGGAGAGCACAGGACCCACATTTGGGCATACCTGTCCCACTTGGGGTGACAAATGCAAAAAGAAAGAACAATGATGGACTGAATGCAGAACAATGTCATACATTCACTCCAGTACAGAGATCTGGGCCTAAATCCATTGTTTTTTTGCTCACCATGCCAGTCCAGTTTGGAGCCAGCCATATGCAAATCAGTCTTGACCCTGTGCCCAATGGGAACAGTCCAGCCCGAACTGCCAGGCCAAGTCCTCCCTGGACAGGAAACAAGCGTCCTAGGACCGGTTTTGAGCTTTCAGCCCTCATCAGCCAGGATAGCTTGACTCCAGTGGCATGGAGAACACGGGACCCGCGTCTCGGCATACCCGTCCCACTCGGGGGGACAAATGCAAAAAGAACAATGATGGACAGAATGCAGAACAATGTCATAACATTCACCCCAGTACAGAAATCTGGGCCTGGCAGTTCGGTCTGGACTGTTACCATGAGGCACGGGGTCAAGACTGATTTGCATATGGCTGGGTTCAAACTGGGGTGGCGTAGTGAGCAAAAGAATGATGGATTTAACCCAGATATTTTGACTGGGGGAGAATGTTTGCATTGTCAGCATTCCGTCCATCATTTGTTTGCTGTAACACTGTTTTCCATCTGAATAATATCAATTTTACAAGACATTGACACAGGAGTGTTGTTGTATGTTGATGACATTTACCTCTCAAATGATGATTGAAACACACATTTGGCCAGAGTGGGTCACATTTTTTGGGATTCAATGACAGTGGCTATGAATTAAATTTTCCAAAATCCAAAATTGCCTTTCTTAGATTCCTGTTTTTGGAATGTTAGTTATCAAATGAAGGCAAACGCCTAGCACCACATTTCTTAGAGAAATGTGCTCTCTTGGAAACACCAAATACATTAAAAAAGATTCAATCTCTTTTGGGGTTTCTAAACTTTGGTAGAGCATACATACCAGATTATGCACAACAGGTTAAACTGTTGGACAGCGTAATTTATCCATATTTTTTATTTAAGAGTTTTCTATAGATTTTTCTACTAAGCATTGCACTAGTAAACACACCACTATTCTCAGAAATTAACAAACTAACATGCTTGAGTCTGAGCATTTGCATACTTGTGTTTACACCATAAACGTAGTGATCCACATAACTGCGGGTTACACAGGATACACATATGTTTTATTCAATGAAGGTGAAACAGTGCTTATTGCTTATAAAGCACATTTATATTCCAATGCAGAAATGCATTATGCATCCACTAAAAAAAATGTTGACTGCAGTTCAAACAGCTGTTCTGTAGGAACATCCATTGGCTCTGGGGAAACACATATTTGTGGTCTCTCCTGTTCCAACCTTAGAGGCTATCACCAAGGCCAGCGTTCCTAAATGAAAGCCTTGCATCCGAGATGGATCCAGTGGGCCACTTCCTTAACAGCTACTGATGTATATTATGTTTTTGACCCTACTTTACAAACGCAGGAATACCTTCAGTATGACCAGGAATACCCCGTGTCTACAGAAATTTTGCCTCTCGATCAATATGATTTCATAAGGTATATTGACGGTTCTGCCCAGCCCACGGTTGGTACTAAGTACAAGTACTCGGCTGCATGTGCTGCAGTAAAAGGTGTCAAGAAAAATGGTGTATTTCAGGCACAAAAAACTTATGCAGAATCTTTAGCTGACTGTACTTCTCAGCTGACTGAATTGAAAGCTTTGGTTCTGGCTCAGTAGAATACTGATTCAGTATTCTCCACACTTATAGTGTGTGGTTACTATTACTTTGTCCAGGCCTTTAATGATAATTTACCTTATTGTTATTTGAATGGATTCACTGATTCTAAAGGAAAGGCTATCAAGTATAAATTGCTTTGTGGCAAAGGGCCAGCATTAAAGGATGCTTTGCCACAGGCTCTTATTATTCATACATTGAGTCATCACAATGGCTCAATGTATGAGTACACATTGCAGGAAATTCATTGGCTCACGAAGCTGCTAAGGCAGCTGTTCAGACATTTTATGTTGCTGTCATTACTCATTCACAATTGAGGATTGATAGAGACATATTGGCTGCGGTTAGTGCTTTGGCTAGTGGTGAGCCATTACCTAAAGGCTATTCAGCAAAATACTCCTGTCTATTGAGTCCTCAAAATATCCCCTTATCCTGCATTCCTGGGTGGCTGATCCAGTGATACCCAACCAGGACCGCAGGCTAGAGTTAATACTAGGTGTTCATGAGGGATTAGCATCTGCCATGCTGGTATGGCAGCCACAGTTTCTTTACAACAGGATCTATATAAACAGACAAAAAATGTTGTCTTTAATCATGACATTTGTCACCAAATTAAATGTTTTACCATTGCACGCCCCTGGGAGACACCTCTTTTAGAGTCTAACAAGCCATTATAATTTGTCTATTTAGATCATTGTGGACCACTCCATTCGGATGGTGCCTTTAAATGTATCTTAGTGACTGTTGATTCTTGTTTATGCTTTTTATGGGTGTGACCACAGTGATCAGCCGACACTCAAATTGTTATTAAAGATTTGCAAGTCTTTATTGGCACATATGCAGTAGCAGCATTCTACTCAGACCAGGGACCAGATTTCAACTCTAAGGCTTACTGGGATACTAGGCACCCTAGATGTTGCTGTGGATTATTATGCCCTGTATCATCCTGAGGGACGTTTGATAGTGGAATGGAAGAACCATGAGTTAAAGAAGTCCCTAACAGCTAGAGTGTTAGGTTCAGGCCGTAGTTGGATCCATCACCTGTATGGAGTCCAGAGATCATTAAATTATCTGCCTTGATGGTCTCTGGCTGACTGGTCCCCTTACGAAGTATTCTTCAGGGTCCAAATGAATGTTACAGATCTTGATAACTCTGACACAATGGCTGGAGATAACATCTCTGAACGTTTCGCTCTTACAGGAATTACAAGACTTCTGAGATAAGCAATCCTATTTGAACTCTAAACGTTCTGCCACTGACTATGTGAAGGATCAACCAGCAGTTTCTGTCTGGATCCCTAAAGTTGGGGATCTAGCACAAGAGAAAATTACAGATGAAAAAGTTTGGCCCATCTTATCATGCATCGGTGCCTTTCCTTGCTGTTAAAGGTACTCGAACTGTGATTTGTCAACACTCACTGTTTATAAATATAACAGACTTGTTTCAAATGATTTGATCAAGCTACAGGTCATGAGGGTGTCTGGGTAGTTCTTTCATACCTCTCCCTATGCTGCACAAAATCCCTCTGCTTGCACTCAGCAGTCTTAATCTTTCTACACTTCGGCTGGGGTCTACATGTGCTGAACTCTAAATCGTCCCAGTTAATGAAAACACTGGATGTGTTTCAAATATGAGTTTGCACTTTCTACTACTACAGCTATCAACCACTTTCCTTTGCCTGCTAAGGTCCCTGCTTTTACTCAAACTGCCTTTGGTTATTTTGTCGACATTGATGATTTTTCTTATGACTCTTCGCATACTCCCTTGCATGGTGCAAGCACATTTTTCCTTTGGCTGAAACAGACTTATCTGATTCTACCATGGTCCTACAGTAGGATTTTTCTTTCATTATTTTTTCTCTTGCTCTGGATTGGATTTATTACAGTTTTCTTCCTACTATTGAATGGGCACTATCTTCCAGATTGTAATTCACCAGCACTTGTAGCTTAAGTGCTTAAGCTCCATTCTTCAGTGCATTAGGTCCGAAGAGACTTGTCCCTGGTGAACATTACTGCATTCCCAGTCCATGATGGTATTGTTTAGGATAAAGTTCCTTATGACATTTGTGGTTCAACAGAAACCCTGCAAATTACATATGTTTTTAAAGTTGCTATGGAAGTAATTATCTCCCCAGGTTCAATTTCTGGTAAATGGAATGTTATGACTGTTTCTAATATGCTATCTGATTTAGAATATTACATTGCATTTGAGAATGAGGATTTGTATTTGAATTCTGCTAATTATGGTCAAATGTTTTGCTGCCATCATTATGTACAGCACTGCTTACACAAAGCTGGCACTCCACATGCTGTTTTTAATTATACACAGTGGGAACACTTCCTGACACCACCTGTGGTAGTTCTAAAACATATTTAAAGAAGTTCTCTTATTTTCTGGTCTGGTCCCTACAGGTTTTGTTTCTTATTTTTGTAAGCTTACATCTTTGCCAGCGAAGAAAAATACTCTCACGCAAAGAAAATTGATTTATCACAATTGATCTATTTCACAACTAGACTTAGAGGACTATGAATATTGGAAGGACAATATTGAGCTTACATCTGTTTGGGATACACAACCTAGCAGCTCCAGGGCACCAATGCTTTATTTAGGGCTTGTCTGAACCCTCTCCAAATAATTTTTCTAAACAAAAATGTACAGCAGACTACGTCTTGGCTTGGGTAATGCTAAAAATGTATATATACCAAGCATTCTCTCTGTTACGAAATTTGATAATTGGCAACAGTTTCTTTTTTTAACAGAACAACAGCTCAATGATATGGTGCAAAAACTTACAATTCATAATTTTCTTGTTCAGGTGGGTGGTTATTATGGCCCACTGATATCAATGGCTGCATTTTTTTTAGTTTTCCAAGGGGTTTACAGCAAACAGGCCAGACCCCCAGTATATTCAGTCACGACACTGTAGTTACTACCAATAGCTTAGGAAAGTTATGCCAGCAACGGTTAGAACATTCCACATTGTACACAGTTAAAGACCACTTATCACTTCTTTCTGATAATATGGATTTGCAAGTTTTTTTTATTGAGCCCCAGAGCTCCTTCTTCTAAATATTTTCTATATGCTACTTACAAGGAAATTTAGAAAATTTCTCAACAAGCAGCTGCTGAATGATTAAGGCAAATTGATAAGGAAAAATTCAGGAAAGGCATTGGCAGTTGTCGATAATGGGATGACCACATTTTCTGCACACATTTGTTCATTGGATGGTATTGTTTCATCTTCATTTGGTAACATACAGAATGACAGGCCTATGCTTCAACATAGTCAAAGTCAGTTGAGATCAATTTTACAATTAGGTTGGACATTGCAGGTTTTGAGGTCAAATCGAGTGCCGTGAAAAACATTTAAATGCAGCTGAATTGTTTTTGCCTTATAATTTGACACAGAGGCAGCAAATCATGGTGAGGAAGGAAACAACCTACACAATGTTTAAGAGGAAATGGTTAGAGACATTGCCTTTCAATGAGACTGAAACTCCTGCAGTCACTTGGCTGATTTACTGTTTCATTTCTTTCCCTATATCTAATTTCCATTTCAGATCTTCTCTTAGACAGTTTTCTGTGGGTAGATATGAAGAAATAGTTGCACGTTTTTTACACAAAACTTGTTTTTGTCCGCTTGAGTACAAATGCATGCACAGGAACAAGGAAATTCTTGTTAGTCTACACAAGTGTTGAACTTCTTCAGAACACACTTTAAATGCTTGTATCTTCAAGAAGAGTGTAACACCCTACAATGAGGCTCTTTGTGCTCCTACCCACAATGGAATGGAAATGGAAATTACCTATTAATACCAAAAAGAAACCTTCACTCAGGTGAACTGATAAGTCAAGCCATGGAACTTTGCTTCCTTCTCAAAGAGCACATACCTTGCTGCTAAAAAACAGACTTTAGACAACCATATTTTAAAACTACAAGCAGTTATACTACAGGCATTCATGGATAGATAATAAGCAGTTCATGTCTTTCTGGAAACTCCTACTGTATAATGGTGATCTGGGTGTCATTCCCAAATAGGAATTAACCAAAGTTTTTGGCCAGCTGTGACTGATGCAACAGTAATAGATTTATAGGCCTAAGCGGACTTTTGATAACAGCGGAATGATTGGAGTAATTTTGGTAAGTAAGCAATATGCTTTTACCCGGAATTGCTGATAATTGCACATTGACATCCCTTTGAGTAAATTGGAGTATTTTAGGGGGAAAACTCCTACCATGAGAACACATATAGCGAGCACGAGTGGCCAATTGCACTTGGTAATAATGTTCTGCTGCATTTAGCGCTAAAAATGCAAAATGCATCCTCACATCCATTTTAGATGCGAGGGGACATTTTGTGCTAAAAAATAGCGCTAAATGCTGGGAGTCAGTTGGGGGAAAATCCTGCCACAAGAGCACATTTAGGGAGCGTGAGTAGCTGCTCACACTTGCTTTTTGTATTCTGTTACAATTAGTGCTATTTATTAGGGCAAAATGCATCCTTACACCCATTTTGGATGCGAGGGGGAATTTTTGTGAGCAGAAACAGTGATAAACCCATAATAATGTCCTTGCATAATTCCATGTAATCTCACAGAATTTCTGGGTAATTTTGAGTGTTTAGACTACATGGAATTATGTGAGGTACTCCCATTCCTTATAGATTTACAGGTAGAACGTTTTCTGTTTTCCTGAGTCAATAAATAGATTATAGCCAAAGCCAAATATGTGTAAGTTTGTGGCAATGGAGGACCAAAGTATGTAGTAAGATTGGCTAAAGTAAACTGCAAGAAAACACAAATTGAATGGATAAATGCAGCACCTTTTGTGGTTGTATTATTTCACTACTTTGCCTTATTTATTAGACCTGGGTGACATTTTAATAACGCCTGGAGTAATGAGAGTAATTTTAGTAATTGCACATTACTCTTATGATGTCAAATTACAGAAATTACACAATGACCCCCAGTTTGAGTAATTAAGCACAGAAACAACAAACTAAGATAGAGCGACTGGCTTCTCCTGTTTGTGTCCTGTAGGATTTAGTACTATTTTCTTAGAGCACAATGCTAATTACACATTTTCCTCCCTTGTTTCTGATCTTAAGTTCTGGAATCTGCAGGCATTCATAGAATTCCAACAACCCACTGTTTCCACACTTCTCTGAATAAGAACACTACCCGCCTTTGTGACAAAAAAGGCCCCAATACTTAATGTGAAGATTGCAGCAATTGAGTAGCTGCAGTTTTTGGGCCTGGGCCACCACCCAGAGAAACCTACCAAACCTAGAAAGTTCTGAAAATTAGATATCTAGGGAAGTCCAGGGTATTGTACCTTGTATGGGGCATACAACATTTTCTTACCCACTATGCTCTGCAAACCCCAAACGTCATTTGACCCATCACTATGCCCAGCCACAAAAGTGAAGTAGCATTTTTGTCAGGACAAGTGTGGGAACACTGGGTGGTTGGAATTTTGTGAACCCCTAAACATTCCGGAAATGTGAGGAAAACATTGGGTTTTAGGCACGGTTTGAGGTTTGCACGGCATTGTGGATAAGAAAACATCTTGGCATTCACGCAAGGAAAGCCACTCTGGATCCCCCAGGTGTCTATTTTTAAGAAATGTCTGGGTTTGGTAGGTTTCTCTAGTAAGCAGCCATGCCCGAGCCCAAATGCCCCAGTTACCCTATCACCAAATTAGATTATTTCTGCCAAGAAAATTTGATAGCTCTACATTATCTTTTGGTGTCTGGTGCATCCATGTGCTAAGCCCACCGACACAAGTGGGGCAGTGTTTTTATCAGGATAAGTTTGGAAACACTGGGTGGTAGGAAATGTGTGGATCCCTGCAGATTTTGGTGCTTTCTCTCACAGAAGTGTAAGAAAATGCATTTTATTCCCAAAGATCGAACTTTAAAGAACATTGTGGGTAGGAAAAGGTAAGAGGATCCAAGCAAGCCAGACAACCCTGGACTCTCTTGGATGTCTAGTTTTTATAAATATCTTGGTTTGGTGGGTTTCCCTGGGTTACATCTGGGTGGCCCCATATTTCACAGCTGCCCACATAGCAGAAAAGGGTCCGGATTGAGTTGAACAATTTGATCTGGGGGATAAGAAATTTGTGGATCACCTCATATTGTGAAAACCTCTCTCACGGAAATGTGAGAAAAATATGTTTTTTGCCAAATTTTGATATTTGAAGGGAGTTGTGGGTTAGACAATGTAAGGGGATTCATGCAACTAGACTACCCTAGACTACCCTGGGTCTAGAAGTCATAACTGCCTGGGTTTGATAGGTTTCTCTGTGTGGTGGATGAGCTAGGCCCTAAACTCCACAGCTACCCATGTTGATTTTTTTAGGTGGAAAGTGATGTCTTCAGGTCGTATTTTGGGATCCTTTGTGTTGGGGAGCTGTGACCAGATACACAACTGGGGATCCAGTTTCACCAAGCGAGAAAGGGGAATACTGAATGGTAGAACACTGCTTATTAACAATGGGATTTCACTGCATTTTTTCCTTTCAAATGCAAACTATTATGCAAGAAGGAACACATTTTGCAAAATGCCTTCTGAATTACATGATAGTATGTTCAAGAAGGAACACATTTTGCAAAATGCCTTCTGAATTACATGATAGTATGGGTAGCCTCAAATTCATAGGTGTTTAAGTACCCACTGTTCCTAAACTCAGTATCTCATGCACATTTCAGAAATACATGGGTTTCCATCATTAGATTTTACCATATGAATTACTGCATATACAGCACCTAATGAAAAACATTATGAGTTGCTCTATTGGTGTAGGGTTTTTAGTAATGACAGGAAGATTGGCGCTCAGGCTAGTTTGCGTTGTGTTTACTATGCTCAGTGTATGTACGGTGCTGCCAGGTTTGGGGAAATACCCTGTAACCCCTGTGAATATGCGAGTCAAGAAACCCACAACAATAATGAGAGACACTGTCCCGGGCACACGTAATTAGAATAAAATTCTGGTGTAAAGAGTCTCGTATTGTGACAGTATCTGCGGTCCACATCAGAGTGATGATTAAATGTTTTCAACTAGCCAACACGTGTTTCGTCACACAAGGGAGTAATCTTGTGACTTCTTCAGGGCGTGGGGCCGGTGTTAATTCCAACCCGGCCAGGTTATACACAAGGGGGTTAATAAGTCCCTGTAGTACTGTAAATGAGCCTGTAGACGGGGGACATCCCTGTGGGGAACTCCTGTGGGTGAGAATGTTGGGCGAGCGGAATGGCTGTGTGGCGGGGTTGTAGAAAGGGCCCAGAGACTGGATCTGGGTATGTAAGGTTTTATTTTGATAAAGGTTTTCTTTTTTTGTAAAGTGAGTCTCTGCCGGGAAAGTATGGCTGGATCCGTTGTTACTGGTGTCCTCTGGGGAAGTCACGGGGTTCTCGCTTCTCTTGCTTGGCCCAATGGACTCTGCTCCTCCTCGGTTGCTCCACCGCAAGACATGCAGAAAAGAAATATATATAGTGGCCGTCAGGTCTCAGTTCTATTCAAATAGTGCCCAGGGGGAACCAAGGAGGGATGGGTGCACCGCTGATAAGGTGTATATACACTTTATACTATATACACGAGGTAGTCGGTGAGCGAGTTGTGAGGAAAGTGTGGTAGGGGGAAGAGGGGTAGGACAGAATATGTACAAGGAATGACCCACAGGTAATAGCAGGTCGGGCGAGTTACGGTAGAGACGAGTCTCCCCACCTTCCAACCCAGCCCGACACCCGCTGCCGTACCTGCTTAAGCCACACTCCTCCAAGAGTGTGGCTGGGCGACTCATGGGGACGGTGGCCTCCTGGCGCTGCAATTCCCTCCAATCGTCCTTCTCCCGTCTTCCTGTTCCGACAATCTCCTTCTCCGCACTCCACTTCTCCTAGTTACGCCCTATTAAAGGAGCCTTCTGTTATTTTGTCGTCTTGTGTAGTCCACAGGGGCTGTGAGTCCGTATTCCACTCGTTCTGGTTTGGGTGGAGAGAGGGAGGGGTAGCAGAGTCAGCAACCCACCATTCTGCACATGGGGAATCCCTTTCTATCTGTCTGGTCTCCCCGCTACAGGCCCCTAGGTGACAACAAAAATATTGAGGGTTCATAAAACAGGATGCGAGTCGTAGACGCATCGGTGTGACAAACGAATAGGTGTAGGTAGCCATGTGAAGTGAATGAAAGAGCTGTCCAGTGTCCAGGGTGAGGAGGGCGAATGTGCCACGATAGCAAAATAAGACGAAAGGGGTGAGGAGACACTGGTGTCATCTCGCTTTCTGGATGCGGAAAACCATTATGAGTTGCAGCTCAGTTGTTGGCTCTGGGTATCGCATGTTTTTTTTTAAACCTACAAACCCTATATATCCTTGTGACCACAAGGCTCTGACAGACATAAGATAATATGGTTTTTGTAAAATGGCCATTGTGGTAGAAAAATTACAGAGTAAAACATTGTCACAAATTGCTATTTTAACAACTTATTTACATTATTTTGATTTGTTTTATTTAGTTATCTTGAGAAAAAGTTTAGGGACCCATACAAATGCCCCCTTGCTGAACTTAAAATTGGGTCTACTCTTCAGAAGTACTTAGCTTTCTGTGAGCACACATGGGTTTCACACATGTTTCTACCACAAACTGCGAGTAGGTTGAAGGCCTTAAAATTAGGGAAAATGGACTACCTCATAAAAAATGTAAAAACTGTGGTAAAAATGTTTTTATACAATTTTGCTTATTCCTGAAAGCTGGAAAGAGGGTGAGTCTATCACAGCAAAACGTTCATTCATGTCTTTTTAAGAAAGAAACATATGCTCTCTTGTACAGCACTTTTATTTCCATTTTTCTCACAATTACTCACAATTACATATATTTTGGCCACTTTCTCAGATCCCTCTAGAGGAATCCACTACCCCTTGGTGCTGTTACTATCCCCAGAATGTTTTTTTAAAGGGCCCAAATTTTAGCCTGGCTACCTTTAAGGAAATAAAGCTATGAACGTCGAAGCTCAAATTGCCCCAAATGTCACAAAACAGGACTCAGCATTGAGGGTTGGAAAAGCCTCAGCAGCTAAGGGGTTGATACTGCAATCAGCATCTCAAGTGAAACCAGTTAAATACTGCAATGGGTTTGCCACGGCACAGATCCACATCAGGTTCCTGATACGTAGGAGTTGTGCTGTCCTTCCATGACACAAGTCGTCACAAGGCAACGCTAGTCCGCAAATGGGATTTACAAAGAGACACACGAGGCTATTTGGGCCGCCTTGTGTGACTTTGTAAAGAAATGTAACTCAACACAGCAGCTTGCACTGCACTGCATTACATTTAGTTGTGGTATGTGTTCCATGGGAGGAACATAGGCATTCCCATGCATCCACGCATGGAATTTGATGCAATTCCAGATAGCAGGAAACCTGGGGTTGTGCCAAATCAATCAATCAATCAATCAATGCATTTATATAGCGCACTACTCCCCCGGAGGGTCTCAAGGCGCTTGGAGGGGGGGGTCCGCTACTGCTCGAACAGCCAGGTCTTGAGCTGCTTCCTGAAGGCGAGGTGGTCTTGGGTCAGGCGGAGGTGGGTCGGGAGGGAGTTCCAAGTCTTGGCGGCCAGATAGGAGAAGGACCTTCCTCCTGTGGTGGCTCTTCGGATGCGGGGGACGGCGGCGAGGGCGTGGCTGGTCGATCGAAGCTGGCGTGTGGGAGTGTAGAAGTTGAGGCGGCTATTGAGGTATCTTGGGCCTTGGTTGTGTAAGGCTTTGTGTGCGTGGGTGAGGAGACGGAAGGTGATTCTCTTGTTGACCGGGAGCCAGTGCAGGTCTCTCAGGTGTCCGGAAATGTGGCTGTGTCGGGGGGTGTCGAGGATGAGTCTTGCTGAGGCGTTCTGGATCCGCTGGAGTCTCTTCTGGAGTTTGGCAGTGGTTCCAGCGTAGAGGGAGTTGCCGTAGTCCAGTCGGCTGGTGACGAGGGCCTGGGTGACCGTCTTCCTGGTCTCGGTGGGGATCCACCGGAAGATCTTACGTAGCATGCGCAGGATGTTGAAGCACGACGAGGAGACGGCGTTGACTTGTCTGTTCATGGAGAGGGAGGAGTCCAGGATGAAGCCCAGGTTACGTGCGTGGTCTGTTGGTTTGGGTGCGCTGCCCAGGGCGGGGGGCCACGAGGAGTCGTCCCAGGCGGAGGGTGAGGGGCCCAGGATGAGGACTTCCGTCTTGTCTGAGTCCAGTTTCAGGCGGCTGTTCATCATCCACTCGGCTATGTCTGTCATCCCTTCGTGTAGGTTGGCTCTGGCGGTGGCGGGGTCGTTGGTGAGGGAGAGGATCAGCTGGGTGTCGTCGGCGTAAGAGATGATGTCGAGGTTGTGTTGGCGTGCGATGGCCGCAAGGGGGCTCATGTAGACGTTGAAGAGGGTGGGGCTGAGTGATGATCCTTGTGGTACGCCGCAGATGACTTCGGTGGCCTCGGATCTGAACGGAGGGAGGCGGACTCTCTGTGTCCTTCCGGCGAGGAAGGAGATGATCCATTCTAGTGCCTTCTCTTGGATTCCGACGTTGTTTAGTCGCTGCACTAGGGTGCGGTGGCAGACCGTGTCGAATGCCGCGGAGAGGTCCAGGAGGATGAGGGCCGCAGTTTCCCCGTTGTCGAGCAGGGCTCGGATGTCAAATGGTGCACTTACCACAGAGAGGCATAACAAGGAGAAATATCTTAAGTTCTTCTCAATGATTTCTTTTTCTGTGCGTAATGCAGTCTGCATCATGCACAGAAAGAGGAAATTGCCTCCTAGGATTGTTTTTGTGCAGGATAAAACAATCCTGCCTATATCTCAGGCCCACTTGCGGCATGGCCCACGGGTGTCGGGATTGGTGCTAGGCAGCAAACTGTGCACCAGCTCTAGGAGAGAGCCCAACAGAAACGCCCCATACCTTAGTTGATATGGCACATTTCTGCTCTCTCCTTTTCTCGCAACATAGCACAACCAGTTGCCAGGCTTTGTTGCATGAAATATTAGTAAATATGCCCCATAGTAACTTTTGATCCATTTGAAACCTTTTTGTTAAAATCTTCAAATAATGCAAACGATGGTGGATTATGTGGCAAATGCAGTGAATCTGTAATTATGCAGAAAATCCCACAGTTAAAGAAATTCACATTTCTAGTGGCTCTTCTTATTGTGACATTGGCCACTGTCTAAGCTTTGAGATATGATTTGTCCTTGCCCCATGTTCACTGTTGCTACAAAATGTAAACGTAAAAACAACAATTTTTGCCTCTATGTAATAATGTATCCCTAGAAGTTTGTGAGTTTTATTTAATTAGACCATTACTGTTCGAAAGAACATTTTAGTGAAACTTTGTTTTCTGTAGAGGAATCTTAGAGCAGGAAGATGTTATTTATGCCTGTAATTAGAGGTAGAAAATGGTGTTGCTGTGCAGGCAACACCTTTCATTTTTCACATTCCGGAAACTGGCCAATAAACACACATTGATTGTGGGTAGTTTATGAAATTCCTTCATGGCAAAGCAAACTGCTGACTCTTTGGGGAGTCAGACAAACTGTTTAATGTCTTTTGCACGGTATGTTTGATTATTATTAAAACTTCTGTAGGGCTGCTTATTGTTTCTGAGCCTTGGATTAATCAGCAATGCCCTGGACACCCATTGGAATCCTGTGAATCAACAAACAAACTCGGAAATTAGAGTCTTCCTATGTGATAGGCCTCAATGCTCTGCCAGCTGCTGCAATATTGCATGAATAGGCTTGTTTCTGAATTAGCAAGATCCAGATAATGATCAACCATATCCCCACTGCTTAGGGGGAGTTTGGGTGCATGAAAAACTATTTATTATATTTATACAGTGAAAATGTACCCACCTATTTACAAAGCAATATTAAAAATACCAAAATAAATCAAAATGAAGAAGGAAAAGTAACCAAATCCTGTTCGATATAGGATACAGAGAGAACACACACTGACAAATATAATAGAGTGGGCTTTTTTTTCATCAAAGTGCTTCTTCATTGATGGGCGATTTTGTTTTGGTGATTGCTTGAAAGCAAAAAGGAGTCAAAATGTAGATGAATGAATGATTGGGTGCGTAGATTTTTTGAATGATAGAGTGCCTGCCTACGTAAATGAGTAAATGTGCGGATGGATGAGTGAATACATGGACAGATGGTTGCTAAAAGGATGAGTGTATGGATGGATGAAATGGTGAGTGCATGGATGTATGAATGAGACAATGAGTCATGCATGGATGGCTACAATCATGTTGGTAGCAGAAAGCTATTCGCCACTTCTGCCACTGCTCCTCACTCACCTGTTCATCCACCCATGCACTGAGTCATTCATCAATTCATCCAGCCACAATCCCACGGAATTGAGTTAACCACCAATTCATGTAACAAGACCCAAGCGCACTCAAGCACGATCTATAGAATTTGCCAATGTGATTATGTTTATGATGTTCATGACAAAATCTCGGGCGATGCAGGATCCTCAAAGGACCCATGATGAAGCAAAAGCAAGCAAGCCTTTACTGCTCACAGAGAAGACACGGCTTCCTAGACCATGCTTGCTGTGTACCTGAGCCCTCGCTGCAGCACGAGACTGATTTATGAATGAATGTTGGCATGTGCTTTGTGTGAATCGGAAGAAACCTCTCCAGTACAACAGAACTTATCTAGGGCCACTGGTCTCTGTCCATTGTGCATAGAATCCTATTGCTATTTCCCTACACTCTGCCGTGCTAAAGACAAAGGTACACACACCATGACACCACGAGCAGCAGAAACAGCCCATCACCACATGCTCAGAGGACAAATAGTCCTCAATGTCCTGTGAGACCCTGGAGGAAACTCTGACCGGGCCAAAATAGCTACATACTGCACAGTCAGAGCTTGACCATCAGACCAGAACTGTTACTAAATCCTCAAAGGAGGAACACAAATTGCTACTGCATGCTCACACAAGATGCTCTGGGTATCAACAACAGGAGTAAACCCATAGACCGAGTTGAGATCTGGGTGCGGGAGTATAAACAAACAACAATATCTCAACCAGTATTATTGAAAAGACTGGTAATTAGGCATGCACAATACACTGCAAGAAAAGAAGGCAGGGAGACTCATAATTCGTTTGAATGTGCCCAAGGCATCATGTATTTGGATGAATACAAGACATTTGCAGGACAAGTGAGAGAAGGAAGGGTACGGAAAAATTGGGAACAGTTGTAGCAGCACTGTAAGCAATTAATACATAAGTAACCTGTAAAACTTTGTGCACACAAGTGCTCGTGACACTCAAAGGTGGACGGCGCAGGTGATAAGTGAGAACAGCGACAGCGCAGAGTGAAAGTGACAAGGAAATACAAAGAGACTTATGGTTCACAGGTAATTATTTACATGAATTTTACAGATTTTATGCTTTTTTAGTGAACCATGGTAAAAGGTGCCGGGAGTTGCGCTGGTATGTTGACGGCGGTTAGATCCTAGCGATTTAGGATCATCATCAGGACCAGGTTACTGAATGAAGGTGCTGAATACAGTAGAAAAGAGGTCATACCGCCCTATCACATTGATAAACGGGGCTTCTAAAATCTATTTTAAACTTTTAGCTGCCCGACTTGCGCCAATTATATACAAAATTGTGTCAGACCTCGAGCATGGGTTTATCCCAGGGAGATCAAGAATTGATCATGTCCAAAGAGTAATCTCTCTCTTTGATTATACAGAGACGACAGGAGACCCTATGGCGCTTATATTGCTAGACGCAGAAAAAACGTTCAATAGGGTCTCCTGGAAATATCTGTGGGCAGCCATGTCGCACTGTGGAATTAGTGAGGGATTCATAAAGGCTACCCAAAGGCTTTACATTAATCGAGGTGCCAGCGTCTTGATCAATGAGGTTCTATCCGAAAGATTCACTATTACCAGGGGGACGCGATAGGGGTGCCCTTGCTCTCCTCTTCTATTCGCAATTTATATCGATCCATTCGTGCGCAGGCTAGAAAATAATGTGTTAATACCACCTATCCAAGCACGTAACCACGATGCAAAAACTCTAGCATATGCGGACAACATCGCTCTTGTCACCTGCGACCCCCTTAGGGCCATAAATGTGATAGAAGAGGAGGCCCAAAGGTTGGGAGTAGTCTCCGGGTACAAATTAAATTCCGGTAAAACCCAGATTGTGCTTAATGATAAAATTAGGATGAGATATACAAGAGTTACAGATATAGCTATATACCTAGGTGTTAGCATAAGTGCTAAAATAGAAAACATAGTGAGTATTAATATGGATCCACTGATCCAGCGCACAAAAAAGAATTGGTTCAATTGAATAATGTACATTTAACCATAGCTTGCAGATGCAATGTAGTCAAAATGCTCTTTCTACTCTTTTTATGGCTGTATGTTTGGAATTTTCTCCCCAGCTATTTGAAACCATGGAGTCTATGTTTTCAAGGTTTATTTGGGGATATAAGAGACCTCGCAGGCCCCTCAGATGGATCACATTATCAAAGGAAAGAGGGGGATTGGCAATGCCCAACTTCAAGCTATACTATTGGGCTACCGTATTAAGATATTGTGTGAGACTCATCTCCAAAGAACCTAATGGCCGTAACATACCGACCCCACAAGAAATCATACTGGAGGTGGACTGTGAAGTATGTTTTTGGCGACACGTCAATGATAGCTACTTCAAGAAAGTCAAATTCAAGACCATAGTACATACAAGGTGTGGAGTAATATTCGGAAATTACTTGGGCTTGGGCGCTACTCTTACTATACCCCGTGAGTAATAATAATGATCTTCCAGAGATTTTCCAGGACAGCTGTATGGATAGGTGGATCGAGGCAGGGATGCAACAGCTTGGCTGCTTTTACACACATACTGGGGTAAAGACCTTTGATGAATTGCGCACTGAGTACGATATCAGCCATAGGGATTTTTTAAAATTCCTTTAGTTTAGAGACTTTTTATCAAAAAAGGGGGAGGTAAAATTATAGAGAATCAATGTAAAAATCTATTCTAAAGATTGGGGAAATATATGAGGCTCTGAATTCTTTATTTCCAGATGACATGGATAAACAGTCGGCTGTCTGGCAGGTCAAACTAGGAGTACGGCCACAAATACCCCCTTACTCCTATGAATTATTTCGGACATGCTTGATGACAATAAAACTGCAAGCCCAATTTTATAAAACGTTTTTTTCTTTGTACTATACCCCCTACAAAATTGCAAAATGGGGGACTGGAAAGGGAACCACATGCCCTCGCTGCACATTGTTTGAGACCGATATCATTCACATGTTTGCCTCATGCAATGCATTGTCAAATTTGATAATAGAAATATCTGGCTTTTTATCAGAGTTATTCCAAATAAAAGTGAGTATTACAACAGAAAAGATTATGTTGGGGGTAGCAAACTCTAACCGACCGAAATGTATGCAGGGGTTGATCTTTATGGCTACAGCCATTTTACGGCTATGTTTAACTTCATCATGGCTGGACCCGAATTCACCGGCGTTCTCACAATGGAGGGCTAGGTTGCTCGCGACATGTAGCCTTAAAGTGGCCATCTATAAAAACAAAGGGCATAACAAACGAAAAAGAGGCATGTTGATCTGGGAACCATTGCTACATTGGATTCAAAGTCACACTTAGGACTGACTATTGTTCCTCATAGATCTCTAGGTATATTATGACGATCTAAGTAGCCTATGAAGAACTGTGCATATTGTGACAAATTGTAATGGTAATATGTATATTTGACTATTTCATCTCACACCTTTTTACACAATGGAATATTACGCCGAACTATGTATGTAATAATTTGTTTTTTTCTCAGTCCGGGTATGGATCTTGGTCTCAAGGGTGGGGGTGGGCTTTGTGTAAAATTGAAAAAAGTGAATAAAGATATTTTTTTTAAAAAGGAAAGAGGAGAAGGAGTTGAAGGGGGGTTGCATTGGTGGATCAGAAAGGCTTGAACCCACCGCGGAGGATGCCAATCGTGCAAGGACAGGAACAAGAGGATTAGTAGAGAATGGAGAGGTAGTGAATGGGTGGTCCAAGAGGATCCAATTCAAAACCCTTCAGGACTCGTGGGTAGAGTCCTGCTGTGCAGGTGACCCCCGGTCAACGTAATTTCCGGATGAGGTGGAGGTGGTAAGCTGGAGTGGTAACGGGGGCCTGAACGCAGGAGGGCTCCGAACCAGGTCGCCACGCTAGGATCCCTCCTGGCTTCCTAACCAGTAACCTGGTCCTGATGATGATCCTAAATCGCTAGGATCTAAAAGCCGTCGACATACCAGCGCAACTCCCGGCGCCCTTTGCCATGGTAAAATTCATGTAAATTATTACCTGTGAACCATAAGTCCCTTTGTATTTTCTTGTCACTTTTACTCTGCGCTGTTGCTGTTCTCACTTATCAGCTGCACCATCCACCTTTGAGTGTCACGAATAATTGTGTGCACAAAGTTTCACGAGTTACTTACGTATTAATTGCTTACAGTGCTGCTACAACTGTTCCCAATTTTTTCGTACCCTTCCTTCTCTCACTTGTCCTGAAAATTTCTTGTATTCATCCACATATATGATTCCTTGGGCACATTCAAACGAATTATGAGTCTCTCTGCCTTCCTTTCTTGCAATGTAGTGTGCATGCCTAATTACCAGTCTCAATAATACCGGTTGAGATATTGTTTGTTTATACACACAAGACCCTGAGCACTGGAGATGAGGAGCCCTTGAGCATTTGCAGACACAATCAATCATTCTTGTGGGCACAGCCTTTCATGTGGCATCCTTTGGTGAACAGTGCCTGCATTCTATTAGTGCACATTTACTGCTGGATGAAATGTGTTGGAATAAAGACATATAGGGCCTCATTTATAAAAAGTGGCTCATTGCTGGGCAAAAACAGCGATGTGTCACTTTTGATTGCGCCATCCTTACGACACCATTGATACGCCATATTTACAATAAGGTGCCCCATGGCACAATGATTTACAGATATGTCATGAATTCTGATGTATCTGATGGTGCAAAAATGATGCAATGCTGGAGTATGTCGGAAAAATGAAAAGTCCTGTGTCAATCCATACGCCTGCTTGAAGCTGAATTTCTTTTGGAGTTTCCATTTAGACTACTAGCCTGTTAGACAGATGTAAATACTTGAGTAGCTCCTATGCAATTGAAACAACTAGCAACCACATCCTTAGCTGAGAGAAACTAATCATCAGCCTTTGCTCAAACGCGCAACCCAGGCAGCTCTGAGCAGACAGAAAAACATTAGAGAAAGTAACTGAAGAAAGCTGCTACTAAATGCTGATAGGGGAAAACCTACTGACCAGCATAGGCTCTGTAAGAACCTTTGCAGCCAGCTTCAATCTCTCTCATGGCTCCTGTTCTCTCATGAGTCATGAGTGATGTAAGTCACCTGTTTTTGCTCACACACTCGTGGCATGAATCAGAGATAATAAATAAAAGCACTCCATAGGCTGGCTCTTGCAACAAGGGGCACTAACCATCTCATGCTGACAGATGACACAACCCTGTTGCTATTTCCCTTCGTGTCATGCAAAAGGCAGAGGTAAATACACAAATATAGCTTTGGCAGTAGAAACATTTTATTAATACATGCACAGAGGAGAGATGCCAATGGTCACTCTAAGCCCAGAATATGCACCCAGGCAACTCTGACAGCCCTTAATTGCAACATTCATAGCAGAATAAACAAGCTACCATATTGCAAGAGTATAAACAAGAATTAGCGAGAGATTTGTCTTAAAGTACAGGACACCAGTAGCCCCAGAGCATTTCCAGATTGAATTTCAAATTTGTATTTGCATTCCCACAAATTATGTATACAAGAATGACAGTTACAATAGAAAAAAAGCGGAATAGGGAAATTGAGTCACAAGAGAATAAAGCAATGAGGACGGTATAATAAGCAACTTTGTTACGCAGATTGACCCAAGCCCATGATAAGTATAAGTGGTGGAGATAGATGGGACCAAGGAGAGGGACAAACTACTGCATAATAATACAGTAGGTCTCATATATGCCCGGAATATGAATTAACTATGATGACAGTAAGGATTGAAGATAGCTACAAATCACCTAGGAACGCAAGACAAAAAGTAAGCCCATGGTAAGCAGCTAAAGCCACATTATCTGTAAAAAGCTTCCCCAGGTAGTTCCAAGAGCAGATTCTGGATACAGGTGCTCAGGGTCTAGGTTTGTGGGTGGGTAGGTTAAGGGGCATATTTGCAGAAGGATGCCTTTTCATGGCTCAAAACCTCTCTTGTTGAGTCATTGTCAAGCTCTGATCCAAACATTACTTCAACGTGACTGATGACCCCATTGTAGATACACTGGTGTTCTGCTTGCAGGTTGCTGCGGGTGGTGTCTGCAGGTATCGATCAGCTTGAAGAAGGGATTTTCTTGGACCCGCCAGCCTGAGAGTATGGAGAGTCTGACAGCAGCAGGGAGGAAGGCCCCCCTCGGCTCTATTTACCTTGCCTCTTCTGGAGTTCTGGTGTCTCCTTCCTGTTGTTATGTTATGTTATGTTAAAATTTTTCGTACCGCGCTCGGTCACTAAACGGTTTCATGGCGCTCATAACAAATGCGGAGATCAAGAACGGGAATTACTGGTAGGCTGACTGGAAGAGGTACGTTTTCAGCATCCTACGGAAGCAATCGTAGGTAGGGCAATGCCGAAAGGCAGACGGGAGGGCGTTCCAGGTTTTAGGGGCCAAAAAAGAGAAGCAAGAACCACCATGTGTTTTACGTGTGAATTTAGGGATGACTAACAAGTTGTGGGAGGAAGAACGGAGATCTCTGGAGGGGACATATCGCTTCAAACTGGAGGAAGTAAAAACAGGGGCCAGGTCAGATAGAGCTTTAAAGACTGTGCAGCCCAGGTTGAAGATGCAACGCTTGGCCACCGGAAGCCAATGCAGGCTCCGCAGTAGCGGCGAAACATGCTGGTGTTTGGGTTGATGATATACCAGGCAGGCTGCCTGATTTTGCACCAGCTGCAACCTGTGGAGATGGTATGCAGGGATTCCCGCATACAGAGTGTTGGCGTAGTCAATTCTCGACGTAATGAGGGCCATGATGACAAGGATAAGTGCATCTCTGGTAAGAAATCTACAGATTTTACGTATACTGCGCAGGTGGAAAAGCAGGATGACGTAACAGCACTAATCTGGGGCCTCATAGATAGGTCACTAGAGATGACTACGCCAAGGCTTTTCACTGAGTTGACGGGGCAGGGAGGAGGCCCCAGTGAGGGAGGCCAAAAGCTGTCGTTCCACGGATTGGCTACTCCACCCACCAGCACAAGCTCGGTCTTCGTGGGGTTTAATTTAAGCTGGCTATGGCACATCCATTCCGATATCTCAAGCACAGTAGAATGGAAGTTGGTACGGGAGGAAAGGGAGGTGTCAATGGGAAAAATTCGCTGCAGATCGTCCGCGTAATTGAAGATAGTGGCTGCGGATTTGCGCAAGGAAACAATCAAAGGCTGCATATACAAATTAAACAACAAAGGAGATAAAGCGGAGCCCTGTGGGACTCCGCAGGATAGGGAGGAACAAGAAGCAGAGAAAGTAGACAGGTGCACTGCCTGAGAACGCCTGTCCAAAAAGGATCTAACCCATTCATGAGCGATGCCCTGAATACCAGCATTTTTGACACGGTCGATCAATATTGCATGATCGACCGTGTCGAAGGCCGCCGATAAGTCCAACAAGACAAGTGCTTGGGGGATGTTATTATCGGCGCCCTTTCTTAGGGTATCCATAACAGCCACGATGACCGCCTCGGTGGAATGGAGAGGACGGAAACCGGCTTGCTGGGCCTCCAAGAAGGAAGAGCTCTCAATAAAGGCGCTCAGGCAGCGAGTGACATATGTCTCCAAGATTTTCCCCAAGTAGGGGAGAAGGGAGAAGGGCCTGTAGTTGCTCAAGACCGTGGGGTTGGCCAGCGCTCTCGGTGTGTGCGTGGTGGTGCTTCCTTGCCAGCTGTGCATCTCGAGGCAAGGTTAAACAAGAAAACTCCTTTCGATCCTGAAATCCTGACATGGGGAACAAGTCTTAAGCCACTTCTGGGAAGAAAGAAGGTGGGAACCCAATGAGAAAGAAGTTCTTTGAAATAAGCAGCTGTTTTGACTGACTGCAGTCAGTCTCAAGAGGGGTGATTCCTCATACCACAACGAGAAGGTACACACATGTGGGCACTATTCAGGTGTATTTAGATTAGTAGTGAGGGAGTAGGGTTACGTGGAGGGTATAGGTTATGCCATAGTATCGTGTATTTGGGAGGAGGACTCAGAAGGTAAGCTGGTGACCCATGTGGGTGGTAGGAATTACTTCAAGAGTGTCACGGTGAATAGGATGCCTGTCGCTGCTCTGCCATATATGTGTGCAAGCAAGAACCTGGTGGTGAATATGTTGGGGTCTCCCTTAAAAATATGCAACTGAGCAGAGTAATTAGCATTCCCAACAAATTGAACACAATGAAAAGCCCTATAATGGCCAATGACATATTTGTCTACGCCTAACCTTACTATGTCAGCACAGTGATATAACAGAAATCTCTGGGATTAGAACCGACCCCCCATACCAGGCATTTGTTGTTGGTTGGTCTGCAGCTCAGATCTGCACAAAGCTGGTGCACTCATTCTGGGACCTTTCCTCTGCTAGAAATCCTCCTCTCCATTTTAAAAACGGCAAGTCTCGGTTTCTATGATAAGGTCTCTATGTTATGTCTCTGTATTAGAATGTGATAGTGACTGACCTAAGAGCATAACAGGGCACGATGTTGTCCAACCTTATGCGAAGTGTCCAAACTGAGTACCAGATAGAAATACTGAATAACAAAAACATGTGCAGCATATTTCTAAAATAATAGCGTGGCACAAAAACAAACATGCTGTGTGTAACATGTGCAAAGCAAAAGCAGCTTACAACATGTGCAGTTATGCTAACGTAGGGGAGAACTACAGTGGGCCCCACAGGGAACTCATGACAATCCCTCCTTTGCTGGTACAGTAACTTAATAACTATCTAAATAATTCAAATTCAAGGCACAAGATAAGCAAAATCAATGCTTTGCTAACAAGTATGTTATAAAAAGAATTATAATCATAATAAAAAACATAACATGTCGGTTTTGAAAAGGTAGCCAAATTAAGCTATGTCGGAGGTATCCATGATGTCTTTCGCCAGTTCCAAAGCCAATGAATCCAGAATGGATTTAGTCTCTGCAGACGATGATTGTTCTGCAGCCCAGTTCATGAACTCCAGAGAACAGACATGATCCTTAGTATAATCCGATGCTGAGAAAGTAACTGGGTAACCCTCATCCATGTTATTAGAGCCAGAATGTAGTGATCCATGTGCTGAAGCACACCTCTCCGTTGAAAGGAGTGTCTCATAGCCCGCATTCTGAAGAAGTCGTGAGCCCATGGGACAACTCTGAAAATGGGTCGCAAATGGATGCATCAACAGGTCAATGTCAACAGTAACCAGTGTCTGTAGAGCCAGGCAAATATCTAGTGCCCATTCAAAGGGGCACCAGAGGCAGTAAAACACGGGTTGTAAGCAGGTAAACCAGGCAGGACGGAATAACAATGACCAATCTAGGTCCAGATTCTGGAGCAAACGGATTTCAAAGACCCTAACCATGCATTCACTGCACGGTTGGAGCGGTGGTAGTTCCAGTGGGCTTGCAAACAGAGCATTGATTGAGGAGGAGCAAAACTAGTACCAAAATGCCACAAATGAGGAATACCACCAGCGGGATGCTCCCTAACACACTGGAAAAAAGAATGAATAAAAGCTGATATTACTCCAAAGATTTTCTGGAAGGAACTGACTAAGCCAGAATCGATAACTTTAAAACAAGGACTGTATATCATAGAATGGCCTTTCAACTTGTAATTCAATTAGTGCTACATCTTTTTGAAAAAATAGTGATTTGAGGCTGCTTAACTTGTTGAAATCTGCCTTAAAGTTGGAATGGAGGGGGGAGGAGCTACGCGGGCATCCAAGATGGTCGCGTGAGCAGAGAGCTCCCGAGACCCGTGCCGCCCTCTTGCATCTATCCTTTTGATATCCTGATTATTTCGATGGGCTTTTGAAGTTCTACTTCTGCTGATCCTGCTGCACTTTTCAGGGCTGTGATCGGACTTCGGGAACCATTTCTACGTCGTCATTTACTCTCTGGCCTACCCCCGGACGAGGCCGGGGTCTCTGCTGCTCAGGCTGGCCGAGGCGTAATTCAACAACAGCGGTCACCGGGCATCTGCTCCACCGGTGTCATTGTCACTTTCACTTTCGGTTTCCCTTCTACCTCCTAATTGACTGATCTGGATGTACTCCTCATCTCAGACCGCGGGGGCCTGACCCGCTGTGCGTTCTGGCCACAATCCTAGTCTTGCAGACTACAATTTCGGGCAGAAGTGTGGATTTGGCGACCTACAGATCACGGCCATTTACACCAGGTCCAGAAAGGCCCTTCGGGGCGCGGCTTCCAATATGGCGACTAAAACCGATCTTGAGAAGCGCAAGACAAAGGTGCCGACTCGTGGGGGTTTGGTTCAGTCCAATGTCATGGACCGCTACACGCAACTGAAGGGTTCTCCCAGTGCTGCTGGCCGTAGTCTTGAGGATCCGAAGACGGACCTGGCGGCGACGTCGGAGGTGTCCCTCCAGGATCTCATGACCGCCATCGCTGGGATCAAGACGGACATGGGGCATCAGTATGAGGCTATCGTGTCGAAGATAGACACGGTGGCGGTTGATGTCACCCTCATAAGAGCGGACTTGGCTAAGACGAATGAGAGGGTCAAAGCCTTGGACCTTAAGGCCTCCAGTCTTGTCACCGATATGGCGGACGCACAGTCGGAGATCGGCAACCTGCGGTCATCGCATGATCTGATGGGCAGACGTCTGGAGGAGTACGAAAATAGGGCCCGACGGAACAACATTCGCTTAGTTGGGGTACCTGAGAACAGTGGTGATACTACCGTGGATCTATTGGTGGAGGACTTAATTCTGACTCATCTTGCTCCCGCAGGCCTTAGTAAGTTTTTTGCGGTTGAGCGTGCGTACCGCTTCCCGAGTGGACAGACCAAGCCGGGGGCTCCCCCGAGGCCTATCATCGCCAGGCTATTCCACTTTCGGGATCGGGACGCTATCCTCCAGGCCTCTCGTAGACATGGCCCACTGAAATATGAGAACAGCTCCATTTCTATCTATCCTGATTTCACTCCTCAAGTGCAGTGGCAGCGGATGGGATTCCAGGGAGTGAAACGTCGGTTGCGGGACTTGGGACTTAAATATGCGATGCTGTTTCCAGCTCGACTTTGCATCGAATATCAAGAACGCACTTTCTTTTTTGACCAACCGGACAGTGCTGGCGACTGGTTGGACTCGTTGCCTAAGGAGGACACTGGGAGTGGAGGCCCCGGAGGTGCGGACGGAGGTGCATCGGCACAGGAGTGACATTTTGGTTCTAGATCTCCGGTTCTGGGTCGTATTTATCGGCAAAGTTATGTTTTTTAATTCTTTCATTATTGCTTAAGCCGGAGGGTGGGGCGGGGTGGGACTGTCTCTTTTCCTACTCAGGGGTTCTTTGTGTAGAGTTTTATGAAGGGGCGACAAGCACACTGCAGTTTGGGGTGGCTTTTTAGTCAGCAGGGGTGCAGGGTGGGGGGTGTTGCAACGGGTTGTTGGTTGGGGGTGGAGGGAGGGGTTGTTTTCTGTTTTAGTGTATGGTTTCTCACATGGTGCAATCTCATTTGCTTTTCTCCTTTTGTTCTTGGGTTTCGAGAGGGGGAGGTTCGGGGGCTTTGCTGGGACAGAGGGGGGGTGATTTGAAATTGTTGTCTTGGAACGTTAATGGTCTGGGTGACAGGATCAAACGTGGTGTTGTACTTCAATTTGTTAGACGTCATTCCCCTGATACAGTTCTGCTACAAGAGACCCATTTGATAGGGAACGCATGTAAGGCTCTCGATAGACGAGGCTATCGGTTGGTAGTGCACGCTGGGTTCATATCGGGCTCTAGGGGGGTCGGCATAATGGTTAAATCCTCCCTACCCCTTGAAATCGACGAAGTCGCCCTCGATGATCGGGGCCGGTATGCAGCTATCTCTGGGCGGTGGGAGGGGAAGCTGCTTACAATTGTTACTGTTTATATTCCCCCGGGGCTCCAGGCTACCACCTATGCCGATCTTGGAAGGACTCTCCTAGGGCTTCCGGATGGTATCCTTATACTGGGTGGAGATTTTAATTCAGTGGTTTCTGGTGAGTGTGATTGGCTGCCCCCCAGGGTTCTGCCGGCGTCTCAGTTGTGGCTGCCCGAGATGCTTGAGACTTTCGGGTTCGTGGATGTCTGGCGAATGCTGAACCCTACGCAAACTCAATACACTTTCCACTCTGGTGCCCACGGCAGCATCTCGAGGATTGATTACTTTCTGATGTTAACTGCCCATACCCCTTTGGTGCGTGGGATTCGTCATCTTCCCAGGGGCATCTCTGATCATTCTCCCTTACTGCTTGAGGTCTCTGTGGGTTATGTTGGTGGGAGTAGGGTCCCCCCCTCCATCCTTGGCATTTCAGGAACCCCAAGCTTCGTTCGGAACTCATCAAGGCCATTGATTGTTATTTTGATGAGAACGAGGGGTCCGTCTCTTCCCCTATTTCCTTGTGGGAGGCCTTCAAGACTGTAATACGGGGCTCTGCACTGTCCTTCATTGCCGCTGACAAGAAGGCCAAGAGGGAAAACTTGTTAGTCCTTGAGGCCGAAATTACCTCGCTTGAAAGTGGCTTGGGTGGTGATGATACCCCTGCAATCCTGCACTCCTTAGCGCTGAAACAGGCTGATTATAGGGCCCTGGTGACCGATGCTGCTAAGGTAATGCACAAGAACCAACTGGGCAGGCTCTATGATGTGGGAGATAGGGCTAGTAAGCTTTTAGCATGGTTGGATGAGTCTGAGAGAATGAACCGTGTGGTGCCAGTGATTACCCGTGTGACTGGGGAACGAGTGTCTGAGCCAGGGGAGATTGTCGACTGCTTTGTGGACCATTTCCAAACAGTGTATAGATCGGTGAGTGATAGAGACGAATCTGATTCCCTCTTGCTTCTGCGTGATATCGCGCTTCCCTGTGTGTCAGAGGAGGATAGGTCCGCCTTGGAGGCGCCCATTACGGTAGATGAGGTTGCAATTGCCATATGATCCTTGCGTTTGGGTAAGGCTATGGGGCCGAATGGGCTACCCATCGAGCTTTATAAGCTTCGGCCTGATAAGATGGCGACCCATCTGCGCAATATGTTCATTGATGCCTTCGAGGCTGGTTTCCTTCCCCTTGATCAGCGGTTGGCCACTATAGTCGTCATCTACAAGGAAGGTAAACCTCGTGACCATTGCACTTCTTATCGCCCTATTTCGTTTCTCAACGCTGAGCCTAAGATCCTGGCTAAAGTCCTTGCGAATCGCTTGCTAACTGTCATCTGTGACTTGATCCATCCGGATCAGTCTGGTTTCATTCCTCATCGGAATACGGCGCTCAATCTTCGCAGGCTTCACGGTGTTCTCGCGAGAGCTGGGACGCTTACTGAACCCGCCATCTTGGCCTCGCTGGATGCCACGATGGCCTTCGACACTATCGAGTGGCCTTATTTGTGGGCGGCCCTCTCGAAGTTTGGTTTTGGCCCTAACTTTATCGCGTGGGTACAGCTCCTGTATGAACGTCCGTTGGCTCAGGTTGTTGTTAATGGCAGAGTCTCTGGATCGTTCCCGCTGGGGCGCGGCACCCGACAGGGATGCCCGCTCTCCCCCTCCTCTTTGCTTTGGCATTGGAACCGTTGGCTGCGTGGCTTCGGTGGGAGCCTTCGATCAAAGGGATCCGATGGGCCCCGGACCTTGAGGATCGTGTCTCTCTCTACGCGGATGATATTCTTCTTTACTTTACTTCCCCTCAGAAGTCCCTTAACGTGCTCTTTGATGTCCTCACCTCATTTGGGAAGAACTCAGGGCTCGTTATTAACTGGACTAAATCGTGTGTATACGTTATAGCGGGGGTGCTCCCTCCACTACCCCGTAGATTCCCGATTCAAGTGGCGGAGACTGGGTTCAAATATTTGGGAATTTTCATTTCCCTGGATCCCTCTGTGCGATACGATCGCAATCTATATGCTCCTCTTCGGCGCCTTAAACGGGACGTCCAACGGTGGCGCGGCTTGCCTCTGTCTCCACTGGGACGCGCGGCCCTTTTCAAAATGATGTCCCTCCCCAGATTTTTGTACGCCTTACAGAATTTCTTTGACCCTGTTCCTGCTCGCTACTTTCGTGTGGTTGAGGGGCTTCAGAGGCAATTGATCTGGGACGGACGGGCACGTATCTCCTTATCTAAACTCACGTTGCCATGGTATGATGGCGGCATAGCCCTTCCGGACATCAAGCGTTACTACTGGGCCTCACAGTTGAGCGCGGTCAACCATGTGACGTATTCTCCGGGTCCCGCCCCTGCCATCGCTATGGACAAATTATTGTTGCCGGGTGGTAACTTCAACAGGGCTTTGTACTCTAAGGAACCATTCCGACTTCTGACTGGACCTACAAAATGTGCCGTGCGTGCATGGAGAGATGCGACTGTGGCTACGGGCTGGGTTGGTAGGATGACACGGCTGACTCCACTGTATGACTCTGAGCGGTTGGGCAGCCTGTGGCGAACGAAAGGATTTGACAGATGGGATATGATCGGTATTAGCAAGGTGGAGGATCTTTGGTCCAAGGGCACAGTTAAGTCCTTTGAGGCCCTTAAGGTGGAATACCAGCTGGATGACAAGGAGTATTTTCGATACCTTCAGGTGCGCCATGCCCTGGTCTCCGTGTTCCCTCCTGGGACGGAGATCCCCCAGTCATCGCCGCTCGAGGATCGTATTCTGGACGGCCATGTGCCGGACAGTACGATTTCCTTGATTTATAAAAAGCTCATTAATACCAGAGCTGATCTTCTGGTGCGGCTTCGGGCCTCCTGGGTTGCGGACGGTCTCGAACTGGACGACGAGGATTGGCTGATAGCGATCGCCTCCCCTAAAGAGGTGGCCATCCCAGCTCGCCTCCGTTTTGTGCAATTGAAGATCCTCCATCGAATTTACATGACTGGTACGCGTCTGGTTCGTATAGGATACTCGATTGACAGGATGTGTATGCGTGGTTGTGGCATGAGTGGCACCTTTCTCCACATCATTTGGGAATGTCCGGTGATCTCCGCTTTCTGGTCCAGAGTGCATGATATAATGGGGCAGGTCACCGGGGTCTCTTTACTACCTGAGGCGCGTCGTTGCTTACTTAACGTCTGGGAGCCTACGGATTGTACGGCCGCTCAAACTTTTTGGGTAACTCTTGGCAACATGGTTGCCAAGAGGGATATAGCGCAACTCTGGGGTTCTCATAGACCGCCTGGTATAACTGCCTGGAAGGAAAACATGGACTGGTGCATGTTTCGGGAGAAGACGGTCTATGAGGCTCGGGCCGTCCCAGGAAGTGGGGCAAGATTTGGTCACAGTGGAATGAGTATCGTGGGGATATCTGCACCCCTCCACTCGATTACACTGCTGATGTTTCCCTGTCCCCGTAATTGACGTTCCTACAGGCTACCAATAAATTTCTTTATGATCCTTTTTCACCATCCCCCACGCCCCTCGATAGTAGTCGATATACTCTTAGAAATTGCCTTCCTCCTCCTCTCCATCTCATACCCCAGACATTGCTCTTACCATGTGAGTGTTTGTGTTGTTTGTTCTTGTTTTCATCAAAAGTATAAAAAAAAAATGAAACCTGTTGATCCTTCTTTATGGTGTTTGATGCCAATGCACCGATATGTTGAGATTTAGGGCTTTAACATTACAATGTGTTGTCTGGTATCCAGACTCTTTGTCATAGCGGCCGGCCCGATTGGGTTGTAGGCAGACGCTGTGTACTGTGCAATCCGTAAATAAAGGTTTTAAAAAAAAAAAAAAAAAAAAAGTTGGAATGGAAGGCCACAACAAGCTATCCATACTCCCTTGAGTGGGAGGGAAAAGGACGTTGTTACAGCAGGTCACTATCTGGGAAACCAATAAAAGTTATGGGATCCCAGATTTCATTCCACAACAGTCTTGATCGCTTAACATTAAATAACTTTTGAAAGGACTATAATTAGTGGGAGTATTGAAGGGGGGCTTGTATTCCTTTTATATAACATGCCAAATTTGCTACAGATGCATTGCATGTGCCGTTAATGGTAAATTGTTTGCAATGAATGAATATCCGATAGAAGAGTTGCATTCCTTTCCAGCAAGGAAGACATCTTTGTTGGCTCGTTCCCAACAATACAAAAATGGGAGTGACAATAATTCATGAATTAAGCTGCCTCCTAGGGGAACATATCTTGCGACAGGAAAATGTTTCATGTAAGCTGTGAATTAGAATGTTGAATGTTGAAATCGGCAAATATATTGCACCGTGTATTAACCAGACAGCTGAAGGTATTCCTGCAGCAGTGAATGAGAGCTGTTCTAACTTCTCTAGATGTAACATTGTGTATATGACATCTTTCTTTGCCATGAGTCATTGTTTATATGTCAGATTGAAAGGCAGGAATAGATGACTGGAGCTGAGATAATGCCACGGTACTCAACCATTCTTAAAAGCTTGGAGTGTCCAGCTGAACTGCATGGTAGATCTAAGCTGACTTTTCCTATGATGCAATGTAGATATGTCACTTTGCATCATATCAATTACAGATGACACAATGTTCTTTCAATTGTAAATGTAGAAGACAACGTATTAATACTGTTATCAGCAATGTGGCTCACTGGTTAGAGGCGGCAGACCCGGGAGCAGAAGTCGGCCGGGACCAGGGTTCAATTCCCGACGCGGCAGGGTTGTGGACTTGGGTCAGCGGACTCGATAATTCTCGCTTCGGTGCCTACTCTAATTAGGGGCTTCACTCGGCAACTCTGGGCATTAGCTTGCCTAATCTCCACAACGGCCCCTCCAACGCCGGGGATGCCTGGCTCCACCTTGGGGACTCCCAGCAGGGACCATCCCACAGGGAAAGCCAGGACGGGTTCCCCAGCGTTACACAGCGCCAGGAAACCTCCGGGTAACAGTGCGCTTTACAAGCTCAAACATAATAATAATAATAATAATAACATAAAGCACTTAATCCAAATTATCTTGAACGATTTGTCTTAAATGTGCAGCAGCCTCCAATTGTGCCAATTTCCAGATTTCATTATATGTGGCATAAATAAATTTTTTAGAACATGTAGACTTACGACCTAATAGGAAGTCTGAAAAGTCCAGGTCTTCTTACAGGAGCGAAAGATGTTGTTTTACGGCAGACAGTGTGGAATGTTCCAAACATTGTGGACAGAATTTCCCCACTGAATAGGGGGTAACAATACCTGAATGTTGTGAGTGGGAATAATGGGGATTAGGCCTGCTTGCCTTAAACTCCATTGTGGAATTCACAAAACGAGTATAACAACCATTTGTGTCTACTTTGGTCATGTTGTCCCAGTAGCTCTATCATATTCTTTAACCTTTTTGAGTCACTGCCTTTATGGTTGTTACACTATGTTGTTTCACCTTGGATCTCTTATTCCATCATGGCACCCGCTCTACTCCGTTCTGAGCCGGCGGCACTGGGGTCACCCACTCCAGCAGTGTATCAGAAGAGGCTGTCCTTTATACGATACCGGGAACCTTTTTTACTGCAGGAAGCCTGCTGTATTCCCCACTGCTCCGGACTCACGGAGGGTAGGTAGGTGGCACTCCTCGCACCCAATGGCAGGGAGTGGACGCCTGCTCCTCAGCTCTTGCTTGCCTGTAATCACGTCACTCATTACCAGTGCTTGCTTTTTTTCCTTTGTCTACACCATTTCAAGGCTGTACTAACGTGGCTCTATAACCCAGTGTGTTCTTCTGTTCTGAATTCTAGGAGTCCGCAAGTGCCTCCATTTCCCTGGGTCTCTTTTAATAAGTTTTGGTATTCTTAGCTTTATGGATACCGTACTTTGGTATATGCACTCCAAAGCTGGATATGGGGCATAAGTGTTTTGCATAGACCACATTCCATACTCTCCATTCACCCTGTACCTTACACACTCCAAGGGGCTTTAATAAGATGCATTACAGAATGGGCTTGGTTTGATATTTAATAGAGGACATGATTGTGACACTTATAGAGTATATTGAGTTCCAGATTATATCTCACCCATGGGTGTTCTAACATCACATCGATCACCTCCTGGTGTAGGAGTGATTATAATATACATGCTAGCATGTTTCTTTAAAATTTTAAAAGTTCTGTACCCTAAACACTCAGTGATTGGAGGAAAGTACCACCCACCACCGACTAGGGACTGCATAGAGAATGCCTCTACACCATCTCCAATATTGCTCTGATGTACCTCATTTGCATCCCATTTTTCCCCCTTACTTTTTTTTTCTCCCTTCTGTTTCTTATCGCCACTTCTGAGGTAGGTCCCTAATAAAGAGGAACCTGACTACAGATGGTGTACTGACTGCAGATGGTGTACTGACTGCAGATGGTGTATTTGGTCAGGGTATGGTTAATGGACTCTATTACATAGGGGCGATCCACCCCTGTTTGAATAGTTAGTAGATGTTTTAGGTCCTGAAGAAATGCTGCGATCATTTTGACAATATAGGGCATGAAACATGTCGACCGTCATTTTCACTTAAATACTTAATGAGACCACTAGCATCTCTAAAGTCAAATATCACTTTTTTACCATTACATGGAATCCGCTAATTAAAGTTAGTTCAGCAGGCTACAATAGTTATTTTTAATTCTTAATTCCCACACTCCCTACACTCTACTCACTTTTGATATATATTACACTCGCCCACACACCCGCTTAATCTACAGCTGAGACCACGGTCTATGAAAGATCTCCGGCAAAGAGCCCCCTGCGGGGCCCATTGGACATTGGACATTGCAGCGCCGGTCCAACGAGGAGCTGTCCTATGATGAAGCATGACACCCAACGGGGTGTGGGAGGGCCCTTGCTCCATATAGAAGCCTACCCCCCCTTCCTCTTTATCACTACCAGGACCATCATACCTCATATCTCGGGCTTGTGTTCTGGACCTTATTTACCATGGGTCCCCCTCTTTTTTTTGTTTAAGAAGTTTTTATTAAGTTTTCAAGCACATAAGATACAAGAGAAAATGGAAACAATAACATAAGAAAAGGTTATAAGCCATAATAAAAACACACATAACATACTTAAAATAAACCAGCAATCAAATATCATATGATAAAAATAGGAATATTATAAATAAAGAGAGATAGGGAAGAAAAAGAAAGTAAGAAAGAGAGAGATAGAAAGAGGAAAAGAGAGAAAGGAAAGAGAGGAAGAACCAAAATGGTAGGAGAGAATATTATAAAGAAGAGAGAGAAACCATTAATGTATAGGAAAATGGGAGGAAAGATATGTAGTGAAAGGTAGCCAAAGAAAATCAGATTTAATCTTTTGAGTAAGAGAAGAGGAGGAAACAGTAGCAATCCTCTGCTCATCACAAATAAAATTCCACCAAGATAGTAAAGATATTTTAGAATAGTCTTTCCAGGATGATACAATAACTTTAAAAGCTAATGCAATAAAAAGATCAAATAATCTGGAAACAGAAGATACAACAGCTATATCAGTTGATAACGAACCTAGAAAAACATTCTGTAGTGTCAAAGTAGCATTAAACTTAAATACTAACATACAAATATGCCAAACAGAGTTCCAGAAGGATAAAACATTAGAACATTCATAAAGTTGATGTTTTAACGTACCCGTATCAGCAGAACATGACCAACATAGTGGAGAAGAGGTTGGTGAAAATTTACAAATACTAACAGGAGTAATAATAGCTCTATGGTAGATAAAATACAAAGATTGGGTTATACGAGCAGCAGCAGAAGTTTTGAATAACTGGACCATATTTTATCCCATGTTGCAATAGGAAAAGAAACGGACAGATCAGTTTCCCATGCAATCTCAATATGGGACTTAGGTCTTTCAATAGCGTTTGATAACAATAACTTATATACAAGAGCGGCTTTAGGTCTGTGAAATGAAAATAAGGGGTATAGAGGAGTAGAAGGGGATATAGACGGTGAATGTGGTGGAAGAGAAAAAGTGGTTAAATGAGATTGTATGGCATTAACAATAATATTATATTCATTAAGAAGAGAGTCAGGTAATTGATAGCTTGTTTGTAAGGCATGAAAGGGCACAATAGAGTAATTGTGGAGTAATTGATGCACAAAAATAATACCCTTTTCTTACCAGTATTTGTAGTAAAATGATTTGCCTTTATATTTAAGACATTTATTATACCATACAGTGGAGGACAAGAAACATTAAAGAGGGGTAAAATCCTTAGAAAAAGTGTTATATAAAAAAGTCTGGGAGTATTTTAAAACTGGGTTAGTGGACACAAATATGCAGTTAGACATAAAGGCCCCCATTAGGATGGCGGGCGGACTTTGCCCGCCCGCCATCCTCGTGGAAAACGGGACCACCCGCGAGCTGTGCGGCGGTCCCGCCTAGCATATTATGATGCGCCTGCCACAGTGGCGGGCGCATCATGCATTTATAACATTGCGGCGGGCGGTTTTCACACCAGCACCCGCCGCAATGCTATAAATGCTTGTGATGCATTTGCATACACAAAGCGGCAGGCACCGCGCGGTGCCTGCTGCAATGTGTATGCAAATGCAGGGGGGGTACCACAGGTACCCCCCATGTGCACCCCCCCTCGCCTTGACCATGGAGGCCCACAGGGAACCCCGAAGTGAAGACTGCATGCCTTTCTGTGGCGGCATTGCCGCCACGGAAAGGCATCTGATCCTGGCCATCCTAATATGGCCTTATGAACCCTTTTTCGCCCCGGCCGCAAGGCGACCGGGACGGAAAAGCAGCGGACGGTGTTTACGTCCACCGTGGTCCCCCCGCCATTGTAATATGGCGGGGGGAAATGGGTGCCGGCCGGTGACAGATGTCGGGCGGATCGCCACCGCCTGCATGGCGGTGGCGATCCGCCCGACATCCTAATGGGCTCCATAGACTACATGTTGAAAAGAAAAATCTTTTAATAAGGAGCATTCGAAAAGGACCCATCTGGGGACAGGAATATCCACAAAATCATAGGCTAATGCAAAGGATTGTTTAATCAAAAAAGCTGAATGGTAATCTTTAAAATTTGGGAAAGGCACACCACCTTCATCTTTAGGACCAATGAGTTTGTTTAGGGCAATTCGTGGGTGTTTATTATTCCACAAAAAATTTGTACACACTGAGTTAATTCGGGAGAAATATACATTAGGAATTCTAATAGGAAGCATAGACAGTGTATACAAAACATGAGGTACAATCATAATTTTAATGGTATCCAACCGGCCCCACCAGGAGAGATATAGGAGAGATATAGGGGAGACCAAGTAAGGTGGAGTGATTGGATTTTATTTATTAATGCATTGAATGTAAATGTAATTGTATCATTTAGGGATGAGGAAAACCAAATGCCAAGATATTAAATTTTTGTAGGACACCAAGAAAAATTAGTATCACTAAATATAAATTGATAACATATAGAGTTTAAGGGCAAGACTTCCGTCTTTGAGAGGTTTAGTTTGTAACCAGAAACCCTGGAGTATAATCGAACTTCATCCATAAAATGAGGGAGAGATTCAACAGGATTGGACATATAAAATAATATATCATCTGCATAAGCAGATATTTTACAGAGTTATGTTTGAAGCCAGCAATCTGAGAATTAACACGAATACGCTCTAGGAATGGTTCAAGGCATAAGATAAATAATAAAGGGGAAAGGGGACATCCCTGCCTTGTGCCTCTAGACAAAGAAAAAAACCTGGAGAAGTGATTATTAACAAAAATACTGGCTCTAGGACAAGAATACAATATAATATAAGAAATAAAAGAGGGCCCAAAGCCAAACCATTGGAGAGTTCGAAACATGAATTGCCAATTGATATGGTCAAATGCCTTTTCAGCATCTAAAGACAAGGCAGCAAGGGGAGATTTATATTTTTTTGCATATGAAAGAATATTAGCAAACATCCGAGCATTATCAGATGCCAATCTGCCTTTCACGAATCCAACTTGATCAGTTTTGATTAAAAAAGGAATGATAGATTCAAGTCGGGATGCGAGAATTTTGGCAAACATTTTACAATCATAATTAATTAACGAGATAGGGCGATAATTTTTACAATAAGAATGGTCTTTATCAGGTTTAGGTATTATAAAAATTAAGGCATCCATAAACGATCCAGATGCTTTAGCGTTAGCAATGAAGAAGTTAAAAAGTTGGAGGAGCTTGAGAACAAAAATGGAATGAAAGGTGTTGTAAAGCTCTACAGACAAACCATCAGGTCCTGGAGCTTTTGACTTTTTTAAAGATTTGATAGCATTGGTTACCTCTTGAAAAGTGATTTCTTTCTCTAATGCGTTAAATTCATTAGGGAGAGAAGGTGGGGAAGGGAGAGCTGAAAAGAAGGTGTTTAAATCTTGGTTAGTGGGAAACGTATCATCAGAGTAAAGAGTTTTATAATAATCATGAAAGACCTCAGCAATGTCCTCATCCAAGGAGACTAGTTTTGTAGTGGATTCATTAAGAATAGGGCCAATAGTCTTACGTTCAGATTTAATTTTTAAATAATTAGCTAACATCTTGCCTGCTTTATTCTGACCCCCATGATATTTGGATTTGATCTTAAGCAAAATATTACAAGATTCAAACTTTGCTAATTTGTTAAGTTCAGTTTTGGCTTTAATCAAATCATGAAGGGTAGCAGATGATCGAGAGGTAAAGTACATATGCTCTAAACCTTTGAGTTTTTGGAGCTGATCCTCATATTTCTTCCTTGTGGTTTTCTTTTTTTTGGATACATAAGAAATGGTAAAGGCACAAAAAGCAGCCTTAAAAGCATCCCAGGTATTAGGAACAGAAGTATCCACTGGGTTATTAATATTAAAAAATTCATTAATAAAAGTGGTAGCTTCCTTAATAAAGACCATGTCTGATAATAAAAAAGTATTACGTTTCCATCGGTTAAATTGACAGGAGGTAAGTGAGAGGTCTAGAACAGTGTGAATAGGGGCATGGTCTGATATAAAAATGGATCCAATTTCCGATTTTTGGATAGAAGGAAGCAAGGATTTACAGACCAAAATATAATCAATCCTAGAATGGGTATGATGTACATTGGAAAAAAAAGTAAATTCAAATAGGTCAGGATTACAAGTTTTCCAAACATCATATAATCATATAATGGACGAGAGGTAATAGCCAACTGAAAGGCTTTATGAGACTTATCATGCTGAAATTTACAATTAGACAATCTATCGGAAAAAGGGTCTAACCATTGGTTAAAGTCTCCAGCAACAACAATATTAGGGCAGTCAATTGAAGAAAACAGAAGCTTAATATCATTCCAAAATTTAGGGTCTGGTTTTACAGGACCATAAATATTTAACAAAACTAAAGTTTTATTTTGTACCACAATCTTAGCCATTACCCATCGTCCATCATCATCATTCTGTGTGGACAAAATCTGTACTGCTAAAGCTTTATGAAACAATATAACAACACCCCCCTTTTTATTGGATGCAGGAGAAAAAACAACTTGACCCACCCATTGCCTTTTCAACTTAAGAGATTCCACATCAGTACAATGAGTTTCCTGAAGAAAAGAGATCTGAGAATTAAGTTTCGGTAAATGAGACAGTCCCTTTTGTCTTTTCACTGGACTCCCAAGACGACGGACGTTCCACGTGACAAAGTTGCACATAATGGAGGGAAGGGAGGGTATAACACATTTGGAGTTGATACACTTCAAGGGCATAACTACAAGAGAAAACACACCACAAGAAAAAATTATATATGGAAAGAAATGTATGAACGTAAAATACCACTAAAAACACATAATGTCCACATACACAGGTACCAAGGCAAATACAATTCCCATGACAGACCAGATATAGAAAAGAAGTACAATCATGAACATAAGGAAATACAGACCATTTGTGAAAAGGGAAAAAGTTATCCCACAACAGGGCAAACAGTAAGTGTGAATGAGAAGAGTATATGAAAAGGAGAGAAAAGAAAGAAAGGAAAGATAGAAAAGAAATAGAAGAAAGAAGATAGACAACAGATCAAGGAATAACATCCAGCAAAAGCAAAAGAAATTGAAAGATGAGAAGCATAGTGACGCCAAAGGTCACAGGCCTCAGAGAAAAGTACATCAAGTAGAAAATAGAATACAAGAGCCACTTAAAGAAATGGAACTAACAAATATTCTGATAAGAATAAATAGAACAGGAACGATGAATTCAAAAGATGCATGGTGAATTCAAAGGGATACAACATAGCATAAAGAAAAATCAACCATTAGTATCCATTCCAGATGATGAGAAATCACGCAAATAAAGTTTACGTTTTTCGGGATCATTAAATGAGCGTGATCGACCATTATGAGTAATTTTGCAGAGACATGGATGCAGGATGCCATATTGAATGTTGAGATGCCTCATTCGAGGACGCAATGCCAAGAATTCTTTGCGACGAGCATTAGTTGCATTTGAAAGGTTCTGGGAGATGAAGAGATTGTGATCAGACCAAATAAGACGTCGCTTCAGTCTCACAGCCTTCAGAACCTGCATCAGCTCAGTAAATTCAAGAAAAAGCATTATAATTCCACGTGGCTTAGTGGCATTTGGATGTAGGCAACCCAGATGATGTGCTCTTTGAATATTGAGAGAATTTGATGAAGGCTGAAGATCTAGAAGTTCTGGGAGGAGCTTTTGTAGAAAAGACACCATATCTGGACCTTCAATGTTTTCCGGCAGACCATAAAGACGCAGATTATTTCTACGATTACGATTTTCAAGGTCCTCAGTATGAATTTTTAACTTGTGAATTTCCTGTTCCAAGAAAGGAATTTTAGTAGAGGCATCCTGTGTGTCACTGACACGTTGTTCTAGTTCTAAAACCTTGCCTTCCAAAACAATCCATCTCTCCTCTATTTGTTTCAGTGTTTGATTTGACGTAGTCATGAAGGACTTCATCTAGTATAGAGCCTAACACTGGATTCTGAGAGGAATGAATAGAAGGCGGATCATTTTTATGCCTTTTTGGTTTTGTGCCAGACATAGAAGACCTAGCAGAGTGTAGGTCATTAGCCATCGTGATAAAAAAGGAAGTCAATAAGTTAAAAGGAAATAGTAACAATTGCTACAAAAAGACCCAAAAAAAAGGGTCTTACAAATTGCAAGAATACCAATGCAATTCAACAATAAGAGAGAAGAGAACTCGGCATTTGTGGAAGGGAAAGTTACTTCATGAACTAAGTAGGCTGGTAGTAGCAAAAAGTGGGGTATAAAACAGTCAGTTTAAAACACTTTGAAGCCAATATATATAACAACAAATTTACTTGTGTGAAGCACCTTGTGTAGCATAGTAGATATACTGTGCACAGTAAAAGAAAACTGAATTAAACTATTTCGGTTCGTAATAAGGAACTTGCTAATATTTGGAACACCATCTCGCAGTAGAGGCGAATTAGGGTGGTATTCGCATCAGCAATCTACGCACAGCATTGAACAAACAGAGGAGCCCCTGAATGACTGAACACTAGCATACAATAACTGTGGTATAAATTATGGCCATAGAAGGTGCAGTAAAATTTGGAAATTTAACATAAAACGTGAGTACAATTACGTAAACAAGCGGCCATTTGTGGGTTGATAAGAGGAGTTACCACTTATAAAAGTTTGCGTGAGAACACACGCCTCAGAACTTTCCATGTAAGCAAAATATTAAAGAACATTTGCAGTAGGCAAAGAAACAAAAAAAAAACAACCAGATATTTACACTCTGGAATGGCAAAACATGTTAAATAGGACTACCTAACAAGGCAGCCACTCATGCATTGACAGGAATAGTTGTAACACGTCTGAGTTTCATTTGAAATATAGGCAGCAAAGCCACATTCAGTATCTCAAGCAAGTGGTAGTATGAAGTCTTTGTGAAGCCACGACATGTTGAAACAGCAGCATGGCAAATCGAGGCAAATAGCACAGACGTGAGCGCAGCGACCTAATAAGGCGGCCACTCACATGCTGACAGAAAAAATGTTTGCTCGATTAGGGACTGTGAGAAATAATACGTCCCTTAGTGTTCCAGTTGAGGTAAAGGTATACTGGGAATGAATTAACGATGTGGAAGGAAGCAGTCTTGCGGAGCGAACAACATGCCACAAACCAGACGCGGCGAAGCTTGCCTTTTAGAACAAACGTGAGCGCGACGGCCTAAAATGGCGGCCGCTCCCGTCCGTCCAGTGAAGAAATTACCGCGGGTCCAAAGAGAGCCAAATCAGGAGAAACTCAATCAAGAGAACGGTTTCCAGACTCACCGCATCTTCGGCAATAGACGCCCACCACTCCACATGTATACAGCCAGGATAAAAGGCTCGAAAAAAAAATCTCGAGTCCCGTGATATGGCGTAGCTCACAGAGGGTCCGCCATGACACCTCAGCATGCAAGCCATGCCCCCATGGGTCCCCCTCTTGATACATTACAATTGAGCACGGCTGCATAGCCATGGGACATCCTTTACAGGCAGCCAGTGAGCGCCTTTTGGACCACTAGGACTTTAGCCTTGTAGCCCTGTCTCTTACCATACTTCTTCACACCCCCCCAACCCCTCACCCCCGGCCTCCATTCCATTCCTTTTTGGTTGGTCACTCTCCAATCCATATCAATATGAATGGACATCCTGGCCTAGCCTTTGATGATGTGATGGCCGATGAGATTCTGACGGCACCGTCCCTCCTAGGAGCTGACAGGTTGGCTGCAATCAGCAGCCAAACCACGACTGGTCATCCCTACTGTCCCTGAAAAGACAACTCATTAAAGTAACCCTGCATGGCATACTTATGACATAATACTTACGGGCTAACATAGCCTCTAGTGACTTGATAGTAACTAACATGCCACGCATCTTCCTCGAAGGCCTGATTTTCAAGAAATACTGGTTCCTTGTAGCATGGAAATGCCCCAGGGACTGGCTGATATGATAATAAACACTGTCAAAATGTTTTGCAGATGCCCTGACCATCAAAATGAATAAAGCAGAGAGCTCGCTCAAAACTAGCATTCAAGTCTCAATTTTCAAAGCAAAACTATCAGAAAATAACAACAAGACTAGTGAGAACAAAGAACACTTATTGACACAAAAAGTTAACAAGTTGCAAAAAGACAGTAAGAAGGTTGAAAAAGAAAAAGTCTATCCGTATTTATGGGAGGATTTTGTGGGAGAAGATGGATCTCTGTCTTCCGATGAGAGCTACGCCTCATGCAGACGGTACTCATCATTAAGTAGTAACTCTAACCAGGGAAGCATGGGCAGTAGCGACTCCCGCCAGGCCCACAAATCACAACTACCACCGCCACTAATGGGCCTTTGGGCTACCCCCGTACCAAGGCCCCCAATGGGATGGCACGCCTCACCAGATGATCCATCAGGGACCATAACAAGCATTCCCACAACCCTTTTACTAACCTTTTTTAGGCAGAGGCTGGGGCAGAAGGAGAGAAAAAAGAAGAGGTCAACAAACCAAACATGTAAAATGGCAGGAGACAGAAGCAGGAACCTCACTGCAAACACGGAGTCAGACAAAGAAAAGCTGATAGTTAATCTCTCTAAGAGAGCACTAACCCCAACAGAAACAAAGGTCCTAGAAAAAGGTCTGGGCTTCGTCCCAACTCCAAGTAATCACAGATTCCGTACCACACAGGAACTACACAGCTTTTTTAGAAAGATCCGTCTACATGCTTTCTTCCATTATACACGTAGCATGGAGACAACAGACTTGGGTTTACATAACCCATCAACATTCACTCCATCCTCTGGTATGGTTCCCCATGAAGTGTTGACTTTCGAGCAAGCCATTCTAAAGGATATCAACAATCTCCCCCAAAAGAGAAGTTTCAACAATATGTCCAAATTGGAATCTACGGCCATGAAAACCCTGGGCAATGATTCCTCCATAACCATAAAACCAGCCGATAAGGATGGAGCCTTCGTCATCATGAACACTGACGACTATGTGACAGAATGCTTACGCCAACTACCTAACACCATATACTACACACCCATCAAAGTTGACTCTACCAAAAGGCTCAAAACCTGTATTGGTCTTCTCAGCCGAGACCCAGGGCTGGCTCAGTAAAAAGAAGGCAGAATTCTTGATCCAAGAGCAACCCAAGGTCCCCTATGTTTACATATTGCACAAAATATACAAAGTCACATTACCTCCACCAGGCAGACCGATAGTATTGGGTATTGGATCCGTGCTGGAACCTTTCTCACAATTCTGTGACCACCTTCTGCGACCATTGATATCTAAGAAGACCTCTTTCCTGCAAGACACCAAGTACATCGTCAACCTACTAAATAACCTCGAGGCAGATGTGTCTATTGACCTACTTGTGACTCTATATGTAGAAGCTCTCTATACCAACATCCCACAGGACGCGACTCTAAAGGTCATTGAACGGACCCTGCTCACTGACTCCTGGACATCCCTTTCTCATGTGAGTTTCATTACTACATAATAGAGGACATGATTGTGACACTTATGGAGTATCTTGAGATTCAGATTACACCTCACCTATGGGTGTTCTGACATCACACCTATCATCTCCTGGTGTAGGAGTGATTATAATATACGTGCTAGCAAGTTCCTGTAACATTTCAAAAGTTCTGTACCATAAACACTCAGTGATTGGAGGGATGCACCACCTACCAATGACTAGGAACTGCATAAAGAATGCCTCTACACCATCTCCAATATTGCTCTGATGTACCTCATTTGCATCCCATTTTTCCCCCTTATTTTTTCTTCTCCATTCTGTTTCTTATCCCCACTTCTGATGCAGGTCCCTAATATAAAGAGGAACCTGACTACGGATGGTGTATTTGGTCAGGGTATGGTTAACAGACTCTATTACATAGGGGTGAACCACCCCTGTTTGAGTAGTTAGTAGATGTTTTAGGTCCTGAAGAAATGCTGCGATCATTTTGACAATATAGGGCATGAAACATGTCGACCGTAATTTTTACTTAAATACTTAATGAGACCACTAGCATCTCTACATTCAAATATCACTTTTATAACCATGACATCGAACCTGCTAATTAAAGTTAGTTCAGTGGGCTCCGATAGTTATTTTTAATTCCCACACTCCCTACACTCTACTCACTTTTGATATATATTACACACACCCGCTTCATCTCTGGCTAAGACCACGGTCTATAAAAGATCTCCGGCAAAGAGCCTCCTGCGGGGCCTGTTGGGCATTACAGCGCCGGCCCAATGGGGAGCTTCCCTATGATGAAGCATGACACCCAGCGGGGTGTGTAAGGGCCCTTGCTCCTTATAGAAGCCTACCCCTTCTTCTTTCTCACTACCACGACCAGCATACCTAGTTATTTATAGTTCATACATTGGGGCTTGTGTGCTGGACCTTAATCATCCTGGGTCCCCCTTTTGATACATTACAATTGAGCACGTCTGCATAGCCATGGGACATCCTTTACAGGCAGCCAGTGAGCGCCTTTTGGACCACTAGGACTTTAGCCTTGTAGCCCTGTCTATTACCATACTTCTTTACACCCTCCTCACCCCCATCCCCGGCCTCCATTCCATCCCTTATTGGTCGGTCACTCTCCATTCCATATCAATATGAATGGACATCCTGGCCTAGCCTTTGATTATGTGATAGTCGATGAGATTCTGAAGGCACCGTCCCTCCTAGGAGCTGACAGGTTGGCTGCAATCAGCAGCCAAAACGACAACTGGTCATCCCTACTGTCCCTGGAAAGACAACTCATTAAAGTAACCCTGCATGGGATACTTATGACAGAATACTTATGGGCTAACATAGCCCCTAGAGACTTGATAGTAACTAACATGCCACACATTTACCTCAAAGACCCAATTTACAAGAAAGACTGGTTCCTGCTAGCATGGAAATGCACCCGGGACCGGCTGATATGATAATAAACACTGCCAAAAGTTTGGCTGATGCCCTGACCATCAAAATGAATATAGCAGAGAGCTCGCTCGAAACTAGCGTTCAAATCTCCATTTTCAAAGCAAAACTATCAGTAATGAACAACAAGATTAGTGAGAACAAAGAACACTTATTGACACAGAAAGTTAACAAGTTGCAAAAAGACATTAAGAAGGTTGAAAAAGAAAAAGTCTATTCGTATTTATGAGAGGATTTTGAGAGAGGAGATGAATCTCTGTCTTCCAATGAGAGCTACGCCTCACGCACACGGAACTCATCATTAAGTAGTAACTCTAGCCAGGGAACCAGGTGCAGTAGCGACTCCAGCCAGGCCCACCAATCACAACCACAAACTCCACTAATGGGCTATGGGCTTCCCCCATACCAAGGACCCCAACTGGATGGCACCCCTTACCCGATGTTCCATCAGACACCTTCACTAGCATACCCACAACCCTTTTACTTACCTTTTTTAGGCAGAGGCTGAGGCAGGAGAGGAAAAAAGAAGAGGTCAACAAACCAAACATGTAAAATTGCATGGGACAGAAGCAGGAGCATCACTGCAAACATGGAGTCAGACAAAGAAAAACGGATAGTTAATCTCTCTAAGAGATCACTAACCCCGACAGAAACAAAGGTCCTAGAAAAAGGTCTGGGCCTCATTCCTACTCCAAGTAATGACAGATTCCGTACCACACAGGAACTACACAGCTTTTTTAGAAAAATCCATCTACATGCGTTCTTATATTATACACGTAGCATGGAGATGACAGACTTGGGTGTACATAACCCATCAACATTCTCTTTATCCTCTGGTATGGTTCCCCATGAAGTGTTGACTTTTGTTCAAGCTGTTCTAAAGGATATCAACAATCTCCCCCAAAACAGAAGTTTCAATAATATGTCCAAATTGGAATCCCTGGCCATGAAAAACCTAGGCAATGATTCCTCCATAACCATAAAACCAGCCGATAAGGGTGGAGCCTTCGTCATCATGAACACTGACGACTATGTGACAGAATGCTTACGCCAACTACCTAACACCATATACTACATACCCATCAAAGTTGACTCTACCAAAAGGCTCAAAACCTGAATTGGTCTTCTCAGCCGAGACCCAGGGCTGGATCAGCAAAAAGAAGGCAGAATTTTTGATTCAAGAGCACCCCAAGGTCCCCTATTTTTACATCTTGCTCATAATACATAAAGGCACATTACCCCCACCAGGCAGACTGATAGTATTGGGTATCCGTGCTGGAACCTTTCCCACAATTCTGTGACCACTTTCTGCGACCATTGATATCTAAGATGCCCGCTTTCCTGCAAGATATCAATGACATCCTGAACCTACTAAATAACCTTGAGGTGGATGTGTTTATTGACCTACTTGTGACTCTATGTGTAGAAGCTCTCTATACCAACATCCCACAGGATGCTACTCTAGAGGTCATTGAATGGACCCTGCTCACTGACTCCTGGACAGCCCCATCTCATGTGAGTGTCATTACTACATAATAGAGGACATGCTAGCATGTTCCTTTAAAATTTCTAAAGTTCCGTACCATAGACACTCAGTAATTAGAGGTGTGCACTACCTACCGACGACTAGGGACAACATAGAGAAAACCTCCACACCATTTCCAATATTGCTCTGGTGTACCTCATTTGCATCTCATTTTGTCTTCCCCTTCTTTCTTCTTCTCCCTTCTGATTTTTATCTCCACTTCTGATGCAGGTCCCTAATGAAGAAGAACCTGTCTACAGATGGTGTACTGACTGCAGATGGTGTATTTTGTTAGGGTATGGTTAATAGACTTTATTATATATATGCAAACCACCCTTGTTAGAATAGTTAGAAGATGTTTTAGGTCCTGAGGAAATGCAACGATCATGTTGACAACATAGGGCCTGAAACAAGTCAACCGTCATTGCCACTTAAATACTTGATGAGACCACTAGCATCTCTACATTCAAGTATAACTTTTTTAACCATGACATGGAACCTGCTAATTAAAGTTAGTTCAGCAGGCTTCCGTAGTTATTTTTAATTCACACACTCCCTACACTCTACTCACTTTTTATATACACTACACGCCCCCCACAGACCCGCTTCATCTACGGCTGAGACCAGGGTCCATAAAAGATCAGTGGCAAAGAGCCCCCCTGTGGGCCCCGTTGGGCATTGCAGTGCTGGCTCAATGAGGAGCTGCCCTATAATGAAGCATGACACCCTTTGGGGTGAATGAGGGCCTTTGCTCCTTAAAGGAGCCTACCCCCTTCTTCTTTCTCACTACCAGGAACAGCATTCCTCATTATTTATAGTTTTTACTGTTCACAATAACCACCTTTGAGGCCTGAAAGTTTGCAATTAATTGTTCCATTCTGCAACATACTATTAAGCTGTTCTTCAGTTTAATTTGTTAAAAGTTGCCAATTATCAAAACGGGCTATGGAAATAATATTGGGTGCATTCATATCTTTGCTTTTTTGCCAATCCTAGACACATGGTCTGTTGAATGGTGTCATTTAGAAAAATCATTTGTGTTGGAATTAAACAAGTTCGGAACAAGGTATCCGTTGTCTGAACTAGCCAAGCTTTGATATCATAAATAGACTTCATGTCAATTGTATCCTTCCAATATTCATACCCTTTAACAGCTAATTGGGCGACAAATGAGTCTATATAATATCTTAGTTTGTGTAAGCATATATTTCTTTGGTAGTGTAGGGACTAGCTTGAGATAATATGATGCTGGGTCTGATGTATCATATCCAAGAAAATATGTGAATTTATCCCTATAGGTTTTGGAGCTCCCTTGTGGGGGGAGTGGGGTATTATGTGTAATTAAAAAGTGTGATCTGATCACTAGATCGATGTAAATACTGATGTCCATAATGATAGTAACAGAACATTTCACCATAATTAGCAGAACTTAAGTGTAGATCATCTGATTATAAAACCGTATAGTATTTCATTTCAGAGAGCACAGAGTTTACAGTTTGAACATCCCAATCATCAGAATGTAGCCCGAGCACAATAACATCACCCATAGAAACCCTAAACACATATGGTATCTGCAGAATATCCGTAGGTCTGAATATATTGAAGTGAAATGTATCCCAAACAATTCAATCAGTTACTGGAACGGTTGAAATGTTCCCCTAGGAACAAGTATCCTTTTAACTTACGTTAAGTGAGGCGTCATGACTTCCTCAACTAGTTCTACAGAGTGTTTGGAAGATAATGGCCCTTAATCAGCAAGAAAATAACAGTTACGAATCCAATCCAAAGAAAAAGAAAAACCAAAGAAAGTGTTATCCAAACATATATCCATGGTGGGACCAGATTAGAGTGTTTCAGACAGGCAAAGAAAACACAGATCCGTGCAGGAGGAGTGTCAAAAATTGAAGAATCATCAAAAGAATCCAAAGGAAAATTATCTCAACCCACGTAATACCCAGAAGCAGTTTGTCAAAAATTGATGCCCTTTCTGCTTCATAAGCCTGTTCGACTTTATATGGGGCAAGAGCAGAAAATGAAGGTATTATTATATTCTCACCCTGGGGAGATGTTTGGACATTGACTGGGGGCCAATCAATCTCCACTAGAAGAATGTTGTAAGACAAACTTAAAATTCTACAAGAATATTACTTTAATGGTGTCCTGTATGTCACTCTCAATTTGTCTATCTAAATCATACACGCTATCTGGAGGGGCTACTAGCCTATCTGGGATTTCAACTGTAACACAGTTATCTGTTTATTTTATTGCCAGAAGCTCCTGGAGATTCTGGTGCACTAGACTGACTTCTGCAGCGCTTTCAAAGAGAGTCACCGTCCAACTCCTGTTCAGGAGAAAGGTTGTTCTCAGTGTCTTTGGCACATTTTCATATATTGTAGTTATTGCCACAACTTTTTTTTTTTGATAAGGGGCTTTATACTGAAGAGGTTTTGCCTCTTTTTTATCTTCACGTCAGACAAGCATTGTGTTTAATGCTACGCAGAATCATTGTTGACACAACAGGAAAATTAAATTTCCCATTCATTCCATCCCCAAATCCAGGGCAGCAGCTGCCCCAAGTTCGTTCTGTATTTGTTTCAACAGGTCAGGCAAGACTGACATGGAGGGAGTGACATGACTGATGGTATATACAGCGGCAAAGACTGTCCCCCAAGTGTTACACTCACCTACTCACTACCACTCAGGGAAACATTCTTTGGAGGAAGCACATAGTCAAAATGTTGTGATTGTCTTGTGGTCCAGTAAGGGGATACACAGCTTCAAGTTGGTCGATTTTATTTAGGCAATCCAAAATGGAATTTCCTCACAGTTAGTGGGAATATTGCCCATAACTGAGTGAACAATTACAGGACCTATTGTACACACTGAAGGCAAGTGGGCTTGCCCAGTTAGGCCAACTCATGCTGGTTGTCCCAACAAGGTGAGCGAAACATATTGAGTTAAGTGTCTATAAAGTCTAACTTAATTACCATACAATGGTTGTAGCTGACAAAGAAAACAGGGCTGTAGGCCTACCTGTATAGCCTTACTGCACCTTCTTTTTAAGCCTGCAAACAAACCGGTCAAAATGCCCATTTTTCACAGGAAAGAACCCATGTTTTAATGTTAACTGAGTTACCTTAACCAGGCCTACTCAGGTAACTGGTGTAAAATGCAAGAATTACATGTTGGTATCATCCTACAATGACTAGCTTTTACATATAATTTTCAATAAAAAGGTCTGTAGCTGAAGAAAACTAAAGTGTAATTTAAATAATATTTTGATAGAAGCCACAGAAATGACTCAACAACTGATTTTAGCATTTATTAAGAATACAGTTCAATGGTGAAGTTGGATTTTTGATACATTGATAAATATATAGCAAACATAACTTTGCTTGCCTGAAGCTACAGTGGGCTGATTAGCATTAGTTTCCCAGCAGACACCCTCTTCCGGTACATTCCCATTAATGATGTGTGAAAACTGCTTCCAGAGCAGATATTGGCTTGTGCCTTTTGGCAGGTACACCTAAGTGTGTGGTGTAACTCATCTCAGTGCATAATGAGCAGTTGGGGAGTTTCAGGAACTTAATGCCTGCCCATTCACAGTAAATGGCAAATGTGACATGGGCGAGGACGTTTGATCCCTGGGCTGAGTGTAGCAAGCTTGACACGATGCCAGTGGGATGGAGAACTGGTGCTAGCACCAGTTTGGTGTGGTTGAGATAGAGGACACTGCTCCTTTCCCCAAACACACAGTTGGCTGTGATACCAGCCTCTTCCACTGGTCCCAAAAATATTTAATTACATATATTAACAACCTATATTAATGTATTCCTAATTATTAATAGTCAATAACACAACTAGGTCATTAAATATTTTATAAGTAAATGATACATATGCACTATTTTTATAATGTAACATTAATTGATATTTTTAACTATTTAATAATTTATGTTAATATTATTTTCTATAGGAGTCTCTATCTCCATTATTTTCAATGGGAGGGTCCTGCAGTATCAGTGGTCGCCCATGTGTAGCACTGGACTTACTACCAAAGTGGAAGTTACCACAAAAGTAGAAGTTACTACAAAACTGCAGTTAGTGAATACCAAATAATAGTAAATGTACACAAAAGTGTAAACATACTCAAAAGTTTAAGTTACCTTTGTCAATCAGGACATTAATATTTATGCAGCTCACCAATCTGTGTCAAATGTGGAAGTAAAAACACATGATCGTTTCCCCCCTCCCCAAAAAATATTTCTACTATCTAAATCGTGTTCATTGTTGAAAATTAATAGGTAAAGTGCAACACAGAGACAATATCAGGAGGGACATCCAGAGAATTTAAACACAAAAAACTATTGCCCTGTATTACTTTTCATTGTGTTTCTTAATTTAGTATTTGATGCAATGTTTCTGAGCATCTAATAAAGAAGGCAGACAGCGGAACTGCTGAGCACAGCTCACTCCAGGAAGGGCTTCAGCGCAACATTCTTGCCAGCATGAGATGAATTGTTTATAAGAACAGAAAAATGTGAGGTCTGATGAGATGTGACAACACGGCCTATCGCATGCTAATGGGAAGTGTGAAGGAATCTAGACACAATAGGGAAATATCCCAGTTCAGCTGTCTGGGGAGCTCACGTGAGTATGCAACACAATTTACAACAAACACAGTTTTAGCCTCGACATGGGTGAGCAGCTGCACAGCAGCAGTGCGTAACCAGGTGACAAGAGTAAAGGAGACAATAGTGCATTCTGAGAGAATTACAATACTATCTCACACTGCTGGCTTCATGACTGTTCAACTAATTACTGGTTAGACTTAATGCCTAGACACAATAACAGCAATATTTTGCTTAGTTCAAGATAATGTTTCATTGTTCATGCCACAACAATAGCCAGTGTTTAATGTTAAAAAAACAGTAAGTTCAAGGACTCAAGGTTTTTCTTAGGAGCTCACTTCTGCTCAGTCGAATGCCTGGGTTGTAAATATAAATGCTATCTCATCTTGATCCCACCTCATGCCTCTTTCTTCCACCACTGTACACTTCCTTTCTCTTTATCTCACTCTTCCTGGTTATGTTTCGTTTCTTCTTCCTCCCTTTGTCACGATTTTTCATTCTCTTACTTCTTCTTTCTACTTTCCCTACCTATCTCTCTCTTGCTGTGGGTGAACGTTTGATGATAAAGATAGGCCCTGTCTCCTTAAAGTGACTGCTGGTGGCAATCACATGTAAAAAGCACTCGTTATACCACTATATTAGTGTGCTACTGTGGTTCTTATGTAGAAGTAGCATAACACACTTTCTATGTGGTGGCTGATATTCAACTCTAATTCTTTACAATTCAACTCCCAATGCTAATTAGCTGAACATAATTACTCTTTTTTTCCAGAAAGAAATTGTCATGTAGCTTTTCAGGTTGTACAAATCGGTCCTGCCCAAGTACAAGAGTCTAATGGCTTTCAGCAGAAACACAAAAAGTAGACAAGTAGGCTTTTGCACTTGGGGCAAAGGTGAATTTGCATCATTGCAACAAACAAAATTTGCTACTCACCTTTTTTAATGACCGTGTACAAATTAGCATTTTTATATACCAATAATCGTTCCATAGGCTCATTTATGTCATTATTCTGTTCCTGTTTGTCTATCGTTCATCTAAGATACTCCATCATGAACGAAAGGCAAAGAAAATATTAGTAACCCTGGGTTGTGAACTCTGTACCGTACGCAGAGTTTTCCGTTTTCTGCACTCTGTGCTCCACGGAGATCGCAAAGTGCAAGAAAACTTTTTTCCATTCTTGCGATCACCAAAGTGAAGTTGGTGAGTGCAAGCTGTAGCTCGGGTAGAATTTCTACCCGAGCGGCAGGATGACCAGCTTCCCCACTCGTGATTGCCAATGGTAAGTTGGAGATCGCGATCTGCCGCTTGGGTAGAATTCCTACCCGAGCGGCAGGAAGATCAGCGCGAATGGCAGTTTGCACCGCATTCTGCAGCTTGTGGAACTCAGCAGAGTTTATTGTCACTTCACAGAGTTCCACGTAGCAAAACTCAGCAAACTCCGCCCAGACCTAAAAATTAGGTGGATCTCCTGTCAATATTTCTAGGTGTCCATAGTTCTTAAGCAGAGGATGTGTATTATCAGGAAGAAAGATATAAGGACAGAAAGTCATGGAAGTGTTGGGGCAGGAGGCAGCAGATGACTTCTAGGGGGCCAGGTGGCTTTGTATATTAAAGTGGCAATTGATAAGAGCTTTGTGGTATCCTTCAGAACATGCATATGCCACAGAGCACTGAACTCCTGAGAAGGGTTACAGAATGCAGCATTCATGGAAGGACCAGTATCTGAAAGCAGGGTAAGGGGAATGGATTAGACACAAAAGGTTAAACAATCATCTTGAGCATCATCTATGTTTTTTCTATATATTTCTACATTTGCGACCAGGGTGCGATCCAACCCAAGCATGCAAAGCACAATGAATCTCCATTTTATACATTTCTACATTTTTTTTAAATAACTCCTTGAATGCACTATAACTTTATGCCCGGTCAAATGATTTCATGGTACTTGCTGAGCGAACTGCATAGATCCTTGTTCACAATCACTCACATAAAGTAATGTACGATATTCATTGAGGGTAAAAGAAAGTGGTTGTCGAAAGCAACTTTGTACTCAACTCATTGATTTATCCATTTTCATATTAATACATTAAAATACCTTTCTTGTAAATATTAGTTTAGAGTTTACAGTGTAAAGTGTTAGCTGCTGAAATAAATAAATAAACGACCAAAAAATCCAACATAATCAGTTTTTTTACAGAAGAAAGTATACTTAATGTACTAACCGAAGTTAGAATGCAATTGACAAATGCATTCAAACTACAAGACTTAAAGATATTTAATGATGGAAGGACCCGCAACAAAGCTGAATGAAGAAATATTGGCGGGCCTAAAAGAAGGAGAAGAATTAAAGGAACCCCCAAGTTTAAAAGCATTAAATAATTTAGATTTCGAGATATGGGTTTGAACCACTTTTTCATTATTCCTTGATTTTATATTGCACAACATAATCAATTGTTTAACATGTTTTAAAAATAATGATGATTGCTAATGTAAACGACTTGGATTGGCATGCTGTGCAGTGGTTACATTTTTGCATTTTTGATGTAAAGATGTTGTGTGTCGATTTAGATACTGTATATAGGTTTCCCGGCTTATGCCCTTATATAGGCACATTTCCCGTTGCCCTTATTTAGGCATAGCAATCCAAGCCTTATTTAGGCATTATCCCTGCGAACCAAATACAGGCATGGTCACCTACATCCGTCCAACTACGTCACAACGAGTTCTTGGAAAACCAGACTTTTAAGCCTTTAGGACTTCCTTTTGCTTGGATTATTGATTTCTCCAAGAACTCATTTATAATGCATGAACATATATTCCTTAGGGGTTCATTCGTGACATTCCTATGCTCGACTTTTACATCAATACTGGCATTCCTAAAATACCTTCAAGGTATAAATATACCTTCACTTGTCCTGGCAAACTACAGTGCATGGTACGGTCCAGCTGCATACTTCCACGACGCGGTTCGCCACGGCACGTTAAGAAGGAGATCGAGTCCACGCCTGATGCACTGACCAGACGCTGTCACCCTCTTTGCAGAGAATCCAGCTCCAGTGTTTCTGACTCCCCTGGTGTTAGAGATCGGGACCCGGAAAAGAGATTCCAACCTCTCTCATTCTAAGGTATGGAGCGGAATAGAACCCAGAGGCCTCTGTTATTTATGTCTGTATTTTTATGAATACATGTCATAGCTACATGCCATGATATTACAGTATTATTTTATCCTACTGCTAATGATGTACATATTATCCTTCGCATTCTGTCTTACGATTGTAGCAGTTCATATCTCTTGCACGAGAAATAAGACGGTTCAATAAACCCTTTTTATTGAAACGCCAGTCTATCTATTTCTGTGTCGCGCTATATAAAACTTTATAAATAAATAAATAGCCTCTGTAGAAACGAAGCATGCACGATTGACTGAGTGAAACTGTTATCTATTGTTTCCACAATTATGAGACTGTTCCGATTCTAAAGGGGAAGAAAGTTGTCATGTTTATGCGGTTGTCAGAAACGAATCCCTTCTTGTTCATTCGAGAAGTTTCTAGTGACCTCTGAGTTTGCTGGCACACACAAGTAATTACGTTTAATGTACTCGATAGAGACATATTGACCTCAGTCCTACGTCAAAACTATAGTGTATATTATTCCAATGCACAGAGCCTATCAGGGATATAGGAACTACACTACAAAGATTAGTCACAGAAAGAAAAAGAAAACAGGCCACCATCTAAATGAGGCCATCACATGCTTTAAATAGAAAAGCTTCATTTAAAAACATTTACCGATGTGGCTATTTTACTAGATACATTTAAAAAACAAGCCTTTCAGTTTTGCCATGCATTTTAATAATGATTTTTTAAAATAAAAAATAGAAATCATCACCCAGTCAAGCACTCAAAATACACAAGAACACTTAAGCACTATATAACAGCAACTACAAAAGGGAGACAGGAAATGCATTACCATTTAACTGAACATATGAACTGCATGCAAAATAAAGAGCTGTTTTTTTAAGATAACAAACGCAAATTGATTTACAAAAGCATACTTTGAAATACCATAGTCACTGTAGAGAACATCATCATTTTTTTAACTGGGTTTGAAGAATGTACTCAGGCGTTGTGCAGTCACTTAAAGTGAAGGGAGCGGGTTGATTAGGTGGGCGGTATGCTGTGGTGGGTTGAAGCAAATGTGAATGACAATTCAGCAAACCAATGGATGAAGCTTACGGACCAAAACCCTCTATATGCAAGCATAACATGTATGGTTGTTTTTGGAAACAATAGTAGATGAGACAGCTAAAGCAGTTTCAAAACCCAAACATAAAAAGTTCCATAGCAACTTAGAGCAAACACCGTTAGGCAATGACAGATAAAAATAGTAGCTATTCATAATCACCATTGTAGATTAAAACAAATGGGGGCCCCTGCCCCCAGAGAAAACATCAAAAGTCTGGGGGTATGGCTAGATAAGTCGCTGAGCTTCAATACACAGGCCACCAAGGTGGCGGCCACCTGCTTTGGCCTCCTTAGGGTGATCAAAAAAATTCTTCCCCTTCTTCCATTCGAGGCCAGACAAATAATCATACAGGGCCTCGTCCAATACCGCCTGGACTTTAATAATGCCCTCTATCTTGGAGCACTGGATTATACCTTGCAAAAACTTCAGCGCATTCAAAACTGTGCTGCTCGTGCGCTACTTGGAATTCCACGAAGAACTTCAATAAAAACTGGCCTAAGAACTCTACACTGGTTGCCTGTCAGGGACAGAGTTAAGTTCAAAGCTCTGTGCATTGCTCACCAGACCCTCTGGAAAGTGGGTCCAGAAATCAACCGTTCCCTGATTTCCCCCTACCTGCCCAACAAGGTGCTTCGATCCTCGACTGCATCACTGGCCAAGATTCCTAGAATCTTTAGAGCAGGAGGACGCTCGTTCTCTTATAATGTGTCAAGATTGTGGAATACCCTCCCTCTGTATATGAGAGGCAACTCCAATTTAACCAGTTTCCAGAAACAGCTTAAAACCTTTTTGTTTCAGTAACTAGAAACTTCCTGTTCTTCTGAGGGCATTTTTGTTTAGTCACAGCGCCTGGACGCCTCAGGGCAACTGTAGCGCTTTACAAATTTCATTTTCATTTCATTTCATTTCATTCTATACCCTTTAAAATAGCTCAGCACACCCAAACTCCACCCATCTTTGAACCCTGAAAATCCCTCACCGCCCTTAAACACTAGTCATCCATGACCCATAAGAACTCCTCATCACCCTAAACTACACATCCCGAACTCTAAAAAACCCTTTCTACATCTAAACTCCACCCATCCCTGAATCCTTAAAACCCCATCTTCACTCTAAACTCCACCCCATCTTGAACCCTGAAACTATTCACCACCTCAGTTGCTACCCGTAATTGAACCTTAAAAAGCCTCACCAGCCCTAAACTCTGCCCATCCATGAACCCTAAAACCTCCCAATGCCTTTATACTCCACCCATTCCTGAAATCTAAAAATACCTCACACATGTAAACACCACTCATCCATGAACCCTAAAAAATTCTCAACACCCATACACTCCACCCATCTTTGAACCGTAAAACCCTTTCTATATCTGAACTTCAATTATTCCAGACCCTAAAAATCCTCATCACCCTAAACATAAGCCATCCCTGAAACCAAATACCTGAAAGTAGTCCTAAATACCACCCAAGTTTATTTTAATTTTGGATTTTACCTTAAAATGATCTTTCCTTTAAAATGTTTCCTGTAATTTTCAATTTTTTTGAATTTTCTTAAAATTATCTTTTCTTAAAATTGTCTTTTCAAGATTTGGATCCCTCCAATGTGGTTTCTCAGTTTTCGTTTTCCATTAATTCTCACACATCAGCTATGGACGAATCCATTTAGGCGTTAGTGTGGTATTTACATTTCTAGGGATTTGTGAAGGAACCAGCCAGACCTCTTACAATTTCTGAGGTAGAGCCACTTTTCAAATTTCTATTAAAGTTTACTTGCAACATACCCGTGTGGATTTTTTAATATATTTAAATCAGGTGATAACTGAGTGTCACGTTACAAGCATTACATTTCAGTAAGTGCACTTTTAAATTGCATTGTTAGTGTTATAAATGATGCATAATTATTGTTCCAATCTTTACAATGTTATCATGAAGGCTCATTTTCCCCACCACCAAACAGCTTTATGCATCCCAACTCAGATTTGTAAGCGGTTACATGTCCATTTTTAGACCTACCAACATTTGTGTTTGCCAACATCTCTGGAGTAACATTCATCTCCCATGTGCTTTAAAATTTATTCCATTTTTGAACTTTCAGTGGACCTGTCAAGGGTATACTACTTGTATATTATTGAAGCCTTCTTAATTATCTGCTACCATGGCGTCTTCTGTCTAGTTTGACCTGATGGGCATATTTTCTTCCCCATTTAAGACTATTTTGAACAACTGGCCTTTTAAATAGGCCAGGGCAAATTATTATTTAGCAGGCTTAATATTGCATAATTCCCAATATTTTGCAATAGTATTGTACCGTGAAATGCTGAGATTATTCCATCATACCAGGCCATGTAACTGAGCAGGAGCATAGGGAACAACACATGCTATTCTGTTCTATTATTTAGTGTGAAATGAAATCTCACATCCAAAATTATCACAAGGATGCATTTCAGGCTACTAAACAGTGACAAATGCCAGACTGCCTTTTCATATTTCACCAGCCCTTTAAAGGCGGCGGTGCCTTTTGAGAACGCATCACATGGTTCCTGCACTGCATGTACTTGTAAGTCCATGCTGTGCAGGAACATATGTGAATGCACACAGGGGGGCACATGTTATGTACCTGTGTGCATCCACATATGCCTGAGGCACAGAGGGGCCCTGCAGGGCCCCCTTTGTTTCCTCTCCAACAGGCTTTTCATGGTGGTGGAACTGCCATAAAAAGCCTGGCAGAGAGGAAACACGTAACATGCTTGGCTAGACTGTGGTGGTCCCGCCAAGCATGTTGCGGCCTCTGACCGTGGCTCCTACACCAGAGAACAGTGGTTCCCTGGCAGAGCAGGTGGTCCTAGTGCGGTCCACCTGCCGAGTCATAATCGGACTGTTGGACCGCAGGTGTGGTAGTGGCTGGATCCGCCCCTGCCGTGCCACCACAAGGCTGGTGTCCATGGACCCCCAGACTCGTAGGTGCAGATTTACAAGCTCCTTGTGCCCCTTTTACGCCACCGCTGCGTCACTTTTGTGACGCAGCGGCGGCGCAAAAGAAGCGCCATGGTGCGGGATACTTACAATGTGACGCGAGATGCGTCACGCTGTAAAGCCCTGCGCCAGAAGGAGGCATTCCTGCGCAGGGGGTTGGGGGGCGTTCCGTCGCAGGAACACCTCCTAAAAGTGTCTGAGTGAAATCTACAAGATTTAACTCAGTCACTTTGGGGCCCATGCTGCGTCAAAAACCTACGCCTGCCTGAAGCAGGCCTAAGGATTGACGCAGCATTAACAAGATAGGGCCCCCCAGAGCCTTGCTGGAGCTGCGTCGGGCTTGCAACTCAACTCCAGTAATGCGCCACTTTTTGCCCATTGGTGCGCCGCATTGTAAATGCGGCGCATCAATGGTGGCGGAGGCATGGCGCACAATAAGTGACGGATCCCTGCTGATATGCATGGATGCGCCACTTATTGTAAATCTGCCCCGTAATCTCGCCCTAAATGTGACTGGTATTCCCAGATGTAGGTTCTATGCTCACTTTGCCACTGGAACAGAGCTCCGCCCAATAGAAGAGGCCCAAATAGTCCTGAATCATTCTTGAATCGCTTGTCTTCTAGTTTAGAGATGACCTGGCTTGGCAGTTCGGACAGGACTGCTAATAATGGAGCAGAACCAAAACTGGGTTACATATCGCTGGGTCTCATCTTAGGTGGCATAGTGAGGAGAAAAATAAAACTATGTACTGGGATGTGGAATTGCCTGAGATTAATTTAAGCATTCCATCCTTCATGTTTTTGTATTCTGAATTGTTTTGTTATGTTCAAATATGAAAGGTAAGCTTTAAGGAGGTATTTTCCTACCTCACAAATCAGCAAATAAAACGTGCTCAAAAGCACATGTTGTGCACAGGGTGCAGCCTGTGTTTCAGATGGTAAAAAATTGGAATGTACTGTATTTTCTTACACAAACATGACATTCACTGCACATGGATCAACATATGGCAATATTACTTCAGATTCACCATCTTCGGATCTTGGATATTGTTTTTAAGTTGTGATAATTGAAAATTATTGAGTATTAGCAAAATCCCTAAAATGGAATTACATGGCTCAAGGAGAGAGGAGACATTGGTCTCTGGAGGGGTGGGGATTTTCTCTGATCCGTTGAAAGCAGGTTGGGCTGACATTGGGCTCCGTTCAGAGACAGCTGAAGGAGAAAATAAAGATAATGCTCTTTTGATTGCCAATGGCACAAAAGACTCTTGACCCGATTTTGTAGTAGAGCACCTTTTTTTAAACAGGAATAGGTTCTCACTGTTGCTGTAAAACATGGGCGGGAAAACTCTGAAAACTTTAGCTTGTTTTGCTTGTTGATTGTCATCAATAATAAACTGAATTAAGTTTGGAGAGAGTTCGCCCCAGTTTTGTGTTGAATTATTGCATCAGAAATGTGCCCTAGGTGCTAGATGCCAGGTGACCTCAAAATGTACCTAGGTCCTGATTCCTCATTATACTGGACTGGGACACAGGCACAAAGAGTAGGACCGGGAGGAGAGGCCCTGCTATGTATGGCTTCCATTGCTTATCTGCACCTGCATATCAGTTGAAAGAAGGGTAAGATGACTATGGAAGCCATAAATAGCATACAATTATAAATGGTTAAAAAGTAAATGACAGAGATGTGTTTCACCTTGGGGATCAGAGTGGCATTATAGACAACTGGAGGTTTGCTCTCATCGCCTATTTGACGTTACTCACAACCTCTAAGTGAAAACATCTTCATAATTCACTGTTACCCATCTATAATTCTGTATCTTATGTATGACTTTGGTAGAGAGCTGCTAGCATGAACAACTGGATTAAAATCCAGTAAATCACTGCTATGACATAGCAACAGTTGTTACAAAAAGCTGTTACCCACTGTTGCTACATCATGAAGGAATTCCAGACTACATGCCAGTGCATTGCTGGAAACCAAGAGGCAAAGCTTCTGTAAGAGAGGGCAGAAGAGAGGGTCAGTGGCAGATGACCACATGTATACATGTATTGAATGAAAAAAAACTAAGGTTAAAGCTTAGTCATAGTTGGAAAAACGTATTTTACCTATACAAACCAGGTTTTAACAATATAAACTTTAAACATTCTAAAGTTATAGTCAGAACTTTTTTTTTTACAATTTTTCCACCATCTTCAAGATATTATAAGTAGTGGACCATATTACACACTCTTTTCAGCTCGCTAACTACAACTAAACTCACCACTTTACCCTGCACTGTCTTGTTAGAAATAATGTCACTTGAGAAGTCATGTGTTGCTATGAATGCTTTGATTTCGCATGCTGTATGTGATGTAGTATGCAAAGGGATAAACAATGCATAAAAAAGACACAAGTTATAGTTAATGTAGGGTGGCCAGTGAGGTGACATGACTGTGCGACTTATAGTAATTTGAAGGTGGTGGATAAATTATAATTTAGATTTTTTAAATTTGTGTAGTTTAAACTTGGTTTCTATAGGGGAAATAAGTTTTCCTAATTATGACTAAGCATTACCCTTTATTTATTTCAATGAATTTTTTTCATAAAAATGTGTTTTAATCATAGAGCCCAGAGTCATAAGTGTAGAGTTGTTGTGTGGAGTGTCATACTGTACAGTGGAGAAGAGTGTTTTGCACATCTATTGTCATAGAGTGGAGTATTATATACTGAAAGAGAGTGGAGTAGAGTGTAGTAGCGTATTGTACAGTGTAGTAGAGTGTTACGTAGTGCAGTGGCATGGTGTCTCAGCGGTCGTTCCCACTCGCTCCTCCTCGCTCCCTACCTGTCCAGAGAAAGTGCCTCGGCGATTTCATAGCGCCTGGTATCGTTTGCATTGATTAATTGATTTATTTGTGCTCAGTGCTCCCGCATAGCGCCTGGACCGTTTGCATTGATTAATTGATTTATTTGTGCTCAGTGCTCCCGCATAGCGCCTGGTACCGTTTGCATTGATTAATTGATTTATTTGTGCTCAGTGCTCCTGCATAGCGGTAAAATAATTTATTAATTTGCGCTTGTACTTTATTTAGGCATTTTTGAAGGACGACTGTGCCCCTGCTTTGGCTCGCGCTACCCTACCGCCATTTTGCTGTTGTTGTTGTTTACCTTGTCCCCGTGTCTCCTCCCCGCTCCCGCCTCCCAGCTGACCCTCCCACGCTCCGCCCCCCTCCACTATCCATTTATGGACAGATGGACCTACGCGCAGCGTCCACGCGCTGCGGCCGCGCCGAAGGTGCGCCAAAGGTAAGCCCGTCTACGCCCGTCCGCGCCTGGACCACGCCCAGCGCCAGACCCCCCTGGTCCACGCCGCTCCCAACCCTCTAGAGTCACATATGATGCCGCTACTCTCCTCGCCCTCAACCCCGGACGTACTCCACTATGCTGCGAAGCTACTCCAGGACGTATCCACAGCCCATTCGCCTGCCTCTCCTGCAAATTCAACTGCTTCAGAACCCTCACCAAATCCACGTCCTCCAAACACAACTCCGACTCTAACCGCCTAAATTGCATCCTGCTCAACACCCGCTCGGTCCACAGACACGCAACAGAACTCTGGGACCTAATCGACACTGCGTCACCTGACATCGCCTTCCTTACTGAAACATGGATGAACACATCATCTGCTCCCGACACCGCCATAGCCATACCGGACGCTTACAAGATTATCCGAAAAGACCGCACCAATCAAACAGGAGGAGGAATCGCCATCGTCCACAGAAACACCATCAAAATCACAACCAGCTCCGACGACAATCTTGCAACCGCCGAACATCTCCACTTTCAGATCCACACCGACCCCAGGACCACACTCAGAGGCACGCTCATCTACAGGCCTCCAGGCACCCGCACTCAATTCAGCGATGACATCACGGACTTCGTCAGCCCACATGCCCTAGCCTCCGAGAACTAAATTCTTCTAGGAGACCTCAACTACCACCTTGAAAACAAACACGACAGCAACACCAACTCCCTTCTGGACAACCTGGCCAATCAGACTCAAACAACTTGTTGACACCCCCACTCACACAGCCGGACACACGCTCGACCCTATCTTCACCTCCAGCAAGCACATCTCCTTCGATCGCACTACAGCTCTCCACTGGACGGATCACAGTTGTGTTCACTTCAGCTACAAAACCACCCTGACCCATAACCGTCCACAACCTATTCCTTGGAGAAACTGGAACAAAATCACCACCGACCAACTCCTCACATCACTCAGCCAAAACCCTCCCACCCTCTCTATGGACCCAGACCAAGCGGCCACCAACCTCAAGCATTGGATTACCCTGAGTGCGGACGAATTAGCACCCCTGAAAAAGCACCAGATGAAATCAGCCAGCAAAAAGGCTCCCTGGTTCAATGACGAACTTAAAAAATCCAAGAAGCTTTGCCGCACCATAGAGAAGAATTGGAGAAAAAACCCAACCTCAGACAACATGGCCTCCCCCAAGACAGCCACCCGCAAACACCACCAACTGATTCGATCCGCCAAGAAATCAGCATTCAAGGATCGTCTCGATAACAACACTCATAACAGCAAGGAACTCTTCAATATCGTCAAAGAATTCACCAACCCCACCGCAGCAACTAACAACATCACTCCCTCCCAAGACCTCTGCAATGCGCTATCCTCCTTCTTCTACAACAAAATTGCCGACATCCACAACAGCTTCGAGAATTCTCCCAGCGATCAACCCGCCCCACCCCCTTCAGATCCTACTCCTCCAACTAACAACCTCAGCGCCTGGAACCCAATCACCACTGAAGACACCATTCACCTCATGAACTCAATCCACTCTGGCTCGCCTTCTGACCCCTGTCCCCACCACATCTTCAACAAAGCTGACTCCATAATCGCACCCCAACTCCGCGATGCCATCAACTGCTCCTTCAACTCTGCCACCTTTCCAGAAAGCTGGAAACACGCCGAACTCTGCGCCCTTCTGAAGAAACCCACAGCAGACCCCTCAGAACTGAAAAACTACCGACCCATATCCCTCCTCCCTTTCCCGGCCAAAGTCATCGAGAAAGCCGTCAACAGTCAGCTCGCCGCCTTCATTGAATCCAACAACTCCCTTGATCCATCTCAATCCGGGTTTCGAGCCAAACACAGCACCGAAACCGCCCTCATTGCAGCGACCGACGACATCCGAGCTCTCCTGGACAACGGAGAAACAGTGGCCCTCATCCTACTCGACCTTTCAGCCGCTTTCGACACAGTCTGCCACAGCACCCTTATACATCGCCTCAGCAATATCGGCATACAAGGAAAAGCCTTGGACTGGATCATTTAATTCCTCGCTGGGAGAACTCAAAGAGTCCGACTTCCCCCATTCTACTCAGAGGCCACCGAAGTCATCTGCGGCGTACCTCAAGGATCCTCACTCAGTCCCACCCTCTTCAACGTCTACATGAGTCCTCTCGCCTCCATCGCGCGTCAACACAACCTCAACATCATCTCTTACGCCGACGACACCCAGCTAATCCTTTCCCTCACCAAAGACCCCAACACCGCCAAAACCAATCTTCACGAAGGCATGAAAGAAGTAGCCGAATGGATGAAACAGAGCCGCCTAAAACTCAACTCAGACAAAACGGAGGTGCTCATCCAAGAGACGACTCTTGGTGGCCTTCAGCTCTGGGCACAGCACCCACACCCACAGACCATACACGTAACCTTGGCTTCATCCTAGACTCCTCTCTCTCGATGTCCAGACAAGTCAAAGCCGTCTCGTCCTCCTGCTTCAACGTACTTCGCATCCTCAAAAAGATCTTCCGCTGGATCCCCCTCGAGACAAGAAAGACTGTCACCCACGCACTGGTCACGAGTCGACTGGATTAGGGCAACACACTTTACGACGGAATCACAACAAAATTACAGAAAAAACTCCAGCGCATCCAAAACGCGTCAGCGAAACTCATATTAGACATCCCGCGCCATGATCACATCACCGGACATCTAAAAGACCTCCACTGGCTTCCCGTCAACAAAAGAATTACTTTCCGCCTCCTCACCCACGCACACAAGGCCCTCTACAATCTAGGACCCGAATGCCTCAACACTCGACTGTCCTTCTACAAACCCACCCGCCAACTAAGATCGTCCAATCAAGCCCTCGCCGCAGTCCCGCGCATCCGGAAATCCACCATGGGTGGCAGATCCTTCTCCTTCCTGGCTGCCAAGACCTGGAACTCACTCCCCACCCACCTCCGCCTTACTCAGAACCACATCTCCTTCAGAAAAGAACTGAAAACCTGGCTATTCGACAAATAATTTAACCCCTTCCCTAGCGCCTTGAGACCCTCTGGGTGAGTAGTGCGCTATACAAATGCCCGAACTTGAACTTGAACTTGAAGTATTGTAGACTGGAGCAGTGAGTTTTACAGAAGAATGGCGTTTTGAACAGCACATTAGGATGTCATATACAGTCCTAGAGTGAAGTAGAGTGTTTTAAAGTGGAGTAGGGTTAAGTAGAGGGCCATAGAATGGAGTATCATCAAGTGGAGTGTTATAGAGTACAGTGGAGGAGAGTGTCAAAGAGTGGAGTGCCGTGTCATATAGTTGAGTAGATTATCTTAGAGTGAAGTTGAGTGGCATGTTGTTGAGTGTTGTACAGTCTAGTACAGTGGCATAGAGAGATGGGCATAGAGTGTCATAGAGTGGAATAGTGTGTATTATAGTGTTGTAGAGCAGAGTTGCATACAGAAGGGGAGAGTGTTGGACAGTGGAGCGACGTAGAGCATAATATAGTACAGTGGCGTAGAGTGGGATAAAGTGTACAAGAGTGGAGTACAGTGGACTGTTGTGCACTGGAGTGGGGTAGAATAGGGTCTAGTAAAGTGTCATAGAGTTAGAGTAGGGTGTCGTAAACTATAGTGGCGTGGAGTGCAATAGAGTAGAATGGCGTAGCATACTGTTGAGTAAAGTTTCATGAATTAGTGTACCATGTTGTGCAATAGAGTGTAATGGGGTGTCATACATTATTGAAAACTTATGTATACTACAGTAGAGTAGAGTAGAGTTGAGGGTTGTACAGTACAGTACAGTTTCATAGAGTGTGAAAGAATATGTGGCATAGAGTGGAGTGGCGTACAGTGGAATAGTGGAGTGGAGTAGAGAACTGTGTCAGAGTAAAGTGGGGTGCAAAACCACAGCCATAGTGCCGTATAGTGAACTAGAGTATTGCAGAGTATAGTAAAATGTTGTATTTCTGCATACAGTATAGTAGAGTGTTGCACAGTGGAGTGAAGGAGTATAGACAGGAGTAAAATGTCTGAGACTGGCATACAATATAGTAGAGTGTTGTAGAATGGAGTTGCATAGAGTACAGTAGTGAGTGAAACAGTGGAATTGTGTTGACTGGATTGTTTTATAGTAGCGTAAAGTGAGGTAAAGTCTCGTACATTGGATTAGAGTTTAGTGGAGTGGTTTAAGGTAGTTTGGAATAAAAAGCAATATTTATTGGTGTGTTGTAGAGTAGGGTGGCATGGAGTGGAGTGTCGACGTATAGGTATTAAACTGTTATAATTTGGAGTGGAGTCTCGTACAGAAGAGATGAGTGGTGAGTCACATAGAAAAGTGTCATATAGTGGAATAAAGCAATGCACATTGGAGTGGAGCATAGGTGTGGACAGTGGAGTGTATGGAGATAGAGTGGAGTAGAATGTCGTAGAAGTGCAATGAAGTGTGGTAGAATTTTATGAACTGCATAACCCTTCCAAAAGGCACATAAGAATACTAAATTCCCCTTGATAACAGTCCAGTATCAATGTGTCTACTACTGCCTGTCGTTCTGTTCCTTCAGACTTGTTGGGGCCACTCGTGTTGATTCAGATAATACAAAACAATTCCCGGGACCTTTTTCACGGCAAACATACAATCCACTTGAATAACTCATTTCCATAACTTTATTCAAATACCAAAAGTATCCATAAAAGTACAAACGTACACAGTAAAACACATTGTTTTACATGATAAAAACACAGTTCATAAAACAAACCAAAAAAAACAAATACCATTGCGACAATGAGAAAAGTGGTATGGTAGTCATTACTCCGAGCTTAGTCAATATTCATTCAAGCTCCTACTGCTTCTCTCAAAAAAGCGCCTAAATGGGAGGTTACCTTTTCATCTATAAGATGGGAGAAAATATTGAGGGCTGCCCAAGGTTGTTAATATTATGCAATTTTACCAGGGGGAGCAAAAAGTGCCTTGAGTGCATAGACAAATATTGACCAAAAGAAAATGTGAAAAGCAGCATTGATTGACCTGACTTCCCATCAAAAGGGAAGGGCAAATAATGAAGATTAGCCTTAAAGCCCAGTGGAAAACACAACAAATATGTTATCGTGCCAGCCCTATAGTGGTACAATAAACCTCACTCTCAAGGACCCTTTGGTCTAAAGAAGTACTCTGCAGTCGGGCTATCCGTTAGGGAATTCAAATAGGCTGCCACAATAATCTTCCCCCTCTCTATGGTCATTCTTTCAGTATCGGCTAGATTGTACAAAGCTGGCTGTAATTGTTTTTTATTAATATTAATGTTTACCTCGGGGTCCATTCAAACATGCTGAATACCAATCTTGTGAAGGCTGAATTACACACTGGCTATTCGGGGAATCTCAAAGCCTTTGTCACAGCTAAGACAATCCATGATGATATCTCTTGTAAGTCTTGTCTCCTTATTTTTCCATACTGCCAACCATAGTAAAGGAGTGTGGGCTCTGATGTAGTCTTCTATACATGGGATGCCCAATTCTCTATGGCAAATTAGATGTGCGGATGAGATGGGAACCAACAAGAGCTTTCTGAATAACCTATTTTCTTTGTTCTGAATTTTGTTGCATTTTTGGATGACCCACACCTCTGCTCCACATGTTGCTGTAGGAATGCACTGTGTTTTATTAATTTGAAAAAGGGGAATGACTGCTCCCCAGCCCCTGGGTTGGGGCAGGCTGATTAGAGCGCCAGTAGCCTTTGTTAATTTAGTCCTGCAGAGGGCAATATTCAGAGCCCAAGAGCCAGTATTAGCAAACGTAAGGCCTAAATATAAAAAAGTGCTAGTTCATTTCAGGCTATTGTTACCGAATATAAGGGTATATAACCAATATTTCTTTGGGCCGCAGGCCATGATATAATATTTTGTAAAATTGGTCTGCAAATCTAATGCACCCATAACAACCATAAAACCATGGACTAGGAGGCGCAGAGCTCTCGGTGTACGTGCCATTTATACAGCGCCATCCGCACTCATGAGTGAAGGTAATATGTAGCCTTTCATTATTGGGACAGCTGATATGATATTTTTTTTAAAAGGGTGAAGATTGGTAATATTTAATTAATAAAATTGGGGCTAAAACACATCCTTGTTTCATGCCACGGAAAACTCATGTCTTTTGTGGCCGCGCCAACTGAGTTTATTCTAACTCTGGCTTTCATATCCACGTGCAAATACACCAGAAAGGGCACTAGTGCATCATCCATCCCATGAGCAAGACAATTTGACCATAACTTTGCTTTGAGCGATTGACACAGTCAGACACTGAGGTCAAATCCATAAAATCCATGTATAAGGGAGATTGTTTGGTTATGGTGTATTTCTCAATAATCGGGCACAAATGTAGACATTTCTCAGTAGTTTTGACACAACTCCTAAAACCATATTGGCACGGTGTAAAATAGATGTCTCTGCAGCCGACCCCCTAGTCCTGTTGTAAAAGACCCTACTGAGGATCTTTACAGTGGTATTGATTAAAATAAGTAGCCTGTAACAATTCAGCTGTAAACGATCGTCCCTTTTAAAAATGGGTACTATTGTGGATGTTGTCCACAAGCTGAGCAATGGGCAAGACTGTTAAAAAAATTCACCAATAAAGGTGCCCAAAACTCAGGGCTGTACTTCATAAGACTGATTGGTACTCCATCCGGGCCAATAGGTCTTACCTCCAATACTCTGACCTACAGTATCTTCTACTTAGGCTAACGAGGATCTCCCTGAATTTTGGCCTTATATGGAAATCACTCGAAACTTGTGCGACAGCACATCAATTCTTGTAAAGAATGCCTCCCATGGCCCTTTGGTAATGTGACTACTAATCAGGTTTGCTTCTTTACTCATACACTTCATATTGGATACAACCCCCAGAACAATTTACCGTTCTTTTTGGCTGTGGATAATACTAGTGAGTCTCATTGGTTTTGTAGCACTTCACTCTACCTCCTAACCATTTTTATATTCCCTATGTCAGAGTGCCACCTCCAGAGAGTCCCTAGGGGTTTTTGGAAGTGCCCTACGTAATTGACGGTTAGCCTCTGAGCATTTGTGATTAAACTGAGCATAGTGTTGGTAGCTGATGTGCGTGATGGGCACAGTAACTCCTTCCTTATATTCCGACAGGGGTGTGTAAAAGCTCCTACCACTTCATGTTCAGTATCATTTTCAGCTAGGCAAACCTCAACCAGGTTTGGGTTCTCCATGGTCATTTTATGAAAGAGTTGGCCAGGTTCTACTGCTCTTCATACTAATTCTAAGCCATCAGTAGTTGAGTAGAAATTTCTAGCTCCACACTCAATTTTAGGTTTGGGCTCAAGAGACAATATAAACGCCACCTCAAAGGGATTATGATCCCCACAATATGACTGGACTACCTTCCCATGCAACAATAGGTACACCATGTTAGATGATAAAAAGAAATAATCTATTATAGAAGAGCAGCCTCTACCCTTAAAGTAGGTGTGGTGGGGTCAATACAGGTGGCTACGTCCATTATCTTGTTCTGGGAGGCCAGATAACCCATCAGTTCCAACATTTCAAGTATTGATGCTATTTGGGGGATTTACTGGGTTGTTTATTGCGGTGGTGGATGGGATATTTAATGAGTTATCATGTGTGAAAACCTTACATTAAAGTCTTCTGCTAAACAAAAACCTCCCAAGTACCCTTTAATGCCAACATTACTTAGCAATGATGAGATGTAATAAAGTATAATTGGGAATTTGGTATTTGTAACATTGTTAAAAGTATTATTATAAAAGTGATTAAAAATAAAATTGGTCCTCTCTTGCATCTCACAACCTGGAAGTTGCCATTTTGAGTCTCAATTGGCCATCTGATGCTCGCCCTGACCGGGAGGGAGTAGCTAGAATGATGTGACATTCAAATCCATCAGATAATAATTCCTGTGTTGCCCAGGTTTCTTGAAACATGAGTATATTGTACTGTCTAATGAAAGTCAGCCATTCATGTATCATGATCTTACATAGTAGGCCTGCCACATTCCAACTCAGCATCCTCAGTACAGAATCCCCAATACGCAGAGTGTTACCAGAGAGTGGAAGGGTATCAGTTTGAAGCAAACAAACTAATGGTTCGCTTGCTGGTACTATCCTGTCAACTGGTCCGATCCATTCAGTTTATCCCGTTAAGATTGCCTAGGGTAGAAAATCTATTGTGCTAGCTGTGGACTGGGGATGTAACGTTTTGGGAACTCCATGGAACTCCCCATCCGTGGGGGTTTATAGAAATATCCAAATGGGAGCAAACATATATTAGTTTCATTACAACTAGTAATCTCAGCAGCAAGTTCCTTCCAAGAAATGATCTGCAACAGTTCGCCACAATACAATCCCAAACTATATCTTTCTTCGAGCGACCTACCCCCCCACCTTATTATCTCATTTATGCTCACTGGATTGAAATGTTTGTGCTTGATGAGCCAATCAACACTTTTATTATGTAGCTCTACCCATGATTCTGGCTGTAATTCCCTAAGAGGAGGGCCTCCTGCCAACACTAAAACATAGGGGCAGTGTGCAGGGCGTATATCCAATTGATCTTTACTGGAGTTAAAAAAAGTTCCAGTTTGGGCTTGTCCAGTAATACTCACCCCCAATATTCCACAATTCCACGTGTCTTTGTGACCCAAATGCAAAGGGCCAGCTTCTGTCCTGGATGGGCTTGGTCTTATGGACCCTTGGTTAACTCCTGGGAGCCTTCCGAAGCTATGACTCTTGTTTGCATCAGGTTGGCTTATTGTGTCCGCCCTGTTGCTAATAGCAATATTAGTCATGGCTGATGGCACGTTCAGGGCACTCTCAAGGGCAGACATCTTAATGAGAGCATCCGGCATGCTGCTTTCAATACATCTTAACTGTTCCTTGATAAATTTCAGTTTTTACTCTAAAATTGCACAAACATTCCCACACAGAGACTCATAATTAAATATATCCTTATTCAAAGGGTCGGGTAGCTATGTCGATTGAGTTTGAGGCACCAAGAAGAACGTTGGCCCTTTTGCTCAGCATTATGTGTTTTAGCCCCTGTTGGTGATTTCCCAGCAATCTTTTTCTCTATAACAACAGGCTCACGTTCTGACATAATAATAATAGAGCTTTGGGGAGCTGGGGCCTTCTCTGTGCCGTCATTATCTGGATCCTGTGCGATTAGAGAAGTCTGTGGATGGACCAAGGTCCCTGTAATGCATGGGCTTGTTGCGGTGCCATTGGAAGGGGAATTTGCAAAACAAGCCTCTAGATTGGGGCAGTGATCTAGTAATAGTCTCCACCCAGTCAATTTGATTTCCTTTGAGACTATCCCCATGGCCCTTTCCAACATATTATCAATGGTTGTAGGTGTGGGAGATGTAACAGCCAGACCTACAGATGCCATTTCAGCTTTACTTTTGCCCATGTTAGCCACAAATAGCACATTGTGCTAGTGCTGTGCAGAACAATAATGGCTTGAGGGCGAAAGAGACCAGGCCAACCCAGCCTAGTGTAGCCGGGTACAGACACAAATGGGCCCACTGTTGGCCAAGTCTACACCCACGCCTGCCCCCATGTGCATTCCTCGATGCGCAAGAGAGAGACACATTTAATGGCACTCGACCAGATAGTCCAGGTGAGCCCAATCAGCAGGACCGCCTCCAGCCATGTGCATCGGTTATAATTGCACAATTATTGCACATAACCCACCCCAATAAAGTGCTTGACATCCCTAGTTGACCCCAAAGAGAGTACTTGATGCACCAGGCTAAAAGACCAGTACCAGCATTTTTAGCACTTCCTGACTTCATATGGCCTTTGAATTTGATTGTGGCATCTTATGTTACAGGCTGTAACATGTAAGATTGTTGTCTCTAGCTTGTGGGTCTACCACTGCTTTCCTGAATTGCAGGAAGCGGCCTGTGAGCTGACACAGTTCACCCTTTAGGCAGCCTAGGGATGCGTCCCTACATGATCTAATATTCAAACATCAGAACATTGGGCATAACCAAAGCTGCCTCAATTATTTTAGCTTTTCTTACATGAATATCACATGAAACAAAGATTCCTCTGATTTGCTACAGAGTCTGCATTGCTTGCTCATATCTCCATTCCGGTGTCCATACCAGTAACATCTTACTGGTATTAGACCACAACACAGCCTCATAAGTTTATCTTTTGCCTCGTTGGGGAAGAGCAAACTCGAATAATCTGGCTGGGAGCCTGGAGCCTAGCGATCAATTGCTCAACTGCCTTGCAACTTGTTCTTTAAGTCCTATAAGTCCTGGTACACTTATAGTACTTTTACCTTCGTCATTAACAATTCTGCTAAAGCATTATGTGTGCTCTTGAGATTTTCCGCCTTCAAAGTGTGAACGGACTTCTGTAAGAGAGATTTCCAATTCAGAGTTTGGCTCCTGTATTTTCTTCCATAAGAGTTGGTGCATTATACTGGCTTTCACTGTTTTTAATTTTAAGCAATATGATATCAGTTTAGCATACAACACCAGATCATGTTGGAAGAATATATTTTACCTTAATTTGTGCTTGGCTAGTACAATCTGGGAGTTCAAACAGCTGTTGATTTTGCGCACATTGCTGTTTATCCAGGAATTCAAATAATTAGGGGCAGATTTACAAGCCCCTTGCGCCTCTTTTACGCTGCGGTTACGCTGCGGTTGCGCTGCGGCGGCGCAAAAGATGCGCCATGGTGCAGGGTATTTACAACGTGACGCATCTGGGAGATGCGTCACGTTGTAAAACCCTGCGCCATAAGGAGACGTTCCGGCACGGGGGGGGGGAATCACTCAGTCACTCTTAGGCCAATGCTGCGTAAAGCTTGAAGCAGCATTGGACAGATAGGGCACCCCGAGCCTTGCTGGAGCTGCGTCCCTCTTGCGACGCAACTCCAGCAATGCGCCGCCTTACGGCACAGATGCGTGACCCGTTTTTGCCCCATTGTAAATGTGGCGCACCATGGGTGGCGGAGCTGCAGCACACAATAACTGGCGCATCCCTGGGGATGCGCCAGTTATTGTAAATCTGCCCCTTAGTCTTTGAATATTATGGCTTCGTGTGATAGAGCGGGCATCACTTTCAATCCCACAACTGTTAACAGTGCTCTCAAATTTGAACAGGCCAAATTCCTTTTTTACTAATTTTATGATTTACCTTAATCCCCTTTGTGTTAATTTAAATTTAATTTACCAGCAAAAGCCTTAGGCATAGTGGGGCATGCGACTGAGGAAGGGGTTGCAGGACCACAGTTTGAACTTTGCTCTCCCACCTGTTTTCGATCGATTGGTCTGCGATTCATCACAGCTGGGCAATGCTCCTTGATACGCTCATCTCATGACGGGGTATTTGAACAAAAGCAAATCGCGTCGGCGCAGGTTTGCTACACGGAAGTTAGTGAGCCCTCCTTGTCTTTAATTTCCTTGTAGCATCAGAGTGTGCTGCTCTTAGGAGATGCCTGGCTCCTTTAGGGCCTACATACTTGACTGAGAAATATACACAATTGGTTCTGTCGGGTGATTACTATTTCCATTTTTAATTTAATTTATCACCATACGACCTAACACAAACCTGACCAGTCCTCTTTAAATATCCACAGGCTGTCTTCTCATTGCCCCTGTCCTGATGAAGACCCGCCCCGACCTAACAGTAGTGTAGTACTAGGGTTGAAACGTCGACACATATCCCACGGACCAGTTTAAAGATCCTGCGATGAAATTCAGTTATCAAGGCCACATCTCTATTTAAAATACTTGCATTTCTGGCAGTTATAAATTCTTTGCCCCTCTTCCCCTAATCACTTTGTATATACTGTACACCACCACTGAGTCACTGAGCACAAAATGTCACCATTCTGCACATTATATTTCTCACATTTGTTGTTTTGACAGCCTTTTGAAAATTTACTTTGGGTATTTATGAATGATGCAAATTTATAAAAGCTCATATAATACCAGCAATGGTCATTTGTTTTTGGTTGTTATGATTAATTGACTAGACTCTTGATCAAGTCAATCCTTTGAAGAAATAGTAATCACCCGACAGAACCAATAGTGTATATTTCTCATATAACTGCCCAGGTTTTGAGGGATACTGGGTTACCCCATTGTTGCTAAACTATACATACTTGACTGGGCTTGTCCTACTATTACTAATTGTATGAATTACCTTACACACCTTTGTGTTAATTTTAATTGAATTTACCAGAACGCCTTAGTCACAGTGGAGCCTACGACTAAGGAAGGATGTGATGGAGCAAAGGTGAAAACAAAACTTTTTGTATACCCCTCGTGAAATCACCTTCCCATAACTGTAATATGTATTAATCATGTGGTTTTAAAATTAACCAACTTAGAATAGAAAGCACACACACAAATACACTTGGGATACTTATATGCTTGTGTTGCAAACCGTAATCCATTAATTATGTGAAACTGTCTTACTAATATAGTGCGGAAATGCTATAATCTAATGAAAGGCTATGCATGTATGCTTTTTAAACGTATAATTGTGGCAGAAATTATGGAGAATTGCAAGAAAACAACGCATATATGTGGCCTAAAGCTAGGTAACCACTAACAGGGTAAACGTAGAATGGGGAAGGTAAACAGAAGTGTTTTATTTCGAAATATAACGTTTAATTGTGTTTGTTTCTATGATAGTTCCCGTTATGGCCCATGCGGCCTAGTAAAACATAGAGGGTTTGTGAGACTCCAAAAGAATATCTTACTATGCATGCGCAACTGTGCTCGAGAGATGTGCAAGCAGCCTGTGCCTATGCGGCTAGTGTCAAGGTTAGCGTAGCCTGAAGAGCAGAATGGTGCCAAGTTAAGATGTCCATGTCATGAGCTTGGGAAAGTATATGGAAGTGACAAGTTAAAGGACAAAGGTGAAAGAATGTAATAACCAACAATTGAAACCTTATTGTGTATGGAGCTATGACTAGGCGATAATATGGACAATGAGGAGAAGAGGTTATCCTCATCCACCCGTTGAATGGACCAATGAAAATTGAATGCAGACCCTAAAAGTTTCAAATTTTAGTTAGATAGTTAGGGAAAAAGGGTATAAAAGAGGTCGTTTGGAGGAGAGAAAAAAAGCTTGCTTTTGAATTACTTTTCATACCACGACATGCTGTCGGACTGATCAATTTTTCCTTGGTGCAAAGACTTTAAAAATTTTCCGCACTTTAATTTTTGATGGGGATAGAGTTCTGATGGGAGGTGAACATCGAGAAAGGATAAAGAGGCTGTTTTTGGGAACTCTTCTGCTTTAACCCTGATTTCTAATGCCGAAGAAGATTGGTAATATGTCTTTGGCATATTTTCCTGAACTATGATGCTAATAAATGTAAACTGTTTGTATCTAAATTTCTCTTTCTTTAGGTGAATTAATAAAATGTTCAAATGAATTTGAACTAGGAGTTTAATAAAATAAGGTCATGCGAGGAGATTTAGAAATTTTAAATAAAAATTAAATAAATGGAGAATTAAGCTGGTCTTGTTGTCCATTAGTTAATGTTTACTAGTTGATCCATTGACCAAACAGTGGGGTGTCTTTAATGTTTTCTAGAGAATTAAAGCCATGGTAAGATCTAATAAACTGCTGATGTGTATATAATGTATAAAATTTAGAATAACTAGATGAGTAGGACACTCTGCTATTCCAGCGACTCATCCTCTGGATTTTACTGATCTTGGGAGCAGGGTGATTTGTGCGAATGAGTGACTTGCAGTGTTATGGGGTCCACCGACGAGTAAAGTGTGATAGCTCCTAGGATATATAGTGATAGTTTGAAAGTTTGTTTTAGAGCAGCGCTGGATCAGTGTTTCTTGGTAGCAGAGGAGGGTTGCTATAAGTTAACTTGGACAGGTAATGTATAGATGTAGCAGGGTAATGTACATAGAGTTTTGATGTACAGAAAATATTACTAACATCATATGTTGAGTCTGTATTACGTTATGTGTAGTCAGAATTGTGAGGCTTCTGGGAAGTAGGAAGCTGGTTACTCTGCCTAGGAAGAGGAAAGTGTAGCAAGTAAGTTGCACATTACATCGTCTGTTTCAAAGTGGTAACATCATCGTGTGTTACAAGTTAGGGACATTTTACGTGTAAAAGTGGTGAATGTATACCGAAGGACACCTGTAAAATGTTGGCTCTAAGCACAGGAGTCAAATGTACTCTGACTAAAACTTAGCCCTAAGAGAGTAGCAGAGTTGTTACCCAAGCTTGTTAGAAGGGTAAAGTAGAGGGAAGTGCTGCTTTATCGACGAAACCAAAATTCTGTGGTAGAGAAGAGGTAAGCGCTGTCTACTGGAAATACAGAATTCTTGTGAGTTTGAGGAAACTATCACTTTGGTTTTAGCGAAACAGACAAATGGAAATGTTTTTTGTCATTACTAACTGATTTTAGTGTATAAAGGTGTAAATATAGTGTGTCGATAAATTTTGTAAAGGAGAGGTAAGCATAAGCTACAGAAGCCGGAGTAGGGCTGACGTCAGAGGTGTCACGCTAGGATTGGTCCACGTGACTAGAACGGAGTGAGCACTGATTGGTGCGCTAGCAAAAGCTGTGTAAGCATTGGTTGAAAACGATTGGAACGTATTCCATTCTGATTGGTGCGTTAGTGTGAACCGCGCTGTGATAGGTTGGTGCAGCAAAGCAGTTTGTGGAAGAGTGAGCAATTGTTTGAAAGTCAGGAAACGATTGAAAAAATGGAGTTCTATTATGGAGAAAAAAGAGAAAAACCTACATGGTTTAGTAGATAAAAGAACATGTTTAAGAAGGATAAGGAAATAGTGACAAGAGAGGGAAAATTGCTTCCTCCACCTAAAACGCCTGCATTGTACTTGATGACAAAATATGGCTATCATACCTGCATATGGTTAGAGAATTAGGCTAGATACACTAAGAATGATGGAGTATTGGCATTTCCAGAAGTAGGTTCTTTTAGTACTGCTGTATTACGAAATTTGAGAGAAAAAATGACTAAGCTTGAACCGAGACCTAGAACAACTCAATTTGAGGCATTTACCGAGTGGGAAGATGAGATGCATGAATTAGAGCGAGAAAGGTTTGAGGAGTTCAGAGGACCTAGAGGTAGATTGCGAGGTTTATGGGGAACGACTCATGAGAGTAGAATGCGGAGATGGAGAAATGCTGATATGTGTGATGGAATGTATCCGGTAAGAACAGTTGATGAAATGGTAGGACAGAAGTGTACGGAAAAGAGAAATAATGTGGAACCAGAAAGAAAGAATTATGGGGATTGTGAGACAGAGGATGAAGTACTGAAGGAGATATTAAATAGAAGACCCCCTCCATATCAACCGAGTCCTGTAGCAGTGACTTCAAATGCCCTTGGAAAATGAACTTAATATAGACTTTGCAAAGACTAAAATGTTACAAAAGCCTTACAGAGTAGATTTTACTGAAAAAGTTATTGGCAATATGAACACTGCCAGAAGATTAACTCAGATAAAATAATGAATTGTGTTGTTGAGGAAGTGGGGAGGTGTGGAACGGTGGAAGAGTAAATGGAACGAGAAAAGGGAAGAAATCAATGACAAAACATCATTAGCGTTTCCAGTTAGAGGAAAAGAGCCGGTAGCGAATGAATATCCTATGAGAGAAATACATTGAGGAGGGTATGTGCATGTTCCCTGGACTAGACAGGATATATTGTCATTTACAAATGATTTCCCTAGGTTACGAGAGAAACCAGTGGAATGGTACCGACAAGTGGATCGATTTGTAAAAGTCTCAAAAGTGTTATGGGAAGATTTGGATGGGTTGTTTGACATAGTAGTACCAGCAGATTTATGGTCCTAGTGCAAGATTACTGTGGATTGGCCAAAAACTGAGTATCTAAGAGATGCTAGAACAGGTGCTCCAGGACCTGAGGTAATGCGGAAATATGAACAGGTGATAATGGTCTTGAAGAATAAAATCCCTCCAAAAGAAACAGATTGGGTAAAGATTGACAGGACATTGCAAGAACCCAAAGAATCAGAACATTCATTTTATGAAAGATTGTTGTTAGTATTTAAGCAGTACAGTGGATATGAGTAGTTGAGCGAAAAAGACATGAGTCATTTTGTGTATCGTTTTGTTTTTGGATTAAGAGCAGAGTTAGGGGATATGATCAAGCATAATTTGATGGGTTGGCAGTCATGTTCTGTCGACGATGTGTTGAGGCATGCAAAATTTTGTAGTGATGAGATTGAGGTTAAGCAAAGAAAGCTTAAAGAGAAAGCCAAGTGGGCACAAGTGAAAGTGGCTGAACATCAAGTAGCTCAATTGGAGAACAAAGGTCATGATGGAGGTCAAGTGAAAATGAAAGGACACCTAAATAAAGGAAAAGGAATGGATAATGCAGAAGAGGTGAAAAAAAAGTTTCCATGTCACAATTGCGGCAGGTTAGGGCATTGGAAGAACGAATGTTAGTTGCCACCAAGAGTTAATCCCGAAAATACATCATTGACTCCACAGGATCAGAATTAGGCAATTCAGCAGTCATTTCCACAGCTACAGGTTGTTACCCTACAGAGTCAGGTGCCACAACCACCACTTCCACATAGTGTAAATCTACAGAAATACAGTTCAGAAACAGGATTCTACTGAGGAGAACAGGTAACGAGATCACCTAGAGTGAATGTGAGTCACAGTATTGGCTGAAGGAAGATGGGAATGAGTCAGATGAAAGCTATTGACGGTGCCTAGGAGAGGGAGAAGAGTGTGTCCTTGATGCAACTCTAGAGGTTGATCAATTTGGTCCTTTTGTGAATGGAAAAGTAAATGAAGTAAATTTGACTTTCCTAGTGGACACAGGTGCTACCCGCTCTACTGTTAGATCAGTAGAAGTTCAAAATCTACCTCTCTCAGGAGAGTACATCCAAGTAGAAGGCGTAGTGAATAGGCAGATTAAAACATCCCTGACAGAACGAGTTGAGGTTGAAATTGGCAATTTCAAAGATATGCATCGATTTGTAGTGTGTGACAGTAGTCCTGTTAACCTTCTTGGAAGGGACATACTGTGCAAGATGAACTGTGCCATTTACTGTTCACCGGAGGGCATTGAACTCCAAACTCCAGATGAAGATAGATTGTATAAAAGGACCATGTCACTGATAGATTCAGAACAAACTAGCATGTTTCCTGTATTTGACAAAGAAAAGATACCTGGTGAAAGATAGTCAAGGAAAAGGTGTGGGATTTCACAGGAGAGGATATTGGGTTAATGAAAGGTGTGGATCCTGTGAAAGTTTCTAAAAAAGAAGGAGTGAGCTACCCAAATATTCCTCAGTATAAACTGACAGCAGAAATAATTGAAGGAATAACTCCGGTGATAAACAAAATGATTGAACAGGGATTTTGAGAGAAATAATAAGCAGTCCATGTAATTCACCTATAATGGGATTGAAAAAGCCTAATGGAACATTTAGGATAGTGCAGGATTTACGCAAAGTTAATAAAATTGTTGTCCCATGCTGTCCTGTTGTGCCAAATCCAGCAGTGATCCTGTACCAAATTCCACATGAAGCAGAATGGTATACAGTCAATGACCTATGTAATGCGTTCTTTACAGTTCCTTTACACCCTGATAGCCAGCCAATATTTGCCTTCCGGTTTAGAGACCGTTTTTTGGCACGAATTCCTCAGGGGTATACTGAGAGTCCCTCCATCTTTAATCAGCTAATAAAGAAATCATTGGAGAGTTTGAACATGCCTGGAATTTCAGTATTGGTTCAGTATATTGATGACCTGTTGGTAGCATCAAGAACCAAGGATGCACGTGTTTCAGATACCATTGCATTTCTGAATCATTTGGCAGAAGGAGGACATAAGGTGTCACCATCAAAATTACAATTCTGTCAGAAAGAAGTACAGTATCTAGGTCACAAGATTGCCCAAGGAGTCAGACAAGTTCAGAATCAGAATAATACAGGGAATGAAACCTCCTAAAACTCAGAAACAGGTGAGAATGTTCCTAGGAATGGTAGGTTACTGTTGACAATAGATCAGTGAATTCTCCTTGATAGCCAAGCCATTGCAGAGACTGACAAGAGCAGATGTAAGAGACCCCATAGTGATAAGCAAGGAAGAAATGGAGGCCTTTAAACAACTGAAAACCAGTCAGTGTGAAGCACCACCTGATTATGAAAAAGTGTTTGAACTGTATTGCAGTGAAAGAGAGGGATGTGCATTATCAGTTTTAAGTCAGAGACATGGGAAATTGAGAAAGCCAATTACATATTTCTCAGCTGTATTGGATCCAGTAGCTAGGGCATTGCCAGGATGTCTGAAAGCAGGAGCTGCTACAAGTGTGAGTTTAGAACAGAGTGAAGGCATACTGATGGGATACCCGGTGAAGGTAAATGTACCTCATTCAGTGGAAATTCTCCTCACTAGGACCAAAACACAGTTCCTTACCAACAACAGGATGACAAAGTATGAAAAGGTAATTCTGGGTGCAGATAATGTGACAATAGTATGATGTATAAATGGGAATCCTTCTACATTGTTGCCTGATGTCATGGATGTGGAGGTGAGAAATGAAGTTGATCATAAGTGTCTGGATATTCTTGAGTATTGTACCAAACCAAGACCTGACATTAAGGATGAGCCATTACCTGAATCTGATTATGTAATGTTTGTAGATGGGTCATGCCTGAGAACAGATGAGGGTGCTTTGAGTGCTGCATATGGTGTATGTACAGTGGCAGATGTCCTGGAAGCATCTTGTCTGAAAGGAATTTGTTCTGCTCAAATAGCGGAGCTGATTGCTTTGATTTGAGCATGTGAACTGGGAAAAGAAATCAGAGTCAGCATAGTGACTGACAGTCAGTATGGCTTTGGGGTTGTCCATGATTATGGTCAACTGTGGTCCCAGAGAGGTTATTTAACTTCTGCAGGATCCCCCATTAGAAATGCTGAGTTTGTGAAAATGTTGATTGATGCAATCCAGTTACCTGAGAAAATTGCTGTTGTAAATTGTGCAGCTCACAAGAAAGGAGATGATTATGTCCCCAGAGGCAACCGCTTTGTTGACTCTATTGCTAAGTACTGTGCTAAAAATCTTGCATCTATAAATTGGGACAGAAAAGAGGAACATGTTTCAAGTTCTTTAATGCTAACAACAGTAATTGAGACCTGGCAGGAGGTAAAACAGGTGCAGGAAGAAGCAAGTGAGGAATAAAAAGACATCTGGTTAAAAGCAGGATGCAGACAAAGAGAAGAGGATGACATTTTGAGTTTACAAAGATGAAAGACCAGTAATGCCTGATAGCATGATCTCTAATATGGCCCGAATGTACCATGATCAGGCTCATATTGAGAGGGACGCGATGATAAGAATGTTTAGGCAGACCTGGTATAATCCTAAATTCAGGATGATCGCTGAGAGTCTTTGTCAGCGATGTCTTTTATGCCAGCAGATAAACCTAAGAAGAAAAATAGTTGTGAGTTTGGGTACCATATGATGGGAGGGATGTCTATTTACAAGAATGCAATTGGATTTCAGTGAGTTACCACCCTGTAATAGGTTTCAATATGTATTTGTGATCATTTGTCCATTTTCCCGGTGGGTGGAGGCCTTCCCTACCAGACGAAATTATGGAGTGACTGTTGCAAAACTATTGTTAAGAGAGATCATTCCACGTTTTGGTTTCCCAGTAACGATTGAGAGTGACCGAGGGACTCACTTTCATAATGAGTTAATACAGATGACTTGTGAGGCACTGGACATTCATCAGAAATTACATTGTGCCTACAGACCAGATGCTTCTGGGGTAGTTGAGCAAGTAAACAGGACAATAAAGGACAGAATTGCAAAAATGTGGATGGCCACTGGACTGAAATGGCCTGATGCTTTGCCACTTGTTCTGATGACCCTAAGGAGTATACCTGATAGAAAGATAGGATTGAGTCTTCATGAGATTCTGATGGGAAGAGTGATGAGACAAGCATTTGTGCCAGTTGATAAACTGTTGACTATTAATGATGATATCATACTGGATTACTGCAAGAACCTGTCTGACGTGGTGATATCTGTGTTCCATCTGGTGGGAACTGAGGCAAGCTCATGATCTAGTCCCTGGAGATTGGGTTCGACTAAAAGTACACAGAAGAAGAAATTGTCTAGTTCCTCGTTGGCAGAAGCCAAGACAAGTCATTCTGTTTAGTACCACTGCAGTTAAGTGTGCTGGTGTAAAGAGATGGGTGCACGCCAGCCACACAATCCGTGTGCCTGAGCCTGAGAATCCACAGGACGAAGCAGAAAGCACAACTGACTCAGATTCTGAAGGTGAACCAGAAAAGAGTCCAGATACTGAAACTCGACCTGTTCGTCGACATCTGGAAATATCAGATACAAGCTCTGCATCTGAAGGAGAAAGTGAAGTTATTGAAGTACCGAATTCTGAAGATCTACCTGAAAGTCGAGATTTGGTAAGGGCTGAAACCAGTGTGAACACTGATCATAAATAAAGACAAAACTGGTAGCCAGAAAAGTACTGAAGGACAGTCTGAAAGCTCTGAAAGCAGGGACAGAAATCTTGAAACTGGTGAAAAGGAAACAACTCACGATAAGGATGAGCTTCCAAGCACCAGCTATGGAGAAGTTCCTAACAGAGTAAAAGAACTGCCCAAAGAAAAAACAGATTCAGTAAAGAAAACAGGCATTATAAAGTTCACCATAAAGGAAATTGATGAGAAATCTGAAACTGAGTCTGATGACAGTGAGGATGAAGCTCAATTAAGGAAAAGCTGAAGAAAGAGAGCTTGGAGAGTGGAACGTAACACTGTCGAACCTGTAACCAAAAGACCACGTAAAGGAGATAATTGGCCTATGGGAAATGATGGACTAAAATTCAAATTGGTTAACAAAGCTAAAATTCAAGAAGATCAAGTAAATGAAATAACCAGTCAGAAGGATTTGTTGGGATAAAATATAGAGATTGTGCAAAGGCCAAAAAGAGTAAGGAGACCAAATCAAAAATACAAGTCACCTGAATGGTTATATGTTGCTTTGCCTCCAATAAGGGAAATAAATAGCAGTCAAGAAAATTTGAATTGTCAAAGTGAAGAAAAAGAAAGTGAGTGAACTAAAACTCAAAAGAAAGAAAAGGAGTACCTAAATACAGAAACCAAAGAAAGAAATGTGAAGGAACAAGATTGTTGATTTTATTGATGATAAGGATACTTTTTAAGTGCAAAAGGATTTGAAAGAGACAATATAAAGCCAGAAAAAATTGTGAAAAACGCAGTGTAAAAAAAAAAAAAGGGCTACTAATGATGTACAAAGATCGAAATGTACTATTTTTAGAAAATGGTGTAGAATGTGGTTTATATGCACAGGGTAATTAATGTTGGGATGGTTGATATTAGCTATTGTAATTCCGTTTGGCCTGATTTTGAAAAAGCAGAGGCAAATGAGAATATAAGTGAAAAGGCCTATAAGTCAAAGGGTGAAATAAAACACATGCATAAACCTGAAGTACATCAAGATAATTCCATCAGCGACTATTCCAAGAATACATTTTCGAGGTTATTGTCTGAATATGTGAGAACTATGGATGCCAGTGATTGTTACGGCTGTGAGAAATTAACTGCGTCTGTATCAGAAGGTGTGACATATCACCACCTTCCATTAACATATGGGGTTACATGTAGTGTGTTAGCTAGTTTGTTTTATAAAACAGGTAAATTAGAGTATTATTATTCAAATGCTGAGGTTTTTTTTGCAAAATTGAAAGTCGTAGCTGAATTGAATCAAATCAAACCCGCGAAAGTCTTTGAAGAATATTTTTGGGAAACACAAGAATTGACCCATGACTACGCGTTTAAACATAATTTGACTTGTAAAATGAGAAATGAGGAGAAAGCCTTTTTTGGACATGGTAGAGGATAGGAAAGCCAATATTAAAGAAAAGAAAAAGAAAATAAATCTAAATCTACAATGTGGACATTTGAAGATGATAATATAGAGGGACATATTGTGAATGTGGCTATAAATATAGATACACCAGAATTAGGGAAGCTATGTATTCGAAGAGACAACACTGTGTATGATAATTAATTTGTGGGAGCAAGTCAATGTGAAGATACATATATTTTAAAAGGGGGTTGGGGATTTAAAGGAGGTAATGATCCAGTTTTTCCCGGTATATACTTCCTGTGTGGGAACGAAGCTTATTATAGATTGCCTGATTATTAGTATGGGTCCTGCTATATAGGCCTGGTCTTTCCTAAAATTTTCCACGTAGATAGAGGAACTAATGGAATGCATGAGATAGGTAAACCTTTAAGCCATAGAAGAAGGGAGAGTGTGATAGAAATAATAGGTGATGTTTTTGGAGCATTAATACCAGCAGTGGGTGTATCTTTTAATGCAAACAGAATTGCGAAGTTGTCAACGATAGTAGATCATTTATCAACAGATACTGCAGGGGATTTTTAATGGTAAACACAGAAATGGTGGCTATGAGAGCTATGGTGATGCAAAATTGACTTGCTCTTGATACAGTTTTGGCAAAAGAGGGAGGAGTCTGTGGAATTTTGAAGGTACAGCACTGTTGTACCTATATTCCTGCCAAAAGTCAAAACATTGAATGGTATATTACAAACCTTACAGAATTGCATAAAGAAATTATACCACTGGAGGTTGATGGTGTTCGTGAGAAACTTGGTAGGAATTTTTCAGCTGTTAAGAAATGGTTTTATGAAATAGGTAGATCAATAATAGGGACAGTATTAATTCCAATAACTATAAAAATAGTGATATTCTTAGTCTTAAGATTAGGTTGTAAACTTAGAAAAAGAAGAAATCTTAAAAAGTCTATAAAAAAGGAAGTTGAAGAAAGAAAAGAAAGAGAACGTGAAAGGGGGATATTGAAATGGAAGAGTTTAAAGAGAAACTTTATCAAGACCGAAAGAAAATAGAAGATACTAGAGTATAAACCATACTATTTGAAAAGAATTTGAAACATGTTTTGAAAAATTATGAAAATGTTGGGTGTTATTTGGTGATAAATCACCAAGGGGGGAATTGATGGAGCGAGGGTGAAAACAAAAATGTTTGTATACCCCTCGTGAAGTCACCTTCCCATAACTGTAATATGTATTAATCGTGAGGTTTTAAAATTAACCAACTTAGAATAGAAAGCATACAGAAAAACACCCTCCCCGAGCACTAAAATATCAATAAAAATTAAATTGTCCATATATTTATTCTTCTTCCAATCCGAAAATATTCTTCAATTGGTACAGTTCATATAATCCGTGTAGTCATAGTTTGTATTATTCATCCATCATAACACAATTCCAAAGCAGCAGCAGCCAACACGTGTTTCGTCGTGCTATATTCAAGCACTCAGACTTCTTCAGGGCTGATATAAATTTCTCAAGTGGCCAATATATCTGTCATAAACAATAAATTCCACGTCAAAAAATAGTTCCTGTTCTGAAAAGACAATTCCTGCTTATGCGTCCAAGTACATCATATAATGATATTCGAGAGTCTTACATTAGTCCCATTCGTTTCCTAATTCTCAAGGAGGAATTGCTCTCAATTGTAGAATTCACGAGTACGTGATCCCGTACGGCCGCAATCAATGTTCTAATCACGGCGAGTGCTCGGGGAGTGTGTTTTTCTGTATGCTATCTACACAAGTGGATTGTGGTGGTGTTGTTTGATGACTAATCCTTCTTTCCCTGGAGCACCGACTAAGATTTGTGTTTCAACTACTGACCCTGATTGATTCGTTTGTTGAGCGCCTTTATTTGCTAACCTGGGGACCAAGTATTCAGATTCTAGAATAGAAAGCACACACACAAATACACGTGGGATACTAATATGCTTGTGTTGCAAACCGTAATCCATTAATTACGTGAAACTGTCTTTCTAATATAGTGTGGAAATGCTTTAATCTAATGAAAGGCTATGCATGTATGCTTTCTAAATGTATAATTGTGGCAGAAATGATGGAGAATAGTAAGAAAACAACGCATATATGTGGCCTTAAGCTAGGTAACCACTAACAGGGTAAAGGTAGAATGGGGTAGGTAAACAGAAGGGTTTAATTTCAAAATTAATGTTTAATTGTGTTTGTTTCCATGATAGTTCCCGTTATGGCCCATGTGGCCTAGTAAAACATGGAGGGTTTGCGAGACTCCAAAAGAATATCTTTCTACGCATGCGCGACTGTGCTCGAGAGATGTGCAAGCAGCCTGTGCCTGTGCGGCTGGTGTCAAGGTCAGCGTGGCCTGAAGAGCAGAATGGTGCCAAGTTAAGATGTCCGTGTCGTGAGCATGATAAAGTACATAGAAGTGACACGTTAAAGGACAAAGGTGAAAGAATGTAATAACAAACAATCAAAACCTTATTGTGTATGGAGCTATGACTAGGCGAAAATATGGACAATGAGGAGATGAGGTTATCCTCATTCACCCCTTGAATGGACCAATGAGAATTGAATGCGGACCCTAAAAGTTTTCAATTTTAGTTAGATAGTGAGAAAGGGTATAAAAGAGGTCGTTTGGAGGAGAGAAAAAAAGCTTGCTTTTGAATTACTTTTCGCACCACAACATGCTGTCGGACTGATCAATTTTTCCTTGGTGCAAAGACTATAAACTTTTTCCTGACTTTAACTTTTGATGGGGACGGAGTCCTGATGGGAGGTGAACATCGAGAAAGAATAGAGAGGCTGTTTTTGGGAACTCTTCTGCTTTAACCCTGATTCTATTGCTGAAGAAGATTGGTAATATGTCTTTGGCTTATTTTCCTGAACTATTCTGCTAATAAATGTAAACTGTTTGATTCTAAATTTCTCTTTCTTTTGGTTAATTAATAAAATGTTTAATTGAATTTGAACTAAGAACTTAATAAAATAAGGTCATGCTAGGAGATTTAGAAATTTTAAATAAAAATTAAATACATGGAGAATTAAGCTGGTCTTGTTGTCCATTAGTTAACTTTTACTAGCTGATCCCTTGACCAAACAGTGGGATGTATTTATTGTTTTCTAGAGAATTAAAACCATGGTAAGATCTAATAAACTGCAGATGTGTATATAATGTATACAATTTATATTAACTAGAAGAAGTAGGACACTCCCCTATTCCAGCAACTCATCCTCTGGATTTCACTGACCTTGGGAGCAGGGTGTTTTTTGAGAATGAGTGACTTGCGGTGTAATGGGCCCTACCGACGAGTAAAGTGTGATAGCTCCTAGGATATATAGTGATGGTTTGAAAGCTTGTTTCAGAGCAGCGCTGGATCAGGTTGCAGAACCCCAGTTTGAACTTTGCTCTCCCACCTGTTTTTAATCGATCGCACTGCTATTCATCACAGCTCGCTCATGCCCCTGGAACTGCTCAACTCATGGCGGGCTAGTTAAACAACAGCAAAGTGCGTCTGCGCAGCTTTGCTACACAGAGGTAGGTGAGCCCACCTTGTTTCTAATATGCTTGTATCAGCTCAGTGTGCTGCTTTTAGGAGGTGCCTGGATCCTTTGGGGCCACTAACCTTGAATGGACTTGTCTCACTTTTACACATTTTATGATTTACCTTACTCTCCTTTGTATTCATTTACATTTAATTTACCAGTAAGCCTTAGTCACAGGGGAGCCTGCGACTAAGGAAGGGGTTGCTGGACCCCAGTTTGAACTTTGTTCTGCTAACTGTTTTCGATCGATCGTGCTGCAATTCATCACAGCTTGGCTGCGCCTCTGGACACGCCCATCTCATAATGGGCTATTTGAACAACAGCAAAGCCCATGCGCACTGCTGGCACAATCAGCAGGTGCTCTGCTAGTGTGCCGAAGGCGTACCAAAGGCAAGCTTATCTTTGCCTAGACCAGACGACTTCAAACTGTGGGGCGCGACCCCCAGGGGGGTCGTGGAGTTCTAGGAAGGGGGTCACAGATTCCCCAGCTTTACTTGTCCCTGCAAAAAGACAGCTGGGATCGCTAATTGAGATTGTTATCAGCTGCTTGCCTGAATGAAAGGCAAATGCGCCTTATCAGTTAATCTGCAAGTGATGCTTGGGAGCAGTTCTATTTCTTTGTGAAGACAGAAGGTGTGTTTTATTGAGTAGAAGTGCAAAGAGTTTAACAACTGGGCTGGGAAGTTCTTGCTTTATATTTTAATGCATTTACACAGCCCTTAGTGCCCCTAAAGAGGTGGTGAAGGGACAGTTATATAGAGAAAACTGCATTACATACACTCTGGGATTATTAAAACCTACATTTTGAAAGCATAATTTTATCTTAAAACTACTTGGAGGTTTTGCAGCATTCTATCTTACCAAGTATGTAATGCAAGTATAAAAAATGGACTTACATATTTACAGTGCTTTCCGTCACAGGCTGTGACTTAATACCACTAAAAATACACATCACTATTCTCCACTGCACCAATCAAGATTTAATTCTATGGTTCTCTGGTTACACACAAACCTCTGCAGTGCATTAACTATTTGAAATGTTATAATGTACTACAGTGCATTTTCCACTGAGCAATAACTTTTTTATATTTATTTTTGATTTACACTGCCCATTATTTTATATGTAGATACCTGAAGGTGAAGACCTTAAACGTACAGAATATTTTGGGCTTATGTATGAGAGACTTGCATCCCCAAAGCATGCCTTTTTTTGATGCTCCTGTGGCGCAAGAATCTCAATCATACCTATGTGGCAGTGCAAAATCACCCTGCATGGCTTTGCATTGCCTCATAGGTATGGAGTAAGACATTGCAGCGCAAGTCACTGCGTTGCCGTACTCTGCATCAAGGAGGTGTTCCATGGGCTTTGCGTGGGGTTCCCACGCAAAGCCCATGGATTTTGATGCTGCCCCCTATTTACAAAATCATGTAAACCTGTGGAAGCTCCAAAAACGGATGCCTATCTAGTAGAAGCATAACGAGGAGAAAGGTTTTCATTTCTCCTTGTGTTTAATCTTTCCATGTGTACTGCATTCTGCAGCTCGTATAGAAATAGGAAAACACCCCTCTGGATTGTTTTGGTGAAGGAATGTGCCTCTTCCCGTTCAAAAACAATCCTGCTACGTTGGTGCTAGGCAGCAATTTGTGATGGGAAAAGGACTGGAATCACCGTATTTCATAAGAAGGTCAAAAAGGAAAAAACCACGGGAAACATGCCAAAGGATGCCAGGTCTAACAGGGGCATTAATGGTTGTCGATAGATGCTGTTGATGAGAACCTGTTTCTAGAAAATTTTGTCAGAGGGGGACCTTATGCCTAAAAAGGTTTGACAAGGGGGTCTCGACATCAAGAAGTTTGAAGACCACTGGCCTAGACTGTGACTGGGGCCCATCACTCTGCTCAATTTTTCTCCCATCTGCAGCAACGAATAGTTTACTCTAAATAAGACCTGCTTGCTTTTCAAGTAAGTAAAAAACCAGGTTGCATTACATTTACTCCTGATTTAGAACTGAAGGCTAACACCTGCATTGCGATGTTAACTACTTAAATGCCAAAGGTATAGACCAACGAATCAGCCTAGATCACCGATTTGACAGACAATTACCCGGCATGCCCTGATATTCAATGCGTGCCAATAAATGCCGGATCCCTGGTCAAACACACCTTTGAATTTGCCAATTTCTTAGATGGACACCATATTTATATGGCATTTGTTACTGAAGGATGGAGTGATGCCACATCTGGTCCAGATATGGTCATAGCCACTTTCCCAGGCTACATGATTCACAGATTAGAGAGACTGCATAGGAGGGAAGGCGGATTGGCGATTATCTTGAAAAATAAGTTTGCCATCATGCTCATCAGTTACCTTACAGGGCTGTGAGGCATTTCTTTTTAACATTGAACTTACAAAGAATCAATCCTTTAATGGCCTCCTTGTGTACCGCCCACCGGGAACGAAATCTAACTTCTCTCGAAACATCAATACCTTACTAGAAACATACAGCCTAAAATTTTTTTTTTACCAGTTTAGGAGATTTCAACTTTCACTTAGATAAGATCTCTGATAAAGACACCAAGGAACATTTAGACATTATGTCTTGTTTTGACCTACAAGTACTGAGAGGAAGGGGTCCCAGTGTCTGTGTGAATTAATTTTGTACACTCAAACCAAATGATGAACAAATAAGTTAGGTCCACATTGTTTTAATCACAACGGGACTCAGTATATCAAATATACACAAGAATAAATCATTAAGTACAATCGGTTGTACAGTGCCCCGGGGGGGGGGGGGAAAGGGGAGTGGTGAGTGATCAAGTGAGGATCAGGTAGTGAAATAACGTGAGTGACAGTAAAATCAATGAATCAAGAAGAAACTGTATTCGTGAATCAACTACAGTAAGGAAGACATAAAGTTCATAGCAATTGGTTCAGGAAATCATACTTCACATTTGACAATCAATGAAATTAGTAGTGGCGTGAAGTTGATGGATCAATGGGCAGTTGTCGACGTTTCGACCCTCTAAATAGTGCAGGGTTGATTGTGCCCTTGCTGAGGGGTCTTCATCAGGACTGGACAGGGGGGCAAGCAACCTAGTTAAGTATATATAATACAGAAATTGAGTTTGTAAGGCAGTGGGAGTTACTCAAATGATCAACAGTTGGCGCACACTTGAGGAAGCAAGACAATTAATCTAAGAAATGGTCCTTTAGTGCTCATATAGAAAATTAAGGACTGGGGGGAGAACCCGAAGTGAACTAATCAGCATGCAATAATACGTAGGCAGGGTAGATCATAGAGTTAAATTAAATGGGTGTGACCCAAGAGTGGTGATATAAAGGACAAAAGGCGGTCACAATAGTGTACCAGAGCGCGTGGAGCTGAATGCCAGCCCGGGGGTGGCGGCGTCAGGTGAGACACTGGTACTTGAAATACACAAAAGTACCTGAATATGACATGAAATAAGTTGAAGTCATACGTCGTCAGATACTTGGATCAAATCCGGAGGACGGTAACTGCGGGGGAGCAATTAAATGGCAGTGTAGTGGTTATCAATGTGTGGGCGTGGGGTTAGACCCGCGGGGGTAACACAATAATGGACTTACCCCACAGTCGTAGTCAATTGCCGCACGTGGTGGCAGCAGATAGTGAATCAAGTAATTTGGAAAGCTGTGGGCACAAGAGTGATGGAGAGCGCAATCAAAATATGTGGCAACTTAGAGGTTCAAGATGCTGCTCGGTAGGAAAACCATGTGATGGCTTACCCAGTGTATGGAGTATCGTCGTGGACCGACCAAATTGATCGGAAGTCCGGGAGTTTCTAAAAGCAATTACGAGAGCATATCACTAGACTGCACTGCAAAATCGCGGGGAGACAGCTCGTCTGTAAGCAAGCAGAGCGCGTCTGTCTACTTACTTGCGGTGTGCAGAGTCAATCGTGCATCGGACGCCACTCGGGTGCGGAATGGCGGACCGTTGTTCCTGTTTGTATTGTCACCATGGAGATTGTACCATGTGACGCCTCCAAGTCCGGCGGGCATAGAAAAAAGACTATGCGGTCGCGGAATTGAGCAAGGGACAATTGTATTAGAAACGGGATGTGATTCCTAATAGGAGAATTAATATTGGATGAAATTGAAAGAGAAAATAAAAATAATAATAAAATTAATCAGATGAAGACAAGGTCGTGTATAAAGACTCATGAAAAAGGGCTCGACTGGAGACAGTCATGGCTGTCGAGTATCACACTATACATTCAATTACCATTGAACTGGTACATGATTTATGTGAATGTAACAAGATTGTTGACACATGCAATAGGTAGATCAACATTATGCCCGATCAGGGTAAGTGTTAGCAATGATTGCCAAGGTATGATGGTGTACCTCCAACAGTGGGGTAAAGACCATTTTGTTGATGTTAGAAGCGAACAATCATTGGCACGTCATTGTCAGTGCGGAAAGGACCAATTCATGCCAACACTGTTATCAATGGCGCACCTCTCACAAGAGGGTGTAAGCCAGTACATTATCGAAATGCAGATACATAGAAATCTGAATGGGCATGGTCTGAAGCTACACAAGCGTTGCTAGTTGAGAAAATGAGCTATCATGTTCATTCAGCCCTGTCTCGATTGAATCAAAGAAATATATCCATTTCAGTTCCCGTGTGTTGAGGATGCCTGTGATGTTCCCGCCCCGTGGTCCCAAAGTGGCTTTCTCTATTACTACCCATTTGAGATCGTCTGGGGAATGGCCTGCAGCCTGGAAGTGGTCTACTAACGGAGCTCCTGACACCTTGCACCTGATCCTACTCATGTGCTGAAGAATCCTTGATTTGATTTTCTGCTGTGTTTGCCCAATGTAGATTTTGTCACATGGGCAGGTTATGGCATAGATTACATTAGTTGAGTTACAGTTACTGTGTGTTTTGAGCTTGATTTTGTATCGGGAGTATTGAAACTCCTTGGTTTGGATTGTATTGTCGCAGGCTTTGCAGTTGCCGCATCTAGTATGTCCAACCACGGGGGGTAGATCCCATAAGAAAGTAATGGTCTGCTCTGTCGGTGTTGGAAGTAGAGATCGTACAACAAAGTTCTGGATACTTTTAGCTTTCTTGAAAGCATGTAGTGGAGTTTCTGGTTGATTGATTTCGTCCGAGATGAGTTGCCAGTGCCGGTTGATAACACGTTTGATTTTGTTGCTTTTGGTATTGTACGTGGTAACACAGACAATTCTGTCATTGGAGTGGTCACTTTCATCCTTGACTGTGAGTAGTTCTTCTCTGGGGTAGTACCAGGCACGTTTGCGTGATTTCTTGACCAGGCGTCTCGGGTAACCGCGTTGGAGCAGACGGTTAGCGAGAGCTTCTGATTGTGTAAAGTAATTGTCTCTGCTCGAACTGTTTCTGCGAATCCGTACAAATTGTCCGAAGGGCAAGTTGTCTCGGAGTGCCCTCGGGTGGTGACTCGTATATTGCAGTAATGAATTTCTCTCAGCCGGCTTGAGGTACAGAGTGGTGTGCAGTCTGCCTGATTCCTCATAGATGGTGATATCTAGGAAATTGATGGCATGGTTGTCCGATTGTATAGTAAATTTCAGGGAGATAGATTGGTGATTCAGCCATGTGAAAAAGGTGGACAGCTGTTCCTGGTTGCCATTCCAGATTAGCAGAATATCATCTATGTATCGTACCCATAGACCCAGTTGGTCTCTGAATGGGTTCACGGGACTGAGAACAGTATCATCTTCGAATGCCGCCATGTAGAGTATTGCCACATCTGGGGCAAAAGGGGCCCCCATAGCTACTCCTGAGGTCTGGAGATAAAAATTGTTCTTGAACAAGAAGAAATTCTTGGTCATCGCGATTCTTAGCAATGCCACGATAAATTCAGATGGTACTTGGACCGAAGCTGGTCGTTGTTGTAGGCACCGTGATATAACATTGAGCGCTTCTTGTTGTGGAATACATGTGTATAATGACACCACATCACATGTGGCTAGTATTTGGAGATGGACGTCAAACGGTTGATTTTCAACGATATTGATCGTGTGCATGGTGTCTCTGAGATAAGACCGGGTAGACTCGGCCAAAGGTTTCAAAAAGAAATCAATATACTTTCCAAGGGGCTCAAGAATGGACCCACACCCCGACACAATGGGGCGGCCAGGAGGAGTATCCATACTTTTATGTATCTTAGGTAGAGTGTAGATCGTAGCCAATCTTGGATGTTTTTGATTGAGGTATTGGAACTCATTGTCGGTTAGGAAACCCTGGTCAAGACCGGCTTGGGTTAACTCAAGGATCTCTAGGGCAATCGCTCGGGAAGGATCAGAGCGCAGTAGTTGGTAACTCGTGACATCCCCCAGCTGTCGAAGAATCTCGGATTCATAGGACGAGGTATCTTAAACAACTATCGCCCCGCCTTTGTCCGCGGGTTTGATCACGACTTGGTTGTTGCGGGCTAGAGATTGGAGTGCTGCCTTTTCACGTTTGCTGATGTTGTACTTGATAAAGGATTTAGTCTGTAAAAGAGAATGGACATCTCTCCATACCACCGCTTCATAGGCTAGAATCTTATGACTCATGGTGCTGGCAAAGGGTACAAAGGTAGAGGGTGTTCTTAATCCTGTAGTTGATAAATTGATTAAAGGATCAGAGTTACGAAAGAAATATTTGAGTCTAATCTTTCGAAAAAACTTGTAGAGTTCAGTCCGTATAACAAATTCATCAGGTGTATGCGTAGGAACATAGGAGAGCCCTTTGCTCAAAACTTTCAATTCATCTTCATCGAGTAGTTGTCCAGATATATTCACAATTGGGCTGGTGGATGGGCCAATCTCTAGCACCGGTAGGTTTTGTTGCGGGTCGTTCTCTCGCCGTGTTGTTCTGTTTGGAAATGAACCTGTTTCTGTGGTTGTCCGCGTCCTCCATCCCAGGTGGTCGAATTTTGTTGAGGAGTGCGGGGTTGGCCTCTCTGCCAGTTGTTCCCTCGTCCTCGGGGAGGACGCCATGGTCCCTGTCGATTTCCTAAAAAAGGAGTCGGTTGATATTGTTGATACCCGTAGTCCTGGTAATTGTAAAAGTGGCTTGGGCCCGGTTGCTCTTGATCTCCTTCAGAGCTGTAGGACGAATCTGAAAAGGTTTGGTAATGCCGTCTGCCTCGGAAGGATCCTCTGCCTCTATTTGTAAAGCGTCCCTGATTGTCTTGGCGGTAATAGTCCTCCTGTAGGTACGGATACGTTTTTTTCTTATCGTACAGGCGTATGTCACGGGCCAATTTCTCCAATTTCCGATTTTGGGTTGTCAAATCAAAATCTAGAGGGTCGAAACGTCGACAACTGCCCATTGATCCATCAACTTCACGCCACTACTAATTTCATTGATTGTCAAATGTGAAGTATGATTTCCTGAACCAATTGCTATGAACTTTATGTCTTCCTTACTGTAGTTGATTCACGAATACAGTTTCTTCATGATTCATTGATTTTACTGTCACTCACGTTATTTCACTACCTGATCCTCACTTGATCACTCACCACTCCCCTCCCCCCCCCCCCCCCTGGGGCACTGTACAACCGATTGTACTTAATGATTTATTCTTGTGTATATTTGATATACTGAGTCCCGTTGTGATTAAAACAATGTGGACCTAACTTATTTGTTTATCATTTGGTTTGAGTGTACAAAATTAATTCACACAGACACTGGGACCCCTTCCTCTCAGTACTTGTTGCACCCAGGTCCCAGTGACTATGTTTGGGTAAACCCCCTCGTATATACCCTACTTCGAGCAGACACTAGTCTGCGAGGTTTTCTTCGTGCAATTCAATTGTCTCACAGCACACAATGGTAGAAAGAGAACTTCTCTCATATTCCGAGGATTATATAGATAAACTCTTGAAAAATCCTGACAACATTTTCTTTTCAACAAACGTTCCCACCATAGACTTCACCTTAAAGGACAAAATATCACGCTTAGAGCGACTGGAGAAAAAACTAGTCCGGGCCAGGTGGCACGGTCATCTGCTAACCAGGTATTTGAAGGAGAATATCATCCCGGTGGTCCTACAGATCAAGACGGAACCGGCCATATTCATTGAAGTACCAAAATTCAAAGAGGGATTCAGTCATATTTCCAACAACTGTTCCCGTCATTGGATGGTCCTAGGTGTAGAAACGGCCGCTGAACAAGTTCAAATTATCACGGCAGAAATCAAGACACTGAAAGCGGAGATAGCAGCAGATGCCAACTTCGCCAGCGCCAAGGACACATTAACTAACCTGGAGGCTACCCTAAAGGATTTTGATTTGACAACCCAAAATCGGAAATTGGAGAAATTGGCCCGTGACATACGCCTGTACGATAAGAAAAAAACGTATCCGTACCTACAGGAGGACTATTACCGCCAAGACAATCAGGGACGCTTTACAAATAGAGGCAGAGGATCCTTCCGAGGCAGACGGCATTACCAAACCTTTTCAGATACGTCCTACAGCTCTGAAGGAGATCAAGAGAAACCGGGCCCAAGCCACTTTTACAATTACCAGGACTACGGGTATCAACAATATCAACCGACTCCTTTTTTAGGAAATCGACAGGGACCATGGCGTCCTCCCCGAGGACGAGGGAACAACTGGCAGAAAGGCCAACCCCGCACTCCTCAACAAAATTCGACCACCTGGGATGGAGGACGCGGACAACCACAGAAACAGGTTCATTTCCAAACAGAACAACACGGCGAGAGAACGACCCGCAACAAAACCTACCGGTGGTAGAGATTGGCCCAACCACCAGCCCAATTGTGAATATATCTGGACAACTACTCGATGAAGATGAATTGAAAGTTTTGAGCAAAGGGCTCTCCTATGTTCCTACGCATACACCTGATGAATTTGTTATACGGACTGAACTCTACAAGTTTTTTCGAAAGATTAGACTCAAATATTTCTTTCGTAACTCTGATCCTTTAATCAATTTATCAACTACAGGATTAAGAACACCCTCTACCTTTGTACCCTTTGCCAGCACCATGAGTCATAAGATTCTAGCCTATGAAGCGGTGGTATGGAGAGATGTCCATTCTCTTTTACAGACTAAATCCTTTATCAAGTACAACATCAGCAAACGTGAAAAGGCAGCACTCCAATCTCTAGCCCGCAACAACCAAGTCGTGATCAAACCCGCGGACAAAGGCGGGGCGATAGTTGTTCAAGATACCTCGTCCTATGAATCCGAGATTCTTCGACAGCTAGGGGATGTCACGAGCTACCAACTACTGCGCTCTGATCCTTCCCGAGCGATTGCCCTAGAGATCCTTGAGTTAACCCAAGCCGGTCTTGACCAGGGTTTCCTAACCGACAACGAGTTCCAATACCTCAATCAAAAACATCCAAGATTGGCTACGATCTACACTCTACCTAAGATACATAAAAGTATGGATACTCCTCCTGGCCACCCCATTGTGTCGGGGTGTGGGTCCATTCTTGAGCCCCTTGGAAAGTATATTGATTTCTTTTTTAAACCTTTGGCCGAGTCTACCCGGTCTTATCTCAGAGACACCATGCACACGATCAATATCGTTGAAAATCAACCGTTTGACGTCCATCTCCAAAGACTAGCCACATGTGATGTGGTGTCATTATACACATGTATTCCACAACAAGAAGCGCTCAATGTTATATCACGGTGCCTACAACAACGACCAGCTCCGGTCCAAGTACCATCTGAATTTATCGTGGCATTGCTAAGAATCGCGATGACCAAGAATTTCTTCTTGTTCAAGAACAATTTTTATCTCCAGACCTCAGGAGTAGCTATGGGGGCCCCTTTTGCCCCAGATGTGGCAATACTCTACATGGCGGCATTCGAAGATGATACTGTTCTCAGTCCCGTGAACCCATTCAGAGACCAACTGGGTCTATGGGTACGATACATAGATGATATTCTGCTAATCTGGAATGGAAACCAGGAACAGCTGTCCACCTTTTTCACATGGCTGAATCACCAATCTATCTCCCTGAAATTTACTATACAATCGGACAACCATGCCATCAATTTCCTAGATATCACCATCTATGAGGAATCAGGCAGACTGCACACCACTCTGTACCGCAAGCCGGCTGAGAGAAATTCATTACTGCAATATACGAGTCACCACCCGAGGGCACTCCGAGACAACTTGCCCTTCGGACAATTTTTACGGATTCGCAGAAACTGTTCGAGCAGAGACAATTACTTTACACAATCAGAAGCTCTCGCTAACCGTCTGCTCCAACGCGGTTACCCGAGACGCCTGGTCAAGAAATCACGCAAACGTGCCTGGTACTACCCCAGAGAAGAACTACTCACAGTCAAGGATAAAAGTGACCACTCCAATGACAGAATTGTCTGTGTTACCACGTACAATACCAAAAGCAACAAAATCAAACGTGTTATCAACCGGCACTGGCAACTCATCTCGGACGAAATCAATCAACCAGAAACTCCACTACATGCTTTCAAGAAAGCTAAAAGTATCCAGAACTTTGTTGTACGATCTCTACTTCCAACACCGACAGAGCAGACCATTACTTCCTTATGGGATCTACCCCCCGTGGTTGGACATACTAGATGCGGCAACTGCAAAGCCTGCGACACTACAATCCAAACCAAGGAGTTTCAATACTCCCGATACAAAATCAAGCTCAAAACACACAGTAACTGTAACTCAACTAATGTAATCTATGCCATAACCTGCCCATGTGACAAAATCTACATTGGGCAAACACAGCAGAAAATCAAATCAAGGATTCTTCAGCACATGAATAGGATCAGGTGCAAGGTGTCAGGAGCTCCGTTAGTAGACCACTTCCAGGCTGCAGGCCATTCCCCAGACGATCTCAAATGGGTAGTAATAGAGAAAGCCACTTTGGGACCACGGGGCGGGAACATCACAGGCATCCTCAACACACGGGAACTGAAATGGATATATTTCTTTGATTCAATCGAGACAGGGCTGAATGAACATGATAGCTCATTTTCTCAACTAGCAACGCTTGTGTAGCTTCAGACCATGCCCATTCAGATTTCTATGTATCTTCATTTCGATAATGTACTGGCTTACACCCTCTTGTGAGAGGTGCGCCATTGATAACAGTGTTGGCATGAATTGGTCCTTTCCGCACTGACAATGACCTGCCAATGATTGTTCGCTTCTAACATCAACAAAATGGTCTTTACCCCACTGTTGGAGGTACACCATCATACCTTGGCAATCATTGCTAACACTTACCCTGATCGGGCATAATGTTGATCTACCTATTGCATGTGTCAACAATCTTGTTACATTCACATAAATCATGTACCAGTTCAATTGTAATTGAATGTATAGTGTGATACTCGACAGCCATGACTGTCTCCAGTCGAGCCCTTTTTCATGAGTCTTTATACACGACCTTGTCTTCATCTGATTAATTTTATTATTATTTTTATTTTCTCTTTCAATTTCATCCAATATTAATTCTCCTATTAGGAATCACATCCCGTTTCTAATACAATTGTCCCTTGCTCAATTCCGCGACCGCATAGTCTTTTTTCTATGCCCGCCGGACTTGGAGGCGTCACATGGTACAATCTCCATGGTGACAATACAAACAGGAACAACGGTCCGCCATTCCGCACCAGAGTGGCGTCCGATGCACGATTGACTCTGCACACCGCAAGTAAGTAGACAGACGCGCTCTGCTTGCTTACAGACGAGCTGTCTCCCCGGGATTTTGCAGTGCAGTCTAGTGATATGCTCTCGTAATTGCTTTTAGAAACTCCCGGACTTCCGATCAATTTGGCCGGTCCACGACGATACTCCATACACTGGGTAAGCCATCACATGGTTTTCCTACCGAGCAGCGTCTTGAACCTCTAAGTTGCCACATATTTTGATCGCGCTCTCCATCACTCTTGTGCCCACAGCTTTCCAAATTACTTGATTCACTATCTGCTGCCACCACGTGCGGCAATTGACTACGACTGTGGGGTAAGTCCATTATTGTGTTACCCCCGCGGGTCTAAGCCCACGCCCACACATTGATAACCACTACTTACTGACACTGCCATTTAATTGCTCCCCCGCAGTTACCGTCCTCCGGATTTGATCCAAGTATCTGACGACGTATGACTTCAACTTATTTCATGTCATATTCAGGTACTTTTGTGTATTTCAAGTACCAGTGTCTCACCTGACGCCGCCACCCCCGGGCTGGCATTCAGCTCCACGCGCTCTGTTACACCATTGTGACCGCCTTTTGTCCTTTATATCACCACTCTTGGGTCACACCCATTTAATTTAACTCTATGATCTACCCTGCCTACGTATTATTGCATGCTGATTAGTTCACTTCGGGTTCTCCCCCCAGTCCTTAAGTTTCTATATGAGCACTAAAGGACCATTTCTTAGATTAATTGTCTTGCTTCCTCAAGTATGCGCCAACTGTTGATCATTTGAGTAACTCCCACTGCCTTACAAACTCAATTTCTGTATTATATATACTTAACTAGGTTGCTTGCCCCTCTGTCCAGTCCTGATGAAGACCCCTCAGCAAGGGCACAATCAACCCTGCACTATTTAGAGGGTCAAAACGTCGACAACTGCCCATTAATCCATCAACTTCACGCCACTACTAATTTCATTGATTGTCAAATGTGAAGTATGATTTCCTGAACCAATTGCTATGCACTTTATGTCTTCCTTACTGTAGTTGATTCACGAATACAGTTTCTTCTTGATTCATTGATTTTACTGTCACTCACGTTATTTCACTACCTGATCCTCACTTGATCACTCACCACTCCCCTTTCCCCACCCCCCCCTGGGGCACTGTACAACCAATTGTACTTAATGATTTATTCTTGTGTATATTTGATATACTGAGTCCCGTTGTGATTAAAACAATGTGGACCTAACTTATTTGTTTATCATTTGGTTTGAGTGTACAAAATTAATTCACACAGACACTGGGACCCCTTCCTCTCAGTACTTGTTGCACCCAGGTCCCAGTGACTATGTTTGGGTAAACCCCCTCGTATATACCCTTGTTTTGACCTACAGCAGATCTTGGATGGACTAACTCATCTAGCTGGCCACAATCTTGATGATATATTTACCTACAACCCTAACTTAAAAGTCATTGAAGTACTTCATTTAACCTGGTCAACCATAAAGCTGTAGTGTTTCACCATTTTGATCCTTCCTAAGAGGATCTCAATCAGTGTTAGAAGTACCACTAAAACTACTCTTTCATGGCATAAACTATGTCAATCGGATCTAAGGTCCTTACTATCTGAATCATGGTTAACATTGATGGCTGATACTAACATTTCAAGACTATGAACAATGTTTGCAATCTGCAATCAACTCTCCAGTACCCATTTGACCAACCGTATCCAAGAGATTAACTCCATCAGCCTCTTAGGATAATGAAAGACTTCGAGCTGGTGAACAGCTTTGCTGAAGATAAGATAGGGTATGGAGGAAAGAATATTGTAAAGCTGAAGAAGCTGAAAATATAAAGAATGCCTGACAAAATACAAAATACTCATTATGAAGGCCAAATCAGATTTTTTTTACAAAAATTGAATCAGTGAAAAACTCTACTAAGGAGCTTTTTCTCACGGTTTTAAACCTTACTTTGATACCAGTTACAAAATTGAAGGAACACAATCAGGGTTTCTGTAGCTTGCTAGCCACTTTTTTTTAAAAAAAGGTCCAGGATATCTACAATGGATTCACAGCCCACAATTTAAATAGTTACCAAATTTCGGACACCAGGGTCTGAACTGAGAAAACTTCCCCAGATTTTAAGGAATTCCTGACTTTTACAGTGGAACAAGTGGAACAAGTGGAACAGCATATTCTTACTATAAAGTCTGGATCACCAGTTGATCCATGTCCACTATCTATTATTAAAATGGTCTTAGACATTACATTTCTAAACAGCTGACTAACATTTTTAATAATATGTTTCTAACAGGTGAAGTTCCAATGCTTTGGAAAAAGGCCTTACTCCTACCACTTATGAAAAAAGTCCAACTTAGATGCACTAGATACTATCAACTATCGCCCTATATACAGGCTTTCCTTTCCGGTCAAACTAGCTGATGAAGCTATGAATTATCAATTGACAGCATTTATCGAGTCAAACAACCTTCTAGATATGACCCAATTTGGGTTTCGAAGCGGTCACAGTACAGAAACAGCCCTCATTGTGGCTACTGAAGAAATCAGGTCTACATTAGATAAGAGCGGCAGTGCAGCCCTTATCCTATCGGACCTATCTGCGGCCTTCGATACAGTCGATCATATCTGTTTGATCGACCTGCTAAGGCAGGTGGGGATTAAGGATAGAGCCTTGGCCCTGTTTCATTCTTTTTTAACTAATATGACACAATCTGTTGCTCTTGCCAATTATGAATCTAAGCCATATACGTTGCTCTTTGGTGTGCCACAGGGCTTGTCTTTAAATCCTACACTTTTTAATATATACATTAGGCCTTTGGCTATGTTAATTAAATCATTTGGGTTTTCGTTGGTTTCTTACACCGAGATACCTAAATAGTAGTATAATTTTCTATTTCAGACTACAACATAGGTGATACCTTTCAAGATTGCATGTCTGTAGTTAGCAATTGGATGGGCAACCACTGCCTTAAATTAAACTCTTACAAAACAGATGTGATGCTGATCGGGCATGGCACCTTCTTCTGGCCATCAAAAACCAGAATTTTAGGAGGGTCAAGGGAATATTTTTAACGACCTACCATTTCATTTCCCAACATCAAAGACAAAATCCAAACACAAAAGGAAATGATCGGTCAAATGTGTGTTGCTGTACTAGAAACTATAGAAAACTAGAGTATGTGAATAGTGAAGAGTATTACAGCTGACTGAGATATTCCCATCAGACCACCCTTCTGGCGGAGTTTCATCATATGGGATGTTTGTTAGTACATCCAACCAGCCGCCCAACCCATCAAAAGATGGTGCGGATATGGATGTGGGATTGAAATCTCTAGCCAAGCTGTTACTCAAGAAATGGTCTAGTGGGTGTGTAGTGCAGTGCTGTGGTGAAAAATTAAAATTACCGACTTAGACAAAAATAGATTTAATGGAAATGTCTAAGCGTTAAGCATAAAAACACGCCTGGTAGTGAATTTATAACTACGCTATGGCGATGTGCAGGATTTCAACATGTTTCAGCCAAACAAGATACTATCCGGCTTTCATCAGGACCTAGTTTGGTAAGCTACTGCCACTGTATAAACGTGAGTGCAATAAAGAGTAACAAATATATTTAAATAATAAAAGTGCATATATCTACCAGGAACCTGGAGCCCCAGTGTTCACAATGGAGATGTACATAGTTTCTCAAACCTATTGAAAAACAACAATAACAGTATTCACATGTATTTCCAATTATTCACAAGGAACTGTACAGACAACACACAAAGCATAAGAATTATTGTACTTAGCTTATTAAATGAGTGTATTAGCTCTTACACACAACTGCTTTTATCAAATGGACCACTTGTGTGTACTCACCGCACTCTGCGTGGGAGATGACCTCACCTCACCCGGCAGCCGCTCGGGAAATATGAGGCCCCGCTCTAAGGTGCAAAAGGAAAAAAGGCATAAATCTCAAAGTTATATGCCCTGCCTACTGGCTCTGGCATCCTATTACTATCAATCCTCCTGTGGACACAGTGAGTCTGAACTATAGCAAAACATCAGGGAGAAGCTTAATGGTTACCCCATGTTCTCTGAGGTAAAAGAATTAAAAATTGGGAGTTGGTTTCAAGAAAGTTGCCCAAAAGATTCCAGGGAGGAGTCCTTACCTGTCCGTCGGTACCTCTCTCTGTCATCCGAGAGGGAGTGGAGGTACCGACTGGGACCGGACTCCTCCCTTTTATATCAGCGGTGATTGGATAATTAGGCTGATAAAATACCAATTACCCGCCAAAAGTCAGGGTTGTATGGGCGCCGATGAAAAGGCGCATGTAGGCGATTGCCGTTAAACCAAACTATCAGTAAAGCGGACTTGCGCGATAGTAAATTCGAGCCGCAGCATTAGCGTTGATCTGGCGCGCATGCGTGCTCGAAATGAAGAAGCCCCGTACTCCAACGGGACGCGCATGGTATTTTCGCACATGCGCATGGAAAATATACTAGCCCACTATGTGTAAGGTTCGCTCGTTAGACGGCGCCTTTAGAAAGGAAACGCACACTATTTACTCGCGCACGCGCCCAAAGAAATGGATATTTCGGCTATGTTTTAAGACAGCTAGTCTCTCAAAAAAAGCTGCAAAACACAAGATTCCTTTGTCAAACTGTGATTTGACAAAAGGGACTTGACAGAAGTAAATAAAAGGTTGCAAACTCAGGAACCATCAATGTTATGATGAGCCCGAATGGGTATTTTAGCAAAGTGTAGAGGTAAGCACACATAATACATTACAATAATAGTCATGTGCATAATCTTACTATGTATTCATCTCAGATAAAATGAACAAAAAGTATTAGGGTTCGAATTTACTGAGATATGTTCATATTTCTGTATGTTGTAGCTACACATATTTATGCTGTTCTTTTTAAATACTCCCCATCTGTAAAAAGATACCCGGATATGCGCTCAGATACGATCATATAGAGATCCAGTGGATTGAATCATTCAATCCTCTACTGTCGCTACGGAGACTTGGTCACTTCGTAGACACACTAATTGTAACACTGAAGGCGTTATATATATGATCACCTGTCCTTGTTTGCTAAGGTATATTGGTCACACTACGCGTAAGATGAAGGTTCGCATTAGCGAACATAAAAGCACCATTCGTTGCGAGAAACAGTCGACTCGTCTTACCAACCACTTTTTGGAAATGAAGCACAAAGCAGAAGATCTGAAATGGGTAATCTTAGAACATCCCTATATTCCGCCCCATATCAGCGACAAGTCTAAATTTCTTTTCATTAAGGAGCAAAAATGGATATTCAAGCTCCGTAGCGACAGTAGAGGATTGAATGATTCAATCCCCTGGATCTCTATATGATCGTATCTGAGCGCATATCCGGGTATCTTTTTACAGATGGGGAATATTTAAAAAGAACAACATAAATATGTGTAGCTACAACATACAGAAATATGAACATATCTCAGTAAATTCGAACCCTAATACTTTTTGTTAATTTTATCTGAGATGAATACATAGTAAGATTATGCACATGACTATTATTGTAATGTATTATGTGCGCTTACCTCTACACCTTGCTAAAATACCCATTCGGGCTCATCATAACATTGATGGTTCTTGAGTTTGCAACCCTTTTGTCAAATCACAGTTGGACAAAGGAATCTTGTGTTTTGCAGCTTTTTTTGAGAGACTAGCTGTCTTGAAACATAGCCGAAATATCCATTTCTTTGGGCGCGTGCGCGAGTAAATAGTGTGCGTTTCCTTTCTAAAGGCTCCGTCTAACGAGCGAACCTTACACATAGTGGGCTAGTATATTTTCCATGCGCATGCGTGAAAATACCATGCGCGTCCCGTTGTAGTACGGGGCTTCTTCATTTCGAGCACGGATGCGCGCCAGATCAACGCTAATGCTGCGGCTCGAATTTACTATCGCGCAAGTCCGCTTTACTGATAGTTCGGTTTAACGGCAATCGCCTACATGCGCCTTTTCATCGGCGCCCATACAACCCTGACTTTTGGCGGGTAATTGGTATTTTATCAGCCTAATTATCCAATCACCGCTGATATAAAAGGGAGGATTCCGGTCCCAGTCGGTACCTCCACTCCCTCTCGGATGACAGAGAGAGGTACCGACGGACAGGTAAGGTCTCCTCCCTGGAATCTTTTGGGCAACTTTCTTGAAACCAACTCCCAATTTTTAATTCTTTTACCTCAGAGAACATGGGGTAACCATTAAGCTTCTCCCTGATGTTTTGCTATAGTTCAGACTCACTGTGTCCACAGGAGGATTGATAGTAATAGGATGCCAGAGCCAGTAGGCAGGGCATATAACTTTGAGATTTATGCCTTTTTTCCTTTTGCACCTTAGAGCGGGGCCTCATATTTCCCGAGCGGCTGCCGGGTGAGGTGAGGTCATCTCCCACGCAGAGCGCGGTGAGTACACACAAGTGGTCCATTTGATAAAAGCAGTTGTGTGTAAGAGCTAATACACTCATTTAATAAGCTAAGTACAATAATTCTTATGCTTTGTGTGTTGTCTGTACAGTTCCTTGTGAATAATTGGATATAAATGTGAATACTGTTATTATCGTTGTTTTTCAATAGGTTTGAGAAACTATGTACATCTCCATTGTGAACACTGGGGCTCCAGGTTCCTGGTAGATATATGCACTTTTATTATTTAAATATGTTTGTTACTCTTTATTGCACTCACGTTTATACAGTGGCAGTAGCTTACCAAACTAGGTCCTGATGAAAGCCGGATAGTATCTTGTTTGGCTGAAACATGTTGACCTCCTGCACATCGCCATAGCGTAGTTATAAATTCACTACCAGGCGTGTTTTTATGCTGAACACTTAGACATTTCCATTAAATCTATTTTTGTCTAAGTCTTTAATTTTAATTTTTCACCACAGCACTGCACTACACACCCACTAGACCATTTCTTGAGTAACAGCTTGGCTAGAGATTTCAATCCCACATCCATATCCGCACCATCTTTTGATGGGTTGGGCGGCTGGTTGGATGTACTAACAAACATCCCATATGATGAAACTCCGCCAGAAGGGTGGTCTGATGGGAATATCTCAGTCAGCTGTAATACTCTTCACTATTCACATACTCTAGTTTTCTATAGTTTCTAGTACAGCAACACACATTTGACCGATCATTTCCTTTTGTGTTTGGATTTTGACCTTCTTCTGGCCCCCATCTTGGTGGCCATATAAAAATTTCCCTCATAGACCATCATTATCGAGTGCCGAGTCTCATGCTTTGCATTGAGATTCTGTTGTTGGCACAAACTCTACCGTGTACAGATATTGTATGATTGGAGTTGATGTGAGATTGGATGAAGTGGTATGATTGAAGTATGATTGTGTTTGTTTTTGTTTAATTTAAACCAGGGGTGTTTTGCTACATATGTTTGTTATGCAATTTAATGTCACATTTGATTCGCAATGATCATGGTTTAAAAAGAAATGTACCAAATATTGTATATACTAAGGATTATTTATGATGTTGTTTTTACTGAACACTCAAAGAAATAATATGATAAATAGAGAAAAATTATTTTTGATAAAAAGAAATGAAATGTTTTGATATAATAAAAAAAAATGTTAAAAAAAATTATGAGATGATGTTTTTTGTCACTGACGTACTTTTGAAGTGAACTAAAAAATACAATAACTATGTCGGATGTAAAGGTATGATGGTCTATGAGGGAAAATGTTATATGGTTGTATGCATTTTTTTCCCCTCTTTTCCCTGACCTAGAATTACTATAGAAGGGGTCCCCTTATTCTTGCTTTTGCTTCCCCATCTTGGTGGCCACAAGAATCGGAGACTGTGCTGGTGATTGCACCATATTCTTATCTCATTTAATCAGATCTTACAATTTATAAGAATCCTCGGCTGACTGGACCTTTTTATCTGCTGAGAAGTGTAAAGGGGAGAAAACCAATACATCCACCACCATCAGTAGATACTAATCAATTCAGACTTGGATAGGATAACTGACTCCGACTTACAATTTAGGGTTTTTTATTACAAAGCAAAAATAACTGAACATACAAACACCTCATAATGAAATTGAAAAAATACATGGGCACTAGTACAAAATTCATTCTATGGACCACCAACCTAATTCGGTGCAACGTGAAAAAAATAAGCAAATCCAAAAAGATTAAACAAGCAACAATTGCTCCAATATCCAAATTAGTCTTCATCATTTTTACATTTTCATTAGTCTTCATCATTTTTCTACATAACATCTCCTAGGCAAGATCGAGAAAAGGTGTCAGCTCGTGAAGACTTCCTAAGAAGTATTCTCGCTAGGCAAAAACTAAGGGGCAGATTTACGAGTTCTGGTGCATCTCTGCAAATCAGCAGGGATGTGCCAGAACAGATGCGAAACACAATTCCCTCCCTGCGCCACCACAAATGCATCGCATTTACAATGTGGCAAACCGTGGCGCAAAGATAGGGCGATGTGTGTTGCATCCTGTGGCATAACGGCGGCGCATTGCTGGAGTGGCGCATTGCTGGAGTGGCGCATTGCTGGAGTCTTGTCGCAAGTGCGACGCGGCTCCAGCAATGCTCAGGGGCGCCCTATGCCTAACATCCTGCGTCACTCCTTACGCCTGCTTCAAGCAGGCACAGGGTATTGACGAAGCATGGACGTAAAAGTGACTCAGTGAAATCTTGTAGATTTCACTGAATTACTTTTATGAGGCGTTGCTACGACGGCCACCCTGCGCCGGAACACCCACATGAAACCTAACGCAGGTTTCATGTAGAGCAGGGCTTTACAACATGACGCATCTCCCTAGATGTGTCACGTTGTAAATATGGTGCAACGTGGCGCATGGTTTATGCCGCCGCTGCATCACAGAAGTGGCGCAACAGCAGTGTAAATATGGCGCATGGAGCTTGTAAAGCTGCCCCTAAGTCTTCATCCTAAGAATCAATCCCTTCTCTTATCCTCCTAACAGCTCTCTGCTCTCGTCTACCCTCTCTGCCTCGTCCCCCCTCACATCTGCCCTCTCTTCCCTTGGGGCACTGGCCCTAATACAAAATGGATCATACAGAAGACACACCTCTGTACCACCTCCCTTGGCGGGACATCTTCTGCAGGTAATTTTCCTCAAACTTGTATTTCGTCCAAGAACGGTTGAGTTGTCCTTGGGTCTCTGGCTTCTCTAGCAAGCTCCCAATTATCAGAATTCCAATGTAACATTGTAACAGGTCTCCTCCATACCTAACTCCTAAAACAAAGAGCATCCGTCTAACTAACGAGGAAAAGGTCCTTCCACCTGCAATGGAAAGCATGTGAACGAATTAACCTTGCACAAACAAATCTGCTGACTACCTTGAACTGAGAGCCTTCCCAAGGAAAATATATTTCAGGCCCACTCAATGTAGCTAACATAAGACATCACGAACAGGTCTCTCATAGTAAAATGTGAACATTCATTTAGGCCTTTACATACCTAAACTATACGCATTAATAAGATTACTCTTATAAGCTTTGCATTTTTTCACCTTAGGGTACATTTAGTCATCTCTACACGTGCAGACTTTTATAGTGCACATTTAAATCTAATGCATTACATTACACACAAACTGATTCATGCAGCACTTGCAATAGGCAGTTACATTTAAATGTTGTTTTACCCTTTCTACCAACATGAACTAATTTTCATTGTTCATTATTACGGCCACATTTTCTAATGATTAATACTTAGTTTAACGCAGAATTACATGTGGGTGGGGAATACCAGTGATTATGATGCACCCCTACAATTTTCAGAATATCATGACACTTTATCACTGGTTCCCACGAAAAAAATGTAAAATGTGGGCTTCATTCTGGATAATAGACTCACTTATAAGAATCAGTTGCCCAATGTCATCTCCTCCTCCTAAAAAATATTTCTCACTTAATCCCTTTTGAGCTATTAAAGGCAGAAATCATTGCATTAATCATTTCCCGTATTAACTATTGTAACCGCCTGTATCAAAATCTACAAAAGGGACTTTTAACTAAACTACAAATGGTGCAAAACTCAGCTGCCAAGATGTTGCCGAACCTCCATAAATTCCATTCTGCGACTCAGGCTCTCAATGAATTACACTGGCCCCCTGTGAAAAAATGTGCTATTTCTAAAGCCTTATGCATAGCATTCAGATCCTTAAATGGGTCAGGTCCAGACCACCTAAAGAATAATTTAGGTGCTCTTCTCCAAGAAGAGCTCTTCACTCAAGTACTGAAATCTCCCACAAATTTGTCTCTTGGGGTGGCAGCAACTTCATTAGAGGCACAGTCTTACACTGGAATATCATCCCCGTAGTATTAAATCTCCATCGACTCTCATGACTTTTAGGAAATCTTTAAAGACATGGTTTTAGAGAAAATTAATCAGGGCCTGACTCAGGATCAGAAGCTAGCGCCAAGATGCCTCCGGTCACATGAGCGCTTTACAAAAGTTCAGATCAATTCAAATCACTCTCTCTAGGTGTTGTCCCTCAATATGCCAAACCTCTTTTTAATCAGTTTCCTACCAAATATTGGTGTTTTGGTTTTTATTAGGTTGGTCTTAATGACATTTTCTGTACAGTAGCAGGTGAGGGTGTTGAGTGATCTCTGTAAGCCAACTTGGATGCTATCTAGAATGATTTTGTCATCTGCATATTGAAGTATTTGAACTTTCCGGTTGGCCGAGTGCTGGGGGCATGATCTTCGACTGACCAGGTTTCTTTCCAGGTCTGCCATATAAAGGTTAAAGAGCAGGGGGTCAAGAAGGCATCCTTGTTTCTAGGCCTTTCTGGCAATTTTTCTCAACTAAACCATTCACTTGTAAATTTAATCTTTACCCATGTCTCGCTGTACAGCGACTCAATTGCTTTAAATAACGGGGGCAAATCCCCTTATCTTTGCTCACAGACTGCTTCTTGGAATGTTATCAAAGGCGTTCGTAAAGTCGATGAATGTCGCATAGAGTGGCAAAGATTTTCATCAAGAGGTATCTTATATTACATAAGACAAAGTGAGCCAGTTGTCTTCAATGTTACAGTTTTTTAAAACCCAGATAGGAACCATGGGTTCATTTGTTTCTCAGTTTCCCAGGTTAGAGCGGTGGGGCAGGGGTAGGGGTGGGAGGTAGGCAAGTCGACATACGATGAGGAGTGAAACTTAAATTAAAAAAAAGAATATTAAGGTTTTCTTTTTTCTTATTTAAGTTTGCCTTGTCGTCGTATGTCGACTCCCCCCACCCACCCGCTGCTCTTACCTGCTTGGGCCACGCCTGCAGAAGCCCAGGCTTCCAGTTCGTGATTTAGTAATCAGGCATAGCATTTAGCCTCTATGTCGATTAGTGCTACTTTGGGATAATTTCCCGGGGAAAGCCAGCTCCCTTTCGTATATTGGTACCAGAATGGACCTACGCCAGCTATCAGGAACAGTACTTGTGGGTAAACACTTTGCGTAAACAAGTGTTAGGATCAGCTCCCAAATAGAGTGGTCTGATTTAAGAATAGTGGCAGGCAAACCATTTGACCCCTGGGTGCCAACCCCTCTTAGTTTGGTTAGCATTTTGTTGACTTCTATTTGGAGAGCCACTGGATGCTTGTTTCTGTGTATGCTTCATCTCTTACTGATGTCTCTTCCCTTTCCGATGTCAAATATGGGTTCTCACTAGCTGAGAGACCCACTAATATTGGAATACCCTCTGATATATCTGTAAGCTGGTCATTCTTCTCCCTCAGCTCTAATGGTTTCCGTGACCATGTATTCTCTCCCCTTACCTGTTTGTGGTAATGACCTTATTGCTGAAGGTGCGATGTCTAGGCTATATTACTGTTCAATATATTCTGTTGACTGCTTTGAAGAAATCTTTCAATTGGTGTTTTTTTTTGCCACAGGTGCCTGCAGTTACTAAACTTTTAACAACTTTGAGTGTGACTGATAGGTCTTCTAAGGAGAGGCAAAAAATCCACAGGACCGAAATCCACCCTTATTCAGCTAGTCATCGTTTTTAAAGTAAAAAATGTATCTCTTACCTGGGTCTCCCAGTACACTTCGATAATTAAACTCAATAAGCAGTTAGCAGTCTCGCAGGAAAAATGGAGCATTTGAGATCACCTACATAACTACATATCTACATGTATAAATAATAGTAAAACGCTGGTTTTCAGAAGATTTAAAACTAAAAAAACTTGCCCTACGCCTTGCTGAACGTAGCTGGAGACGTAATTACTCTCCAGAAAAAAAAGATATAAATCAAACCCAGCTCAAGCTATATAAAAGCCCTATTTTACAAAACAAGGCAACCTATTTTTCTAACAAAATATTGAGTTCCACAAACAAATTTAAAGAAATCTTTGCAATTGTTGCTGAGCTATCTAATCCTGGTAGAGTCACGGTGAAACCATCCCCCATTCGAGCACTACGTGACTCACTAAACACTTTTTTCGTGGAAAAAATCATTACCATCAATACCAGTATTCCTGTTAACTCCCCTAAGTAGCCCACCCAACCATGCTCAAGAACTCTCATTCCCTGGAGCAGTTTTCTACCATCAACAGAGAAGTTTTTTGAAACTTCTAAAGGAGGTGGGATCTGGGTTTCCAGCAGACTGATGCCCCCGCACACATCTTAAGGGAAGCTTTCCTCACTTGCCCCGACCCTGCTCTTTCCCAACTGAACAACTCCCTCATGCAGGGGGTGGTACCCAAAGCATTTAAAGAAGCAGAAAGAGTCCTTATAATGAAGAAACAAGGGGCCGACCCTCAAGCACTTACGAATTATCGCCTTATCTCGCTACTCCCATTCCTAGCCAAGGTTTTGAAGCCCTCTTCGCAAACTGCCTCTGCTCCTTTATCCTTGACCCTCATCAGGCGGGCTTCCGACCCTCTCATTTTACAGAGGCAGTTATCTTGACGGTTCTAGATGAACTAAGGAAAGGGGCAGACAAAGGCACTACGAAGCCCTGGTGTTACTCGACCTCTCTGCTGCGTTTGACATGGTAGACCATGAACTCCTGGTGGACCGTGCTGACAACGCAGGGATACTGGGCCTGGCCCTTAAGTGGCTATCGTCTTTTCTAGAGGATCGCACTCAAGCTGTTCGCCTCATCCAATTTTCTGCCTCTAAAGTCAAATTGACATATGGGTTGCCACAGGGCTCTTCCATGTCGCCGCACCTTTTCAATTTGAACTTGTATCCTCTAATTAAATCCTTAGGCGAAAGTAAGGTTTGCACTTTCAACTGCACAGAAGATCTTCAACTGAACTTTGATACAGACAACAAGGCTGCCGTCATCACTAACTTCCAATCTACCATGCAACATATAAGTAGCTGGGTGAACAGTAACCACTTGAGATTAAACCCAGATAATACCGAACTGATCTTAATTGGAGGGACCTCAAACACCTGGAATTCTTATTTTTGGCCGATCGAGTTGAGAAACCCTCCCTTAACATCCCGATCAATAAAAAGCTTTGGTATCACCATTGACTGTGACTTGTCTATGAAATCTCAGATTGGAACAGTGGTTTCTACCTCTTTCTTTCAGCGCTGCAAGATCAGGAAGATCAGCAGATTCCTTACTCCAGAAGCTCTTACCCAAGTAGTTTTAACCTTAGTCATCTAACACATCGACTATGCCAACTGGCTTTTCTTTGGCATACCAGCATATCAATCAAAAAACTGCAAAACCAGGTGGCCCGATTAATTTATCACCAGCCAAGATGGCAGCATGCCATCCCTTTTATGAGAAAGTTACATTGTTATGTTACGTTATGTTAGCAGAGTTTATAACACGCACAGCTACTCCAAAGAGTGTCCCGGCACGAGCCGACGTAAAATAGAGAGATTGAGAAAAAACAAACAGAGGACAATTCAGTTGAAAAAGAAAGTTTTCAGTTTCTTTCTAAATTGAATGGGATCCTGTAGGCTGCGTAGATCAAGCGGGAGAGAGTTCCAGGCCTCCGTGGCCAGAAAAGCCATGGAGCTGCCGCCTTTCCTTTTCAGTACAAAAGGGGGTGGTGATGGACGGAGCATCTGAATCAATCAAACACTCACACCCAGTCAAAAGATCTGGGTTTAATCCATCACCGTTCTTTAGCCCATTCCGCCACCCCAGTTCAGACATGGATATATGCAAATCAGTCTGACCCTGTGCCTCATGGGAACAGTCCAGCCCGAACTGCCAAGCCATGTCTTCCCTGGACCGGAAACAAGCTACCGAGGACCGGTTTCTGGCATTCCAGCCGTCTTCAGGCCGGCTTGCTTGAATCCAGTGGCAAAGTGAGCAAGGGACTCACGTCTGAGCATACCCTGCCACACTTATGGCGGCCAAAAGTGGTACAAAAGGGGGTGGTGATGGACGGAGCATCTGAATCAATCAAACACTCACACCCAGTCAAAAGATCTGGGTTTAATCCATAACCGTTCTTTAGCCCACTCTGCCACCCCAGTTCAGACATGGATATATGCAAATCAGTCTGACCCTGTGCTTCATGGGAACAGTCCATCCCGAACTGCCAAGCCATGTCTTCCCTGGACCGGAAACAAGCTACCGAGGCCTTTCCTTTTCAGGCAGAATCTGGGCGTAATTGCCCTTAGCATGTTTGATGAGCGTAGGTGTCTACTGGGACCATCGAACTGGAAACGCTTCCTAAGATAGACAGGGCCATACTCATACAGGGCAGCATGGGCCGTTACTAGGGCCTTGAACTTAACCCTTGCTCTCACAGGAAGCCAATGAAGAGTATGCAGATGCTGCCAGACACCGGTTCATTTGGGGAGGCCACGTAGCATTCTGGCAGCAGCCTCCTGGACCACCTGTAATTTGTCCAGCAGAAAGCCCGGTAGACCCACATAAAGTGTGTTAGCATAATCAATACGGGAGGTCACAAGCGCACAAGTAGCTGTGGGCCATATTATCAAGAAAGGGCGCTACATTATCGTCGCTTTTATCGGCTGGAAACTGCCGCTAAATGGGCGATAATGGGCTTGATAATATGCCCTTGTGAATTCCCCTAGAAGCCCAGGTTAATACCAGAAGAATTCACAAGGGCATATTATTAAGCCCATTATCGCCGCTGCCGAATCTATCTGCCACATGCATCATTTGAAATTGCATTCGCAAATGGTGCGAATCGCAAAATTCGCCCGTTTGCGAATGCAATTTCATCTTTTGGGATGCATCATGTTGAAAGTGTATTTTCGCAAATTAAGGAATTACAAATGTATTTGTGATTCCTTAAAAAATCGCAAACGGAAGGAATCGCAAACGTTTTTTAAAAAAGTGCATGCATGAAAAATCGCAATTAGCGATTTTTTAAGAAATCGCAATTTGCAATTCTTATTTTAAGAAGAAGTCAGACCAGGTGGTAAATTTTTGAAAAACAAGCAATGCAGGTGAAACTCATTTGGAGTGCATTTAAGGGGCTCCACAATGCATGAAAGATTTTTTCAGAATGGCAGCACTCATTTTCTTGGCACGTAGGTTGAGGTTGAGAGCAGCAGCAAGGAGGAGAAGGATGGTTCACGAAAGAATATTCAGAGTGCGCATCACCTTACTAGGCCAGACAGAGGCTGAAATCTATGATAAGTATAGGCTAAACGCTGACTCAATTTTAGATTTGATAGATGAATTTGACCCAATCTTGCAGAGACATACACGTAGCACCCAAGCCATACCTACCCATGTACAGGTATTGTGTTCCCTACACCTCCTTGCCTCGGGGTCCTTCCAGGGTGTCATAGCCATTGCTGGTGGTGTGTCCCAGAGTTCCCTTTCACGTTTTTTCAATGATTTCCTCAATGCCATGTTGCAAAGGATAAGGCATCACATTATATTTCCAAGCACACAACAGGAATTGCTTCAAACAAAGTTAGATTTCTACAACATAGCACATTTTCCACATGTTATTGGCTATATAGATGGCACACATGTTCCCATTTGTCCCTCATCTGACAATGAGCACATTTACCGCAACCGGAAATGTTACCATTCTCTCAACATTCAAGCAATTTGTAATTCAAAAACTATTATCACTGATTTAGTTGCAAGTTACCCTGGAAGTGCCCATGATTCCTATATTTTTAGACATAGTGCCATCCACACACGACTGCTTGCTGGAGAATTTGGAGATGGATATTTGCTTGGTAAATATATTTAAATCAATTGTTACTACTCTCTGTACCATGCTGTCCCATATTACTTATAATTTGTATCTCCCATTTACCCATTCTATAGGTGCATATGCTGTGAGGACATTCATACTCACACCCTATCTAAATCCAGCAACCCGTAAAGAACAGCAGAATAACCACATAGCAACTCACAATGTAATTGAGAGAACTTTTGGAGTTTTGAAGTCAAGATTTCGCATACTACATAAGACAGGCGGAGCATTACAATATCGTGCAGATGTTTGCTGTAAATAGCCACTTGGAGAGGCCTAGAACTGGAGTTGGAGGATGTACTACCTAACATTGACAACCAGCCTCAACAACCCCAACCAAGATTACATGGACCAGACACAGCAGAGGGAAGAAGAAGAAGGGCAGAGATAACTCAACATTACTTTTAACAGAGGTGAGAACTGCACAAGTCATGTTTGTGCCAAACTGAAATCTATTTATTTTGAAATGTTCTTCAAGGATTCATGGTATTCTGGACATCTTTCAGCATGCATGCTTCAGACAGTAAATTATATGGCATTTACTATTTTCACTCATAGCAAAGCTTTAATCTTCAGATGTCCTTCAAAAGTCAGGCAAGTAGTGTCATAAGTCACATACTACTTTTTACGTCCTCGCACCCCTAATGCCTTGCCTAAATTGCCCCATCGCCCATAGTAATGCTGCTAGCAATGTCTTGCTTTCTGGAGCTACGGCGTCCACTAGGTACAGCAGGTTTAACTTGGCTACTGTCATTTGTGCATCCATCACTACCCCCAACTGGTAGTAGGTTTCCAGTTGCTTTATCATTTTGCATTACATCAACAACATTCTTGAGTGTCATCATTCCTCTTGAAATATCTCCACAACATTGTGTCATCTCCTTTTGCATGCAAACTGTATGCTTTATTAACTGTACAGTGTTGCTGGACAGACGATCCACTGCCCTGGTGTAACCCTGCATGCTGGCCAATGATCTATTATGCCTACTGGCACTTCCTACTAGCTGTTCCTGTATAGCTGTACACAATGTTTCCATAGCTGTTGCCATACAGTCAAGTTTCTCAGATGACGCCATATGTGCTTTTTCAATTACCTTTGTCATGTGAGTCAGACTGTTGTTTATAGCACTAATATCATGACTGATGTGAATTAGTTTGCCCTTCATAACACGTATGTCTTTTCCTTGTAGGCGTTGGACTTTCAGGAGTTTTAACTCTACAACACTGGCGTTGCTGTCATCTTCTACTGCTGATCTATGTTGTGATGGACGTGCCCTGCGGCTATAAAATTGTTGAATTCTATTCCGCCTGCTCAGCTGTCTGTTTTGGGTTGCTGGGGTTTGAGCAGTTTGTGGTTCTTCAACATGGACATTTGGGTCTTCATCACTCTCTGAGTGCTGCAGTTGGCGCACTCTGTTTGTTTGACTTCTTGGCTGTACAGTGGGTGAAGAAGTGGGTGAATTTAATACCTCAGTGTTTTGAAATTCCTGAGTCTGTATCTCGGCCCATTCATTTGTGTTAGTGTCCTGTTCTGTATCTATGATTAAAAGAGTGCAAACAGCATGTTACTTTTAAATTTTGAAATTCCTATAGCATGTACTGAAGTACATTTCAAATAAAAAGCACATCTAGCATGGCTGGTCTCCTATTCTAACAGTGTGGTTGTGCAAATTTCATTTCAAGACTCATTGACTTAAACATTTTGGGGCAGATTTATGTCGGACTTGCGCCTCATTTACGCCGCCGTTGCGTGACGCAACGGCGTGGAAACATGGCGCATCCCTGCGACCTATTTACAAAGTGACGCATCTAGGCAGATGCGTCACGTTGTAAAGCCCTGCGCCACATGGAACCTGCGTCAGGTTTCATGTGGGCGTTCTGTCGCAGGGTGGGCGTTCCCTCGTAGGAAAGCCCCGTAAAACTGACGCAGTGAAATCTACAAGATTTCACTGAGTCAGTTTTACGACGCTGCTGCGTCAAATCCTTACGCCTGCTTGAAGCAGGTGTAAGGAGTGACGCACCACGTTATGTATGGGTGGCCTCTGTACATTGCAGGAGTTGCATCGCACTTGCGACGCTACTCCAGCAATGCGCCGCCCGTACACCACAAGATGCGTCACGCATCTGCCCTTCCTTGCACCATGGTGCGCCGCATTGTAAATGCGGCGCATCTGTGGTGCCGCAAGGAGGGAATTGCGTGACACATCAGTTCTGGCGCATCCCTGCTGATTTGCAGAGATGCGCCAGAACTCATAAATCTGCCCCTTTAACTTTAAAGGTACATGGACTACAACTCCCATGATTCAATGCATCTTTCATTAAAAGTGTTCTTATTTACTGCTCTGTTCTACAAACAAAGTAGTACTTGTGGGGGACTGTTAATAAGCAACTAGGACAACATTAGGGGTCTCCAGCACTCACATTTAGACTAAAAACACATGTATGAATTCTTACCTTGAGATGGGCCAGCATGCTCTGAGGTGTCAATTTCTATGACTCCAATTACAGCTTCAGTTGCAAGGGTCCCTTCAACAATGTCCTCAAAGTGGGTATTAGGCCTATCCCTGGGTGCCACCACCAGTCCTTTTTGCAGCCTTAATACGGTTTGCAATTCTTTCTTTGGCACGACTGCGCAGGTCATACCAGCGTTTCTGTAAATTGTTAATATCACGGTGGGCAACCCCCACAGCATTCACTTTGGCTTGTATTGCAAGCCAAATTTTTCTCTTCACTCCTTCAGGCACCTTCAAAGATTGCTTCCCAAAAAGCTGGTCCTGCCTCATAGTGACCTCCTCAACCAGTATTTCCAGCTCCTGGTCACTAAATGTAATTTTTCTTTTCCTGGCCTGCAGGTCTTCTCCAGCATTTTCTGAGGCCATTTCCCCTTCAACAGCAGACAAACACACTGCTGCAGTTGCTCCAAGCAGACCTCCAACTGCCAGCTGCCACTCCTACAGTTCAAACAGGGCTACAGGTGTGTCGGATTAGTCTCCTGGCTTCCTGGGTGTGATGCCATTTGAATGCATCAATTTGCGAATTCGCAAAATGCGAATTCGCTAATAAGAAATCGCATAATTAATGCGAATCGGTAAAAATTGCGATTTTTACCGAATCGCAAAAAAATTCAGAAAAAATTGATGCATTTCATTTTGCGATTCTTTATTTGCGATTCCTTAATTTTCGCAAATAAAGAATCACAAAATGAAATGTTGATGCATGTGCCCGCAAGCTTTTCATCAAACCAGATTCCAAGAATTTTGACTGGAAGGCCCCGTGGAGATGGCTTCGGGGACTCATCTGGCCAAGTGTGCCAGAACAAAGGGTGAAAAGCACTGAAGAATAAGATCTCCATTTTATCTTCATTGCATTTGAGCCGGACGGCAGTGAGCCAATTGAACAAAGCTGAAAGATAAGTTTTAACATGTGCAGTAGGAGACTCACGCTTCTTCCATTGGCTCCCGATTATCGAGCGCAATTTATTCAAGTTTGGATGCCTCACCTTTAAAGCGCTCCATGATAACTGCCCGGATTTCGTTTCCACTTGAGTCCAGAGTTACCTCCCCACTCAGGATCTTAGGTCTTTCCCTATTCGCTTAGCTATTTTATCTTTTAAACACAAGAAACTGGGAGGACTAAGATACGCTGTCTTGGCCCCTCAATTCCGGAAAACTCTTCCTATGGACATTAGATCGACAACATCATACCCCCTATTTAGGAAACTGTTATAGACCTGGCTATTTCGCCAGACTTAGGAATGAATAGCTTAGCAGCAGTGCTCCCTTGACCCTAGCTCTAAGAAACCATGTGGTGTACGTGTGCTTTATTATTATTTTTTAACATAACATAACATATCGACCTATGGTAGCCGTACAGTCCTGTTTTTCTGCTGATTAAATCAATTTTGGAACAAAGGCTTGCCAATTTAGATCTTCACTTATCTCCTGAAAAACATATTTTCCCCAACAAACTATGGTAGTTTTCCCGCCTGCAGCCTGCAATTAAAAATGTGACATAGCATATTAATGGCAGACAGTGTCTTTAAAGGAGAAATAGTGGAAATAAGTAAAGAATTGTCCATCAGAGAAAAAAAATGAAAAATGGGAGCTCCGTCCAGTGAATGGATGAGTGGTAAAATGCATGTCCGGCCTCCTACCCAGAGGGATGAAACTAAATGATAGCCTTCTCAACTGCTTAGCGGATAATGCATGTGCTGTTCTGATGCCATAATGTGTTTTTTACTTCTTTCTGTCTGCAAGGAATGAATCAAATATGAGGAGTGCTGGAACATGATTTTCGACCCATTGCCTTTGATTAAGTGCTTTAACATGTGGGTCCTGAGAGTTGCAATAATACTAATGGGGCATAAAATGCCATAAAAAGGAAAGGGCTCCTCTTGCCCAAATAGCATTATGCTGGAATAACAGTGTGCTGAGCATAATGCGTCCACTGTTAACCTTTGTGACAGCTGAGTGAGGGAATAATGAAGCCCACATCACTCTGACATGCAGGCATAGACCATAAATTATTCGGCGTTTTTCACTTTGTGCTAATGCAGGCAGAGGGGCCGCTTGATCTAGTAATGCAGAGGGTGTTAATCCGCCTGTTCTAAATATGGTGCAGGCTCTGGCTCTGCTGGGGAACCTATGCTGCTGCAGCCTGTGTGTTTATGGCAGGGTAAGTGGGGATTAATGCAACACAGACAGGGTGCACCCTGTCAGAAGTGGTGCCAACTGACATTCATTAAAATAGGTAGCACACAAATGGCCACCTGGAAATGCTGAAGTGCATATGGTTTCCTGGCATTAATATTGTTTGAGCGGTGAAAAAAGATATTATTGTATCTAAAACTTGCTCCAGTTTAGCTAGTTTCATCAGTCTATATATTAAAAATTTAGATTTCAACAAAGAGGGTGATATAGCCGGGAATTGAATTACAGGTGCACACCAATTATTTTTACGTCAGTTTTAGTTAGGTAATTTGTCATTGTGTAATATATCTATTTATTACATTATGTTGTGTTACTTTGTGTTACATTATGTTTTGTGACTTCACATTACTTTCCTTATGGTGCCATTTTTCACTTTCCTTTATCGTTACTCTCTGTTACTTTCTAATACCTCGCGGTTCTATTATTAAATGCTGTGACGTATGATCTTATTTTATTACTAACCTGTAAAATTGTATGAACTAATCGGATGCTGTTTCAAAGGGTGCAAGTTCTTCAAATAATTTAGAAAAAAGATATAATTGCAGAAAAAATAGACACCAGTTAAGACTGCAACACACTCATTTTATAGTAAAATGAGCATTTAAAGAAGAAGAAAACAAAAGCAGCACTGGTGAGGGTCTGGTGGCTCAGTGGACTAATGCAGGGGCTCAACCTCACGGTCACAGGTTCAAATTCCCGGCAGATTCACTCTGTCGTTTATCCATCCAAGTTTAATCAAATGAGTACCATTGAGTTAGGTAACAATAAACAACTGTTATTCAGTCAGCTGCCAAGATTCCTTGTCAGGGGTGCATGTGCGCTTTACAAGTACACATTTTATGTTAAAGTACATTGATAAAAAAAACTTTAGAAAATTAAGAACTCGAATGCCCACATGCATCATTGAGAATTGCATTCGCAAACGGAGCGAATCGCAATTTTCAGCCGTTTGCGAATGCAATTCTCAAATTTGGGATGCATCATGCATTTCACAATTTTAGGAATTGCAACCATGTTGCGATTTCTAAAATTGCGATTGCATTTAAGAAATCGCAATTTGAGATTTCTTAAATGCAATGCATGAACATTTTTAATTTGCGAATTCGCAAATAGGAAGGGGTAAATTAGCATGAAGTTGACCATGCTAATTTGCGAAAACTTTAAAAAATGCACAAAAAAGCATTTTTGAAAGTTTCATGTTACACACACACATGTCCTTGGGACATGTGTGTGTGAAACTTGAACTTACAGTTGAAGTTGAAGTTGAAGTTACATTTCAGGGATGCAGGGGGGGGGTCCTTTGGACCCCCCTCTGCACCCTTGAAAATGCATTCACAAATTGCGATTCGCAAAATGCTAATCGCAATTTGTGAATGCCTTCCCATTCATTCCTATGGGCCTCCCATAGGAATCAATAGGAAGGGATTCCTTAATTGTAATTAGCAAATTGTGAATCGCAATTAAGGAATTTTTAGAAATCGCAAATAAAAATGCGATTTTATGATGCATAGCAATTTGCGATTTCTTAATTGCGATTCCTTAATTTTCACAATTAAGAAATCGCAAATGCTAACTTTGATGCATGTGGCCGCTAGTCAACTGATTGAAAAGCGCAATCCATCCTCACCCATTTCGATACAGTTCTAAGGAAAAACAAGTCCATGAGGAGAACATTTGTCATAGCTCCTTGAAGCTACTTGAGCCTGCTCCGAGCACCAGCTGCCTTTATGTGTGGGGAAGCGCCCATCACAGCCCCCTCTCCAAAGCACACTGATTGACTGCAGCTCTTGGGGGGCTCGTTCCATGTCAATTCCAACTTCGCGATACATTTTATTGCTCCCAGCAAGTTGCAATAGTCCAACTGTTCTGTCATTTTATAGTAAATGGCGACGAGTTTACACTACTCGCGAAGGCAGTCCTGGGCGTAAATCACACGTCCCTCGTCATGTTGATGGCTTGTGTTAGTCTAATGCATTTTATATCACTCAGAAACATGGGAACCCTGCAGCTTTCTCCACGCAGACCATTATGCGGTTATCATCGCATTGTCGAGCACAGAACATTATCGGTAATTATAGAAGACACTAAAATCAAACGATCAGTCTGGGACCTTTCACACCGGGAGGAGTCATTAGAAGTTAATCAAATAAAAGGATGAGAATAATTATGATAGAATTAATCAGCAATGTGCCAGAAATTACAAACTTCCATCACTGTATCGCTTCCTCCCAGCTCTCCGAGACAAAGTGGTGTTTTGTATGATATTTCTGGCTCAGTGTTTAAGTGGCAATTTTTGTGCAGAATGCCTGGGATTCGAGGGCGCGTGCAAGGATCATATCTAAAGCGGCAGGGATACTATAATGGCGGCGCTGATGGCGATGGTGCTGGGAAATGTGTATGGCGGCGAAGATAGCGCTCTGGTCAATGACACATAATGTGATGATCGGGGAGTTACGGGGTGATTATCGGTTTCTTTCGCTGTCAGCAATAGAGTCGAGCTTCTCAATTTCTTGATCAAGGTCACTGATGTCTCTGCCACTTATACGGGGAAAAAACTCATCACAGAGGAATGCATGTATTTCATTGAGCCTCGGGATAGCAAAGTGCCTTTATTAACTCAATAAAGTAGGTGTTTGAGGCAATGCTTTTTAAGAAAGTACATAATCTTTTGTTATGGTCCCTCCTTTTTTCCTGTCTAGTTTTGCTGGCTGTAGGACTCTGTTCGCTGTACCATTATTATACAATAGTACAACACTTGTACTTTTCCCCAAACCATGCACTTTTTTAGGCTTACCCTATTTGGCTAATTTAAAACCAGTTCTACTACTCATCACACCTCCAGAGTTGGATGCACATCCTTGGCTGGGACAGTTAATAATCCAGGTCCAGAAAAAAATAACATGTCTCTGAGCCCAATAATGTCAGGGTGGATTTAACGAACTATCACTTTGCATGGATTAGCCACCTGGGACAATCTTAACAGTTCTTCTATTGACTTACTGATCCCAAATTAGGCTTCCAGGAATTCTTCCCATTAATTCCCAGAACTCTCCTAGATCATTTGGCTCCAACCCCAGCAGGGCTAGTTTTGATCATGTTGGAGGCGAAGTCATCTCACTAGGGCAATGGCGAGGGAGCTGAAAAGAGTTCTGCATAGCTGCAGAAGGTTTTGGACTCTGTGAACAGGGGCTCTGGGTAATTTTACAGTATGGTGAAGGGGGAGTGCTGCAAAAAGAGTTGGGCATCGGGCAAGAGAGTACCCAAGAGAGCATAGGGAAAAATCTACAATCACTGGATGGTGCACAGGCACTCATGTAGTCTGTGAGTTTTGAGTCCTAGTGCAAGAATGGAAACTAGCCCTCCTAGCAAGAATTAAAATACTGCAATAAATGAGGTGCAGCCAAACCCCTGGATCTCAGTGTAACTGCACCTACTACACTAAAGCAATTTAGGGGTCTTCAATTTTCTAATTCTACTTATCTTTCCTTTTTGCCTCTCTATCTCTAGCCCGCTCTCCTCTCATCTTCTTTATTCATTTATTTCTCTCATCTCCATCCCCTCCCACAGACACTCTCTACCCACTCTTTTGTCTTCTCACTCATCTTAATTAACTCCTTTAGTCTCTTCTCCCCTTATTTTTTTGCACCTTTCTCTTCCTTTAATCTTGCCATCTTTGCTCATTCTTATCTTCTTTCTCTTTCTCGCTCAACCTTATTAGCTTCTCTGATCTTTTCCTGTCCTCCACCTTGTTCTTCACCCTCTCCTTTTCTTCCATCCCATTCCTCTGTCTTCTTTATTGTTCTCCTAACCTCTACTCTCTCCGGAGCCCACCCCCTGAAAAGTGAACACAGCCAAGCCCCTGGCATGCACTGTGCTGAGAAAAGAAAAACAGAACAGGCAGCCTCTGAAATGACATCAGCTGATGAAGGCCAGACTGGGTCCCCTCGCACCTGTGGGCTCCCAAACATTGTACCAGCTACACCAGTAGTAGTTACGCCCATGGGCACAGGATAAGACTGGCACTCCACCCCAACTCCTCACAGAATGAATGGACTTGGGAACACTCCACCTGAACAAGAAGACCCTGTTGAACTTAAGAAGGCTTTTGATCCCTGATCCCTGCTGACTCCTGCTGGCACCCAGGGACTGTTCTCCAAGAGCCAGATGGTTAGCATCCTTTTTACCGGTTCAAGGGATACAGAAAGCAGAAGGACTCCTGACTTCAAGAAAACCCAGCTGACCAAAGAGGACCGGGCAATGCAGGAGCCGTAACTGGAGAGAGAGATCTAGTGCCAAAACGCCTACTCTGAGGATCGGGGAGCAGAAGGACTCAACAAAAAGAACATATCTAACAGTTGAGAAAAAAATTGAACAAGGTGCTGAAACTTGCCCCATGGAAGTTGTACCAAGGTGGGTAAGAAAACCAGGTTTGTTTGACTCAGATCTTTTCTCCACGCTGAAAACAGATTCAGTGGACCCTGCAATAAAGCTGTCCAGCCTCATGGAGATGTTCTCAGCTATAACTTCCAGACTTGCCCCACTGGAGTATATTGAGAACCAAAGAAATTATTTTGAATGTAACACTTGGACAGAGGCGAGAAGGCAAATCAATCCAACAAGCAAAACACCCTCCGGGGCCATGAAATTCAACGTTGTCCTGCTCTGAGCTTTTGGTGCCAAAACTAGTAGCTTCAGAGGCAGCTATAAAATGATGTATCTGACTTTGAGGGACCCTCACCATCGTTAGCTTTGAACCTTGTCCTGCTGTAAGACCTTTATCTAAAAAAAAGTGACTTTATCCTAAAATAACAAATTTCAAAGGGATGACCCGCTTCATGTATAAACTGTCTCTGTATCATGGTTGGCCTGAAACCATGAATTGTTGTCTTTCAGTGATGCTTTACGTCTTCTAGAAGCTTTTGCCTTAAAAATGTAAACAGTTTTTTTTATACCTTTATGCTCAATACATTTTCTCCGTTTATTGAAATGGTTTTAGTTTTTTTGTTTGTGTTGTACACTTGAATATACAAGTGTTAGTACTACTTGAACTTAAAACAGTTCTCTGGAAAATCGTTGGCTGCTTGTGCCATAGCTAAGAAGGGTTGAGCACTTATTATGTAAGAACTGTGCTTTGGCCTAACAAGATTAATATTCTAATTTCTGGCAATGTTTTTATGTTTGACCAGCATACACTTGTCTGAACACAAATTATAATTTCCCTAGTCCTGAGATCTTCCACTTTTTCTGTTTTTTTTCTCATGTTCGAACCTGACCACTAAATTAACTAATAGTTGACAAAAAGACTCGCGAAGGGTCTTGCCGATAGAGGTTACACTTCCGACGGGTCAGCTTTCAGGAAAGGCAAGACCCTTCGCGAGTCCCGGAGTTACGTGCAGACGACACGAATACAACATAGCGCGTGCAACGCTACCGCCGCGTTTCAGGAGCCTTGACTTCGAAGGGTACAACGGCATTATAAACTTCCAGCGCTTCTTTTCCTGCAGGAATAATTTTCAACCTGCAATGGACCTGAGCGATAGGCACGGCGCCTAGAAAATAAACATATAAAGCTTACAAAAACCATATCGTGAGGAAGGAGTGGCAACGCTAAAGGGCAGCGTTTATATAAACCTTGTTTCATCTTTTACTAGGTTTTAATCAGTATAAAAGCACTTTAGTTGTGAATCAACACTGAAAAACAGACCCCAGACGAGGAATATACCATAACTCCCTAGGGGGAAGTGTCACCTCGCTAAACTATTCAATGTTACAATAGAATAGTCCTGCTTTTTTACATGAACACTACTTTAGAAAGTGATGGTAAAGTCCTGATGAAGGCATATTCTTAAATGTCGAAACGCGTCGACCGGATGCCATCTAATCTCTCTTAATTTCTTGTGAATACATGTGTATCACCTTATTGTGATTTTATCAAGTGTGACAAATGCACTGAATTTTATCATTCCCTTTTTAATTATATTAAAAATGTATTTTTTCTAAAACTGCACTAGTTTGTTTGTTTAAATCTATTGTGTACTTAAGTATAGGCCTGGGAGCGTTATTTCACATACATTGTTTACCCTGTCCCAGGATATTGATCCTTATCAGGGGGTCCTTGTTGCTGACATAGTACAAGCCCACTCTGTGCATGGCACAATAGGAGCTGCAGTCCATGTGTGGCATTTAACTTCCAGTTCATAGGAAGATTTTTATACACCATGTACTAGGCAGGTTAACTATGCTAAACAGGGTTACATTAATTCAACCATGTTTGGGGGCGGCATATGCACTTTATTCCTGTTTAGCAGATGTAACAGTGCACAGAGTTCTAAATTCAGAAAATTGCTAAAAAATCTCGGGTGACCAAGCAGAAAGTTTAGGTTCCCTACAGTCCTACATTTTCAGCTCTGTGTTCTGTTCACATTTACAAACTACTCATCATTCTGCCTCATGGTTTATCATGCAACCAGAATTTATAGATTCGAATTAAACCAAATTACAAATTCTCATTATGTAGGTTTTATATATATATATTACAAAGGTGGCAATGTATGTATGTACTTATATAGCACTCGATTTTACCCTTGGGCACCTCGGCGCTTGCCTTGGGAACCCGTCCTGGTTTTTCCCTGTGAGATCACTGTGCTGGGCATCCCCAAGGTGAAAGCCAGGCATCCCGCCACAGGGGGGGGGGGGGGGGGGGCGTTGTGGAGATTAAGCAAGCTTGTTGCCCAGAGATGCATAGTGTGAACTCGTGCTTAGAGTGGGCACCGAAGCGAGAATTATCAAGTCCGTGGACAATTGGGTTCAGGACCCTGCTGCGTTGGGAATCAAACCCTGGTCCCGGGTCTGACCTCAGCTTCAGGGTATGCCTCCTCTAACCAGTGAGCCACACTTCTCCACAATAGTGCCTCTGTATTCATTTTTGGGTCATTGAAAGTGCTTTTAATATGTTCTTGTTAATGTTGGTACCGTTCTATGAATCTACATGACAGTTTCCAATAAAAATACTGTAATCTGAGAAGTTATGAGTGATGTCGTCAATGATGTAATTTAACGTGTCATGTGTGATATAACATGCTTGGTCATAAGCAGTCCATGACGGCGGTGTGAGTGCAAATATGATTACCTGGACCATGTAAATATGTGAAATTTATTGGATATTATTCTATGCGGTACTTGAATTTTCTACCAAGGATTCTCTACAAAATGTATTATTTACACTACAGGTAAATGCAGTGTTGAATGCATAATAATATATTTGATTCATGAAATACTTTGAGCACAACCACTGCCCTGTTGGATGTTCGGAGCAGTCTCAATTATTTATAGGAAACAATGAAGTATTGCATGTATGGAAGGGTATTTGTAAACTGTGTGCATGCAAAGGACGCAAAATGTAACAAAAGGGGGGAGAGAGAGAGTCAGTGGATTCAGTCTCCCTATGCGTATAAATAAACAAAGTGGAATCCACTCAAGGTGGTGATCCCTAAAGTGATGGGGAGACACACAGTGTTGTTTAAATGCCCCTCACACACCAACAGGCCCCTTGGTGTCATGCTTCATCATCGGGGCCTTCGCACCCCTCTACGGGATGCGGCGTGCTACGACTAGCGAGTACGCAGGAGCACTTTGAAGTGAACTATGTGTGGGGGTGTGTGTGTATATAACCAAAGTGTGAGTGAGGTGAAGTGAAAAAAGTGAAAAAAGTTAAAAAATACCTGGCACGTGGGAGGAAAACAGAATTTTATTAATCCCCGGCTGGTATTATTAAAAGAAGTGCAGAGCGTGGTTGGGTAGATACGAGTTAAGGTATCAGAAACCACTGTGAAAGTGTCAACATGTTTCGGAGGGCACAGCCTCCTTCTTCAGGACAAGGGTTATGCACTTACCCTCACCTTACTCACACGTAGAATGTAAAAGTGTTTCATTAAAAATTACCACAATGTGTAATGTTCCTAACAATGTTATTTAGTGTTAGTGAATGTCGTTGCGCCCAGTTGGCGAGAGAACCTGTAAAGAGAAATGCATACTTAAATACATGCCAACAGATTCATTGGAGAAGAAGGAACACACCTTCTCAAAATATCACAAGGTCAAACCCAAAAATTACTGGGACCTTTGTGATGAAAAAACACACAAAAAGTACATCACTGTACTGACACACACAACAAATACATACAAAACACAAATATACTCTCAGCTCTGATGGAAAAAGAGAGCATATAGTCATAAGGAGAAAGTCTTACTTAGAGTTCTAATATGTTAAACCTCATGAGCCTAAGCGTGTATTGGGGATCCCTCCTTCCTGCTCAGAAAGACCTAAAACAACATTAGTAATCCGGGTTCAGTTGGAAAAAGGGAAAGTATAGAGTCTACCATACTTATGGAGAAAAGGTTCGTCTGCTGTCACCCATTAACTCACGGTTACTGCATATGCCATTCGCCTGCCTTCCCTCAACGCGGCTCCGATGAAGTGAGCCTCTCTAGAAACAAGCCCTTTAAATACACTGCCCCTCGTGATCATTAGTGATGGCTAATTGGTTAATGAGAGTCGGTATATGCCCAAATACGGAGAACGCCATCGCCGGAGATCCGGTAATGCGCTCCCGTAAAACACTATCTGCACGCATGCGCAGAAACACCTGTCTATTGCGCATGCGCGGTCAGAAAAACGATCGCGCATGCCTCGCGAAGGGAACGCTACGTCCGCTGGGAGGTAATGTCTCCGCTTGGAATAACAGGCTGTAACATGGAAAACAGGGGCAATGAATCAGATACCCGATCCGGGATCTAAAACGATATGAGTTATTGCACAATACTATTGTTTTTAAAAATGTGTTGTGCAATAAAACAAATAAAGGGGCATTGACGGGCTTATGTTTTCCATCGTTTTTTGTCCAAAAAACGGAGTGCATTGGCTATAGAGCACTGATGGATCAGGAGTGCTATGCTAGGTGGTCACATCCTAGAGGATAATCCTCGTAGGGAGGAAGCAGAGAAAAGAACAGTATGTGTTACCACATACAGCCCGGTAAGCAACCAGGTGACCAAGTTGGTAAACAAACACTGGCGCACTTTAACGAGTAGTGGTCTATCTTTGGAAAAACCTTTGTTTGCCCACAGAAGGGGCAGGAACCTGAGGGACATGCTTGTCCATACAAGACCGCCCCCCACGAAAAATGATCAAACAAGACTTCAGGGCTTACATGGTCACTACCCATGTGGTAACTGTAACAATTGCCACCTCACTAAAAAAAGCCTAAACTTAACTTTCTCAAATGGGACACAGTGGGAGCAACGTATGTTCACAAATTGCAACAGCAAGAACGTTGTATATTTAATCACGTGGCCCTGTGGAAAAGAATACGTTGGTATGACAACAAGACCTGTCAAAACAAGAATCAACGAACACAAAAGTAACATTAGATGTAAAAAACTCACCACCAAAATGTCTACCCATTTCATTGAACATCAACACTGCGTGAATGAACTGCAGTGGACAGTCATTGAACAATTACCTTCAGAGGTGGGCCTTTTGGAAAAGGAACAACGGTGGGTGTTCAGGTTGGGAACTGACGTAACGGGGTTGAATGACTCCATCCCGTGGAATCTCTTGAGATAAACTGTGTTTGAACAAAATCACCTAGGCGTTCTTGCCCATAAACTGTTTGTAATAACATCACTTTGGTTTCCTAGCCTTCATAATGCCACCACCTGTGTGTTTGTATGTGACCACCTAGCATAGCACTCCTGATCCATCAGTGCTCTATAGCCAACGCACTCCGTTTTTTGGACAAAAAACGATGGAAAACATAAGCCCGTCAATGCCCCTTTATTTGTTTTATTGCACAACACATTTTTAAAAACAATAGTATTGTGCAATAACTCATATCGTTTTAGATCCCGGATCGGGTATCTGATTCATTGCCCCTGTTTTCCATGTTACAGCCTGTTATTCCAAGCGGAGACATTACCTCCCAGCGGACGTAGCGTTCCCTTCGCGAGGCATGCGCGATCGTTTTTCTGACCGCGCATGCGCAATAGACAGGTGTTTCTGCGCATGCGTGCAGATAGTGTTTTACGGGAGCGCATTACCGGATCTCCGGCGATGGCGTTCTCCGTATTTGGGCATATACCGACTCTCATTAACCAATTAGCCATCACTAATGATCACGAGGGGCAGTGTATTTAAAGGGCTTGTTTCTAGAGAGGCTGACTTCATCGGAGCCGCGTTGAGGGAAGGCAGGCGAATGGCATATGCAGTAACCGTGAGTTAATGGGTGACAGCAGACGAACCTTTTCTCCATAAGTATGGTAGACTCTATACTTTCCCTTTTTCCAACTGAACCCGGATTACTAATGTTGTTTTAGGTCTTTCTGAGCAGGAAGGAGGGATCCCCAATACACGCTTAGGCTCATGAGGTTTAACATATTAGAACTCTAAGTAAGACTTTCTCCTTATGACTATATGCTCTCTTTTTCCATCAGAGCTGAGAGTATATTTGTGTTTTGTATGTATTTGTTGTGTGTGTCAGTACAGTGATGTACTTTTTGTGTGTTTTTTCATCACAAAGGTCCCAGTAATTTTTGGGTTTGACCTCGTGATATTTTGAGAAGGTGTGTTCCTTCTTCTCCAATGAATCTGTTGGCATGTATTTAAGTATGCATTTCTCTTTACAGGTTCTCTCGCCAACTGGGCGCAACGACATTCACTAACACTAAATAACATTGTTAGGAACATTACACATTGTGGTAATTTTTAATGAAACACTTTTACATTCTACGTGTGAGTAAGGTGAGGGTAAGTGCATAACCCTTGTCCTGAAGAAGGAGGCTGTGCCCTCCGAAACATGTTGACACTTTCACAGTGGTTTCTGATACCTTAACTCGTATCTACCCAACCACGCTCTGCACTTCTTTTAATAATACCAGCCGGGGATTAATAAAATTCTGTTTTCCTCCCACGTGCCAGGTATTTTTTAACTTTTTTCACTTTTTTCACTTCACCTCACTCACACTTTGGTTATATACACACACACCCCCACACATAGTTCACTTCAAAGTGCTCCTGCGTACTCGCTAGTCGTAGCACGCCGCATCCCGTAGAGGGGTGCGAAGGCCCCGATGATGAAGCATGACACCAAGGGGCCTGTTGGTGTGTGAGGGGCATTTAAACAACACTGTGTGTCTCCCCATCACTTTAGGGATCACCACCTTGAGTGGATTCCACTTTGTTTATTCATGCAAAGGACGCTGCACCAAGGGTTGTAAGTCAGCGAAAACATTTATAGAAAGTAGATGAAGTAGGCATGTCTGGCGGAGAGGCAATGCTACAGTGGTGAACAGCCACGACAACGCAGGGATTACCCCGCAATGCCATTACAACGCAGGGATTACAACGACTTTCGCTGGAGGGCGCTGTTGGATAGGGAATAGTTTAATTTTCTATCCAACACCTTCCCTACTGTCAACGTGGGCTGGAGTTGGAATATAAAATTAAACTATTCCACTATCTAGTGCCATCCAGCGAAAGTTGTTGTAACGACTTTCGTTGTAATCCCCGTGTTGTAATGGCATGCGGGGTAAAAGCCCGCGTTGTAATGCCATACAACCACTACAGGTAGTCCGAGAAAGAAAAAAAGAGTCTTTAAATGTTGTGATGATTGAAGAGGTTGGAGTAAAAATGCAGTTTGTTTTTGTAGCGAAACTGATGTTAATGGTGAAAAAGTTTTATGACTATCAAGGGGGAGTCAAAATCGTTAAACCAGACATATGGCCTTTCAGGCATGGAGGCCAACCCATAAAACGTTTGGGAAATGTTATGGTGATGATAGAGTCTCCATGGAGTTAAGCAGTTATGCAAAGGGGGGCATCTACATTGTTATGCAATGAGAATGCCTAATTCATTGGTTATATCAGAAAGATCTTAGGTGTGTCTTAGATCCCAACTCTAGTCCCACACTATATTTGATAGAGGAAGAAAAGGTTTGTGAGTTGTTAGATGGAATATGGCTGCCACATTTTGATGCAGAGTTCATGGAGGTATTCAAAGCTATCTGGGGTGTTTAAAAGATTTTGTACCTAAGAGAGTTGTAAAAAGAGGAAGTAAGGCTAGGACTGTCACACTGTAGTAAACCATAACATATCAAAGAATTGAAGAGGTTGAAAGATGAAAACATCAAAGAACATATGAGAGGGACAGAGCAGTTGGCCCCGAAGTTGTAGTGAGGTTACCATTAGAAAATGTATGGTTTTTCATCAATCTGATTGAACTGAAAATCATTGTCAATCGGTTTCCTGTGCAAAACATCATGGAAAATATGTCATTTTTAGATGAAACAAAAGTATTTACAACGTTGGACTAAGCATCAGCCTATCATCAGGTGAGGCTACATGGGGATTCCAAAAACTTAATTGCAATTAAAATTCATTTCAGCATGTTTAGATATCTGAGAATACTGTTTATTTTAATCTCACCGGCATTCATATTTCTAAGAGCAATGAAGAAATTTTTGAAATGTGTTCAAGTCAATTACATTTATCACGATGACTCTCTATTTTTAGCAGAACCATGGATGATCGCACTGCAAACATGAGGCAGATATTCTACAGGTTGAAAGTAATTGGTTTATGCTGAAGATTTATAAGTGTAACTTTAATAGGGATTAAGTTGGCTATTTAGAGCACAGACTAACAGGGGATGGTAGAACGCTGAATGAAAGATTGATTAAGACCATCAAAGATATGTCTGTTCCTCTTAATGGAGAAGGAGTAGTTTACATCTGTAGGTGTGTTGGAATTTTATGTCAAATGTGTGCCACATTTATCCCAAGAACAAGAAAGTTGAGACACTTACTTTAAAAAGGTATGGAGTTTGTATGGACCAAAAAGTTCATATCAAGTATTTTAGGTGGTGCTGAAGTAAATATTCATGAAAGAAAAAGAAGCATTAGCTGCATAGTGGGAATATTTAAGATGTTTGCATGTTTTGTGTGAGGAAAACATTTCAAAGTTAAATCAGACTGCAAACCAGTGAGGGAGGGTTACTCTGAGATAGTGTAGATTTTTTATCTACCATAAAATACAAATCGATAATGACATTAATAAGTTTTTGATGTGGAGTACAGTCTAAGGAGTAGGAAGATCTTTGCTGATGGGCTGACTAGCTCAATAGTAGAAAGTGATGATGTGGACAACTCTGACCAGGGTGAGTCAGAAAGGGAGGAAGAATGTGTGAAGTTGCTCGCATTTATATCTAGGAATTAGACAAAGAGTGGGAGAAGGAATTAGTGTATGATAAGATGTTGCAAGTAGTGAGTATGAGGACAAATAATTTTTGAGTTGTAGAGGTAGTGAGGACTGATTGGAAGAATTGTTAAAATAGGATGTTTGTTGTTTATTTATTTATTTATTTATTAATGAAATTTTTAGAGCACGAACAATGGCCTGTGGACGTCTCGGCGCTAGGACGACTGCAGAATTCAACCAAGGAGGGGAAAAGTGGGTCTACTGATTAAAAAGCCAAGTCTTAAGTTGTTTACGAAATGACCAGAGTGAGTGGCTTGATTTAATCGAAGGAGGCAGAGTGTTCCAAAGTCTGGGGGCTGAGACAAGAAATCTTCTGTCTCCCCATGAGACAGATTTGCTGCGTGGGACCACCAAGTCATTCAGACTGGAGGAGCGTAAGGTTCTGGACAGACAGTAAGGGATCAAATTTTGAGTAAAAATAGCAGGTCCCATGTTATGCATGGCCTTAAACACTATACAGAGAACTTTACATTTTATTCTATTCCTTATGGGTAGCCAATGTAGTTCTCTGATAGTTGCAGAAACGGAGTGAAATTTGGGGATTCTTCCCAGGAGCCTAGCTGCTGAATTCTGGATTAATTGCATTTTGTTCAAAACTCCTTCTTGAGCATTCAAGAACAGGGCATTGCAATAATCCAGAGTCGACAATACCAGAGAGGTGACCAATGTTTTGCCGGCAGAATCTGGGAGAAAAGGAAGGATGTTCTTGATTAATCTCAGTTTGTGAAAAGCAGCAGAAGTGATCTGGTTAGCATGAGGGAGAAAAGTAAGACGGTCGTCAAAAATGACTCGGAGATTCCTCACATTGCTAACGGGCTTAGGGGGGAGGCCCAATGACGCGGGCCACCAACAAGAGGACCATTCCGGTGTCAGATGACCAAAAATGACTACTTCAGTCTTGTCGGAATTTAATTTTAGGCAAATGGAAGCCATCCAATTTCCAATTGCCAACATGCCTTGATTGAGGTCAGCTGCTTTTTTGTGGCCATCATTCTTGATGGCAAGAACCAACTGAGTGTCGTCTGCATAGGAGGTCAGGCTCATCCCGTGAGCGCGAATGGTGTTGGCAAGGTCCGACACATAAATATTAAAAAGTGTCGGACTAAGGGATGAGCCTTGTGGAACTCCACATGGCAGCGACAAAGTGGGGGAATGGAACGAGCCCAATGTAACCATTTGAGTTCTATTGGCCAGAAAAGGACGCCAGCAGTTTCTTGGCGTTATGTTGGACACCAATGTTTTCGACATGGCCGATCAAGGTGACATGATCGACCGTGTCGAAAGCAGCCGACAGGTCAAGCAGTATTAGAACTGCAGTCCCCCCAGCATCCCGAATAGATCTAATATCATCCGCGGCTTTAATCAAAGCCGTCTCCGTCCCATGATATTGGCGAAAGCCAAACTGGGAATCGTCGAGAAGATGGTGTTCCTCTATAAAGGCCGACAATTGAAGGTTCAAGGCCTTTTCGGCTATTTTTGCCAGGATTGGTAGATTGGCGATTGGTCGGTAGCTCTTTAAGTCCTCCATGTCAAGATGAGGTTTTTTTAACAGGGGTTTGATGAGGGTCTGTTTTAGAGTGACTGGGTAAATACCTGAGGTCAACATAGAATTACAAATGGAAGTGATGACAGGCAGCACCACTTCAATTACAGGAAGTAACACTTTAAGAGGACATGGTTTCAGAGCTGAACCTGATTTTATGGTGGATATAAGATCCGCAACCTGAGAGCTGGAAATATCTTTGAACTGAGATAGAATAGGTCCAGTCCGAGGGATAGTCGATGAATTAGGGGGGGGGGGATTGGTGTTATTTGCAAAGGCAGAATAGATGTCATTAACTTTACTGTAAAAGAATTTGGCTAAGGCGTCGCATAGTGACTGAGAGGGTGGGGGGGTTAGATTGGAGAGCAACCGGCTAACTGTTTGGTAGTTTCGTACAGTGCCTTACTGGAGTTTTTTGCTAGTTCAATTTTGTCGCTAAAGAACTTTTTCTTAGCCTCGTGAATCATAGATTTATATCTGACCAGCGTTTCTTTATACTTAGTTTTAGCCTCAGCAGAGTAATCTTTCCGCCAGTGCCTCTCTTTGTTCCTGCACTGCTGTTTCTGAATTCTTAGCGCCTCTGAATACCAAGGGGCAGATGGAACGGATCTGTTCCGGGATCGTTGTTTCCGAGGGGCCAGAGAAATAGCTGCGGAACCCACCCACTCATTGAATTGTATAGTGGCAGTGTTGGGATCAGCTGAGAGAGAGGGGGTGGAGTTGGACAGAAGAGTTTTTAAGCTGGCGGCGTCAATATCCCTCCAAGCCGGGAAAGACTGCCGTGGAAAGTAGGAGTGTAGTTTGGGAGAGGTGGAATCATGAATCGCCAGCGATGCCAGGATGACATGATGATCTGACCATGTTATGGGGAGGATTTGGTCAACATGTAGCTCCGGTAAGTTAGTGAAGATGCCAAAATATGGCCCCACTCATGTGTGGGGGATTTGACCAACAGCGAGAGACCAAAGGTAGTCATGTCAGCCAGGATGGTTGCTGTGTCCTTGTCCTCGGTTTTATCAAAATGAAAATTGAAATCGCAGAGGACGGTTAAAGAGCTATCCAAGGCTGAAGATTCCAGGGTTGCCCTAAGGTCCGACATAAATCCAATCCTTGACCCCGGGGGTCGGTATAATAAGATCCCTTTAAAATTATAGGATGGAGACAATTTAATGGAAAATTGTAAAGCCTCACATGATGCTGAAGAAATTGGGTTACTTCTCGCGGTGAAATCATCACGTAGGATGATTGCAATTCCACCGCCTTTCTTACGCTGTCTATCCAATCTGTGGATAGAGAAGCCTTTGGGAACAGCGATCACTAAATCTGGGTCGACTTAACTGTCCATCCAGGTTTCAGTCAGGAATAGTATATTTTTTTGTCCTCAATCAGATCAGCTATGTCCTGTCGGTGTTTACCGAGTGACCGGACATTAATAAGAGCCATAAGATATATTTTAGGCTATTTAGGAGATTTAAAGGTGTTGGTAAGAGCGGGTTTAAACAAGAATGGTATAGATGTTTTACAGCAAGTACAGGTGTGGGCAGAGTCTCAAGCAAGGAGTAGAGGGTCAAGTACAGAGCATGACTGATATTGAGGGGGCCGTAGCTTAGGGCTAAAAGGTAGACCCCTCCTTGTTACAAACAGGGAAATATTGATTGAGTTAGTGCATGTGGCCCACATGGGGATCAGTAAAATTAAAGAAAGGCTGAGGAGTGACTACTGGTGGCCTAGTAAGGAGTCACAAGCAAGTATAATGAAAAGTGATGCATTGTATTGATTGCAGTCAGACTGATAACGTTTGTGAAACCATCACAGAATAGTTGGTTGAGAGATTACAAGATGAACATTGTGATAATACAGAGTTGTACATAATAGCGTTTGAATCAAAAGGGAGGCATTATGTTCTTGTTTTGAATTGCTATCATTCAAAGTGGCCAGCGAATGAGAGGGCAAAGATGCTCCTTGGGTCCTGTCCCTGCTTTATAATATGTTTAGTTAATTCATTCAGTGACACAAAAACAAGAATGATGATTACGTTTCTGCATGGTGGGGTATGGAGGGGTGCGTTGCCAGCCACCATTGTGCAAGCAGCTCAGAGCTGGAGCTCCTCCATGGCCCATGACTACGGGTAGCCCCAGATAACCATATCCAACACTTTCCACTTGCTCAGGTCCCTCCGCAGCCTGGAAGTCCCAGGGGATAGCAGTAGGCTTGGTGGAGAGCCCAGATGGCACCACGAGCCCTATAGAAGGATCAAGCTGCTCGGCAGATGACCGCGTCGAAGATGGCAGCCCTGTACTCACAATCGGACTGCAGGGTCTGTATTGGCACACAGAGAGGCCACTGTGAAACAACTTCCTCTGCCGTGGTGGGGGGGGGGCAGTATTCCGGGGACATAGATGTAGTCTTGCCCCCTGGACATTATGAGGCCAATTTTTGTCAGGAGGCCAGAGCATCAATACTTTGCATGGCAGCGTCGGGTGATACAACTTCCTCTGCCGTACGCAGGGCTGATGATCCATGGGTCTGGATATTGTCTTGCCCCTCGGACATTGCAAGGGCAATTATGTACAGAGCTAGCCTGTGACGGGTCCCTCCCCCAGTAGTCTTAAGAATCGGAACTCTGCACTGTGGTATTGGCAGGGGAAAGTCTTCTCTGCCCTGCTTACTAACTCTGCCCACACTGTGGGGATAGATTCCTGCACCCCCCAGGGGGCCTGGAGACTGCTGAATAGCCTGTGGTGGTCCCTCCTTGTTGTGAGGTGCTCCTTCAAGCTAGTTGACGTATGTGATGGGAGAACATTTTGCCCTGTTGCTGCAAGTCTTTGGGATGCCTGGACACCTGGGTAGACGCAGTGAGGCCCTGGCTCTGGACGGATCGTGGATCTGAAATGCATTGGCCCCCTTCCTTTTCGTCCTTAACTGGACACGCTTGCCGGTTGACTAGGGTTTCACACTTGCCCATGATTGAAGAGGGCTGAGTGCCCATTGGGTGAGACTGGTACTTATGCACTCCCTGACAAAACGGATCCTAGCAGCCTATCATACACACTCGTTACTCCCTTTCCAAGCTCCTTCATGTTGTTGGAGAAGTGTGGCTCACTGGTTAGAGGAGGTAGACCCTGATGCAGAGGTCAGACCCGGGACCAGGGTTCAATTCCCGATGCGGCAGGGTCTTGAGCTCAAAAATGTCCACGGACTCGATAATTCTCGCCTTGGTGCCTACTCGAATCATGGGTTCACACTCTGCAACTCTGGGCAACAGCTTGCTTAATCTCCACTACGGCCCACCATGATGGGATGCCTGGTCTTCACCTTGGGAATGCCCAGTAGGGGTTATCTCGCAGGGAAAGGCAGGACGGGTTCCCAAAGCAAGAGCTAAGAGACCCGTCGGTGATTTGGCGCTATATAAATCGAAATTAACATAACATAACATAACATTGAACATGGGCTGCAAACAGCATCACAAGGACGATGCCCCTCCTAGTGCCTCCAGGGAGGAGCTCAAGCAGGGAGCTGAGGGTGGGGACAACCCAAACATGGAATCTATGCTGGACAAACTCCTGCTGGCATGGAGGGTAATATAGACGCCGTTGCAGCTGAGTTGGGCTTGAGTTGGGGGATTCCAAGAAGGTTCCTTGGAGAGCAACGGCCCTAGAAGTGGCAGTCCAGACCTTGACCCTTGAGTATCAAGCCACAGCATATCGTATAGTTTATCTGAAGAAACACACGCGACAGCTGGCCACCCGGCTCGATGACCAGGAGTGGAGGGCTTGCCATAACAATGTCAGGGTTCTTGGTCTGCCTGAGGGAGAAGAGGGTGATGCTATGTTTGATTTCCTGGAGAACTGGCTCCAGGAGGTGGTAGCTCCCAAAGGTCTTTCTGAATTGTATTCTTTGGACAGAGCACACATGGTCTCGGCCTCGCCCCCCAAGCCTTCTTTATTATTGTGATAGAGATTTCATCCTTCAACAGGCTCAGCTGCACGGTCCATTCGTAGTGGTGAACTCGAGGGTTTCTCTCTACCCTGACTTCACTCTCCAGGTGCAGATGCAGCGTGCCTCCTTCCTATCCGTTAAGCAATGATTCAAAGAGCTGGGCCAGCCAACTCTTTTCTCTTACCAGCTTGCTTGAGGATTCAGGCTGAGGACAAGACCCATTTATTCCTTGAACCTTCTGGTGAAGAAACTGGATGGAGAACTACGATGCCGGGTCAACACACCCAGAACAGTCTGCTCCTTAGCCAGTGAACTGTCAAAGACATGGGAGGTCCTGACACTGGGAACCTAACCGGGTGACTAAACAGCAAGTGACTTAGGAGAGAACAAGAGCAGTGGAGGTGCCTACCTCCATGCACTCTGGTGAGAGCTCCTCCACATCCGGATGCCTGATCCCAAAGAGGCTCTACATCAAGCTAGGGGGACTCTTCTACACCGCGCTGGGCAATATCCTCCAGGGCGGTCATTATTTGACTCCCTGATGGGCAGCTGCTCCTGTTTTCTTTGTGCAGTGGTGCAGTAACGGGGGTTTACTATCTGCATTATTTAGACCATATACAGACTCCGTCTTTTACACAAATTCGGTGGTCCTGGGCATGGATGAGGTATTTTGTCCTCTTTCTGCTTATTCTATAGTGTTCTGATCTATATTCTTCTCAGTTTGGCTGGTCACTTGTCTCACTTGGTCATTTGTCTCTCTCTACTGCTCCAATGTGGACTTGGTTGACCCTAGTCATTGGGCTCTGTTTGTTAGGCTTGTTGCCTGCCTATACTTCTTTGGACAGGATGCTCACATGTCTCAGTATGGGGAATTGGGGGGTTTGGGGTTGTTACTGGGGAGGTTTACTGTTTGTGCTATGTGCAGTATGTTTTTGGCGGGTGTAGTTGCTGTGTTGCATGGTACCTGGAGAGGCAGTGGGGTGACAAATACAGTGATTCTGTGCCTCTGTATTATGTGAATGTTTAATGGGAGGGCTGACCCTGTACGAATAATAACGTGGAACGTTTGTGGCTTGCATTGCCCTCCTGAACTGGGGTGGTGTGGGGTGCAAAAAAATGATGGATTTAGGCCCAGATCTCTGTACTGGGGTGAATGTATGACATTGTTCTGCATTCTGTCCATCAACTGTGGTTTTTGCATTTGTCACCCCGAGTGGGATGGGTATACTCAGACGTGAGTCCCATGCTTTCCACACCACTGGAGTCAAGCTATCCTGGCTGAAGATGGCTGATAGCCAGAAACCGGTCGTAGGATGCTTGATTCCGGTCCAGGAAAGACATGGCTTGGCAGTTCGGGCTGGACTGTTCCTATGAGGCACAGGGTCAAGGCTGATTTGCATATGGCCATGTCTGAATTGGGGTGGTGTGGAGTGCAACAAAAACGATGGATTTAGGACCAGATCTCTGTACTAGGGTGAATGTATGACATTGTTCTGCATTCTGTCCATCAACTGTGGTTTTTGCATTTGCATTGCCCTCCAGGCGCTATAATGTGGTAGCGTACCGGAGGCGGAGAGGGGCGGGAATCGCTTTCCTGCAAGAGACCCACCTGACGGCTGCAGAGGGCAGAGTGCTTCACAAGAGGTGAAGGGGTCAACTGTACAACACAACTTACTCTGCATTTGCAAGGGGGTCATTATCTGGAACGGGTCTGGGGTGCTTTTCCTTCTACACATGATTCAGAAAAGGGGGTGGTGATGAACAGAGTGTCTGAATTAAGCAGAAACCGGTCCCCGGTAGCTTGTCTCCTTTCTGGTGAAGAATTGGCTTGGTAGTTTAGTCTGCCCTGTTCCCATGATGCACTGGGCCAGGGACAGACTGATTTGCATATAGCCAGGTTCTGAGCTGGGATGGTGCAGTGAGATAAATAACGGTGATGGATCAAGCCCTGATCTTTGGACTGGGTAAGAGTGGTCTGCTTAATTCAGACACTCTGTTCATCACCACCCCCTTTTCTGAATCGTTTTTGGCCACTATAGGTGTGGCAGGGTATACTCAGACATGAGTCCCTTTCTCACTGCACCATCAGGATTCAAGCAAGCCGGGCCGAAGACGGCTGAAATGCCAGAAACCGGTCCCCGGTAGCTTGTCTCCTTTCTGGTGAAGAATTGGCTTGGTAGTTTAGTCTGCCCTGTTCCCATGATGCACTGGGCCAGGGACAGACTGATTTGCATATAGCCAGGTTCTGAGCTGGGATGGTGCAGTGAGATAAATAACGGTGATGGATCAAGCCCTGATCTTTGGACTGGGTAAGAGTGGTCTGCTTAATTCAGACACTCTGTTCATCACCACCCCCTTTTCTGAATCGTTTTCCTTCTACACAAGCATATTATTATCCTGGAGGGTATGTTCGTGTTACTGCTGGGATGGCTCAATGGTAAGAACATGGCACTGCTTAATGTGAATACTCCCAACACTGACCAGGCCCCCTTCTTGGACAGCCTGATGACCCTCCTCATTTTCACGCTCTTTTATGCCAGAATAATTGGTATTGATTTTAATTCTGTGGCTGAAATCAACGTGCACGGATTATACCCTCCACTATGCATGGCACCTCTGACCAAACTGGCGGATGCTTTTTTCAACTGGGCACAGCATTGGGGACTGGTGGATTGTTGGGGGGTATGAAACTCTTGGGCCAGAGTGCACTCCTACCACTCCAGTGTGCAGGACCTGGAGGTGAGGTCGAGTAGGGTGCCTAGCTGTCCTGAGGTGATAGATGCTCCAGAACTCCTATCCTCCAAACAAGCCTGCCGGAAACTAAAGAAGAAATGGCACAGTGAGCTGCTTGGGACAGCCACACAGCCCACAAGGACGCCATCCGCAACCACCATCACCTAAAGAAAACTAAGTACATGGTTTTCCATGCAGATACCACAAACTGCCCACACCCCAAAATGGACTCTAATCCTCTCAGGAGAGTGCCTGTTTTTGACTATCAGGGGCTGACCTTAAATGACACCATGGATTGGGGGCCACAGATCTGTAAGGCGAATCTAAAACTCACCCAGGTTAGTGGGGGGATCCTAAAAGTCAACAGGAGCTGTGCGGCAAAGGTTATTGGCCCACTCATAGAAATTTAGAAAATTCAAACAAGGGGCGCTTCCTTGTATGGAGTAGAACTTTGGGGCCATTCTCAGATTAAAACCTTGACTGCGACTGAGAATAACTTTCTAAGGCAACTCTTGGGTTTGCCTGATAGTACCCCGTTAATCCCCTTACGGATGCACCTAGGTATCTTCCCCATTGCCGAAGTGACGCCTCTCGTCCACTACTTTATTAGCGACGGCTATGGAGCACTCCTGAGCTGGCCAATTATAGAGAGGAATTAAAATCAGGTATGGTCATTTTGGGGGCGGGGAAAATCCCTTGGTTATCTTATATACGGAAGACCTTTCACCAAATTGGAAGGTGTGATCTGTGGTCCTTACCTGCGGAATCATGACCTGATACCTATAAACAGTCACTAAATTCTGCTATTAAGAAAAACCAGCTTATGTGTATTTTTAGGGCGACACAGACACCAAGTTTAACCACCCGGTTTCTCGATGTCAAGTCACTCTATAAACTGGAGCCGGCCTTAGACCTCATCCAACCTTTCCTAGCAAAGAAAGTGTTTCTCCAACTCCGACACGGAACCCTCCCTTTATATGCATTTTCCAATAATTGGTCTGGAGCGAACAAACAACTTTGTCCTGGGTGTAATGAGATGGAAGAAACAGAGACGCATGTGATATTTTTCTGTCCTGCCTATAAGGCAGCAAGAGCAACATGTGTTCTCCAATTATGCAGGAATTTGGGAATTAGAAACTTTAGCGAGGCTCTTAGACTATTTAAGTACGAAACACACCCATTTTTTGTTGTGGTGATAACTAAGTTTCTGTTTTCAATGTGGTGGAGGCGCAGACGTTTATAGACAAGTTAAGGATCTGGAATGAAATGATGCTGCCTATTAATTATTTTCTCCTAGATTTTAACTGTGATTAATTGATGTTTTATCTTCTTTTTTTACCCATATTTTTAGCTTTTTTATCTATCTAAATTTTTTAAAAATGAATTGCTCTATATGTTACCCTCCTCCGATAAGTCGTGACATGTAGCCCTTAATTTTTTCTTGTCTTTGCCTAATCTATGTGATGATCTATATAGAGAATGCATAACACTTTGTTCCCAATCCTCACCCCTCCTAATTTTAGTAGGATATTTTATGATGAATTGTGCTTTTATGGCAGTAATTGCCGAAATAAAGTTTATATTGACTTGACCTGAATGGTCCCCTCGCAGGACCTGTATCCCATCTTAGAGGTTAGAATTGATATGGTTAGAGGACCAGGTGTTCAGATCCTCATTACATTAGAAGATCACAGATTATTGGACTGATAACGAGGACTGTGGTTCCGTAGTTCGAGGGTCCGTGGTTCAAAGGTGCCGAACCTGTTCAATAAAGATCGTAGGAAATAGACGATTTTGGTATCAGCGGACCGCAAATCACGAGTGTGGTGTGTACGAGTGTTTTCGTCATAATCGATCATTGAGAACACTACGTATTCAGGAATTTCGTTTGAACCCTCGGGTTCCATTTTGTGTACGGCAGCCATTTTTGTGTGGTTGCCCTCACATAGGCCGATGACTACGGCCGAGCGAGTCCTTGGGACACGTACACCTTAGCTGACTTCTGAGTGACCTAGCCGAACTGACTCCCCTGCCCGAGGCTGACCTCGCTGAGCCAGTTCCTTGTTAAACAGCTGGTAAGATAAAGATCAAAGAGCAGGACATTGCTGCGTTTACAGTACACTGCACCCACCCTTCTATCTTGCTTCTCATCTGTTTCTGCTCCTTCCTTTATGGCCTAATCACTGATTTGGGTTGAGGTTTTACGATGGGTTTGTCCGGCCTGATCGAACAGGATATTGGAATGTGCTTGGTCATTTCTGGTGGGCTGGACAACGGAAAGTGGGATTGTCGGCATGCGCTACTTTTGAAATGTCATTCTGTGATTGGTTAGTACGTAATTGATGCTAGCCTGGAATGTGATTTTTGGCATAAAAGACCACGCTCTGCTCATTGAATTTGTGCAGTCTCTAGCGAACCACCCGTGTTGTGCTTCGTAGACTTCTGTTCCTGGTTGCAGCCAATAAACTTTGGTCTTTGACGTCATCAAGAAGTGTCCCGTGTCTCTGTTTGTCGAGGCAGGGGAACTCGAAGACATCGGGCGTTTTCCCTGGCGCCGCTGGGTTCTAAAACCCGGTTCTTCAGGGCTTAGCAACATTGTTTGGGATTGAATGGGAACCATTCATGGTTGATATGCGCAGCTACTGTATCTGTAATGAGGTACAGGGGTGCCCCGCTGCACTCGGATATACAACAGCAGAAGGCAGTCTTGGAGGGGCTCCCTAGGATGTTAGGCACCTCAACAAGCCTCACAGACTGGATACTTGTGGAGAATGAGAAAAATGCTGGCTACTGGTGGACTCTTATCAGCTGTTATCCATGCTCAATGCAGATTACAAAATCTGTAGCAAAATTCTGGGCAACAGGATATTGCCCTACATGACTAAACTCGTACTCCCTTATCAAACTGGTTTTATACCTCCTCGCAGCACACTACTGAACATTCATTAACTTATACAGGCCTCCACAGCCAGGTGTCATTACCTTCCAATGCCCTGGTCATGTCAGTAGATATACGGAACTCATTTGACTCCCTGTGGTGAAACTTTTTATATCTTGTCCATTTAGGGATGGGGTTTGGAATGCCCCTTGTCAGATAAACTAAACTATTATACTTCCTGCCACTGGCAAGGGTCCGGATGGGCTTGGTGATCCCTGGGGTGAGAAGTGTGGAATGCCGTACTCGACAGGGCTACCCCTCTCCCCTCTGTTATTTGCACTGGTGCCGTTCGCACTGAAGGTGTGTTGAGGGGGGTACTGCTGGAGTTTGCAGGTGTTCGGGGAACCACATGTACATCTCTTAATATGCAGATAACCTACTCTTATATATGCAGAGAATACCTACTGATATAAAGGGCATGGCAGCAGGACTGTCGAGTTTTAGGCTGCTATCATGACCGGAAGAGAACTGGCGAAAGACGTGCATTTCCCCTTTGACCCAGCATGAAGGAGACCTGGCCCACATCTGCCATTCTGGAGTTAAATTAAGAGAGCAACTCCCTTTGGCACTTAGGTGTGAACATATATAGAACACCAGGCTGCTTCGAGCGGGCAACTTTACCATGACCATGTCGGCAGCACAGATTTTGAATCATACTACTTGGCTGCCCAACTGCAGTGAGTCGCTCACTGGAAGGTGACGCTCTGAGAACCGGCGGGCACTCCTGATCACGGGGTGCCTGCTAGAACTCTCCTAACTTGTATCCTGTTGTACCCCACTCTTGTCTCAATGGCTTGTGGGGAGAATATCCTAATTTGCACAGCGCAGTATGCATGGGCTAGGGCATTACAGAAAACACACTCTAGAACCCTGTTTACTTGCAAACTCCCTTATCGATGTCCTGTTACTGACAGCTGCCCAGTGGTTGGGCTGGATTAAAAGTTTGGCCCGATGCGGGTGTAAATATTATGAAGGATCTGTTCACATAGGACGAACTGAGATCTTTTTCAGACCTTACACAGACATATGGCATCCTGGCAGGACACTTTCTAATACATGGAGCTTTAAAAGATTGGATCCGCAATTGGCTGAGGATGGGCTCCTTGGAGACCCCATAACATGAATGTCTCTGTTACTGGTTTCTCATCTCTGGACTGACCAGGACAATTACACTTCTGGACCAAGCACTGATAAGGGTCACTCAGATGGACCTCTCACCCCTAATGCACCAATGGGAGACATATTTAGGTCCAGTGCTCTCTGACTCTGCTTGGAAGTCGATGCTGACATCACCCCCATGGTATCTCGGAACTCTAGGTTTTTAAAGTGATCTCATTTTATTACCTCCACCGGGTGTACCTTACACCTCGACGGCTACATGCTATGTTCCCTGGGGTGTCAGCAGACTGCCCTCACTGTCACATGCCGGAGGTTGGGTTTTTCCATATGGTATGGTCCTACCCGATCCTGATTATGTATTGGGCTTCCATAATACAGGTGCTTTAAAGAGCCACTGATAGACAATTTGACTGTTCCCAGCAGTTCTTCTTGTTGGGCTTACACGAGCATAGCGAGGCCTGGTAGGCACCTGGCCAGTTGGTGGAATTACCTCTAATGCTTGCCAGGAGGCAACTAACAATGAGTTTGAAATCTGCCTCTGGTCCAGACCTTGGCTGCTGGTGAACTGAGCAAGTGGGCAGACTGTGAAAGGAAATCATTGCGAAAAGAAGAGACTAGAGGGTTGCAAAGAGTTCCCTTACTACCTGCATGAGACAGCCTGCTTGTTTGAGTTTGAACAGTCAAAGGAGGATTAGAGACAAAAAGTCACGCAATGCAGCGTAGCCCCCCACGAGGCTCTGCTGCCGTGTGCGACAAGGAGGGAGCAGAAGAGCGCCATATCTTCAAAGATCTGGCTATCTCCTCCCAATTCCCTTGCACGGGCGCTGATTAGAGTTGCTGTGCGCCATGCACACATCTTAGCGCTGCAGCGCTGGTGTGTGTACATGAGTCTAGGATAGGTTCTGTACAGGAAGGGATCCTTCCTGTACAAAATACTATGCTGGGCAAAAGGGAAAGCTTTTACCACTTTGTATGTGTGCTGCACAGTGCAGCACGCATGCAAAGTCGGAAAAGGAAGGAGAAATAAAAGCATTTCTCCTTCCCTGCGCCTAGTTGAAAAGGGCGCAGTTTTCTCACGCTAAACCCAATCTTCTGTTTTTAGTAAATTTGGTTATGCATGAGAAGCCTTGGGTGGTTGTATGGGAACACCCATGCACCACCCTTGGTACGCCCCAATACGCAATGCGCAGCTTCGCATTACTTTTACGTTATTTCGAGCGCTAAACAAGTTTGATGGAAAGTAAATTACAAAAAAAAGATTTTGCATAATTTTGCGTCACTTTTGTGACACACGCAGTGCGCAAAAGCTTAGAAATCTCCCCCAAAGTGTTATCACCAGCTGCTTCCCCTTCTTTACCCACATGATCCACGCAAACCCCTAGTATTTCCACTGAGATTGGATTACCTGTTGCCCTCGTGGAATATTTTTAGGTGGCCTAGGATCAGTCTGCATGTGAGATGTATGAACTGTGCTTCTGACTGTGGCATCTGAGCGAAGGGACAATGACAGCTGCATGCCTACAGCCTGGGGTGATACTACAGGTCCCTGTCCCCGGGGATTTCCTTGCTTGCCATAAACTGTATAATTAACATTACTCGCTCTCCGGTTCCCGCTATGTTGGGGTTCACATGTTACCTACTGTTGTCATGCTAGCGCCCACCTGCCTGGCTTGTTTCATATTCCTTTTTTCAGTTTGCTTATGTATTATTGCTTTTCTTGCTTGATTTAATCAGTATTGACTTTTGTATTGAAAATGCAATACACAAACTAAAAGACAGTTTCTGCATGAGTCACTCACGAGAGACGGTGTTCCTAACACCTCTATAACAGACAATGGTGTACAGCTCACCTCCCAGGAGATGGAAGGGTACTTAAGGGATAGATAATTAAACACAAGAAATGCATATTATATCATCAGGCAATGATGCCGAAATGAAATAAGATGTTAAAGGAAACCACAGCTATGGTAATGCTCTCTAGTTCACCATTGTGACCTACATTTTACTGTCACTACCCACAAATAAACTCAAGTATCCATGTATTCACATTAGGTGTCACTAGCCATAGAGTCTTCTGCTAAAACAACCACACCCTCAATGCCTCCGAGCCACACACCTTAGTTTGTGATGCACATTCCATGAAGGAGCACCAGGCACCTACAGTTACTATTGTCACAATACTCTGCTCCACTACACCTATTGAGCCATGGATCCTTCAAAACAGTATTGAAACACCATTGAAATACTTAAAGGTGTTAGCCTTTATACCAGTAGATTCTCTTGGACTCATTCACCCAAGCATCATGTTATATGTAATAACCGGTTTCTAATCAATACCATCATTAGGCACTGTAAATCACAAGCAAAGTTGGCCTCACAATATTTCTGCCTCAATACTTGCAATTCACAGAGGATGTCAGCAATTAGCATTTAACTTGCTAAGCCATCTTGTTGTTTTGTATACTAAAGAGGCCTTGTTCTAGGAAACATGTCACACATCAATGAAAATAATATAAAAATTGTCTAGCTAAACCTGAGTAAGTAGAGAGAAAAAAACACATTTATATTTAAGATCAGTATTTTTAACTTTGTTTTAAATCTTAAAAGCTTGTGTCAGATTGAATTGAATATATTTGTGCTGGTAAAATTATATACACAGTCTGTCCATTTGTACATTAATATCCATTAGTATCTTGCTGCTATAAAAGAGAGATTTAATGTTGCCTAAGTCAACGGTAATTATTTGCCAAACCAAAGGACCTGGGAGTGAGGGCCTGACAAGAATTTTTTTTATAAATGAGGGTCTCTAGTTGGCAGTGGCTTGCACCTTTTCCAAGTAGGGACCCTTCCTTATAGACAGGATAAGGGCGTTACACACCTAGATAACCCCTGCTCACTCCATGGGAGCTTGGCACGAGCAGTCAGGCTTATATCAGAGGCAATGTGTAAAGTATTTGCACACAGCACACAGTAACACAGTGAAAAGACTTCAAATGGGCACCAGAGCAGTTTAGAAAAATAAAGTATTTTTTTAGCTAAACCCAATCAGACCAAAATGACAAAAAGCCAACATACAGAAGTCAAAATATGACTTTTTAAAGGGTTCAAACAGTTCTGTCCATAAAACTGTATGGCTGTGGTGATTTTGCACAAAGTACATCAGATGCGTCAAAATCCAAAGAGGAGGGGGGGGGGCGTGACTACGGCCGCTGTCATGGCGGACGCGGCTTTGTAGAGCTCCGTCCCGCCGTTTCATTTTCTGGTAATTTATCCTGCCTTCCCCCATGCCTGTGTCCATCCCGCGGCATTGAAGGGCGGCGGAAGGTGTCCGGCAGGTGTGGCGTGATTCCTGGCCGCGCCGGAGGTGCGGATCGGGTGTGTCGGGCCCCGGAGGCGGAGCGGCCTGTGCCGGCGGCTGCAGCCGGGACCTAAATTTTGGCGATGCCCGAGGAGTGGGCAGGCGGACAGCGGACGACGAGGGGCGGCGGCGCTGCGGCCCGGCCCCACTTGGGACACTGACACTGCCGAAGGGCCGCCGGCGGAGTTCCAGATCGGACCTAGCGTTGCCCCTGGGGGACCGAAGGGCTGCCGAGAGGCTGCGGCCGATGCGGAGCTGATCGCCTGACTGCTGGTGGCGGCGGAGGCCCCGAGTGAGGCCTGGACTCAGAGATGCGACCCCGGTGGTGAATGTACACTGGGGGCGTGTGACGGCGAGTGTGCAGAGCGGAGGAGGGACCGTGGTGATTCCGGCGGTCGGGTCGGACCGCAGCTGACCTGGTCCCTGAGGCGTGTGTACGCCATCCTTAAACAGAGGTGCTTGGTGGGTGCCTGATCTGCTGACATAGAGGCCCACGACTCGGCGGCTGAGTCGAGCCGCAGCGTGCCCCCCCCTTGGGAGCACCCTTGCCGCGGTGCAGCGACTCGGGGCTTTGGATACGCGGTGTGGTACGCCACCCGCGATACTGGCCTTCCTGACCACGTGGGGATACCCAGGGCGGCACGGGGCCTGGTGATTGCGCTGCCGCATCCCGATCAGACATTTGGGGCCTGCACAACACGGTGAAGGAGGGCGGCCTGACCAGGCGCGCCGGACTGTGGATTACCTGACCGCTTGTGCCCGGAACCTCACGTGGGGACTGACAGGTGGGCCTGCCGGCGGGCGGCTGGCGGGGGGTCCTCCCGGGCCGCGAGGGTGAAACCTAGTGGATTGAGAGGGGCATTTTCCTACTGAGCAGACCCCACCGGCTGTGGACCATGACCAGAGGGGGAGGAGGCAGCGGATTCTCGAAACAAGGCACCCTCGACAAATTTACGGGTGCGGGTGGAGCGCCCCAGGGGCCGGACAATGCTGCGATATTAGTGGCAATCACTCAGTCATGAGATGCCCTGGACGCCAAGATAGGGGCAGTCGGAGCTGATGTCACGCTGCTGCACCAGGACCTACGAAACGCGGTGGCGCGCATCACCGAGGCCGAAACAAGGATCACCGGGGTGGAGGACGGCGTGGCCATATTGAAGAAGAAAGTCGCCACCATTGAAGGGATCCAGAAAGGCCTGGCGCTTCGGGCGGAGGATGCCGAAGGACGGGCCCGGCGCAACAACCTACGGTTCGTCGGTTTTCCGGAGGACTGTGAAAAAGGAAACATGGAGGCTTTTCTCACTCAATGGCTGGAGGGATGGTTGCCGCCGGAGTCCCTTTCTCGCAGCTTTGTCATTGAGCGGGTGCACAGGGCGCTTGCTCCGAAGCCGCCGGTTGGAGAGCGCCCACGACCGGTCATAGCTAAACTGCTTAACTATCACGATAGGGACACTATCCTAAAGCAAGCTCGGATGAAGGAACCTCTCATGTGCGACAATCATCGGATCATGATATTCCCGGACTACACTAAGCTGGTACAGCGTCAACGGCAATCCTTCACAGAGGCCAAGGCTCGCTTGAGGGGTCTCAAAATCCAGTATGCCCTTCTCTACCCAGCCCGCCTGCGAGTGATTTATCAATCTCGGACCATGTTCTTCAATTCTCCGGAAGAGGTGTTTACATGGACTGACGAGACGGTTCGGGTTCGACCCCACACTCCACCGGCCCGGGACTCTGCTTCATCCTCCTCGACGGAGTGAACAACTTCTCCACCAGAGACCATTGTAAGGGGGGGGAGCATACCCACCGATGCTCACGTAGTAGGAGCAACTGGCGGTCCCGCTCCACTAAGGGGTCCCCGGCCAAGAAGAGCGCAGCGGAGGAGATTGCTCCTCCGAACTCCCAGGAGACAGCTTCTTGAAAGGAGAAGAGTCATGCGATACTTATTTGTGTTGGGTTGCGGAATGGACTCTGCAGGGGACTGAGAGTGGCCCAGCCTGAGATGTTGGACGATGGCCGAAGCACTGCTAACCTGAGATACGGACTTGACAAACAGTTATGAGATGCGGGGTGGGAGAGGGTTGGGGGGGTGGGGAGGCGGACTACTGCCCCAGGGTAGCGGCAGTCCAGTCGCCCGCAGACGTTCCTTGCCCCCTAGTGGGGCTAGTTGGGGGTTGAGGGAGTGGTTAATGGGGATCCATTGGAGTGGGTGTCCGCTGACCTCCCGTTGGGGGTTAGGGCACTCCTGCAACGTGACAGATACTTCAATGTTGTTGAGGTATAGGGGAGGGGGGAGGCCAGTTTTCTGGGAGTTGGGTTGGGGCTGGGTCCAGGGGTGGAGGGTGGGGGGATGCGTAATGTTTGGGTCCACAGGGGTAACTTGTTCACACATGATGGTCCACCGGGTTCGGTACATGTTCTATGGCTCATTGCACTCACCTACACCCAGGCAATTGCTGCTCTATCTAGTTGATGGCGGCTAGAGGTTATGCTTCAGAGCTCCCCAGAGCTGCGCTGCGAATTGTGAGTTGGAACATGAGGGGCATGCTAGATAAAATTAAAAGAGGCGCTGTGCTGCGACAGGGGAAAAAGGAGAAGGCTGATGTCCTACTGTTGCAGGAGACTCATCTCCTAGGTACCAAGACTCTTAGTTTGCAGCGCTATGGGTATCATCAGGTGTTCCACGCTGTTTTTTTCCGGGGATCCCAGGGTGTGGCGGTCTTGGTTCACCGCAGGGTATCGTATGTTCATTCTACACATTGGATAGATGCCCAGGGCAGATATGTTTTTATCAAAGGAATGATTGATGGGGAACAGGTGGTCTTTGGTAGTGTGTATGCTCCCCCCCTTACAATGGTCTCTGGTGGAGAAGTTGTTCACTGTTTGGGCTGAGATTCCAGATGCGCTGGCGGTGATAGGAGGTGATTGGAATGACGTTATGGATGGAACCGTGGATCGCTACAGGCCGGACGGCGGACAGCTGGCGGCTGCCCCTACAAAACTGAATGATTTGGTGAGAGACATGGGATGGATGGATGCCTGGCGCTATCAACACACACACAGTCGGGAATATACCTATGTTTTGGCGGTCCATCGGTCCTTCTCACGGTTAGACTACTTATTCGTCCCATGCGCCACGATGGGAAGAGTGACATCGACGGCCATACTGCCGCGTGGGCTCTCTGACCACTCCCCCGTTACGATCGATATCCTCCTTGACAGGAGGGGGCAGCCATTTAGATGGCACCTCTCTACTTGGCACCTGCAGCAGGATGACTACCAGTCCCATATGCGGGAGGCCATCGCTCACTACTGGGGTGACAGCGAAAGGTCGGACTCGGACGTGGTGACCCTCCGGGAGGCCATGAAGCCTACACTTAGGGGAGTGGACATAGCCTGGTGTGCGAGGGCCCGTAGGGCGCGAGGGGACGACCTGGAGAGGGCGGCGGATCGCGTCCGCACTTTAGAGGCGCGGTCCACGGAGACCGGGGCGGAGGAGGACATACGACGGCTACTGCAGGCGCAGAGCGATGCTGCTTCCCTACATCTTGAGGAGTCACGCCATATATGGCTTGCAACGCAGAGTAGAATATACCAATGGGGGGACAAATTCAGCTCAATGTTGTATTGGCTGTGCCAGAGCGCGTTCCAGGCTCAGACGCTGAGAGATGAGGCCGGGAATTCTATAACTGATCCAGGGGTCATTGCCGACAGTTTTGCGCGCTATTATGAAGCACAGTACGCCCCCAGAGACTCTCTCCCAGCGGAGGCTGTGGACAAATTTCTGGCGGACCTCCCGCCACGGGGGATCTCCGATGAGGAGTGTGATAGTCTCGAGCTTCCTTTGTCCGTGGAGGAATTGGGCGAGGCACTCGGTGAGTTGAACGCCGGGAAGGCCCCAGGGCCGAACGGTTTCCCGTGCGAGTTTTTTCGGAAATACCATCTTCAGTTAGGGCCCTGTTTCAAGAACGCATTGGATGCGGCTAGAGAGTTGGGTCAGCTGCCTCCGGATTGGAGGCACGCCGAGATCGTGGTGTTCTGCAAACCGGGAAGACCGCCGGATCGCCATGAATCGTACCGCCCTATCTCACTTCTGAATATCGAGGCGAAGATACTGGCGAAAGCGCTCGCCAACCGCCTCCTCCCATTGATTACCGCCCTGGTCCACCCGCACCAGGCTGGCTTTATGCCACACAGGGCCACTAGACACAACATTAGGCGGGCCCAGGTGGCCTTGGAAATGATGCGGGCCACGGGTTCCCAGGCGGCGCTTCTATTGGCGGATATCGATAGAGCCTTCGATTCACTGAGCTGCGCCTATTTGCAGGCACTCCTTCCCCGTCTAAATCTCGGCCCTCATCTTCTCTCGTAACTTCGGCTGCTATATACCGATTTGACTGCGTCTGTGCGGGTGGCCGGTGCGATTTCAGACGTCTTCCCCGACAGGGATGCCCACTCTCACCGTACTTATTCGCGCTCGCGATGGAACTTCTTGCGGCATGGGTGCGAATAGACGCGCAGATGAAGGGATTCGAATGGGAGGCTGGGCCGTCAGACCGAATCGCGCTTTACGCGGACGACGTGCTGTTCTTTCTTACGGATCTCAATAGGTCAGGCCCAAGAGTTCTTGACATCATGAGGGTGTTTGGCGAGGTTTCAGGGCTTAATCTCAACGTAAAGAAGTCCGTCTTGTGGACCCTAGGCAGCGGTGAGGCTCTGGGTACTTGGGCATCCGCCTTACAGAGGGCGACAGGAGGTTTTAAATATCTTGGGGTATTCATGACAGATATCCCTGGAGTCTCATGGGAGCGCAATATTGTTCCGGTCTGGGACAGGGTCCGGTCGGATATGAAAACATGGTCCTGCATGCCCTTGAACTTGTATGGCCGATCGGCCATCTTTAAGATGGTTGCTCTCCCTCGTCTGCTATATCAACTACAGAACCATCCCTATCCTATCTCGCCACAATGGTTTCACCAAGTTCACTCGGCCCTGGGCCGCTTTCTCTGGGCTGGGGGTGCTATTCGTGTGGCCCTCCGCACCTGTTTCCTATCTACGTACTGCGGTGGCCTGGCGTCTTCGGACATCCTCTCCTACTATCATGCGTCCCATCTATTGGTACTCAACGAATGGTGGTATGGGGATCGGGGTGATCCGGCGTATGCCCTGAAGAGGTATCTAATGGAACCAGATACTTTGCACACGTTGCTGTACTCGGCGGGGAAGAGGAAGAGGCTCCCGGTGGTCACGCAGGTTGTCTTCCAGGTTTGGCGTCGAGCACTTGGTCGTATGGGGTGGTGGAATAGACTGACTAGGGAGACCCCGCTGTGGCCGAACGGCCGCCTGCCGGCCTTGTCGAATTTGCAGGGGTTTCGCGGCTGGGACTCGATAGGGATCTCAGCGCTGGGGCATGTCATGAGGGGCACAACCCTTAAATCCTTTCAGGAGCTGAGGGACGAATACGATATGCCACGTACCCAGCTCTTTAAATACCTGCAGTTCCGCCACGCTATCTCCCCCGCCTTGGAGGGGTTAGACTCCCTGCCGGAATTTAGTCCGCTTGAAGCTAAATTGTTTATGGGAGAATTGACAGAAAAGAAAATATCCTGCATCTACCAATCACTTGTTATCCATTGTTCGTCCTTCCTAGATGGCCTGTGGTCCAAGGGGGAGAGGGATGTCGGAGAAATTGACGAGGAGGGGTGGAGGGAGGCCCTTGCGGCTCTGAGGGAGGCGGCCGTAGCTGTGCGGCTGCGCTTTATCCAATTTAAATACCTGCATAGGGCTTACTACACGAGAGAGAGGCTGTGGCCATCCTAACTCCTGCAGAGGAGGTCGCTCCCCACGCTCACTGCTATCGCAGCGCTGGTCTTCTTCATTGCCTGCTGTAATATCGAGGCAGATTGGTATCGTAGCGCTGCGCTGGATTATTTCATTGATTGCATTCATATTGAGCCTGATTGAGATCGTAGCACTGCGCTGAACTGCTTACATTGCCTGCATTCATTTTGTGCCAGATTAATATCGTAGCACTGCCCTGGACTGCTTACATTGCCTGCATTCATTTTGTGCCAGATTAATATCGTAGCACTGCGCTGAATTGCTTACATTGCCTGCATTCATTTTGTGCCAGATTAATATCGTAGCACTGCCCTGGACTGCTTACATTGCCTGCATTCATTTTGTGCCAGATTAATATCGTAGCACTGCGCTGGACTGCTTCATTGGCTGCATTTGATTTGTGCCACATCGTAGCGCTACATCGTAGCGCTATATCGCATTGCCTGAGGGATTGATTCGCCTGGTTTCGCTTTTGTTTCTGCCATTTTGTTGTTTTGTTTGCCTCCCAGCCCGTCCCTCCACCCCGCTCCCGCCTCCCCAGCTGCTCCTCCCTCCCACAGATAGCATAGGACTCGCCCTGCCTGTCCTAGCACTGTGACCATCCTAACTCCTGCAGAGGAGGTCGCTCCCCACGCTCACTGCTATCGCAGCGCTGGTCTTCTTCATTGCCTGCTGTAATATCGAGGCAGATTGGTATCGTAGCGCTGCGCTGGATTATTTCATTGATTGCATTCATATTGAGCCTGATTGAAATCGTAGCACTGCGCTGAATTGCTTACATTGCCTGCATTTATTTTGTGCCAGATTAATATAGTAGCACTGCGCTGGACTGCTTACATTGCCTGCATTCATTTTGTGCCAGATTAATATCGTAGCACTGCGCTGGACTGCTTCATTGGCTGCATTTGATTTGTGCCACATCGTAGCGCTACATCGTAGCGCTATATCGCATTGCCTGAGGGATTGATTCGCCTGGTTTCGCTTTTGTTTCTGCCATTTTGTTGTTTGTTTGCCTCCCAGCCCGTCCCTCCACCCCGCTCCCGGCTCCCCAGCTGCTCCTCCCTCGCCCCACCCCCCTCCACTATCCACTTATGACAGATGCTATTACGTGCAGCGGTCACGCGCAGCGGTCGCGCCCCATGCGCGCCGAAGGTGCGCCAAAGGTAAGCCCGTCTATGCCCGTCGGCACCTGGACCGCGCCCAGCGCAAGACCCCCTGGCCCCCGCAAAACCCACTCCACTCACATAACGTACGACGCCGCAATCCTCTCAGCACTTAATCCCGGCCGACTCCCAAACTGCTACTAAGCCGCCCCAGGTCAAACCCATGGACCCTTCACCTGCCACTCCTGCAAATTCGACTGCACCAGGATCCACACCAAATCCACAGACTCCACACAGAACTCCAACACTAACCACCTGAAGTGCATCATGCTCAACACCCGCTCGGTCCACAAACATGCCATTGAACTTTGGAACCTACTCGACACCACATCCCCGGACGTCGCCTTTCTCACTGAAACATGGATGAACGCCTCATCAGCGCCCGACATCGCCATAGCCATTCCGGACGGCTACAAGATCATCCGAAAGGTCCGCACCAACCAAACAGGAGGAGGCATTGCCATCGTCCATAAAAACAACATCCGCATCACGACCAATTCCGATGATATCCTCGCTACCGCCGAACACCTTCACTTCCAGATCCACACCGACCCCAAGACCACACTCAGAGGCACCCTCATCTACAGACCACCAGGACCCCGTACACAATTCAGCGAAGACATCACTGACTTCATCAGCCCACATGCCCTCCCCTCCGAGAACTACATCTTACTGGGAGACCTCAACTTTCACCTGGAAAAGAAAAACGACAGCAATACCACCAACCTTCTGGACAACCTGGCCAATCTCGGACTCAAACAACTGGTTGACACCCCCACCCACCTTGCTGGACACACGCTCGACCCTATATTCACCTCCAGCAAGCACATCTCCTTCGATCACACCACAGCTCTCCATTGGATGGACCACAGCTGCGTTCACTTCAACTACAATAAGACCACGACCCACAACCCCCCACAACCTATTCCCCGAAGAAATTGGAACAAAATTACCACCGACCAGCTCTTCACATCGCTTCACCAAAACCCTCCAACCAAATCATCGGACCCAAACCAAGCAGCCACCAACATCACACAATGGATCACCCATTGCGCCGATGAACTAGCACCCTTGAAAAACCACCAAATCAAGCAGGGTAGCAAAAAAGCCCCCTGGTTCAACCACAACCTTAAGAAATCCAAGAAGCTCTGTCGTACCCTCGAGAAAGCCTGGAGAAAAAACCCAACCACTGACAACCTGGCCTCCTTCAAGTACGCCACCCGCAAACACCACCAACTCATCAGATCCACCAAGAAATCAGCATTCAAGGATCGACTTGACAACAACGCCCAAAACAGCAAGGAACTATTCAACATCGTCAAAGAATTCACCAACCCCACCAACGACAACACTCCCTCCCAAGACCTCTGCGACTCTCTATCCTCATTCTTCCACAACAAAATCGCCGACATACATAACAGCTTCAAAAACCAGTCCGAAGACCAGCCCTCTTCACCCACCCCCGAACCAAAACCGCACTCCAACAACCTTTACGCCTGGAACCCAATCACCACCGAAGACACCATCCGCCTGATGAACTCCATCCACTCAGGATCGCCAACCGACCCATGTCCCTACCACATTTTCAACAAAGCAGACTCGATCATCGCACCCCATCTCCGCGATGTCATCAACTGTTCCTTCAACTCCGCTACCTTCCCGGAAAGCTGGAAACATGCCGAACTCAGCGCCCTTCTAAAGAAACCCACAGCAGACCCCACTGAACTTAAGAACTACCGCCCCATCTCGCTCCTCCCATTCCCTGCCAAAGTCATTGAGAAAGCCGTCAACAGTCAGCTCGCTGCCTTCCTTGAATCCAACAAATCCCTCGACCACTCACAATCCGGCTTCCGAGCCAAACACAGCACCAAAACTGCCCTCATCGCAGCAACAGATGACATTCGCACTCTACTGGACAACGGAGAAACAGCCGCCCTCATCCTACTTGACCTCTCCGCAGCCTTCGACACAGTCTGTCATAGCACCCTCATACAACGCCTCAGCAACATCGGAATACAAGGAAAAGCATTGGACTGGATTATCTCGTTCCTCGCTGGAAGAACCCAGAGAGTCCGCCTCCCCCCTTTCAGATCAGATGCCACCGAAGTCATCTGCGGCGTACCACAAGGATCATCACTCAGTCCCACCCTCTTCAAGGTATACATGAGCCCCCTCGCATCCATAGCGCGCCAACACAACCACAACATCATTTCCTACGCAGACGACACCCAGCTAATCCTCTCTCTCACCAAAGACCCAAACACCGCCAAAACCAACTTACACGAAGGAATGAAAGAAGTAGCCAAATGGATGAAGAACAGCCGTCTAAAACTGAACTCGGACAAAACGGAAGTCCTCATCTTAGGTTCATCCCCCTCTGCCTGGGACGACTCTTGGTGGCCACCGGCCATGGGAACCGCACCCATTCCTACGGATCACGCACGTAACCTGGGCTTCATCCTGGACTCCTCCCTCTCGATGACCAGACAAGCCAATGCCGTCTCATCATCCTGCTTCAACATCCTACGCATGCTCAAAAAAGTCTTCCGTTGGATCCCCACCGAAACAAGAAAAACGGTCACCCACGCACTGGTCACAAGCCGACTGGACTACGGTAACACCCTTTACGCCGGAACCACAGCCAAACTACAGAAAAAACTCCAACGCATCCAAAACGCCTCAGCCAGACTAATACTGGACATCCCTCGCCAAGCACACATTTCCGCTCACCTGAAAGACCTCCACTGGCTCCCCGTCAACAAGAGAATAATGTTTCGTCTCCTCACCCACGCACACAAAGCCCTATACGACCTAGGACCCGAATGCCTCAACACGCGATTGTCCTTCTACACCCCCACCCGCCAACTACGATCATCCAATCAAGCCCTCGCAGCAATTCCGCGCATCCATAGATCCACCATGGGGGGCAGATCCTTCTCCTACTTAGCGGCCAAGACCTGGAACTCTCTCCCCACCAACCTCCGCCTTAATCAGAACCACCTCTCCTTCAGAAAACAACTAAAAACGTGGATATTCGATAAGTAATAGCACCCCCCTCTCCCAAGCGCCTTGAGGCCCTCTGGGTGAGTAGTGCGCTATATAAATATCTGAACTTGAACTTGAACTGTGGCGAGCCGGATTGATTGCCTCCCCTGATTGTCTGAGATGTGGCAGAGAGGTGGGCACGTTCCTTCATACCGTGTGGACCTGCCGGGCACTGGTGAGATTTTGGAGGCGTATATGGGACTGTTTGGATGAGGTTCTGGGTTGGCAACTCCCACGTACATCACAGCTGGGCCTCCTGCATGTCTTGAAGCAGGTGGGTGGCAACATATATAAAAGGCACTTGTTACTCCTGGGCCTTACATTGGCCAAGAGGGATGTGGCCCGCGCCTGGAAAGACCCTAGGGCTCCCCCGATTGAGGTATGGAAACGGGGCATGGATTATTGTATGGGATTGGAACGCCCAGTGTTTGAGGCTCGTGGTTGCCCTAGAAAGCACTATAAAATTTGGAAGAGCTGGGCGGATTACAGGGGGTTGTGGCTGGAGCCGCCGCCGCGGCAGGATGCAACTGAAGACCAATTGTCCTGCGAACCGGGGTGAGGGTGTGAGTGTATTACCATTATTGTATAGAGTGATTTGCTAAGATCCAGGTGACTATCGTGAACCGGGCTAGGGTGGGACCCGGGAGGGGGTGGTTTTATGGAGTTGGGGGGGTTCGGGTAGTTCGATGTTAATGTCTTATCCTGCTTACAGTACTGATTGCTTTGCTGTGCCTCTTGATTATATGCTCACAGCCCCTCCGGTGCTCGGAGTGCTGTGGATGTCTTGCAATCATATCTGAAATGTCAATAAAATCTAGTTCTGAAAAAAAAATCCACAGAGGAGGGAAGCGTTGGAAAACACAGCAATGCGTCAGTTCCTGAGTCCATGGGGAGGTGATGGGTCAGTTCTGCAGGAGAAGTCTTGCGTGAAATCCAGACTGTAGTGTGGAATCGATGTGTCAAAAGCCAAGACGGTTCTGTTCTGTGGGTGATGCGCTCAGAAAAGCTTGGTGCATAGGTGTGATGCGCAGAAATCTGGATGCACTGGACGTTGATGTGGCAAAAACAAACAGGTGCTGTGTCGATTTCTTCAGCTATGGTCCCATAATGCATCAATTCATTCAGCTGCACAGCAGGGTCTGCGTCGGAGTCAGTGTGGGGGTCTCAGACTTCGGAGACACAGCATGCTGATCTCGGACTGCAGTGGGTTCTCCTGCCTTGGGCAGGCGCTGCGTTGAATTCTTCGGCTGCACGGCGGCGGTGCGTGGATATTTTTTCTGCACGCCAGTTTTGCGTTGAAAAAAAAGGTGCTGGAAGGGTGATGTGTCGATTTTGATGGTTTCAAGCAAATCTTTGCAGTAGGAACAGAACCTCCAAAGGCCCAGAACTAGATTTGGCACCACAAGGCAGGTCAAAACTCCCAGTAGTGGAGTTGAGGGATGCTGCAAATGAAGTCTTTGATGGTCCTGAGACTTCCAAAAGGAGGCAAACACGCACAAGGCTTTGGGGAAACCTCACAAGCAGGATTCAAAGCAAAGCCCAGTCCCTATCCTGTCCAAAGCAGAAGCAGCAACTGCAGGTCAACCAAACAAAGCAACACACAGAAAAGTGGCAGTACTCCTCCTCTCATCTCTTCAGCTCTTCTTGTTGACAGAGGCTCCCCTTGATCCAGAAGAGTGCTAAAAGTCTGGGGTTTTAGGCACAATACTTATATCCCTAACACCCCTTTTGGCCTTTGAAGTAGGCATCCAGACACTCTGCAGGGGGGTGGACACAGCATTGTGAAAGGGCAGGCACAGCCCTATTCAGTGCAGGTGACAGCTCCTCCCACTTTATCTGCACTTATATTTTACTTGACTTTAACTATATCTGCAGTTGTATTTTTCTTGATCCTGACTGTGATATGATTTATATATTGTTAATGTACTTCTGTCATTCTTAATGGAATATGGAATGTATGTCCATGTTGATTCCATTGTGGCATGTTCACTGAGAGAATGTTTATGAGAGATTCTGGTAAGTTGACCAGTGACAGTTTGTGGCTGAGGTTCAATAAACCTACTTGCTTAAATCCACATAAGAAAGTTTCTGTAATTTATATGTAGTGAACACCACATTTATTTGGCGACGATCGGGAGAAGATTTACCTCAACACAAGGAGAGGCTTGTTTCATTTACCACTCCTCCAGCAGCAGATGTATTAAAAGTGAAGCGGTATCTTCCCAGCGGCAGACTGGACGTGGCGTGTAGAGTCCAACGAATGAAAAATGGTGAGGAGTATGGTGGGACACCACACTGACTCTTCTACGTGTTTGTATTGTTTCCCCCACCCTATTGCTTTACCTCGAGCATTGGTCTGTGCCGAGATGTCTTCAGCAGCCCTATGATGAAGCAACCCACAAAATATTGTGGAAAGGGGAGACCTCTCGGTCACCCCGAACGTATGGCTGGGTGCCCCGATCGCCCGGGAAACCTTTGCGGGCGGGGGGCGTGTCCCCGGCCGGTATGCCCATAGTGGCGTGGTTGGAGCCCGCTCCCGTAGCTTAAGAGGGTTGTCCTAACACCCGCCCGGAAGTCCGTGCACTTTTGGGCGGGATGGGGATGCTGCCCCTCCTTCCCGCTGCAAGATAAAAGGCAAGGGAACCCAGGCAGGCGTCCTCTTGTTCCTGAGCTCTGAAGGCTGCACCACTCATCGCTGGTGAGCCCTCAAGGGAACAAGCTGCAGTTTTTGAACGTGGTGATCGTTGTTTTTTCTGTTTCAGTCGTCGAGGCGTATCTGGGATCCGAGGAGCTGCTGGAAAACAGGCAGAGAGAAAACAGAACGTCGGATATGCCTGGAAAGAAGAGTGGAAAGAGCTCCGAGATGGAACGGATGCTTCGCACACTGGTGAACCAAGTGTCAGCGATGGACAGGAAATTTGGTAAAGTAGACCGACTGGGTCGCAGCTTAGCGGCGCTCCAGAAAAAAGTGGACGCTCAGGCGGGGCCTTTAGGGAGACCTAAGAGGATCGTGGGGCCTGCTTTGCCGAACGTTACTCCAGGGGGGGATAAGGGGAAAAAGAAGAAAGGAAGAGGGGGTCCTAGCGAGGCCCCGGTCCCGATTGAGGTCCATCTGGTCCCAGTAACACCTGCGGCCAGCCCGGTACCTGCACCGGATGGGGGCTTGCCGATCCCTGTGATTATCACACCGCTGGATGAGGATCAAGTACCCCCCGAACTGGCGATACATCTAGCGGCGGTGTTGCCTTGGTTAAAGAAGGGAGCGGGGGATCCGCAGCTGCAGAAGATCCAGCTGAGGAGGCTAGGCAAATTATCGACCAGCTCAGGCAGGCAAGGGGCTCTGGGGCAGCGAACGTGCCTTCTATTCCTCTGCAGGTGGCGAATCCGGCCGCGGTCGAGAATCGGAATAAGTCAACGGACACGACCGGAGGTACGACAGAAGTAGGTAAGAGGTCGCTCCCAATTATGGGGGAGGGCGCTGTACCTTCGAGGCGGGAATGCTTGGCACAACATGTTCCTATGGCCACAAAAGAGATGGTGTGGGCGAATAAATACATTAATATGTTTTCATTGTTGACGGACAATCGAGAGTTAGAATATGCCAAGACCCAGAAAGATTTGTGACACCCCAGTGAATGGAGGGCAAAAATGGCAGAATTCAGGGTGGAAGAGTCTATGATGAACTGGATCAGGGCTTTTTCTGTGTTTGTAGCAATTATGGGTGAGCGAACACCAGAACTGTTGGGAGACCTTGCTTGCTACCAGAGCAGGATCACGGGCTTCCATGAAAAGTATGGAGGGGACGCATGGAAAGGTTATGACGTGGCGTTTAGAAAAGCCAAAGAGTTTAATGAATCACTGACTTGGGATTGTTTGGACACTGTGTCTTGGCATGCGCAGTTCACGCCGGGCTCGGCGGGAGGATCAGGGTCGGGCGCAAACAGCTTCAGGGCTTTTCAGCAGAAACATTCACAGCCCTTTCAACCAGCCCACGGGGGAGATACTCAGTCTAGATCAGGCGGGAATGGGAGTAAGCGAGGAGTATGTTGGGGTTTTAACAAGGGAACGTGTAGCAGGTCGCAGGGAACATGCAGGTTCAGGCATGCCTGCGCAGGTTGTGGTAACACCTCCCACCCCGAAACTAGCTGCCAATCCAGAGGCAATAGTACTGGAGGAAAAGGCAGTACCAAGCAGGACTGACACTGTGCCTCCGAGGTCCAAACAATCGCCCGTGGATATTCTGGCTTTGACTCCTTGGCTAAGCAAATACCCTGATCATGTGTCCGCTGGGATCCTGCGAGATGGCTTTTCGTATGGTTTCAGGATTAAGCATGGGCGAATTTTGCGAATCTGGCGTTCGCGAATTGGCGTATTTGCGAACTCGCAATCCGCAAAATCCGCGAATTCTCGCGAATTTGCGGATTTTTTTTTTTTTTGTGTTCGCAAGGGTTTCTGCCAGTTCGCGAGGGTTTTGTACCAGTTCGCAATTGCGAACTTACTTGTCGGCACGCAACGGTCGCGACTATGTTGTTTCTACATCTGGTCCATCATCACAGGTTCACAGCACCCTCTGTTTCAACACTGCCACCCTCTGTTTCTCACATGCCACCCTCTGGTACATCAATGCCACCCTCTGGTTCATCATCATCACTGTAGATTATGGGGGGCAAAAGCAAGCACACCTGCCCTGCTTCAACTGACATGAATTAATTTGGGGTTGATTTATTAATGTGTCACTGTTTTAAAATTCCAGTCTGGCACCTGCTTCCTTATCTGTAATTTGCTTACTGTTGCAGTGCAATTTTTTTTTCCAGGACCTTTGTGGCCTACTTGTAGCTATTCTATGAGCCTGCTGTGAGGGTCAGAGCAGGGTCATACAATTGTTGCAACTAGCAACTGAACTCTGGAGAGGCCCCAGTCAGGAAGCACTACAGGGAATGGTTACTAATGACGAGTATGAACTTTTGCACCTGCTGAGTGCTTTCAGTTTTGCAAAACTCGTTTTTCTGCAATTTCGCGGGATTCCGGGGCGCGAACGTGTGCGAGATCGAATTCGGAAGCCGCGAATTCGTGCGAATATGCGATTTGTTTTTTTCCGGCGTGTTAGTTTGCAAGGTTTTGTGCATTTTAGGGAGCCGCTGGTAGCACAACGGCGCGAAGTTATCCTCACGGTCGTTCAGGGGCGCGGCCATCTTGTTTGCATGACGTATTTCCGTTTCCGGGCGCGATGTGTAATCTCGCAAAGTGTGCGGCTCGCTAGTACAATTTTGCGTGTGTTCGCGAGGAAAATCTTGCGCGAACTTACCCACGCGGTCGTGAACGGGCGTGGCCAAATTGTTTCTCATTCATTGCTATGGTTCTGGGCATGCTTTTTCTATCCTCTCTGAATCTCTGCCATCCTTTGCTTGTTTGAAGTTTTTTTTTAATCTATTTTACTTATTATCTATCCCTCTATTTTTCTAGCTCTATATTTTTGTGTTTTCTGCTACTTTTGGTTAATTTTAAACTACTTTTTTAAACTCTTTTCTTTTCTTCTTCCCTATTCTATTTTCTTTATTATTTAGCTTCCTTTCTGCCCAGACCTTGGTAAAGGGAGCCGGGAAGCATCCTGAGAAGGGGAAGGGTCCCGCACCCCGTGCCCGGCTCCCGTGCGGGCATTTGAGGGGGAGCAGGTCGCACCCCGGGAGATCTTCAGCCCGGAGGAGGTGGCCGTACTAAGGTTTCATGTTCAGCGCCGCCTCCCCAGGACCATCATGGCAGGCGGCAAGATCGCTCGCGGGTACGGGATCCAGGAGCGCCGGAAGCGGTGGGAGAAGGTGTGCCGGGCCATGTACCAACACTCTCGGGTCCGGCGCACCTACAACCAGGCCACCCACCGTTGGACGGATCTCCTGGCCTGGGAACGCGATCTGCTCGACCTGCTAGGCCTTGAGATCCCCGGGCTTGGTGAGTAGTAGTAGCTATTTCTTTACTACTCTGTTTTCTCCTGCTCTGTGTGTTATTATATTGCAAATGTTTGTTTTTTACCAAGAGCATTAATGCTGCTGATTACATTGTAGGTAAATTATATTTCAAAATGTTCTGTGCATTTCAGGTGTACTGCTCTCCTTCTCAGTAGCATTGCTACTATGCTTATTTGTTTTTGATTTTGTGTTCATTTCATTGGCCTTCGAAATTATGTATGAGTGTAGTTTAAAGTACTGCGTAATGCTAGACACTAAGGGTCAGATTTTTAATTACTGGCGCATCCCTGCAAAGTAGCAGGGATGCGCCAGTAATTGTGCACCACGCCACCACCACCCATGGTGCGCCGTATTTACAATGCGGTGCACCATGGGCCCAAAACGTCACCAAAGCGTTAAGCATCTGTGCCGTAAAGGCGGCGCATTGCTGGAGTTGCGTCGCAACGATGGCGCAGCTCCAGCAATGCTCTGGGGTGCCCTATCTCCCCAATGCTGCGTCAAGCCGTACGTCTGCTTCAAACAGGCGCAGGGTTTGAGTCACGCATCATTGTCCTCAAAGTGACTGATTGAAATCTTGTAGATTTCCCACAGCCACTTTTAGGATGCGTTCCTGTGCAGGAACGCCCTCCCTTGTGCCGGAACGCCCCCTGATGGCGCAGGGCTTTACAACGTGATGCATCTCCCATATGCGTCATGTTGTTAATATACGCCGCACCATGACGCTTCTTTTGTTCTGCCGCTGCGTCACAAAAGTCACGCAACAATGGAGCAAAAGAGCCGCAAGGGGCTTCTAAATCAGCCCCTACAGACTCAAGTCCAGTCCTTCCTTTGTACACATGGCGATAAGAAGAAATAGTGGTGGTGGATTGATAGTTTGAGTATTTTAATGACTGGTTAATGTAGTAGGAAACTTTTTAGTGTTGTCGCTGATCTGCAATCACGATGGACTTTGTCTGTCACTTCGCGTGCAAATCAAGCAATACTAATAACGTAGTAGACCACATGAGATCGGTCAATATATCCCGTGGAATAGTTGTCTATTTGCTATTTCGCCAAAATATTTTGTTATTGTTCTTTTGAAATGTTTGATTTGGTTGACAAATATCATCCATGTTTTCTGGTCTTTCTTTCTTTCATGTTGTACATCAGCTCCCCCCAGGGGCAAGCAGACACAGGAGGAGGAGGCTGCTGTTCAACAGGATGCAGGCCAGGATCGGGCAGGCGAGGGCTCCTTTGCTGGCGCCGGTAAGTTTTAATTTTAATATAGGGTACCTATTTTTTCCTAGCGTTCCTCATTGGATTTTTTCTAAATCGTCTTTGAACTTCTTGTAGACTGTATCTAAATTCTTATCCTGCCTCGACTACGAGTCCCTGTGGTATTACTAGATTATTCTTATTAGTCTGTCTATGTAGCTAACTAAGATTGCACATTTGGCAATTCCATTGGACTCCCATTCCAGTCAGCAATAGCTCTATGCACTGAGTGCAGTCCTCTGGGATTGTCAATAATGTATTTTCAAGTCTTCTAAATGTTTATGCTTTGACAATTGCCAACAATAAAAAGGTGAATGACCACTAAGAAAGAATAGGATACTACTTTACGTTTGGTTTGGATAGGAGGACAATCCATTCTACTACTGTTGCAGGGACAAATCTGCACAAACAGAACTATGGACACTAAATAATGCATTGCTTAGCTTATCAATTATAATAGGCGCTGTTAGACTTTCCACATACCTCAGTGATAACAGACTTTGTAGTTGAACCCCCAATCTCCTTACTGGCTAGATAGTGTTCCCAAAGTCACCGATGATTGATCCCCAATGATGATTATCTAACGCAGGACAAGAGTACGGAGTCAGAGTAAAGAAGTGTCAGAGGCACGGACTCATGCTTGCAAAAATTGAAAAACCTTTAGCTCAGCCACTCTAGTCTGGAGGACCAAAAACCACAGAGTCTATTTAAGTTTAAAAGCTTTATTAAAAGTAAACATATTTATTAAAATCAAGTTTGTCATAAAACTAAAAGTGCTTAGTGCTGTCGATTAATTGAACACATTTCTTGTGGTCGAGCCGAGCTCTCACCTGGTTTGAACTTGATCTTGCTCGTGTTCTTAGAAGTCAAGCTTCTGTCTGTTAGGAGAAAAAGTGGTGCGTGTTAAAAATAAAAAGCAAGCATTCATCAGTTGTGCCAAAAAGTGCAGCAAGACAACAGCCTTCCCTGGAAAAAGGGACATTTTTACTTTAGAGTAGACAGTCACAAATTATTACATTGTTTTCTGTTTTTTTTTCACATTCCTTTATTCCTAGACCAAATATTATACAGTAGTGAGTGGTGTATTCTTAAATGTACTTTGTAGGTGGAACATCTGGTGGCAGAGCCAGCGCGGAGGTGGTGGTACTGGATGAGGAGAACACTTCTGGGGAGGAGGCGGCGATGCAAGTGCCGGACGACACCAATGTGCCTGTGAGGGTTCACACGGTGGTGGCGGGCAGAGGTAAGCTATATATTCCTTACGTATTGAGATTGAAGACTGCAGAGTGTGCTTTCTGCACGGGTGTATTATAAATCAACCAGGTAGTAGCCTCCTCTAAATGTACTTCGACTTAGCTGTGAAGTTTTTGGCGAGAAGAATCCCAATCAGATCTGAGATGAACTTGATGGATGGGATGAACGAAAAGCGAAAGAAGGGTGTAAGTAAGTGTGGAAGGACGAGAAATTTAATGATGACTGGCAAAGAAGAATGATATGTGTTTGCTTGGTCCCCGAGTTGGCTGGGAAGGAAAGAATATGGCATGGTGCATGGCTGGGTGAATGATGAAGCAAGGATGGGTGGAAGGAGAACAGCCTGGGTGGGTGAAACAGAAACTGTATGTGTGCATATACTTTGAATGGATGGATGCCTGGATCATGGTACTATCTGACTCTTAGATAGCATATGTGTATCTAGAGAGAGTAGACGGTCACTGGATGAACTAAGTGTTACTTTGAAGAGCATGTAACACCGCAACCGCACGTCCGTTCCAGTGTCGGAAAGGCAAGGAAAAGAAGTTGTAATTTTGTTCAAATACTACCATGAATAGTAGCAGTAGTTTGTATTGCAACTGCAAGCACAGCATATATCCGGTTATTACGGTGGACACTCCCTACCTCTCTTAATAAGTTTAGTTTAGTAGTAGTACGTCATTCATGTGTGGGTGTATCACTGTTCACTCAATAAAAAGCAAAGCACCTAAAGTCATCCCATATGTAATCAAATACATCCCATGTGAAGTGATAGATAATCAGATTTAGCTTCTTCATTTTCCTTTTCTAGTACTCATTTGCACTGTAGGGTGAAAGTTAATTTAATTAAGCAGTAGCCCTTTTAACAGAGTATTCTCAGTGCCACCCGTAATAGAAAAGTAAGAGCTTCACCACCTGCATGTACTGGACCGGTACAGTAACGCAAGTCTGTCTCACTCATCATGGTGTGCGTCTGTTTTTCTCGGGTGCAAGTTCACTGCGCTGGCATTATGCCGGCTTGCATAAGATAACGTACCAATTTTCCTAAACAAGAGAGAAGAAGAAGAATAAGACTGGTGTACTGTCATAGTCGACTGTAATGGAAGTCCACAGTGCTCGTAGAATTTGTTCCTTAAACTCCCACTATTGTTAGAGCAAGGATGAAGAAGTGGGAGGTTAGATAGATACTGGCCTCAATAGTTATGTACTGTGCTTTCAAGTTGCTAGTTGTACTGTGACACAACTTTCTGCTCAATCATTTTGTGTTAATCTTAAGGAGCATTGGTTACAGACTATGTCTTTCTTTCTTCATATAGTTGCTCCTTCCAAATCAACAAAACCAACAAGGAAGGAGCGGGCTCGAATGGCCCGGCAACGGAGGCTGGATGCCACTGTTGCCGAATATCGGCGGTAGGTGGCTCTGGAGGAGGAGGACACGCAGTCTACTGGTACAACATCCACTGGGACAGCTGCATCCTCCTCCGTGCCCCCACGGGCTGCTGGCCAGCGCAGTGCTCCAGCGGTACGGAGCCGGGCTACCAAAGCCAACCGCCACCGCCGAGCAGCAAAGACAGCAGCTGCCCCCCACAGGAGTTGCAAGGCACGCCAGCACCGCTTATGCCTCAGAGTGTCCCACCTGGAGCAGGAGGTCCTAACATATAAGACCTTGGTGGAGGGCCTCCGCTCCGACCATGCCACCCTCCGCAAGGAGTATGATGCCCTGGCTGCTAAAGTGAACAGCATCCTGCCGTAGTGTCCCTTGCCCCTTTTTTAGAGACTTTTGGGTGGTGGGAATTGGGAGCTGGGTTGTTTTTGGGACTTTTGAAGGACAATCGTTGGGGTTAGGGAGGGTCTTGCGGGAGATTATTTTGTTAGGGCTACACAAATATACTTTTTGAAACTTTATCTGAGCATACCTGTTTTTTATTGCTTTTGAGTCTGGTGGGTGGGGGTTTAACAGTAAGTTTGTTTTCCTAAAACTTAAGTCTGTGTCATTTTCTTCCTTTAAGTGTAAATGGCTAAATATTTTCAACACTAAGTGCCTCTCACAGAGTAAGTGAATTCAAGAGTCCTAGAACTTTAGTAGTACTACAGTCAATCTCTCGTCTCTCCTAATACTCCATTATACTACCTCCCACCAAACGCTTATCCTACCTGTAATTTGTGTTTGAAAGTATGGGTTAGGCCCAGGGCTGGCTCCACGGGAAATGGCGATTAAGGTTGGCAATCCTGGGCGGATGAAATGTCCTCATTGCGGTGGTACTAGTGGTGTGACACAGTGGCAGTTGCATGCCTATGGAAAAAAAGAAAATGAAACCTGGTTTGTCCTTACTGGAGCATTACAATGGTACGATAGAGAATATTAAACATAACATATGTGTGTGGAGGGTCAAGGGGAATATTTAAAGACCTGACTGCTCGCTCCCCTAAGAACTGCATACAAAACAACAGAGCAGAACAGGTCAAGAATGAGTGTGTAACTATGTATGCGACTGTGAAGCAAATGGATGCATGTGTGAATGAACGCTGTCGAAAGCTGAAAGCTAGAATGAATCCCATCAGACCACCCATGTGGTGGATTTCACGTCATGTGGGAGTCTGCTGATCATTCTATCTCGCGTCCGACCATATCGTGTTGGTGCGAGGATGAATGTCAGTGCTCTAGCTATAATTATCAGCATAGGGTGATATGAATAATAAAGTGCAGTGCTTGAGTGATGGAGATAAGTGAAATAAAATTGACTACTTAGACTTTAGAATACATTCAAAAGGAAGTCTATGTGTCAAGGATTAAAAACCCGCCAAGTAGATAAGCTACCCTCTGGCGTTGTGCAAAAAATGGTCGACATGTTTCAGCCTATTGGGGAATTACCCCAGGCTTTCTTCAGGACCTTGAACTTTAGGATAGCTACTGCAACTGCGATAATTATGTAAGGTGAAAAATAACCCAAAATGTAAAAAGATTATACATATCTACCAGGAACTTCAACACTTGAATGTCCTATGGGGGAAGAGAAGCGTATCTTCTTCCTATCAAGAAGCAGAAAATCACTTACAGCAACGTTAAATATCACACAAACAGCCACATGAAAACACTGAAACCAAACAGAGATACACACATGCATGAATGATTGACATTCTGCATTGTAAAAAAGCATAATAGCTTTATCACCTAGAGGCATTTCCTCTTAGCGATACTTACCCAGCTTTATGTGGGTAAAGACCTCACCTCACCCGGCAACCGCTCGGGAGTATGAGGCCCCGCTCTACAGTGTAGGAAGAGAAAGGAGGTCACAGTTAGCACATAGCTCTACTGTGTCCGTTCAGATTACTCTACACATTAACCCAACAAACGTGTGATAGAGACCCAACTGACAGACCAAGACACAACCCACATTAAAATTACCTAAGGACACTGAAAAACACACATACTATGATGTTCTAATATTACAGGCCATAGTATAGATACCCATGTGCGCCAGTGAAAAGCTAGTGCAGACTCCTCATATGGTTTTAAAAGTGAGTATGGCTGGAAGACTAACTTCAAACCACAGTATTCATATATTGTTATTTTCATGGATACCTATCCAAGTCCCCTTAAGTAAAAAACTGCCTGGGTGCAAATGAGCATGGCTCGACAGAATCCCAAGCTAGAAAATAGAAACTGTGGGATCGGAGAGCCCTCCAAAAGCCCGTTGTTCTTATCCCTTACATAAGAACTAAATGACAGCACAGAGGCCACCAGGCGACTCACCTGTCCGTCGGTGCCCCCAAGTAAGAGCCGAGCGGAAGTGGAGGTGTGTGTCATATCTCCCTTCCCTCTTAAATAACGGCTGTTGATTGAGTAATGAGCCGAACGGGGCGTTGAAACAGTAAACACGGATGCAGACGCGAAGAAAGCCACTACTCCCTCGTGCATGTGCACTAGCCAGCATTCCGCGAAATAGTGAATTCTTGTTTAGAAACATGTCGCCGTTCTGTGACAATTTCTGAAAGCTCCCATATTGGGTCGCTTGTGACAGATGGACAAACCCAATGCTGTGGAAGTCCAGCCCAAAGGTGGAGAGCGTGGAGAGCATATCGCAAGTTAAATTTGAGCGCATGTCAAAGCTAGGAACACAGTTCCTTAGGCATGCGCATAACAAACAGCGCTGAGACCAAAGGTGTCCAAATTGAGTATTTACCGATTTCGAAGGCAGCAATGCGCCACAACAAATTAGTAATTTGTGGAAATAAATAGTATTCAGCAACGTTTGCGTAGACAGGGTAATTAATAATCGTTCGCATTCTGGAGACGTCTATACTAGATGTAACGGGAAATTCATCTCAACTGTTTCTCTAAATTCTCATATGTAATGGGACGTCTATTTTCAAGTGCCTCCACAACAATCGATTATGCAGAGGTGTAGCTACAGCTATAACCTGGGATAAATTCTTGTGATTTAGAAAGCATACAAAGCAGCAAAGTCACTGTAATATATAACGTAATTTGTCATCATAGAGGATCTGTTATTAGTAGAGACCCATCAATAATGATGAGTCCATGTGTGAAAGGCCGAAAGATGGCTGAATGGTTAACCCAGTCACTGCCTTTAGAGTCTCTCCATAGAGTGGAGAACTCCTAGAGTGCCAATGGGAGGGGGGTTGTGAACCGAGGTCGACAGGAGGGCAGCACACACAATTAAGTTGGCGTGAGCTTTTAAAGTGCAAACAAGAATACGTTTACATCCATACAAACCAGACCCGCAACTAGCCGTTGCTCATAATACTAAACATAACATTATTAATTACCCTGTCTACGCAAACGTTGCTGAATACTATTTATTTCCACAAATTACTAATTTGTTGTGGCGCATTGCTGCCTTCGAAATCGGTAAATACTCAATTTGGACACCTTTGGTCTCAGCGCTGTTTGTTATGCGCATGCCTAAGGAACTGTGTTCCTAGCTTTGACATGCGCTCAAATTTAACTTGCGATATGCTCTCCACGCTCTCCACCTTTGGGCTGGACTTCCACAGCATTGGGTTTGTCCATCTGTCACAAGCGACCCAATATGGGAGCTTTCAGAAATTGTCACAGAACGGCGACATGTTTCTAAACAAGAATTCACTATTTCGCGGAATGCTGGCTAGTGCGCATGCGCGAGGGAGTAGTGGCTTTCTTCGCGTCTGCATCCGTGTTTACTGTTTCAACGCCCCGTTCGGCTCATTACTCAATCAACAGCCGTTATTTAAGAGGGAAGGGAGATATGACACACACCTCCACTTCCGCTCGGCTCTTACTTGGGGGCACCGACGGACAGGTGAGTCGCCTGGTGGCCTCTGTGCTGTCATTTAGTTCTTATGTAAGGGATATGAACAACGGGCTTTTGGAGGGCTCTCCGATCCCACAGTTTCTATTTTCTAGCTTGGGATTCTGTCGAGCCATGCTCATTTGCACCCAGGCAGTTTTTTACTTAAGGGGACTTGGATAGGTATCCATGAAAATAACAATATATGAATACTGTGGTTTGAAGTTAGTCTTCCAGCCATACTCACTTTTAAAACCATATGAGGAGTCTGCACTAGCTTTTCACTGGCGCACATGGGTATCTATACTATGGCCTGTAATATTAGAACATCATAGTATGTGTCTTTTTCAGTGTCCTTAGGTAATTTTAATGTGGGTTGTGTCTTGGTCTGTCAGTTGGGTCTCTATCACACGTTTGTTGGGTTAATGTGTAGAGTAATCTGAACGGACACAGTAGAGCTATGTGCTAACTGTGACCTCCTTTCTCTTCCTACACTGTAGAGCGGGGCCTCATACTACCGAGCGGTTGCCGGGTGAGGTGAGGTCTTTACCCACATAAAGCTGGGTAAGTATCGTTAAGAGGAAATGCCTCTAGGTGATAAAGCTATTATGCTTTTTTACAATGCAGAATGTCAATCATTCATGCATGTGTGTATCTCTGTTTGGTTTCAGTGTTTTCATGTGGCTGTTTGTGTGATATTTAACGTTGCTGTAAGTGATTTTCTGCTTCTTGATAGGAAGAATATACGCTTCTCTTCCCCCATAGGACATTCAAGTGTTGAAGTTCCTGGTAGATATGTATAATCTTTTTACATTTTGGGTTATTTTTCACCTTACATAATTATCGCAGTTGCAGTAGCTATCCTAAAGTTCAAGGTCCTGAAGAAAGCCTGGGGTAATTCCCCAATAGGCTGAAACATGTCGACCATTTTTTGCACAACGCCAGAGGGTAGCTTATCTACTTGGCGGGTTTTTAATCCTTGACACATAGACTTCCTTTTGAATGTATTCTAAAGTCTAAGTAGTCAATTTTATTTCACTTATCTCCATCACTCAAGCACTGCACTTTATTATTCATATCACCCTATGCTGATCATTATAGCTAGAGCACTGACATTCATCCTCGCACCAACACGATATGGTCGGACGCGAGATAGAATGATCAGCAGACTCCCACATGACGTGAAATCCACCACATGGGTGGTCTGATGGGATTCATTCTAGCTTTCAGCTTTCGACAGCGTTCATTCACACATGCATCCATTTGCTTCACAGTCGCATACATAGTTACACACTCATTCTTGACCTGTTCTGCTCTGTTGTTTTGTATGCAGTTCTTAGGGGAGCGAGCAGTCAGGTCTTTAAATATTCCCCTTGACCCTCCACACACATATGTTATGTTTAGTATTATGAGCAACGGCTAGTTGCGGGTCTGGTTTGTATGGATGTAAACGTATTCTTGTTTGCACTTTAAAAGCTCACGCCAACTTAATTGTGTGTGCTGCCCTCCTGTCGACCTCGGTTCACAACCCCCCTCCCATTGGCACTCTAGGAGTTCTCCACTCTATGGAGAGACTCTAAAGGCAGTGACTGGGTTAACCATTCGGCCATCTTTCGGCCTTTCACACATAGACTCATCATTATTGATGGGTCTCTACTAATAACAGATCCTCTATGATGACAAATTACGTTATATATTACAGTGACTTTGCTGCTTTGTATGCTTTCTAAATCACAAGAATTTATCCCAGGTTATAGCTGTAGCTACACCTCTGCATAATCGATTGTTGTGGAGGCACTTGAAAATAGACGTCCCATTACATATGAGAATTTAGAGAAACAGTTGAGATGAATTTCCCGTTACATCTAGTATAGACGTCTCCAGAATGCGAACGATTATTAATTACCCTGTCTACGCAAACGTTGCTGAATACTATTTATTTCCACAAATTACTAATTTGTTGTGGCGCATTGCTGCCTTCGAAATCGGTAAATACTCAATTTGGACACCTTTGGTCTCAGCGCTGTTTGTTATGCGCATGCCTAAGGAACTGTGTTCCTAGCTTTGACATGCGCTCAAATTTAACTTGCGATATGCTCTCCACGCTCTCCACCTTTGGGCTGGACTTCCACAGCATTGGGTTTGTCCATCTGTCACAAGCGACCCAATATGGGAGCTTTCAGAAATTGTCACAGAACGGCGACATGTTTCTAAACAAGAATTCACTATTTCGCGGAATGCTGGCTAGTGCGCATGCGCGAGGGAGTAGTGGCTTTCTTCGCGTCTGCATCCGTGTTTACTGTTTCAACGCCCCGTTCGGCTCATTACTCAATCAACAGCCGTTATTTAAGAGGGAAGGGAGATATGACACACACCTCCACTTCCGCTCGGCTCTTACTTGGGGGCATCGACGGACAGGTGAGTCGCCTGGTGGCCTCTGTGCTGTCATTTAGTTCTTATGTAAGGGATATGAACAACGGGCTTTTGGAGGGCTCTCCGATCCCACAGTTTCTATTTTCTAGCTTGGGATTCTGTCGAGCCATGCTCATTTGCACCCAGGCAGTTTTTTACTTAAGGGGACTTGGATAGGTATCCATGAAAATAACAATATATGAATACTGTGGTTTGAAGTTAGTCTTCCAGCCATACTCACTTTTAAAACCATATGAGGAGTCTGCACTAGCTTTTCACTGGCGCACATGGGTATCTATACTATGGCCTGTAATATTAGAACATCATAGTATGTGTGTTTTTCAGTGTCCTTAGGTAATTTTAATGTGGGTTGTGTCTTGGTCTGTCAGTTGGGTCTCTATCACACGTTTGTTGGGTTAATGTGTAGAGTAATCTGAACGGACACAGTAGAGCTATGTGCTAACTGTGACCTCCTTTCTCTTCCTACACTGTAGAGCGGGGCCTCATACTCCCGAGCGGTTGCCGGGTGAGGTGAGGTCTTTACCCACATAAAGCTGGGTAAGTATCGCTAAGAGGAAATGCCTCTAGGTGATAAAGCTATTATGCTTTTTTACAATGCAGAATGTCAATCATTCATGCATGTGTGTATCTCTGTTTGGTTTCAGTGTTTTCATGTGGCTGTTTGTGTGATATTTAACGTTGCTGTAAGTGATTTTCTGCTTCTTGATAGGAAGAAGATACGCTTCTCTTCCCCCATAGGACATTCAAGTGTTGAAGTTCCTGGTAGATATGTATAATCTTTTTACATTTTGGGTTATTTTTCACCTTACATAATTATCGCAGTTGCAGTAGCTATCCTAAAGTTCAAGGTCCTGAAGAAAGCCTGGGGTAATTCCCCAATAGGCTGAAACATGTCGACCATTTTTTGCACAACGCCAGAGGGTAGCTTATCTACTTGGCGGGTTTTTAATCCTTGACACATAGACTTCCTTTTGAATGTATTCTAAAGTCTAAGTAGTCAATTTTATTTCACTTATCTCCATCACTCAAGCACTGCACTTTATTATTCATATCACCCTATGCTGATCATTATAGCTAGAGCACTGACATTCATCCTCGCACCAACACGATATGGTCGGACGCGAGATAGAATGATCAGCAGACTCCCACATGACGTGAAATCCACCACATGGGTGGTCTGATGGGATTCATTCTAGCTTTCAGATTTCGACAGCGTTCATTCACACATGCATCCATTTGCTTCACAGTCGCATACATAGTTACACACTCATTCTTTACGATAGAGAATATAGCAGGTGACAGTACACTAGAACAGTGCCACAATGTAGCCTAACAAATGGTAAAGTATTGAAAGTATAACTAGTACTTGAGTTGAATTTCTTTGACATTGGCTACTACTACAAGAAATAGTACTGAAGCTGAGTAAGTCTAGAATATATCCTCAGATTCCTTCACCAGCCGGTTGCTATGACCTTATCCTCCCCAGCAAGTGTGTGGAATTATTGATGTCATTTAGTCACACATCAATCAAAACCACAAAGCCCGGGGGAAGAGGGTTAGGGTTTGGAAAATGGACGGGAATGGGGGTTTCTTTTTGGGTAGGTTTTGTTGAGAGAAGAAAAAAAAGCACAGCATGGACAAACAATAATTGAAATCTTTGGGTACAAAGCTAACCATAAATCTTTTAAGTGACATAAAGGAAGTGCATGCACTACTGCATGCATTGTTACTGAAAAGTAAGTAGTACTTTCGACAACCGTGAATGACAGAATACAACAGTACAGGGCTGCAGCGTTTTCACTTGCCTATCTCTGCACTCAGAGAAACACTTCTTACATTAAATTAGGTTTAAAAAATAGCCGAATTAAAACCTATAGAATGGCTGTATCGATCAATTTAGAAGCAGAGAGAGATCCAAGAAATGCAGAGTCACACTCATAGAAGTTCACAGCAATAACATTACTTAAAAAAACATTACAAAAGAATGGATACTGTATCTGTATGTTGTTGTAGTTGTCCTGTTGAATTTGGTAAGTAAGTTGCACGCATCAAACCATTCTACTTATTAGCGGCACTCCTCCATTCCAGCTGACACTCCGTCCATCAATGTTGGTGACCAGAAGACACCCTGTCCACTGCCTGCCTGGCGGATGCTGAATTGCGGCTCGCTAATGTGAAGCCTGACTTCATCCTTTTTTTCCCATTGCACAGACTGAAACCCGGCCTGTAATTATTGATGGAAAAACAGGAAGTGATATTAGAACATCACTGACAAATAAATATAAGGTATGTACGCTGTGTAGTGCAAAAAGTCACACTTTGAGTTTCCTAATAGACAGTACAATATTTTTGAAAGTGCGTACTCTGTCTGAGTCTCCTTTTGAAGGATAAATAAGTATGGGCAAATTAATTTAGCGGATCTTTCCCCTCAAGCTAGGTGTACTGTAAACTGTGTTTTAGAACAAAACTAGACCTTCCCACCAGTGCTCCCACACAGACCCTTACTAAAGCCAGTCGCGAAAATGTAGAAGACCCCCAATCAGATCTCAATAAACGAGGCCTAGTAGAAAACTGGTGAAAAAACGTACTTTGAAAGTAAAAGTAGGCCCAAATACCCCCTTACCCACCATGGATTGTATTCAAACCACTTGCAAGCAAAAGTATCCATATCCAGCATCGCTCCAAGACTCACAAACCCCCCCACAAACAGCCCCCCACCCAAACACATGCAATACAAATACTGCTAACCCTAACGAGCCCTAAGTTAAGAATAGTGGCAAACGCTTTCTTTAACTATGCCAAATCCCCCCTTTCCCACCATGGATTTTCTTCAAATCACTTGCAACCAAAATTACATATTCCCACGAGTGCTCTAAGAAGACCCCAGAACTCAGTTGCAAAAATCTAGAACACCCCGAAACACATGCAATCCTGCTGCTAGGGCTAACCCTAACGAACCCTAAGTTATAAAAAGTGCCAAAAGGCTTTTCCGCATGGATTTTGTCCAAACCACTTCTATCCGGTATTAGACCTTCCCAGCAATGCCCCAAGACCCGCCAACCCACCCGCAAAAAAGCACAACACCCCCAAAAAGCCAAAAAGGAAAATCTCAAACTTACAATATTCATCGGCCTTCGGTCCAAACGCGCTGTGCAGCTAGGTCATAACTCTCGTTTTATACCACGGATTTCCTGAAAAGGCAATGCAATCAAAATTAGACTGTCCCAGCAGTGCTCCCAGACCCCAAAACCCACCCACAAACACCCGGAACCCCCCCAAAGAGCACCTCAAAGGCAAGCAAGTCAGCAAAAACGCAAAAAAAATTTCGCCTCCGATTTGGTCCAAACCACTTTTATCCGTTATTAGAGCTTCCCAGCAATGGCCCCAGAGCCGTCAACCCAGGCGAAAACTAGTAGAAGACCCCCAAACAGCCAAAAAGCAAAAGTACAAAAATGGGGACTTAGTCATTTTCAAGGCAATTTCCAAAATCACTCCGCGCGCGCTCTGCAGCTAGGCCCTAACTCCCCTCTGCCACCATGGATTTGCTTCAAACCTCTTGCAATCAAAAGTATCCATACCCAGCAGTGCTCCTAGACCCCGAAACCCACCCACAAACACCAGGAAGCCCCCCAAACAGGCCCCCTAAAACGCTACATTGAGCAAAATTTCAGAAATAGCAACAAAAAAATTCTGCATGGATTTTGTCCAAACCACTTCTATCAGGTATTAGACCTTCCCAGCAATGCCCCAAGACCCGCCAACCCACCCGCAAAAAAGCACAACACCCCCAAACAGCCAAAAAGGAAAATCTCATACTTGCAATATTCATCGGCCTTCGGTTTAAACGCGCTGTGCAGCTAGGTCATAACTCCCATTTTCCACCACGGATTTCCTGAAAAGGCAATGCAATAAAAACTAGACTGTCCAGCAGTGCTTCCAGACCCCAAAACCCACCCACAAACACCCGGAACCCCCACAAAGAGCACCTCAAAGGCAAGCAAGTCAGCAAAAACGTAAAAAAGAATTTGCCTCCGATTTGGTCCAAACCACTTTTATCCGGTATTAGAGCTTCCCAGCAATGCCCCAAGACCCGCCAACTAACCCGCAAAGAAGTAAAACACCCCCACAAGTGCAGAGTCTTTCTTCATTGGGCGTAATCCAGCCCTCTGCTTTGACGGAAATAGGAGTCTGGGGGAGGAGGATAGAGGAGCATGTTCTTGTGAACTTGTGAACCTGAGGAATGCAGACTGCGGCACCTTCAAATCAATAAATAAACAAGTGAAGACAGTTCTGCTGATGGGCTTGTTTTTGTGATTATGTGTTTAAAGTTTTAAATATATTAACTGTGCAAAACAAAGAAAGACAGACACACAGGAATAAAAGTGAATAAGGACGAAAAAGAAATTTATTGATTCATTGTCTCATTTTCAGGGCTTGGTGTCAAGGAATAAGAATAAGAGTTTGTCCTCATACTCTGCGAATTCAGGCAGGAGTAGGTCAGTGTCACCTAACAGAGAAGAAATTCCCTCATCTACGTTGCTGTCCTCCTCGTCTTCATCCGGCGTGGGTTCTCGTACTTTGTAATCTGGTGGTATGAGGTGCTGATTCATCTTGATCATTGTTAACCTCTCCACAATTTTGGGCGAGAGGCGGCTCCGTTTGGAAGTTACAATGCCACCAGCAGCACTGAAAACACGTTCAGAAGACACACTTGCGAGTGGGCAAGACAAGTAGTTTATAGCCAGGTTGCAGAGCTGTGCCCACAATTCTTTTTTCCCATGCCAATACGCCAATGGGTCAGCATTAACATAGACCTCTGTTGAGTCATTCAGATAGTCCTGCACCATCGACTCAAGGTTCTCCAAGGTTCCTTCACTTTGCTTACTTTTTGCTGGGACCTTTTGAGAACCAAACCCAAGCCAAGTTAGCCATCCTCTTCTTCACCCAATGTTACTGTTGTGTCTGGTGCAGATGATCCGGTTGCCGGTGTCTTTAAGGGCTGAGAGGTCACTTGTGCCACAGCCACAGGTGCAGAAGTGGATTCTTTTGACTGGGGATGGCCTGCTGATGCTGATGCTGATGTACTGCCTTTTCCTTCAATTTGCTGCCGTTCTCTTTCAAACCTCATTGCTGACAAGGCTAGCCAACGTTTGTACTTTGTAACATCTTCATCATCAAAAGGAAAGAATGCTCGGCCTGCCAGCGCCTTTTTGTAGCGTGGATCCAGAATAGTAGCACAAATGTAATGCTGTTCTGAGTGAATCATTTTAAGACGTTCATCGCCAAGTAGGCGCTCTAATAATTTCTTCGCCAAAACAAAAGCGTCTTTCTTTTCTTCATCTTTTTGAAACATAGAAGACACCGCCTTCAGTTGGTGCTTCAGCATGCACAACAATGGGATAGCTTTTCCCAAATTACAGTCCTCCCTGCTGACTGCACGCGTGAAGACCTCAAAAGGACGAAGCATGTCTGTGAGGCTTTCAACTAGCTTTCATTGCGCCGCATCTAGCCTCAAGTCCATCTGAGCTGTACCCAGTGTTAAGAAATAGTGATCGAGTACCCTATACTGCTCTTACAGACGCTCAAGCATGTAGAAGGTTGAGTTCCAACGTGTTGGCACCTCCTGGATGAGTGCTTTCACTGGCATTCGACGTTCATGTAGCAGGCTCCTCAGATGCTTCCGAGCCTTAAAAGAATGGCTGAAATGGTTGCACATTCTTCGGCAGGTGGCCACTAACTCGCACGCTAGACTGTCTTCACTCAATAATTTTTTAACAACCAGGTTTATACAATGCGCCAAACACAGCACTCTGAAATAGTGACCAAGATCCATGGCCCTAACTACATTGGCACCATTATCCGTGGAAACATAACCAATCTGCCGTTTTTTTGGGGACAGCCAGTGAAAGACCTTTGTGTTAAACTCATTCAAAATGTTTTATTTATTTATTTGGACATTTATTAAGCGCCTGGTTACGCCAGTGGCGTGTCCCCGCGCTGTGATAAGTGAAGTGGCTGCCCCCCCTCCTCCCACAAAAGGCTATCTGCTGAAAAGGTATGTTTTAAGTTTCTTCCTGAACAGGACTTCGGAGGGTTCCAATCGCAGTTCCAATGGAAGAGCATTCCAGCGCTTGGGTGCAAGGTATCTAAAAGATCTGCCTCGCATGCGCACCTTAGATACTCTGGGGACTTTTAACAACCCAGTCTGGGAAGACCGTAGGTTGCGTGTGGGCTCATAGGGGGTTACCAGGCTCTGGAGCGGTACTGGTGCTTTGCCGCTCAAGATGCGGTGACATGTAGCAAGGGCCTTGAACTCCACTCTCCTCTCAATGGGAAGCCAATGGAGGACCCGCAGAGCTGGCCTGGCGGAAGACCTCCTGGGGAGCCTGAGTACAAGCCGCGCTGCCGCGTTTTGAAGGACCTGCAGGCGGCCCATGACCCTGCCTGTGGCCCCCAGATAGAGCAGGTTCCCATAGTCAAGTCGGGAGGTGACGAGGGCGTGCACCAGCGTCTTTTGAGCAGAGATAGGGAGCAGATCTAAAACTTTCCTAAGTGCTCTCAGGACACCGAAGCACACCCCTGCCACCCGACCGACCTGTGGATCAAAGGCAAGGTCCTTGTCCAGCCACACGCCAAGATTCCTGGCCTCATGGCAAGGAACAGGGACTTCACCCAGACAGGGTGGCCACCACGCTGACGACCAAGCAGATGGCCCACCCCCCACCACGAGCACCTCGGTCTTGCTACCGTTCAGTTTTAAACAGTTAGCGGACATCCAGGCAGCAAGATCTTGCATGCAGTTCCTGAAGATGTCCGCTGCAAGGCCGGGTGCACGCGACAGGGAGATGACCAACTGCGTGTCATCGGCGTAGGACACCAAACGAAGACCATATCCCTCCACAATGGCTGCCAGGGGGGAGACGTAGATATTAAATAGGGTTGGGCTCAGAGACGAGCCCTGAGGCGCGCCCTGGCCCAACTCAATCTCCCTTGAGTAGCAATCACCCAATCTGACTTGAAAACACCTATCAGACAGGAAGGACTTGATCCAACCAAGCGCCGCTCCTGTCACCCTGCCTTCATTCAGACACTGTAGCAAGGTGGAGTGTGCTACAGTGTCGAACGCTGCGCTTAGGTCGAGTAGGATCAGTGCCATAGTTTGGCCCTCGTCCATGCCCTGTCTTAGTGCTTCAACCGCCACGAGAAGCGCAGATTCCGTCGAATGACGGGGGCGGAAGCCAAATTGCGAGTCGTGGAGTAGCGAAGCCGTCTCCACGAACTGCATAAGCTGTACATTGGCTATTTTTTCTGCCACTTTTGCCATGTAGGGCAGGAGGGAGATGGGACGGATGTTGTTTAATTTTTCAAAACTAACGTTGGCCTTCTTCTGCAGAGGCAAAACCACTGCTTGCTTCCAGGCGTTTGGGACAGCCTGGGACTCAAAGGAGGTGTCCAGTAGGTAGCGGATGTAGGGCTCAAGTACTGGCAAACTGCCCTTCAGACGACTAGGGGTGGTCGGATCGCTTGGGGAACCGGATTTTATTGATCCACAAATACGGAGAAGTTCCGCAATGGGGGGAGTGACGAAAGTGGTTAGTTGTTGTTCCCCTTTAATTTTAGTGACTTCTGGGTGATTAGGGCCACTATCTGTCCTCTGGGGGAAGGAATTATAGATGTTAGTAACCTTGTTTGCAAAGTACTCAGCAATTTGGTTACAGCCCTCCGTCGTGCAGAGTTTCTTAGGCACTGCGGCGGGTTTCCCTATTGCAATAGACTTATAAATAGAGAAAAGCTCCTTGGTGGACTGCTCAGCTTCTTCTATCTTATTGCAATAGTACGATGATTTAGCCTTCCTGATCAATTTGTGATAGTTGCGCCTACAGTCTATATATTCTGTTTTGTGCTGTATGACGTTTCTCCAAGCCAAACATGGCTAGTGTTGCATGTTTCCGAGCAGCTTTAAAAACTTGCTTTAACCCCTGAAAAAGAGACCCAGTGTGCAGTGATGCACATGTAATCAGCGCCTGCGCCACTGGTCCACATGTCTGTTGTCAGATGTATAGTGTGAACAGCACTCTTCTGCAAAGCTGCCCCAATCACCTCCAGCACATCTTCATGTAGTGCTGGAACCGCAACTCTGGCAAAATAGAACCGGCTAGGAACCTTCCATTTAGGGCTGAGCGCTGCCACTAATTCTAGAAAACCAACCCCTTCTATAAAAGAAAAAGGGAGAACGTCCAGAGCTAGCATTTTAGCCAGCTTAGTGTTATACAGACGCGTCAGTGGGTGGTTGCGATCATATGGCGCTTCTGAAAACAACATGGTTCTAATGTTGCCCTGGACCAAGCTTTTACGGGATGATGATGATGAATATGACTTCTTCGACCCAGTTACGCTCGCTGATGAACTTTTTCGCATTGGTGTCTCACTCTCTCCCACACTCTTAGTGTGGCTCACAGGGGGTGTGCTGCTGACAGGGGTACTGGGTGTAAGTGAAGTGTTTGACACTTCTTCCTCCTCATCATCATCAGATGAAACATCAACGTTTTCTTGACTTGCAATTTGGGCTTCCTTGATCTCCTTTAGGTGCGCAAACCATTGGACAGCGTGCTGTCTCTTAAGATGACGTCTCTGGCCTCCGGTACCATAGTTGGTACCAAACTTACCACGACTAACTGCATGCTTACAAATGCTACAAATGGTGAAGTTTTCCTTTTTTGGGCAAACACTAAAGAAGTCCCAAACTGCGGACTTGAAATGTCTGTGGGGGCCGGAGGAGGCGGCGATACTGGTGGTGGTGGTCATGCTGCTAATGCCAGATGAAGTGGAGGATGTGGATTGCCGAACTTTACTACGCTGTGCAATTTCACCACCACTAATTGAGGTCGAGGTGGATGGAGGTCCCTTCTGGCGAGGAAGAAATATGGAAGCGGTACGTGTTGGTGTACTAGTTAACTCCAATGATTGTGGTGTTTACATTGCCTCCTCGTCGACAACATCATCACGCTCAGCAGCTTCTCGGGCTAGGGTCAAAATGTCTGTTTGCTGCATGCCCGCTGGGGCTGCAGTGACCTTTATGATGACTGGGTCGTCGTCGTAAGAGTCTTCATCAGCAGTAGTATCCGCCACTTCTTGTTGAGCCTCATCACACTCCATAACTATGAGACTTTCGACGACCTTCCTTTTACGCTTAACTACCTTTGTCAGATCATGGTGTGCCTCACTCTCAGACCGCAGTGGTGGTTCCCAAGTTTGATCCATATCATCAGAAGGAGGTGGGCTTGAAGGAGATGTAGACACCACCCTTGATCTTTTCCTTGCTAGGGATGAGGAAGACAATAAATGATCATCAGGAGGAGTGGCTTCCTCAAATGATACCTCGGCTTGATTGTCGATTTCCTGATGTGCCCCTACTTCGGGAGGAACAACAGTTGTGGGCACTTGTGACCCTCCATGCACCATTGCTTGCGCATCTCCTTGCGCTGCCTCTCCTTCCACAAGTACTTGGGCTTGTACTTGCACATGTGGTTGTTGTTGCGGCTGTGGTTGTTCAACACTCGTCAGATGAGTTACAACAACCTGTGTTGATTGAGGGACATTGCTGCTACTTTCTTGCGATGAGCCAACATCACTGGTCGATGGCGATTGAACAACTAGACTAAGTGCCTCTGCAGCACTCAAGGGCTTGGACTTCAGTTGGCGTGTTTGTGGTGGTAGTGGCACTGAGCCCAATGGTGCGGGGGTGCTGCTCCCAGCTTGGTCCTCAGCAGATCCCGCTGCTGCTGCAGGCGTACTTTTTTTTTTACTCCCAAAAAATTTGGCAGGCGGCACACCAGTCTCCTTGGTAACTTGCTTCTTCTGCTCCTTACTGGCAACTTTCTTGCTAGAGGAGCTACGGGGAACTTTTTTTGGGGCCATCTTCTTCAGAGGTCAGAACAGCAGGCCGCAGTTGCACGAGTTGCAGAGTTGTCTGTGGCCAGACGTGACGTCGCGTGACGTTATGCTGCACACACACACCGCTGCAGGACTTCTTCCCGGCACTGGTGGTTCTCTTGAGTCTTGTGCACCTAAAAGCAATGGAAGACAGAGGAACATCAGTTCAGTTATGCACCCCAAAAACTCGAAAACCACATAAAAATCAGCACAATCCCATGCCATCCAAGCCCTCCATGATAATTAAATTCAAGACACCCCACAGAAAGACTAGGCCCATGCACCACTCACTACCCCTGGTCAAAAGGCCAAAACAACAGCCCAAAAAATCGAAAAACACAGAAAAATCAGCACAATCCCATGTCATCCATGCCCTCCATGATGTTTAAATTCAAGACACCCCACAGAAAGACTAGGCCCATGCACCACTCACTACCCCTGGGCATAATGGTTGAAACCTAGGCAAAATGGTTGCAGACCTAAGAACACTGCCTGCATTCAAAATGGCCCCCTGCCTCCCAGCACATGGCCAGGGCCTGCCTGTACCAGCACTCAAAATGGCCCCCACCCACATGGCCTGTACCCATGAACACCCCAAAAAATCGAAAAACACAGAAAAGTCAGCACAATCCCATGCCATCCATGCCCTCCATGATGTTTAAATTCAAGACACCCCACAGAAAGACTAGGCCCATGCACCACTCACTACCCCTGGGCATAATGGTTGAAAGCTAGGCAAAATGGTTGCAGACCTAAGAACACTGCCTGCATTCAAAATGGCCCCCTGCCTCCCAGCACATGGCCAGGGCCTGCCTGTACCAGCACTCAAAATGGCCCCCACCCACATGGCCTGTCCCCAAGAACACCCCCAAAAATCGAAAAACACAGAAAAATCAGCACAATCCCATGCCATCCATGCCCTCCATGATGTTTAAATTCAAGACACCCCACAGATAGACTAGGCCCAAGCACCACTCACTACCCCTGGGCATAATGGTTGAAAGCTAGGTAAAATGGTTGCAGACCTAAGAACACTGCCTGCATTCAAAATGGCCCCCTGCCTCCCAGCACATGACCAGGGCCTGCCTGTACCAGCACTCAAAATGGCCCCCACCCACATGGCCTGTCCCCATGAACACCCCAAAAAATCAAAAAACACAGAAAAATCAGCAAAATCCCATGCCATCTATCCCCTGCATGATGTTCAAATTCAAGACACCCCACAGAAACACTAGGCCCATGCACCACTCACTACCCCTGGTCAAAAGGCCACAACAACAGCCCAAAAAATCGAAAAACACCGAAAAATCAGCACAATCCCATGCCATCCATGCCCTCCATGATGTTTAAATTCAAGACACCCCATAGAAAGACTAGGCCCATGCACCACTCACTATCCCTGGTCAAAAGGCCCCAAAAACAGTCCAAAAATCGAAAAACACAGAAAAATCAGCACACTCCCATGCCATCCATGCCCTCCATGATGTTTAAATTCAAGACACCCCACAGAAAGACTAGGCCCATGCACCACTCACTACCCCTGGGCATAATGGTTGAAAGCTAGGCAAAATGGTTGCAGACCTAAGAACACTGCCTGCATTCAAAATGGCCCCCTGCCTCCCAGCACATGGCCAGGGCCTACCTGTACCAGTACTCAAAATGGCCCCCACCCACATGGCCTGTCCCCATGAACACCCCAACAAATTGAAAACACAGAAAAATCAGCACAATCCCATGTCATCCATGCCCTCCATGATGTTTAAATTCAAGACACCCCACAGAAAGACTAGGCCCATGCACCACTCACTACCCCTGGTCAAAAGGCCCCAACAACAGCCCAAAAATCGAAAAACACAGAAAAATCAGCACAATCCCATGCCATCCATGCCCTCCATGATGTTTAAATTCAAGACACCCCACAGAAAGACTAGGCCCATGCGCCACTCACTACCCCTGGGAATAATGGTTGAAAGCTAGGCAAAATGGTTGCAGACCTAAGAACACTGCCTGCATTCAAAATGCCCCCCTACCTCCCAGCACATGGCCAGGGCCTGCCTGTACCAGCACTCAAAATGGCCCCCATCCACATGGCCTGTCCCCATGAACACCCCAAAAAATCAAAAAACACAGAAAAATCAGCACAATCCCATGCCATCCATGCCCTCCATGATGTTTAAATTCAAGACACCCCACAGAAAGACTAGGCCCATGCACCACTCACTACCCCTGGTCAAAAGGCCACAACAACAGCCTAAAAAATCGAAAAACACAGAAAAATCAGCACAATCCCATGCCATCAATGCCCTCCATGATGTTTAAATTCAAGACACCCCATAGAAAGACTAGGCCCATGCACCACTCACTATCCCTGGTCAAAAGGCCCCAACAACAGCCCAAAAATCGAAAAACACAGAAAAATCAGCACAATCCCATGCCATCCATGCCCTCCATGATGTTTAAATTCAAGACACCCCACAGAAAGACTAGGCCCATGCACCACTCACTACCCCTGGGCATAATGGTTGAAAGCTAGGCAAAATGGTTGCAGACCTAAGAACACTGCCTGCATTCAAAATGGCCCCCTGCCTCCCAGCACATGGCCAGGGCCTACCTGTACCAGTACTCAAAATGGCCCCCGCCCACATGGCCTGTCCCCATGAACACCCCAACAAATTGAAAACACAGAAAAATCAGCACAATCCCATGTCATCCATGCCCTCCATGATGTTTAAATTCAAGACACCCCACAGAAAGACTAGGCCCATGCACCACTCACTACCCCTGGTCAAAAGGCCCCAACAACAGCCCAAAAATCGAAAAACACAGAAAAATCAGCACAATCCCATGCCATCCATGCCCTCCATGATGTTTAAATTCAAGACACCCCACAGAAAGACTAGGCCCATGCACCACTCACTACCCCTGGGCATAATGGTTGAAAGCTAGGCAAAATGGTTGCAGACCTAAGAACACTGCCTGCATTCAAAATGCCCCCCTACCTCCCAGCACATGGCCAGGGCCTGCCTGTACCAGCACTCAAAATGGCCCCCACCCACATGGCCTGTCCCCATGAACACCCCAAAAAATCAAAAAACACAGAAAAATCAGCACAATCCCATGCCATCCATGCCCTCCATGATGTTTAAATTCAAGACACCCCACAGAAAGACTAGGCCCATGCACCACTCACTACCCCTGGGCATAATGGTTGAAAGCTAGGCAAAATGGTTGCAGACCTAAGAACACTACCTGCATTCAAAATGGCCCCCTGCCTCCCAGCACATGGCCAGGGCCTGTCTGTACCAGCACTCAAAATGGCCCCCACACACATGGCCTGTCCCCATGACCACCCCAAAAAATCGAAAAACACAGAGAAATCAGCACAATCCCATGCCATCCATGCCCTCCATGATGTTCAAATTCAAGACACCCCACAGAAAGACTAGGCCCATGCACCACTCACTACCCCTGGTCAAAAGGCCCCAACAATAGCCCAAAAATCGAAAAACACAGAAAAATCAGCACAATCCCATGCCATCCATGCCCTCCATGATGTTTGAAATTCAAGAAACCCCACAGAAAGACTAGGCCCATGCACCACTCACTGCCCCTGGTCAAAAGGCCACAAACACAGCCCAAAAAATTGAAAAACACAGAAAAATCAGCACAATCGCATGCCATCCATGCCCTCCATGATGTTTAAATTCAAGACACCCCACAGAAAGACTAGGCCCATGCACCACTCACTACCCCTGGGCATAATGGTTGAAAGCTAGGCAAAATGGTTGCAGACCTAAGAACACTGCCTGCATTCAAAATGGCCCCCTGCCTCCCAGCACATGGCCAGGGCCTACCTGTACCAGTACTCAAAATGGCCCCCACCCACATGGCCTGTCCCCATGAACACCCCAACAAATTGAAAACACAGAAAAATCAGCACAATCCCATGTCATCCATGCCCTCCATGATGTTTAAATTCAAGACACCCCACAGAAAGACTAGGCCCATGCACCACTCACTACCCCTGGTCAAAAGGCCCCAACAACAGCCCAAAAATCGAAAAACACAGAAAAATCCGCACAATCCCATGCCATCCATGCCCTCCATGATGTTTAAATTCAAGACACCCCACAGAAAGACTAGGCCCATGCACCACTCACTACCCCTGGGCATAATGGTTGAAAGCTAGGCAAAATGGTTGCAGACCTAAGAACACTGCCTGCATTCAAAATGCCCCCCTACCTCCCAGCACATGGCCAGGGCCTGCCTGTACCAGCACTCAAAATGGCCCCCACCCACATGGCCTGTCCCCATGAACACCCCAAAAAATCAAAAAACACAGAAAAATCAGCACAATCCCATGCCATCCATGCCCTCCATGATGTTTAAATTCAAGACACCCCACAGAAAGACTAGGCCCATGCACCACTCACTACCCCTGGGCATAATGGTTGAAAGCTAGGCAAAATGGTTGCAGACCTAAGAACACTACCTGCATTCAAAATGGCCCCCTGCCTCCCAGCACATGGCCAGGGCTTGTCTGTACCAGCACTCAAAATGGCCCCCACCCACATGGCCTGTCCCCATGACCACCCCAAAAAATCGAAAAACACAGAGAAATCAGCACAATCCCATGCCATCCATGCCCTCCATGATGTTCAAATTCAAGACACCCCACAGAAAGACTAGGCCCATGCACCACTCACTACCCCTGGTCAAAAGGCCCCAACAATAGCCCAAAAATCGAAAAACACAGAAAAATCAGCACAATCCCATGCCATCCATGCCCTCCATGATGTTTAAATTCGAGAAACCCCACAGAAAGACTAGGCCCATGCACCACTCACTACCCCTGGTCAAAAGGCCACAACAACAGCCTAAAAATCGAAAAACACAGAAAAATCAGCACAATCCCATGCCATCCATGCCCTCCATGATGTTTGAAATTCAAGAAACCCCACAGAAAGACTAGGCCCATGCACCACTCACTGCCCCTGGTCAAAAGGCCACAAACACAGCCCAAAAAATTGAAAAACACAGAAAAATCAGCACAATCGCATGCCATCCATGCCCTCCATGATGTTTAAATTCAAGACACCCCACAGAAAGACTAGGCCCATGCACCACTCACTACCCCTGGGCATAATGGTTGAAAGCTAGGCAAAATGGTTGCAGACCTAAGAACACTGCCTGCATTCAAAATGGCCCCCTGCCTCCCAGCACATGGCCAGGGCCTGCCTGTACCAGCACTCAAAATTGCCCCCACCCACATGGCCTGTCCCCATGAACACCCCAAAAAATCGAAAAACACAGAAAAATCAGCACAATCCCATGCCATCCATGCCCTCCATGATGTTTAAATTCAAGACACCCAACAGAAAGACTAGGCCCGTGCACCACTCACTACCCCTGGTCAAAAGACTCCCACAACAGCCCAAAAAATGAAAAACACAGAAAAATCAGCACAATCCCATGCCATCCATGCCCTCCATTATGTTTAAATTCAAGAAACCCCACAAAAAGACTAGGCCCATGCACCACTCGCTACCCCTGGTCAAAAGGCCACAACAACAGCCCAAAAAATCGAAAATCACAGAAAAATCAGCACAATCCCAAATCATCCATGCCCTCCATGATGTTTAAATTCAAGACACCCCACAGAAAGACTAGGCCCATGTACCACTCACTACCCCTGGTCAAAAGGCCCCAACAACAGCCCAAAAATCGAAAATTCCAAAATTGTAGTTGCAGCAACTGTAATGCCCCAAACAAACTTACTTGTGAAATTTCTAATCCAAAAAGGATCCAAAGAAAGTCAAAAAGGCCTCAAATCGAAATATCCAGCAGCATCCACAAAAAGTAATCCTTCCAGGTCAAGAATCCGAATGAAAGTGACCAGCACATGATGAAAGCACTGGGAGGAGCCTGCTGGACAGGAACAGGAAGTTGGAGACTGTGGGGCACTTCATTCCTTCCACCCCCCCCCTCCCCAAAATGGACTCCTTGCAAAAAAAAGTGCAGGCAAATGTCAACCTGAGGAGTTATTCTGATAAAAATCATCATTTTCAGAAGGTTTATGCTGCTTGCTGGTGGATTTCTTGTGCAGATTTTCAAATTTTGTAATTTCGCTCGTGCGAGATTGTTGCTGCTCGCCGCATCTACCTGTTCGCACTTGTGAACTCTCGCGATGCGTGCTGTGCAAGGTGGCAAGCCGCGATTACGTAATCGCTGTCGCCAAACTCCCGCGGGATCCCGCAGCAAGATCCAAAATGGCGCAGCACTCGCAAAATATCGAGAAAAACAACTCGGCAAACGCTGAATGACGGTAAGTGAACGCCGCACGCCGCAAAATTGTATCACCAAGAAAAAAATATCTGCTGCGTGCGAATTTGCGGATTTTCGGTAAATTCGCGAGCGTTCGCAGATTGCGAATTTACCGAAAATCCGCAAAATCCGTGAGCAGAACGGATTTTCCGCCCATGCTTATTCAGGATCCCGGCGGGTGATTTTCGGGGGGTCCCCTTATGCAAAAACCAACTGTCCGTTATGCACAACCCGACGGTGGCTGCCACAAAAATCGCAAAAGAGGATCGCTTGGGGTGGGTTGCAGGGCCGTTCGGTGAACCACCAATGGCCAATTTTGTGTGTTCCCCATTAGGGGTAGTTCCCAAGAAGGAGCCGGGAGAATTCAGGCTCATTCATAATCTATCTGCACCAAGGGGGGCTTCCGTTAATGAGGCAATCGATGCAGGCATGTGCAGTTTGAGGTATGCATCATTCGATGACGCAGTGGTAATGTAGAATCGCCTAGGCCCCGGTGCATTGTTAGCAAAATCGGATATTGAATCCGCATTTAGGTTACTTCCGGTGCATCCCCAGGATCAGCACTTGTTGGGTTTTGCATTTCAGGGGAAGTAGTACACGGATATGTGCATGCCGATGGGTTGTTCAATTTCGTGTGCCTATTTTGAAATGTTTAGCTCATTTCTGGAGTGGGCATTCTCGAAGGCCTCAGGGCACCAACATGTGATGCATTATCTCGATGATTTCCTGTTTCTCGGCCCGGCGGGCTCTCGGGACTGTGCACGGGCATTGCAGGAATTCTGCGTGCTCATGCAGGGTTTCGGGGTCCCGTTGGCGCCAGGTAGGACGGTGGGCCCAACTACCTCCCTGGAGTTTCTGGGTATCGAACTAGACTACGTGGAGTGTTGCTTCCGTCTGCCGGCGGAGAAGATCGCCAAATTCAGGCCTCCTTGTTGCAATGTCTTCGGAACGACAAGGTGACACTGCACCAACTACAGCAAACAGTGGGACAGATGAATTTTGCATTGAGGGTTATACCGATGGCTCGCCCTTTCTCCCGATACATTGCCCAGGCCATGGTTGGCCTCAAGGAAGGGCACCATCGTACGAGGCTGAGGTTCACCAGGACATGCTCATTTGGCTGGCATTCTTGGCGGATTTCAACGGCGAGTAGTCTGGAGCAAAGCCCCGGCCTCATCAGCAGAATTGGGTTTATGGACCGACTCTGCGGGCAGTGTGGGGTTTGGCGCGATCCTTGGTAACCGATGGTCGGCCCAGAAATGGCCAGCATGGTGGGAAACAAGTGGCTTGACGAGCAACATTGGTTTTCTAGAGTTATTCCCCATCTGTGTAGCGTTGTCGGCCTGGCCAGAAGAGTTCCGAAACCGCTCGGTGATATTTTGGTCTGATAACATGACCGTAGTCGAGTGCATTAACCAGCAGGTGGCACGCTGCAAGTGGATATTGCAATTGTTGAAAGAAATTGTGTTGAAATGCTTGAAGCTAAATGTACAATTCAGAGCAAAACATGTGCCGGGAGTACTGAATAATGCAGCTGATGCGCTCTCGTTTCAAAATGCAGGCTTTCAGGGATTGTTTACCCTCAGCGGAGCTAGTGGCAGCGCCATTTCCCGAACCATTATGGCAAATCGGCGCCCCGGACTACAAAACCTCGTGGCAGCCAGTTTAGTGCCCAGGACAAGAAAAGCTTATGAAGGCTCGTACTGCGCCTTTTTGGGCCCTGCATGGGAGCATAGATGGGGTCAGGAGGGGTCCTTTACCCAATTTTTAGTGGCACTTCATGAGGAGGGCCGGTCGGCGGCAACCGCAGTCGGTATAAGGCCGCCATATCGTTTATGGCTCAGCTCCAGGGGATCAGGGACCTGACGGACTCCTTTATAGTCAGACAGGCGCTGCGCGGCTGGTGGCGCCTAGAGGGTCACAAAAAGGATACCAGGCATCCGATAGGATTTGACAGGTTGACCGCTTTGTTGGCTAAACTAGAGGAGACATGTTACTCACCTAGTGAGGTCGTCCTATTCCGGGCAGCATTTGCGTTGGCATTCTATGGGGCCCTGCGGGTAGGCGAACTAGTGGCTGCCAACAAAAGGGATACCGACGGGGGTCTGCGCAGGGACCTCACGCAAGTGAGGGGGATTCCCTGCTCATCACGATAGCCAGGTCAAAGACAGACCAGGAGGCCCAGGGGAGTAGCATTGTGTTGCAGTGCGCTCCGGGTAGTCCCTGTTGTCCAGTGAGGCACGTTGAGGCCTACCTAAAAACAAAGTGTGATGACGTGGGGGGGGCCTTGCTGCGACATGCTGACGGCACCCCGTTAACAAAGTTTCAGTTCCAGAGGGTGCTGGCGATCACGATTGCAGCTGTGGGCTCGAACCCGAGTGATTTTGGAACTCATTCGTTCAGGATAGGGGTCGCTACAGAAGCGACGGCCGGGGTTCTGCGGGCAGACAATGTTAAACAATTGGGCCGCTGGTCTTCGAATTGTTTCAAACGTTACGTGCGGCTGCACATGTTGTAATTTACTGAAGAAGTGCACTCATGCTTGTTGTCTTTTGTTTGGATTACAGTTTCACGAGCCTGTGACGCAGGGCGGAAATTGGGACTGGCCCTGTATCAGCTAACCACCACTTCAGGAAAAAGGAATGGAAGACCAGTGGTCTGGGTCATGGGCCACTCATACGTGAGGCGTGCCACAGACATATTCAGGGCAGGTGATGCGATCCACACATCTGAGGAATATGGTTTCAGGGTGTCCTTCCATGGGAAGGGCGGCCTATGTATTGACCGACTGCAAAGTTTTGTGGAAGAATTGTTAGGGCGGCACAGGTCACCGCCATCAGTAGTCATAGTACACATTGGGGGCAATGACTTGGTAAGGTTGGGCAGACGGGCTTTAATCAAACACATACTTTCTGCAGTTAGTTGGTTAGCAAAGACACTCCAGGGGTGCACGATAGCTTGGTCACACATGATTCTGAGGAGGGTATGGAGGGGTGGGTGGTCCACGACAGCGTTGAACCATTCGGTAAAGAGGGTCAACAATAAAATGGAGAAATTGTTTCGCTCGGCTCATCTTCAAAGTATACCTATCCAGGGTGGGGAATGACTTATTGATAGGAGACATGATAGCTTTGCTAGTGGAATTGAGGAGACATGACCTATAGGAGTTGTGGGGGGCCAGATAGTCGGTCAACTATCTGGCCTGTGGCGGTAAGGTCATGATCGGTGAGCAGTGATTTCAAGGTCCCTAGTGGGGGCGCCACCCACTATGGATGGGAGCGCCCGGGGAAGGCGGCCATTGGCCCCTCCCACAGGGGGCGGCACCCATTAAGGATGTGATCGCCCAGGGGGAGATGGCCATAGGCCCCTCCCAGGGGGAGACGGCTATATGCCCCTCCCACGAATTTCCCGGGGGCCGGATATCCGCTCCGGCGGAAGAGAGTGCGGGGAAAGGGGGGGAGTCCACGCTGTCCTTCTTACGGATACCCCGCCCGGGAACTCGGACGACCTTAAGATGGCGCCGAGTGAAAGGGGGCCCCCATGACAAGGGAAATTACAGTTGGCTACGAGGGTAAAGCCCTCTGAGCATACGCCACTCACACGTGAGGGCGGAAATTTGGTGATAGGGATCTGACACCGGTTAAGACCTTGCCGTTGGCCCCTAACGATAGGATGTACAAAATTTGTACGCAATGCATTATTTTATGATGTTAGACTTGGTTAGGAAAATCTTTGTATTAGAGATTTGTTAAGGTTAGCCTGGATACCTGTCTTCATCAAGTGTAATGAAAGTTGAATTTTGTACATGATAAATGAAAAGTTTTAATTTAAAGTTTTAAATTTTGTTTCATATTTTAATAAATACGGCCAGGGGGGTCGCGAGGCCCCCCTGCCTTCCAAAAGTTCAAACTGTGTCTGTCTCCTACCATTGGGATTGGTGGTGGAAGGGGTGGCGGGCATCCCGGACCATATGGAAAGGGGAGACCTCTCGGTCACCCCGAACGTATGGCTGGGTGCCCCGATCGCCCGGGAAACCTTTCCGGGCTGGGGGCGTGTCCCCGGCCGGTATGCCCATAGTGACGTGGTTGGAGCACGCCCCTGCCGCCTAAGAGGGTTGTCCTAACACCCGCCCGGAAGTCCGTGCACTTTTGGGTGGGATGGGGATGCTGCCCCTCCTTCCCGCTGCAAAATAAAAGGCGCGGGAATCCAGGCAGGCGTCCTCTTGTTCCTGCGCTCTGAAGGCTGCACCACTCGTCGCTCGTGAGCCCTCAAGGGAACAAGCTGCAGTTTTTGACCCACCCACCAGCCCCTGTTGCAGAAGTTTGGGAGTAAACAAAGTTCTAATTCCCAATTTGATTGTGATGGATAAACGTCTTGTTTAGGCCGTTTTCTCTCATCTTTTTTTAGTAATTTTTATTGTAGACATACAGCGCTCAGACCATGATACATACAGTTATATTATTTCCGTGACTTATTATCATCAATCATTCTTTGTCATGATATACACAGCCTGTGGGCCCACAACCCGGAGGTCGGGCGGCAGCAAATGGTCGATCTAAGTTTTGTCTGGTTGCGACGTTTAGGATCATTTGTTTTCGCATTAAAGTGTGCATGTCTACTTTTCTGTCCTAACTTAACTGAACTATATAACCCCCCCTTTACCCCGTCCCTGTATAATGCCATTCCCCCCCCATCCCCTCCCCCCTCCAGCATCCGCTCATAGAGTCTTGTGTTGGAATATCCTAGGGTGTGACTTGAAACCTGCCAATGTCTAAGTTTGTGCTGCGCTTGTTAATTCTTGGGTGCTATTCCTGTCTGCGCTAAGGGTCTCCTCTTCTTCCGTAAGCATGGTGTCCCTAAGGGGCCTGTACTAACGCCTCCCAAGCTGTCCCCAACTCTAACGCTCTAGGGTCAGGGTTTCTACGCGCTAGCTGGTATCTGTGCGTGCTGTCGCAAGCTGCCCATTTCAGGAATTCGTTGTACCATCTCCTGTGCGTTGGGCCTGTTTTCGCCTTCCACTGTCTGGTTATCTCCCTTTTGGCTATCATCAGTCCCATATCCACAAACTTACTGGAGGTTTTGTTTTTGGGCGTGTGAGGGTACCAATGCAGAAGGCAGACCGCCGAGTCGAAGTCAATGGCTCTTTCTGTCACTTCATTCAGGGTCTCACCAATGGCCTGCCAGTACTCCCGGAGGGCCGGGCAAGACCATAGCATATGTTCCAGCTCCGCCTTGTCCGTTGTACAGCGAGGGCACGCCGACTCAGCCACCCCAAATTATTTCTTGATTCTGCCTGGGGTCATGTAGGCCCTGTGCAGCACGTAGTAATGGATGAGCTGGAATCTCGCGTTCCTCGTGCTATTACGGGCTCGGCGCACAAGCCGGGCCCAGGTCGTGCCAGGAATATCTTTTCCCAAATCAGTTTCCCATTTGGCCTTCAGCGCCGTGAGGAGCAACAGGTTTTCTTGGAGCATTCTTGAGTACAGGCATGTCACCGCCTTAACCGTCCCCGCCGCCATCATAGCATACTGGCAAACCATGGACGTCTCGGGCTCTGTTAGGCCACCGCCCCAACGCGCCTGCATCGCCCCGACCACCGCAGAGTGCAGGAGGAATCCTCCTCGTGGTAGGTCAAATTGTTCTATAAAGTTCTGATATGGGAGGAGCGCCCCGTTCTCATAAAGGTCCCCTACAACCTGCAAACCCGCTTCTTCCCATCACTGCAGTTGCGACCAATCGCCCCCGTGGGGTAGCGCCATCAGCATGCCCAGGGGAATTTCCGGGGCATATGGATGCCTTATCCCGGCCCGTCATCGAGAGCGATTCCAGGAAAGCCGGAACGTCTGCTGCTCAAGTGTCAGGTCTCGGGTAGCGATCTTCTGCTGTAAGGCTATATAAGCCAAGACGTGTCTCGGCGTGTCTCTAGTCTCCTCACCTTCCGGGCCTCGGTACACTCTCGCCACGTCTTGCATAAATGTCTGCAGTCGGGCGGCCAGATAATAAAGCTCGAAGTCTGGTACCGCTAACCCACCCTCATCTTTGGGGCGGGTGAGCGTCGCCAATGCTACTCTGCACCTGCGCGCCCCCCACAGAAACGAAGTCAGCTGGGATTTAAGTTGACGAAAAAAGGAGCTGGGGATCCAGACCGGGAGTGTCCGAAAGTAATATAACAATCTCGGTAGAGCAACCATTTTTAACAAGGATATGCGGCCAGCTACAGATAGCGGGAGCGTAGCCCAAAAGGCCATGCTGCCCTTCAGAGCTCGCATGCATCGCCCGATGTTGCCCTCGAACATGTCCGCGGCCGTGTGATAGATATATACCCCTAAATACTTAAGACAAGTCGGTTCCCAGTTTAGTGCGGGTCGATGGTCAGGATGACCGGTGTCCCTCTGTAGCGGAAATACGCATGACTTTTAGGCCCGATATTATGCCAAATCGCCCTAGCAATCCCTCTGCTTCTTCCAGCGCTGTCGTGTCATTTTCTAGAAATAACAGCAAGTCGTCAGCAAACAGTGATATAAACTGCTGCCCGTCTCTGCTACCTATGCCCTCGAAATGTCTTCCCGTCCGGGCCTCGGCCGCTAATGGTTCAATTGCTAGTGCGAACAATAGGGGGGACAAGGAGCAGCCCTGACGGGTGCCCCTCTCCACCAGGTATTGTTGCGAGACCAGGGGCCCTATCCCCACCCTAGCCACTGCCGCCGTGTATAGGACCCACGTCCACTTAATATACCCTTCTCGTAGTCCGAATCGGTCCATAACCTTGTACAAATAGTCCCACTCTAGACTATCGAAGGCCTTTTCGATGTCTACGGATAGGACAAGAGGCGCTTGAGACACAGCCTGTGAACTCTCTAGCAGACGTGTAAGCCTTCTGATGTTAATCGTCGTGTTCCGGGCGGGGATGAATCCATTCTGGTCTGCGTGTATCAAGCCGGGCATATGCTGTAGGAGTCTAGCTGCTAGTATGGAGCTCAGTATCTTATAGTCAGCGGTTAGCGTGGAGAGAGGCCTGTAGGAGGCAGGGCTACCACTATCCCTACCCGGCTTCAGAAGCGGTATCACTAACGCCTCCCGCATTGATTGGGGCAGGCGGCCCACTGCCTTGGCCTCCCTATATATTGTCTGAAGTCTCAGCGCTAAGATGTCTAGATATTTGTTGTAAAATTCAATGGGAAGCCCATCTAACCCTGGCGTTTTATTGCGGGACATTTTTTTGACCGCACCCCTGATCTCTCCCAGGGTGATGTCTCCCCCCAAATCTTTCGCCTGTTCCTCGTCTAGCTGGGGCAATTGAAGGCCATCCAGAAAAACCTTGGTCCCATTCTCTCGGTCCCCCTGTTCGCTTTTGTAGAGGGCTTCATAATATCTTTGGAAGCCATCCAGTATCTCCGTTTGGGAGTAGTGCGGCCCACTTCATCTTCTATAGCTAGTATAGGGGAGCATCTCTTCGTGGGGTTCGCCAACCACGCTAGCAGTGTGCCGGCCTTGTCCCCCTCAACGTGGGTTCTAAGCATGTACGCTCGGTGGTCGAAGGCACGAAGTCGTTCCACCTCCACCGCCACCGCCTCTCTAGCCGAGCAAACCTCCTCTTGGAGGTCGGGCCGGCCAGGCCGCTTCTTCTCTGCTTCTCGCAACTTGGAGTCTGCCTTCCTGATATCTTCTAGCAACACCTTCCGAGCTCCCACTTATGTTGATATACATTGGCCCCTCACCACCACTTTAAATGCATGCCATTCTATGGCCCTGGTGGCTGTCGTCCCCTCATTTTCGGTGAATTTTTGGGTTATACCCTCCTCCCGTGCCGCGTGGAATACCGGGTCCTCAAGGGTCTCTGGTCTTAGTTTCCAGGTCGGCACTCGAGGCACCTCGGTCGCCCAGGACAAGTTAATGATTAGTGGGTTGTGGTCCGAGATCGTCCTCGAGAGGTACTTTGACCAGGTTACAGCTGGTAACACACCCTGCGAGCACAATACCGCATCTAGCCGGACGTGTAGGTCATGCAGGCTGGAGAAATGGGAATAATCTCGAGCCGTTGGGTGGTGCGCCCTCCATACATCAGTCAGCCCCATCCCTCCTGCCATTCCGATCTACCCTTCATGAGCCGGTGAACAGGGGAGTCCTCAATGGTGGGTGGGACCTATCCAACGTCGTGTCCGCTATGGAGTTGAAGTCCCCTCCCATCAGGATCGGGCCTGCCAGGAAGTGCGCCAGTGTCCCCGACAACCCTGTTAGAAAGGCCAACTGTTCCGTGTTCGGGGCGTATACTCTACACAGGACTATGTCCCTCCCGCTCAGCCTGCCCTCCACCACCACGTATCTCCCCTCTGGATCCACTAAGTGTGGAGTTGGTTGAAAAGGCGTCCCTGCCCTAATCCATATCAGTGCTCCCCTAGCATACGCTGAGTAGGAAGTGTGATAGACCTGACCCCTCCATCTCCTCTGAAGTGCCGTCCCCTCCTGCTTCGTGAGATGAGTTTCTTGCAGCAGCGCAATGTGGACCCCTCTTCGAATTAAGTAGGCGTGTACCTCATGTCTTCTTTGCATCGTGTGAAGCCCCCGCACATTCCAGGTCATGCACTTCAATACACCTACATTAGCCATTGTCCCGTAAGCCAAATCCCTGTTGCACATCAAATTTCAGCCCCTCACGGATGGTGTCTCCCGCCCCAACTTCGCTGAGTATTCCGAACTTTCCATCGCCCAGATTTCCCTGGAACAACAACCGCCAAACATGGAGAATCTCTCCAACAGTATGCCTCCTCCTCCCCCCCAGAACAGGCCCCAATATTGTACTATCATATCCCATCCAAACAAATGCAACTTCCCCAAACAATGTTGCTACAACACGGTCGTAACCGTGGGTGCCTTAAGGGCTAGTGGAGCACGGCCAAGGCCAGAAGGGATCCACGCAAGCTTTCTCCCCGCACCCTCCCCTTTGTTCCCCATGATCATCAGCAGGCTTGAAACCCAGTTCGCAATCCCCAGTCTTTCCACTCTGTAGTTCGTGAAGTCCTCATTGGCAATCTTGCCCACTACCTGCCAGCTCCGAGTCAAATGTTCAGGATCGTCTCCGATGTCTGTGGCGTCACCAGCTGGCCCTTGGTACTGTGCATTCCCGATAAATCCGAGTCCGAGCCCGAGGCCGAGGCGTGAGTCTCAGTGTCCGTGTCCTGTTTAGATTGGGAGCCGCCGGATCTCGCCAATGTTTCCACGGCTTGAAGCACGGCCTTCCGCTCCGCCTCCGTTTGCGATGGCGATGGTTTCTTTGTTCCATGCCGCCTCTTGCGCAATCGTTGCGATTTCCGTAGGCCCTTTGGCGCCCGTTCTCGTTCTCTTTCTTCTCGAGTCTTGGCTCCGTCAGTGCCCGCCTTATATCTGTCCCACCACTCCCATGCGTCCGCTGCCGTGCCAAAGAAGTGTGCCTTCTCGTCAATCACCACCCTGAGTTTCGCCGGGAAGAGCAAGGAGTATGGGATGCCCTCTGTCCAGAGCTCCTTCTTAAGCGATAGAAAGGAGGCCCGCAATCGCTGTGTCTCAAAGGTGATGTCAGGGTACAAGGTTACTCTGCTGTTCGCCATTTGAAACGGACCAGTGTCCCGGGCCCTCTGTAGTAGGAGGTCCCTGTCCTTGTAATGCAGTAATTTAGTGATAATCGGTCTCGGGGGTAGGCCTGGTTTAGGCGGTCCGGATGGAACCCGGTGCGCACGCTCCAGAGTGAAGAAGGGCGACAGGCCCTCTGGTGCCACCACAGTCTTGAGCCAGGTATCAAGGAACTCCACCATGTCCTCCCCTTCCTCCTTTTCCGGCACTCCTACGATACAGACATTGAATCGCCGACTCCTATTTTCGGCGTCCTCCGCTCGCCTTTCAAGGACCTGGATCCGATCGAGGGCATCCGTTAGTCTGCCTTCTAGAGTTTTATGTGCAGGAGCCAGGTCCTGTAAAGTGTCTTCAACCCCTTTGACCCTATCTTTGAGTTTGTCGTGGTCCGCTCGTAGGAGGCCCAATCCTGAGACCACTTGCGCAATATCTCGCTGCAAAGTATCTTGTGTGGCTGCAATGGCCTCCGGGATGCGGTTATGCAGCTGCTGCAGCTCAGAGGGTCCGGCAGGGTCACCTTCGGCCATATCTGAGGCCGCCGCTCCCTCGGTCTTCCCCTTCCGCTTCACCATGTTACTCAGCTACCTTTTTCAGGTGCGGCCACGGCCCCCGATCACTAATCAGATCTTCAGTCGATCTCCGGACCTTTTCACGGGCGTTGGATCCTAGGTATGGGACCTTCGCTTTCTCAGCCCCTTCTGTCTTCGGATCGTCTCTGGAGTATTACCCAGCTCGCCGGTCCGCTTCAGGTCTGCAGTTCGTTATAGAGCTCCGTGGGTCGCTCGGACCAAGACCAGTGGAGCAGTCCCTCTCCTGGGCGTCTCGTCCTCAGCAATCCGCACCACACCTCGGCTCTTCGGCTCTTCATTGATCGTAGGTCTACACGTCGTTGATCTTCATCCTTCTACGTGACTCAGTAGCTCAGGTCACACCGCCATCTTGTCTAATCTTTGTTCTCGGGCTAGCCGGCTCGGTGGGCAGGCTACCCTTTTGACATTCGTCGCCCGAGTCCGTCCCTGGGTCACCAATTCTTGTTCAGTGACTGTATCCGGATCCAGGGCTCCGGCTCTTTCAAGGGGAAAAGTGTATCCGTATCTGGTCAACTTGTATCACACCTCGGCTGCCATTTTAGGAGCGTCTTTGTTTCGCTTTGTTTTGAGACGGATCGGCGCTCCAGCTTCAAATCTCTATCAATTGGCTCCGTTGGTGGTTCTCCGTGTACTCCTTGAGTTCATCTTCCAGAGCCCCCATTTTTCTGGGGTCGTCGTGGGTTTTTCTGCACCGATTTTCAGGATATTTGTGGGGATCGGGCACGGAGCTCCGAGCTCACGCCGCCATTCCCTCCGGCGTCCAAGCCACGCCCACCCGTTTTCTCTCATTATAGATTGATGCCAAGAGTGTGTATGCAACTGAATACTTGTCTATAGGCCTTTTTTCCTTTGTAGGAGTGTAATGAACTGTATGCAATAAAATAGTTTCTCTGTTTTAGGACCTTTTCTCCTTTGTAGCAATGTTTATAGTTTGTTGGATACTATTCTGGGACGTCCACTCGACAAGGGCGGGAGTAGCAGGGAGGGAGATATCTAGCTGAGATATAAGATTAAGCATAGGTTTTTTCCCCCTAGTAGGTAACTAACTGTCGTATTTATTTAGTCTTCGGTCGGCGGTAAGGTCATGATCGGTGAGCAGTGATTTCAAGGTGCCTAGTGGGGGCGCCACCCATTATGGATGGGAGCGCCCGGGGGCAGGCAGCCATTGGCCCCTCCCACGGGGGGCGGCACCCATTACGGATGGGATCGCCCAGGGGAGACAGCCATAGGCCCCTCCCAGGGGGAGATGGCTATATGCCCCTCCCACGTATTTCCCGGGGGCCGGATATCCGCTCTGGCGGAAGAGAGTGCGGGGAAAGGGGAGAAGTCCACGCTGTCCTTCTTATGGATACCCCGCACGGGAACTCGGATGACCTTAAGATGGTGCCGAGTGAAAGGGGGCCCCCATGACAAGGGAAGTTACAGTTGGCTACAAGGGTAAAGCCCTCTGCGGATGCGCCACTCACACGTGAGGGCGGAAATTTGGTGATAGGGATCTGACACCGGTTAAGACCTTGCCGTTGGCCCCTAACGATAGGATGTACAAAATTCGTATGCAATGCATTATGTCATGATGTTAGACTCGGTTAGGAAAATCTTTGTATTAGAGATTTGTTAAGGTTAGCCTGGATACCTGTCTTCATCAAGTGTAATGAAAATTGAATTTTGTACATGATAAATGAAACGTTTTAATTTAAAGTTTTAAATTTTGTTTCATATTTTAATAAATACGGCCGGGGGGGTCGCGAGGCCCCCCTGCCTTCCAAAAGTTCAAACTGTGTCTGTCTCCTACCATTGGGATTGGTGGTGGAAGGGGTGGCGGGCATCCCGGACCATATGGGTGAGGGCAGTTTTTCCAACGTTTTGTTAAAATTCACCTCTATAAAATAGTGACATCTTCTACTCTCCTACTTCTCTGTGTTTATAGCTCCTCCCACCACTCAAGCTCAAGAAGGTCCATCAGCTTGGTGATGGGCCATCAGGATATGCAGGGCATATCTCAACTCCCTTTGTGTGACTGTCAAGAGTGAATGCACAAACAGGCCCCTGTCAGTCTAAACCAGATTCAACAGGCTGGCAGTGGCACCGGATGGTTAAACAAGAATATGCCCACTTTTTAAAGGGGCATTTTCAAACATACAATTTAAAAATCATCTTCACTAAAAGGTATATTTTAAAATCCTGAGCTCAGGGAGCCCAAACTCCAAATTTCTAGCTGTTCCCAATTGAAAGTTACACACAAAGGCAGCTCTAATTATACACGAATCACTACATAGCAGCAGGACATTCCGACACCGATCTCCATTGGGTGGTTCTGGAGAAACCTTATATTCCAACACATGTCACAGACATCCAACACTTTCTATTGCGTAGGGAGCAGAGATGGGTGTACAGACTGAAAAGTGATTGCTTTGGACTTAATGACGAGATACCTTAGTTATCTCTGGAAAGGTTTGCTCATCGGTACTGTCTTATAGATCCTTTCCAGGGATACTCTTGTTGCCTTTTGGCTATATGTGAGAGATTTGATGTCTCTAATGGCTCTGTCTTATGCCTATGCACATTTGATATTGCATCTGCTAAAATGACACCCATCTTATAATGATTTTTATGGACATACTGACTAACACTTAAAGCGCTCCACAGCCACTTACTACCAATGTGATTAGTCTATATGGCACGATAATTGCTCTTTGTTGTGTTCACTGTACGAGCAAGAGTTTTTATAAACGTTTGGTTGATTGCTGTTGCCATTCCTTTCTCTTTTAGTTTACACTCAGCGCGCTTAATATTTGTCTTCTGACTCATTTTGTCAGTAAAAGTACGGAGACCTGATTGTTACTATGCAAACACCTCGTTGTTTTATTTCAATGCAGTCGAGACCAAGATTAGCATTTCAATACTGCACAATCGCGGCTGCTCTTGTTACCACCATGCGCGCACTCGGAACGCTTGGGTTTCCGACATGTGCAGTTGCTGTGATTTGGGAGCCGGCTTACAGGCAATAGGTCAGACGCCGCCTTGCAGGACCCCCCCATCTGGGACAAATACACGCAAGATGGCCGCCGTTGGTACCTCCGGTCATTACTCATTGACCACCCCGGGGTACCGACGGACAGGTAAGGCCACTGCGCTTTTCTCCCGCTAACCTCACTCATACGCAACGATTGAAGTGACGGTGTGTGAATGTTTTCCGCATTCGTTCCAAATGCCTGCATTTACCCGTACGTGCGACTGGGTGTTTGGGACCCTCAATAAGAAGCACCGTAGCTGTAGCAAACAGCAGTGGTATTACGAGTGAGGCCATATTGTTTTACTGCTGTTCGCGATCGTTTCGTACACCCATATGCACCACTTACTTTGTTGGTGTGCTTTGGCATTGTAAAAATGCCTGAAAATGAGGGATTTTCCTGTACACTTAGCCACTGGTTGTATGTCTCAGGTGACCTCATTTCTAAACTGGACTATACTTGATAGTTGTAGCGCTTGAGATCTTCTCACTTGTGTTAGCATTATAGCAGTTGACACGACAGTTTGAGGGACTCTCCACTGCTTCTATGTACAGAACGATAGCAGAGAGGAAGGTGTCTCCATTATCTTAGTAAATAACATCGAATTTGTATGCGTCAAATGGCGTAGAGGGTGAGGATTGTGACCTTGTTTTGGACAGTGGGTATACTATGGATCCTCCATCTGAGAAATCCATTGCTTCGGTGATTAAGAGTATGCGCTCCTCCGGAGCAATGGGTCCGGACGAGTTGCCCATTTCAGTACTGAAGCAGGATGTCATTTCATGGAGCAGGATTCTTTTCCCTTTGTTTAAAGCCTGCTTCTTAATTAGATCAGTTCCTACACCTTGGAGGGGAAGTATACTAATACCCATATTTAAGAAGGGAGAGCGGGATAAACCCATAAACTACCGTTTGATAGCTTTACTGGATTCTATTGGGAAAGTTTTTGCTAAGTGTCTTCTAATATTAATCACTGATTGGGTGGAGGCAAATGGAATTCTACCTTTGGAACAAACTGGGTTCCACAAAGAGCATGGTACACTTGATAATTTAACAGCCCTTCAAGTGACTGTGGACAAAAATGTACGAGTACGAGGAGGTGGAGTATATGCGGCATTCATAGACTTCTCCACAGCGTTTGACAAGGTGGACCGTCCGACGCTGTGGAGAAAGCTTGCTGTATTCGGTATGCCACCCCATCTACTGGAACTTGTAAGATCCCTTCACTCGAATACCTGGTGTAAGGTGCTACAAGGCGGAGAAAGGGGTCTTTCACAGATTATCCCATCCTTGAATGGATTAAAACAGGGGTGTCTATTGGCCCCCATGTTGTTTTCATTATATATTGCGGACATACCTGCTTCCATTGCTGCTTGTGGTGGGTTAGCCCCGGTAGTTGGAGGTTCATCCATTTCTGTTTTAATGTATGCGGATGACATTCTCATTTTAGACTTAACTCCGAAGGGCTTGTCTAACCGCCTGCAAGCATTACATTTATTTGCAGAAGCACATTTTATGAAGATTAATGCTTCCAAAAGCAAAATCATGTGCATTACTGGAAGAAAAAAATGCAGGTCTGAAAACTTCGGATGGGCTATAGGAGGCCAGAGACTAGAGGTGGTTAAAACTTACACCTTTTTAGGTAAAATAATCTCGGCAAACCTAAGTGAAAAACCCCATATTGAACATAATTCGCGTAAAGCATTGGCTCATGGTATGGGGTTATGTTCCTTGTATTCTGCTACAGGAAAAAGACACTTTGCTCGATTTTTGGAAGTATATAGAGCAAAAATCCCTGCAACTCTGCTTTATGGAATAGAATTGGTGGAGTTAAGGCATTGGGGTTTTTTGCAGTTAATGGAAGGAAAGGTACTAAGAAGAATTTCTTCCCTTAATACAGCTTGCTCCGTGTCTGCATGCAGGCTGGAATTCGGCCTTCGGAGCTGTTGGGTACAGGGGTTGATTGCCCTGGTAAGGTGGGTGGCCAGTTTGGCCAGAGGTAAATCGGGTTCCTTACGGGCATATATTAAAAACGAACTGCTGGGCAATCTAAACGAGTTTTCACTAATAGTAAAAATCTTTAGAAAAGCGGTAGCAATGTTAGAGTTGGATGCAAGTACTTTGTTCTTACTCTCTCCTTCTCAACTAAAGTCTCAGCTGAAATACGCATCTTGGGAACTCTGTTTTAAATTGGATATGACTGCTTTACATGAAAAGAAGGGTGGTGATTTACTTCTAAGCACGTACTCAGTAAAGCTGGCCCAGCAGTATGTTTCCTGGAATATCCCTCATAGAGTCCGTAGGCTATGGTACCTTTTAAGACATGATTTGCTTCCCCTAAAATTCACTTTTAGCAAAGTGGTATGGGACATCTCCAGTATGTAACTTTTGTAATCAGGCAGTGCAGGACCGAAATCATGTTTTGTTTATTTGTCCTGCATTACGTCCATTGCGCTCTAAATGGTTAAAATCTATTTGTCTACAGCTAGGAATCCTTAATGTAAATACTTTCTTTCATGACCTTTATTGTCCACCTAATGAAATGTTTTGTTTCAAAAAATTTTACTTTTTTAAGGGTTTTTTAGATATTTATTAATGATACCTAGGGATGTTGTTTGATGATTGTTCGGCCAGTGCTAATGATGTGATCTTTCAATCGGCTTTCATTGTGATTTTTATTGTATGTAGTGGTGTATAGCTATGTGATTGTTTTATGTGGCCCTCTTTTGAGAGCCAAAAACATGATAAACTTAAACTTGAATAACTTAGTAAATAACAACAATGTGAGATTCCAACTGAATTCCATTAGTCAACTTGAACCCAGGGAGCAAGCGGTCTGAATTGAGAGTGCTTATTGATGGTGCCATAGGGTATCATAGAGAATCATGTGATAGAAAAGTATACTATGAGCAAGTGGATCATGGACTTTACTAATTTTTATTACAGAGCGGGGCCCCCTTCCCTGAGTAGTTACCAGGTAGAGGTGAGGGTGACACCCAACAGTTGTGGGTAATTGTATATGCTGTATGCACTATATGGATAATTTTGAAATCACATAGGGTTTCACTTCAGCCGTGCCTTTTCAAGAGAGGCCTTGTATGTGGTTAATTATGAGTGTTGTGACTAGCATGGCTTTAATATATGCATATGGTTTTGCAGGTAACCGATAATCTGTTCCACTGCTGCCAAGCGGGATATCATCGGTGGAGTATATGAACTGTTTAATTTGACATTCATCACTTTTTTGTTTTTTTCACTCTTAGAGCAGCAGCTTTATATATTTCTAGTTCAATTGGTCCTGAGGAATGCCCCGATACTGTTAGATCCTTGTGAGGGCAGAAACATGTCGACCTAGTTCATCGCTTAACATTTGACCTTCAATTGTTAGCATTCTGCTTTTTAACCATGACAGGGGCACTCTGAGAATAAAGTTGGTATGGAGCTCCCTTAGTCATTTTTAACACACTTTTTCCGTATTATTTAGCGCTGCACTTTTTATTCTTTGTTTAGAAACCCTCTTCACTTAGCAAGAACATATGCCTATGGGTTTCATGGTGTACTCTGTGGAGTCATCAGCCATCCTCTGGTTTGGAAAACAGCTGAGGGCATCTTAGTCAATTTCCTAGACTGAGTACCCGAATGAGAGGAGGCCAGACCCAAATGATGATAACTCACAACTTGTGAATAATGGGTTTTGGCAACCAAGTTCTCTCCTCTCCCGATGAGGTGGCTGTTATCCTAACCTGTTGACATATTTTCATGCTAGCTGGTCTCTTTTTCGCTCATTTTTCACCTTTTTTCTAGACCCAAGGTGTTGTGTGGTATATGAGCTCCAATTATAACCTGTGAGAGAGCTAGTCCTTGAAATAGTGAAAAACGAAATTGATAGCCTTTAGCTATCAGGACATGTAAAACATACCAGTAAATGTTCTACCTTTCACATAGCCTACACATTGCCCATGTGGGTGCCTTGGGCCTACCTTAGGAGTGCCTTACATGTAGTAAAAGAGACTCTTGCCAGGTCGACATGGCAGTTTAAAACTGTTTTTACAGACACTGCAATGACAGGCCTGATACAAGTTTACAGGGCTACCCATGTGGGTGGAAGAACCAGTGCTGCAGGCACACTAGTAGCAGTGGATTTACAGGCCCTAGGCACACCCAGTGCACTTTACTAGGGACTTACTAGTAAATCAAATATGACAATTATGGATAACCAATCTGAATCACAATTTAGACAGAGTGCATATGCACATTAGCACTGATTAGCGATGGCTAAGTGCCCAGAGTCCTAAAGCCACCAAAAACAGATCAGAAAAAGTGAAGGGAAAATGCAAAACATAAGCGGATAAAACTGAAAAATGTGCCAGACCCAACACAACCCCCCACTAGCCAAAAGCCAGAGGAGACCATTCAGTACCTTGATAGACTTACCTGATTAGGGAAGTAGAACATGGACCCTGGCCCACAACTGCAGGAGCACATTCAGTTCTATGCCTTTCTGAACCAAGTTGGATCCCTCTGCCCCTACTATCAGGGCCCACTATGCTAACCCATGGGGAATCCTTCCCCTCACCTGTGGATCCCATCTCTACACCTAGTCTTATTTTGGCCCAGTCCACCCCCGGGCAGTGACTCCGACCCCCGCCCCACCGGGGCAAATCTGTTCACCAGGACAACAAGCCACAGTGGCCCCTTTCAGCTGTCAGTGACAAGAGCCAGGCCTCAGGCTTCTCAGGGCTCTCTAACCTATGTGGCGTCTGAGAGTGGGGTAGACGGTAGCCCCAGGTACTTGGTACCCTTTGTCCACTCTCCATCTATCAGCCCAGTGTCTGTACCCTAAAGCTATACTGGAGACTGGCGTGGCCCCCACTCTGGCGTCTGGTACTCTCCACTGTGGAGAGGTACCCCCAAACTCCAGAACTGTCAGGGCACCTGTGGCAGGTTTCCTGCACAGTTCTCCCACCAGTTCAGGAGTGCTATCCTGCACTGGTCTACCAGCCTAAAGTCTATACCCTTAGGCTGGACAGCAGCCAGGGGCCAAACTTCTCTACCCCTTCCCTCTCTCCTGGGACTCTGCACCTTCCTGCCCAGAGTGGTACCCCCAGAAGATAAAAACAGTAGGGACACTGCTAGCAGTCACTGCTCTCTCCAGGTCAGGGGGGACACCCTGAACCTGACCTTCCAACCCAGGGTATGTACCCATATGCTGGACCTGTGCATTGCAAGCCAGAGGAGTAACCCTACCCCAAGAGAAACACATTCCTCATGTGTTATGTGAGGGTCTGCCTGGTGCAGGTATCCAGCCTCCTGTCCATCTGACTGTGCTTGAAGATCCCGGGCCAGAATTTGCCCCAACAGTGTAATCATAGGGTGCTCTGACCTCAGAACTGGCACCCACTGGTCCTCTGACTGGGGACTGTCTCCCCCAACCCCTTTCTCTGGATGTCTGCACTGTCCCATCCAGTGTGGTGCTTCCAGACACCAGAACTGGTCCAGCAGGCCCCCCAAGTTCTCCTGACACTTTGGGATCCCCCCTCAGTGGCTGACCTCTGGTACAGATTAGGCCCCCCCCTGGGTGCTCGCTCATGGAACCATCCAAGCCCTGGGACTGGTTTCCTGCACCCTGGGACTCAGCCCAGCCCCACTCCCTCTCCTCTGAGACAGCACATGGGACCCTTCTCCCATCCCACTACTGGGTCCTATCTGGGCTAATGTAAACCTCCCCACCGCCCAGGGTTGGGAAAAACCTGTGTCACCCCCTTCAGGATTACTCCCAAGAGCCTCATCAGACCCTCTGAAATCCACCAAAAGGTCAGTCTCCAGTGCAAGCTTCCTGAAGCCAGAGAACTCACACTCTACTAGGTGTTGGCATACCTCTCCAAAACAGGGTCTGAAAATATATTCTCCAACAATCTGATCACACAGCCCCACACATGTGTTAATTAACCAGACTACCCTTCATCTTACCATCCAGGGCCTTGCAAAAGCACCCCACATCACCCTCCTGAGAGTGGTGAGACAGTATCAGACTGTCCTTAAAACTCAAGCCACACTCTTCTAGGGTGCCTCCATACTTCACTTCCAGGACTTCTACCATGGGGAACACCTCTCCCTGAAACTCCCTTTTACATCCAGTAGAGTGTCCCTCCCACCAATAGGAATATGACTCTCTGTGCCTGTTTCCACCTAAGGGACCCTGTGCACCACTGAAGCAAGCACATAAACCTGAACCTCCTGGTATATGTAATCCCCCACTTTAAAGTCAGGGACCAAATCTCTGGGCACAGGCACTTCTTCTGCAGTGCTAGACATAACACTTTTGCTGCCACTATCTGAGCTGGACTCAGCCCTCCTGGATTCCAACCTCAGCTCTCCCAAGCTCAGTTCATGAGTTCAAAAATTTCCTTTTCCTCGGCTAAGGCTTTCTCAGCCTCAGCCCTCTTAAGATCCTTGTTCAGCTCCCTCAGCCTCCGCTCACAAGCTAGAAGCCAACCCTCTGTTTCTGTCTTAGGACCACTACCCTCTTTGTAGTCTGGCTGGGGATCCTCCCCCTCAGATTCCTCCTCAGAGGCATCTGAAAATGTTGCTCTTCAGTATGCTTCCTCATAATTAAACAGCACTGCCTCAAGATCCAGTGTGAGAAGTTGGCCTGATATGTAGTGTTTCCAATTCTGGAACCACTGGGTATCAGTCCAAACAAACCCCAAAGATGTCAGGTTGTAAGTCAACCTTGTAGACAAGCTATCCTAATGGTAGCATGGACTAAGCAGCCTTAAAGGCTTAACTTAAGAGGTCGTGTTAAGCGAGCTGTTTTACCACATACAATCCTGTAATCAAATGAAAGGACACCACACAAGTATATATTGTAAAAATATATGTATTTATTTCTAAATTACTCCCCAGTACTCTTTATGAGGAAAGGGGCACAAGCGTTAAATCAAAAGCACTGTTAAACATATAAAGTTGCACAATTATGGATGAGGGCGGGTGGCCACTCAAACCATATACTAAAAAAGTGGTATAAGTAACACTTATCGAACAATGGTTAGGCCTAGGGCCTAGAGATTCGCTGGGAGCAGTCAGGACAAGCAATGAAGAAGTCGGGAGTAGCCCACAGGAGACGGGTGCAGCACGGAAAGTGCGGCGCGCACCAATGTAATGTCAATGGTGCGTAAAAGTTAGTTAAAGTGAATTAAATGATACTTCCGCTGAACCTAGGAACACAAAACTTTAGACACAGACCCTAGAGGTGTGTACCAGTGTAAGGACACCGGCGTTGCAAAGTTACCTCACCCACAGGCCGTGGGTGCACAGGGTCGAAGTGGCGTCGGGTTCTGTCACGCAGGTTCTTGGTGCTTGGAGCTGTTGCAGCTGCAGGCGCTGTGAAGCAGAAGTGTCCGGTGCGATCCGAGGGTGGATCGAAGTAGAAAAGTACCTGAAAGCAGAGGGGACAGAGTCTGGGTCACTCAGCAGTGACCAGGGTGGAACCAGGACGGAACCAGGCAATGTCGGGCGCAATCAGGCGGTTGTCGATAGGCTTCTCTCCGCTGTCACGTGGGCTCTGGGGCATCTGCGACGTCCAGGAGCAGGTCACGATCTGTCCCACGTAGGCTCTCGCCGTCAGCACCGTCGGCTTCAAGATTGCAGCAAACAGCACTTGGCAAAAGCAATCCACGCGGAACCGGGAGATTGCTTATCACTCGAACCAGGAGGGTCAGAGTGGGTGCTCCTTTTCACAGGAGCTGGTGCAGATCTGGAGCAACCAGAAAAGCGAGTCGTATTTCAAGTTTCGTCGGCACAGGGGCCACAAGCCAGCTGGCAAGTGACCGGGCCAACGCGTCGAGCACACACAGGCAGAAGGGCCCCACGCAGCACTCGTCGAGTGTGGAGGGGTGAGCTTTGGTGCAAGTGGAGCTCGGGGCTGGGGCTTCTCAAACCCCGGTGTACAGCTTCGAGGGTCACTCGTGGGCTGCACGGTCAGCTTCTCGTGGCCTTTTCAAGATGGCGTGCCCCACGCTTCCGGTCGCCTCCACGGGTCTCAGCTCTGCAGGGACTGTGGATCGGGCAGGTAGAAGGCAGGCAAGCTTGATCTCGTCGATCTCTGTCGCTCGAGTTCCGGCGGGAACTGCAACAAAGCAAGGGTCGAGGGCTGGATGGTGCCTGTTTGCACAGGGTGGTCACTCCTTGACCACAAGGGAGATTCTTCAGTCTTCTCACGTCGTGTAGAAAGTCGAAGGGTCCAGATTTCGTTTCTTATGTTTCTTCAGGATGATCTGAAGTCCGTTGGGACTGCTCCCCCTCTTATTCGAATCTAGGGGGTTGGACATCCTGCTAGGTCCCCTCCTATGGGTGGGACCCAGGAAGGGGGTGGTTACACCCCTCTCCTTTGATCCTGGCCGCGCTGGGACAGGGGCTGGGAGGCCCCAGAACCGGTTTGGCCGGATCCTGCAAGGGGCAGCCTTGTGCTCCCCAGGCAGTGTCTGGTTTCTTTGAAACCTCCCTACTCCAATCCACTATCTCCTGTCTGGGGTGGTTTGACACCGCCCTGTGACAGGAAACTCTTTGTCCAGGCCTCCTCTGCTGGGTTTCGGTCAGCAGCAGGAGGTCAGACCCGTGTCTGTGGCAGGGGCATCCATTTTGTGGATCTGAGGCTCATTTTAAATCAACCGCGTTTCAGTAAAGTAACATGTCTTCTCCCTCTAGAAGGGTGGAATGCTACCCCCGTCGCCAGGACTGGCGAGGGGGTAGTATTCCAAATCGTATGACACCTTACACGACATGTTTTGATAAAGCCAAACCAAAGTTGACATATAACCGCGAGGATTATAATGCACTTAATAGTATATGGTTTGGCATTATCCCGGAACAGCTAAGGGAATTGGTCCCGACAGCTGCAGACAGGCTCAGCTCATGCTAGAGCACCATCTCACATTAAACCACGCACTCTGCCTTCAGGATTGTTAAGGCCTGCCATAGGAGTGGCTCACAGGTTTATATGTGTCCAGATAGGTTTAGATATAGGCATACTATATCTAAGCAAGGGGTGATTACACCACCTTGCCCCAGCTGAGTGATCAGCCAGTTGTGTCAATTTTAGATAGCCAGCCAGGGGTGGCAAAAGATATGCTGCAGCCCCTGGTAGGCCTTGGATGCACCTATGCCCTGGGCACCTATAGTGCTCTGTACAGGGGCTGATAAGGTGACCCAAGCCAATCTCGTTATGCACCTAGGGTACATGGAATCCATTTTACAGAGAGAGCAGATAGCCTGGGGCCCTGATTAGCAGGGAACCAGGCCAACTAAGTCGAAAACCAGCTAAACACAAGGCAAAAAATCTGGGGTAACCATAGTCAGGTAGCCACCTTCCTACATAACCCCCCCCCAAACGAAAGGAGATAAGGCTATCCTTGTCCAGGTAAGCCTTTATTGCCTGAGTGGCCATATAAGGAAGTACCTGCACTAGCATGGGTACCCCCTGTCTCATGGTCCACTAGCAGTCCCTCACCCTAGGGGTATTAGAGGGTCTCCACCATAGGGAATCACTACCTTGGGTGTGTTTATGCAAAGTTAAAGGCTGGTTTGGATATGGAGTATTGAAGTGAGGCTCCACTAATTTTGGGCTCAACTTCCTCCAATTATCTTCCACCATGTGTGCCTTTCTTTCTTCAACTGAGTTGCACTGAGCTCTCAGGGTCAACCTCTGGCTACCTAAAGCTGGAGGCTGGGTCCCTCTGTGTGGCTTGCTGGAGGGACAGTTCAGGTTTGGGCCCTTTGGGTCCCAGGTTTGGCTGTGCCCAACAGAATCCATCTGTGGGAGGTCCCTAACTGTTTTTAAGGGGGCTCCCTCAGGAGTTTTTAAAGTTTTCACCTTACTAGGGCTACTAGTTTTGGTGCCCCTAATCTGTTGATGGGGGTGCTTTATTTGACAGGGGGCCCTCTGGGTCGCACTGTCCTTCTTGTCCTCTGCAGCCCTGGGCTGACTAAGGCAAGGTAGAGAGGGGCAGGTTACCTGCTCCAGACTGGATCCCACCTGAGAAGGGTCCACTGCCATCAGAGGCTCTGTCAGGCCAGGCCTAACAACCTCTGGGGCAGTTCCTTCATCAGGGGTAAGATCAGTTCCCTGAGGAGGCTGATCCTGTCCTACTGTCTGGTGAGGGGGAGATTTCTCTTCCTCCTCCATGCTCTCAGTTTGGGTGGAGTGATCCATCATTTCAGGCTTCACAACACACATATCTGTTTGAGTTTGGGCTGTGGCCATCACAGCCCCACCAACCTTTTCAGGAGGAGACTCAGTTTGGGTTTCTGCTGTTATCATAACAGCTTTGCTATTCTGTTTTGGAAGAGCTTCTTGTAAAGATGGGGCAGAGAGTTGCTCAGCCCTACCAACCCTTTCAGGAAGGACATCTTGAATTGGGGCTATAGCCAGTACAGCCCCACTAACCTTTCCATTCGAGTTTACCATTCTAGAATGGATTTCCTGTTCAACCTCAGCCCAGGCTGAGATTTCCAAATCATTACCCAGTAGACAGTCTACAGGCAAGTTTGGTGACACTGCCACTCTCTTTGGGCCAATGACACCTCCCCAGCTGAGACTTACTACTGCCATGGGATGATTTGTTTGGATGCCATCAATGTTTGTTACCTGGTATCTGGCACCAGGTAAAAGTTGCTTAGAGGGGACTATACAGTCAGCCACCATGGTGATGCTAGCCCCTGTGTCTCTGAAAGCTTCAACTTTCAAACCATTGATGATGGGTTCTTGTCTATATTTGCTCAAGGTATTTGGGCAAACAGAGAAGTTGGCAAACCCCATGCCAGTCTCATAAACAAGATCATTTGGGGATGGGGACCTGGATAGGCCAGGGTCCCCTTGGGCTCCAAAAGTAAACCCACCCAGATTCCTGGGTGTGCTCCCACTTCCTGGGGGATTACTGCTGACAGTAACAGGAGGTGTTGGAGCTGGCTTTGGAGGTATGTTTTCTTTATTGCCATTCTTGGGACAACAGCTGTCTGTTTTGTAATGCCCAACCTGTTTACAGGCATGACAATAAGGCTTTTTGTCAGTTGATGAAGTGTCTTGGGACCCACCCCCCTTCTTGGAGTTTTGGGGCCCTGGGGAAGTGTTTTCTTTACTTTTATCCCCACCCTTATCTTGAGGCTTGGTAGACTCCTTCTTCTGGTTATTGTCCTGATTCTTAGGCCTAATCCTGGTTCTGACCCACTTATCTGCCCTCTTTCCCAATTCTTGGGGAGAGGTCAAATCTGAGTCCACCAGGTGCTGGTGTAAGAGCTGGTTCTGACAATTACTTAGGATCTGCTCCCTCATAATCAAATTATACAATCCTGTGAAGTCATGTACTTTGCTGCCATTTAGCCAACCCTCCAGAGCCTTAGTTGCACAATCAACAAAATCAGTCCAGTCCTGAGTCTGTGTCTTCTGGGTATCTCTGAACTTTAACCTGTACTGTTCAGTGGTTAAGCCAAACCCATCTATCAGAACACTCTTCAGGACTTTGTAATTGCTGGCATCCTCATGTCTGACAGTGAGGAGCCTATCTCTCCCTTTCTCTGAAAAGGAGTACCATAAGATTGCTGCCCACTGTTCCTCAGGAACCTGCTGTACCATGCAGGCTCTCTCCAGAGCAGTCATCCATTTGTGGATGTCATCCCCTTCCTGATAGGGGGGCACAATCTTTGTCAGGTTTCTACTATCATAGGACCTGTCTTTAGGAATTTTGCTGCCACCAGTGGCATCTAAGCCACTTAATTTCTGTTCCCTAGCCAAGGTAAGTTTAGCTTGAGCCAAGGTAAGTTTAGCTTGAGCCAGAGCTACCTCCTCCCTCTCTATCTGGAGTTGGACAGCCCTCATTCTGGCCCTATGCTCTTTTCTCTGGGAGGAAGTCATCCCTCTTTGAGATTCTCTTGAGGCACTAGAAAGGTGAGAGTCCCCTGATAGAGACCTCTCCCTCCTATTACCTGGGAGAATTTGGTTATGAGATCTGGGGTGGTGCTGGCCCTCCCCATTCCCATGTAGGTCCAAGTTGGCCTGGTTAAGGCTGGCAACCTGTACCTGGTTTCCCCTCTGATCCTGATCTTCAGGCTCCTCTAAATCAGAGCCTTCCTCTTCCTCTTCCTCCTCCTCTACTACATCATCTGGAAGATCCTCATTCTCAGGGGAGTTTATCCCTTCACCTGATTCTAAGGGAGCCTGACTCACCTTATCTAGGTCATCCTTTTCTAGGAGAGCTATTAGGGAAGGAATGGTAGGGCCTCTGCCCTTTTTTAGCCCCCTGGCTGTGCACAAGGCACTCAGGTCTTTGTGGCTAAGGTTGTCATATCTGGATGTTGTCCCTATAGGATCAACTTCTACAGGAGCAGAGCCTGAGGCTCTACCTGTATCAGACATGACTGCTAGTGAGGTGTAAGTGGTGCACTTACCTACACTAAGTGGTTTCCTACTGTACCTTGCTAGTGAGTTGTAGTCAGGGTGTGCTAATCCCTTTAATCTACAACTACTAAGTTCAGTAGAACTTAATATGCTAAGCTTTTGATTTATATGTACCTAGAGGTACTTGATGTGATCTTTCAATTTGATAAAGATTGCAATGGTAAAACAAACAGCAAGCTCAAATCCGCACCGCTGCACACCAATGTGAGAAGTTGGCCTGATATGTAGTGTTTCCAATTCTGGAACCACTGGGTATCAGTCCAAACAAACCCCAAAGATGTCAGGTTGTAAGTCAACCTTGTAGACAAGCTATCCTAATGGTAGCATGGACTAAGCAGCCTTAAAGGCTTAACTTAAGAGGTCGTGTTAAGCGAGCTGTTTTACCACATACAATCCTGTAATCAAATGAAAGGACACCACACAAGTATATATTGTAAAAATATATGTATTTATTTCTAAATTACTCCCCAGTACTCTTTATGAGGAAAGGGGCACAAGCGTTAAATCAAAAGCACTGTTAAACATATAAAGTTGCACAATTATGGATGAGGGCGGGTGGCCACTCAAACCATATACTAAAAAAGTGGTATAAGTAACACTTATCGAACAATGGTTAGGCCTAGGGCCTAGAGATTCGCTGGGAGCAGTCAGGACAAGCAATGAAGAAGTCGGGAGTAGCCCACAGGAGACGGGTGCAGCACGGAAAGTGCGGCGCGCACCAATGTAATGTCAATGGTGCGTAAAAGTTAGTTAAAGTGAATTAAATGATACTTCCGCTGAACCTAGGAACACAAAACTTTAGACACAGACCCTAGAGGTGTGTACCAGTGTAAGGACACCGGCGTTGCAAAGTTACCTCACCCACAGGCCGTGGGTGCACAGGGTCGAAGTGGCGTCGGGTTCTGTCACGCAGGTTCTTGGTGCTTGGAGCTGTTGCAGCTGCAGGCGCTGTGAAGCAGAAGTGTCCGGTGCGATCCGAGGGTGGATCGAAGTAGAAAAGTACCTGAAAGCAGAGGGGACAGAGTCTGGGTCACTCAGCAGTGACCAGGGTGGAACCAGGACGGAACCAGGCAATGTCGGGCGCAATCAGGCGGTTGTCGATAGGCTTCTCTCCGCTGTCACGTGGGCTCTGGGGCATCTGCGACGTCCAGGAGCAGGTCACGATCTGTCCCACGTAGGCTCTCGCCGTCAGCACCGTCGGCTTCAAGATTGCAGCAAACAGCACTTGGCAAAAGCAATCCACGCGGAACCGGGAGATTGCTTATCACTCGAACCAGGAGGGTCAGAGTGGGTGCTCCTTTTCACAGGAGCTGGTGCAGATCTGGAGCAACCAGAAAAGCGAGTCGTATTTCAAGTTTCGTCGGCACAGGGGCCACAAGCCAGCTGGCAAGTGACCGGGCCAACGCGTCGAGCACACACAGGCAGAAGGGCCCCACGCAGCACTCGTCGAGTGTGGAGGGGTGAGCTTTGGTGCAAGTGGAGCTCGGGGCTGGGGCTTCTCAAACCCCGGTGTACAGCTTCGAGGGTCACTCGTGGGCTGCACGGTCAGCTTCTCGTGGCCTTTTCAAGATGGCGTGCCCCACGCTTCCGGTCGCCTCCACGGGTCTCAGCTCTGCAGGGACTGTGGATCGGGCAGGTAGAAGGCAGGCAAGCTTGATCTCGTCGATCTCTGTCGCTCGAGTTCCGGCGGGAACTGCAACAAAGCAAGGGTCGAGGGCTGGATGGTGCCTGTTTGCACAGGGTGGTCACTCCTTGACCACAAGGGAGATTCTTCAGTCTTCTCACGTCGTGTAGAAAGTCGAAGGGTCCAGATTTCGTTTCTTATGTTTCTTCAGGATGATCTGAAGTCCGTTGGGACTGCTCCCCCTCTTATTCGAATCTAGGGGGTTGGACATCCTGCTAGGTCCCCTCCTATGGGTGGGACCCAGGAAGGGGGTGGTTACACCCCTCTCCTTTGATCCTGGCCGCGCTGGGACAGGGGCTGGGAGGCCCCAGAACCGGTTTGGCCGGATCCTGCAAGGGGCAGCCTTGTGCTCCCCAGGCAGTGTCTGGTTTCTTTGAAACCTCCCTACTCCAATCCACTATCTCCTGTCTGGGGTGGTTTGACACCGCCCTGTGACAGGAAACTCTTTGTCCAGGCCTCCTCTGCTGGGTTTCGGTCAGCAGCAGGAGGTCAGACCCGTGTCTGTGGCAGGGGCATCCATTTTGTGGATCTGAGGCTCATTTTAAATCAACCGCGTTTCAGTAAAGTAACATGTCTTCTCCCTCTAGAAGGGTGGAATGCTACCCCCGTCGCCAGGACTGGCGAGGGGGTAGTATTCCAAATCGTATGACACCTTACACGACATGTTTTGATAAAGCCAAACCAAAGTTGACATATAACCGCGAGGATTATAATGCACTTAATAGTATATGGTTTGGCATTATCCCGGAACAGCTAAGGGAATTGGTCCCGACAGCTGCAGACAGGCTCAGCTCATGCTAGAGCACCATCTCACATTAAACCACGCACTCTGCCTTCAGGATTGTTAAGGCCTGCCATAGGAGTGGCTCACAGGTTTATATGTGTCCAGATAGATTTAGATATAGGCATACTATATCTAAGCAAGGGGTGATTACACCACCTTGCCCCAGCTGAGTGATCAGCCAGTTGTGTCAATTTTAGATAGCCAGCCAGGGGTGGCAAAAGATATGCTGCAGCCCCTGGTAGGCCTTGGATGCACCTATGCCCTGGGCACCTATAGTGCTCTGTACAGGGGCTGATAAGGTGACCCAAGCCAATCTCGTTATGCACCTAGGGTACATGGAATCCATTTTACAGAGAGAGCAGATAGCCTGGGGCCCTGATTAGCAGGGAACCAGGCCAACTAAGTCGAAAACCAGCTAAACACAAGGCAAAAAATCTGGGGTAACCATAGTCAGGTAGCCACCTTCCTACATCCAGCCTTGTGGATCTCCTCTTCACAGCCAGCCCCCTTTCCTTACAAAAATCTCTTAGCTCCTTCATAGTGTAGATCTCTAGTTGCAAGAAGTTGACTTCCATTTTGCCAAGGCCTCATAGGTGCATCAACCCACCAGAGTTCCAAGTATCAACAAAAGATCCAGAATGCGAATAAAGAAAAAACAGTATGTGGTTGTGTGACTATAATGCAAGTCAAACACAAGTCCTACCCTCACCGCTGACCGTCAATGTTAGAGATGGGGGTCTCTAGTTGGCAGTGGCTTGCATCCTGTTAAAGTAGAGACCCTTCCTTCTATTCAGGAAAGGGAGTGACAAATCCAGATAGCCTCTGCTCGCCCCCTTGGTAGCTGGGCATGAATAGTCAGGCTTATCCCAGACGCAATGTGTAAAGTATTTGCCATAACGCACACAGTAACACAGTGAAACCATTACAAACGGACACCCCATTAGTTTAGGAAAATATATGCCCAGATGCATCATACTTCTTTTTTGCGAATCCTAATTTGCGAAAATTACCGAATCGCAAATTAGGATTCGCAAAATGGTATGCATCATTATTTTCGCATTTTTTTTGCAATTCGGTAAAAATCGCAATTTTTACCGAATCGCAAAAAAAATGCGATTTGGAAATTGCGAATTCGCAATTCCCATTCATTCCTATGGGCTGAAATGCCCATAGGAATGAATGGGAATTGCGAATTCGCAATTTCCAAATCGCAATTCATCAAAGCATTTCAAGGGTGGAGAGGGGGGTCCAAATGACCCCCCCCTGCACCCATGAAATGCACTTTTAGCTATAAGTTACATACACACATGTCCTAAGGACATGTGTGTCTGTAACTTAACAGTTTAAAAAATGCATTTTTGTGCATTATTAAACATTTTTGCAAATTACCACGAGGTTCAAACTCGTGGTAATTTGCACTTGCTATTTTGAAATTCGCAAATTTTTAAACAATGATGCATTGCATTTAAGGAATCGCAAAATTGCGATTCCTTAAATGCAATCGCATTTTAGAAATTCGCAAAATTTGCGATTTTGGACAAAATCTAATGATGCATATCAACAAGCATTTTTGGAGTCGCAAACGGCCGATTTTAAGGAATCGCACCGTTTGCGATTCCAAAAATGGTTGATGCATCTGGGCAATAGTATCTTTATCTAAACCAAACAAGACTAAAATCCAAAATGACAAAGATCCAACAGCATTGGAAAACACTGCAATGCTTTGGTTCCTGAGTCCAAAGTGAGCTGATGCTTCAGTTCTGCTGCCTGCAGGACAAGTGTTACGTCAAATCTGGACTGTAGTGGGAAGTGATGTATCAAAATCGGGTTCTGGCCTGCGGATAATGCATTGGAAAAACCTGGAACACAGCTGCGATGCTTGGAAATCCGGACGTGGTGGAGGTCAATGCAGTGGCGGTAAAACAGGCGCAGCATTGATTTCTTCAGCCGCGGTTCCATGATGCGTTGATTCTTTCAACCGCACAGCAGGGCCTGCGTCAGAGTCAGTACAGGAGTCTTAAACTTTGGAGACATGGTGTGCTGTATGGGCAGGAGCTGCGTCCATTTCTCCAGCTGCATAGCAGCAGTGCGTGGAAATGTCTCACACACAGCGGTGCTGCATCAATAAAACAGTCGCTGGAAGGGCGATGTGTTAATTTTGGTGGTTTCAAGCAGGTCTTTGCAGCAAGAACAAACTCCAAGGGCCCAGAACTGGATTTGAAACCACAGGGTAGGTCAGAACTCCCAACAATTGAGCTCAGGGATGCTGCAGATGAAGTATTTGATGGCCCATGACTTCCAACAGCAGGTAAGCACACACAAGCCCTTGGAGAAATTTCACAAGGAGAATACAATGCAAAGTCTAGTCCTTTTCTTCTCCAAAGCAGAAGCAGCAACCTGCAGGCCAGCACAACAAAGCAACACACAGCAAAGGGGCAGAACCCCTCCTCACAGCTCTTCTCCTTGGCAGAGGTTCCTCTTGATCCAGAGGTTTTCTAAAGGTCTGGGGATTTAGGTCCAATACTTATACTCCTTGACACACTAAAGGGGGTGGAGATAGCATTGTTAAAGGCCAGACACAGCCCTATTTAGGTGCAGGGCACAGCTCCTCCCACCAATCTAGGCCAGGAAGGCCCATCAGCCTGGTGATGGGCCATCAGGATATGAAGGGCACACCTCAGCTACCTGTGTGTGTCTATCTAGAGTGAATGCACAAGCAGGCCCCTTTCAGTCTAAACTAGACATTGATTCCACAGGCAGGCAGCGGCCCAGGATGGTTAAACAAGAAGATGCCCACTTTCTACAAGCAAAAAGAACAAATGATGGACAAAATGTTGAACAATGTCAGACATTCACCCGAGAACAGAGATCTGGGCCTACATCCATCATATTTGTGCTCCCCATGCCATTCCAGTTCAAGCCCAGCCATATGCAAATCAGACTTGACTCTGCTCCCTATGATAACAGTGCAGCCTAAACTGCCAGGAAAAGTCCTCCCTAAACCAGAAACAAGAATCCTGGGACCGGTTTCCGGGTTTCACCTCTCATCAGTCAGCCTAGGTTGATTCCAGGGTCATGGAGAGTACAGGACAAACGTCTGGGCATACCCATCCCACTCAGGGTGACAAATGTAGAAAGAACAATTGATGAACAGAATGTTGAACAATATCAAACATCCACCCCAATACAGAGATTTGGGCCTAAATCCATCTTTGTTTTGCTCCCCATGCAATTCCAGTTTAAACCCAGCCATATGCAAATCATTCTAAAAGTGGCATTTTCAAACACACAGTTAAAAAATCATCTTCACTAAAAGATGTATTTTTAAATCATGAGCACAGGGAGCCAATAAGGTATGAAAACCAAGTTCTTCCCACTTGCAGTTTTTAGCACACTAAAAACAGTCTAAAGGTTAATCTGTGACCAAAGAATCCAACGGATTAAGCCCCTTCAACTGTCCCAAAATCCAGGTTTGTTCCTCTTGAAGACTCTGACGCTAAATCAACAGATTCAGCAGGAGCTTGTCAATGACATTCCTGAAGAATTTGACTTCCATTTCAGGGACTCATTCTGAAAGTAAAAACTTTGACCAGGATGATCCAGTTGGTGTACCTGACCTACGCGTTATTGTAGCCAGCCTGCATTCACACCTATATTTTGGTCAACCCCAAACTGCTGTTTTTCAATAGCTCTCCCAATTTCAATGTGATATGTGTTTTTTACCTATAAACGATAGAAATGTATATCACTATCAAATTCTAATTATCTTAGTGCCTTTTTGCTCATCAAAGTATTTTAGATTTTTCTATATTGGTTAAAAAATATTATTGTGTTGTTTTCTTTACATTAGAATTGTTAATACTGCTTGAACTTGACACTCACTTCTCTAGGGATTTCCTGCTATTTGCGTAAAAGATACCAGAAGTTGAGAGTAGATAATGTCTACACTGTTTTTTAATGTAATCAGATTGTGTGTAATAAATTGGTAGGGGTCCCACTTGCCCATAGAAATAACCTATTTTTTCCAAATAGTATTAAAAAAATGAATAATAATAAAAGGAGCCAAAATCGGCTTGTCTGCCTACTTTGAGCTGGGTGTAGTGCTCTCATAATAGCAGTGTATTGCAGGGGTTAACTGCACTCGATGGGTAGGTAACATAGCCTGACCTTAGTTGTAGAATATTACACACATAAAATGGAATGAAAGTACCACAGTTAAAGTAAAGATATGGTTAGGATTGATTCTAACAACATAAATTAAAAAAATCTTCTAAAATGTTATTTAAAGAAACAGTTAAAATGAGTTTATAGTTTTAAAACAAAACCTAAACACAACTGAAATTTGGCAGTTATGCATAGCTCTGCAATACAAAACTCAAATCACAGCCTTGCAAACCAAAACTCGCACACCAAATGCAATGCTTTTGACCTTACAATATTTATCCTAAAATGTAACAACACTTAAAACCACATCCTATTAAATAACAAAACATACGCAAAGCAATACATAATACTACATTCCCTCTCATCTCTTTCAGAGTGTGACTGCTACAGTGATATGTAAACATACCTGTAACATAAATTGACATCATATTTTCTAATTGCTTCTGCCACATCAAGGGTGAGGTCATGATGAGCACTGCTTTTAGAGAGTAAGTTATGTTTTGCATAGATTTCGGAGGTAACCATTATTGGCGACTTTCAGTGTTTTTTAGGTTTTGTTTATAAACTACTTCATTTTAACTCATTTTGGTTTTTTTAATCAAATATATGCATTTGTGTTTTCAGATTGATCGATACACAGGTAGCTAGATAGACAGGATTTTATTAAGTAGAGATAGTTCTAAACCACACTTTGGAGTCCAAGCATGATTCTTTCTGTGAGAGGCTTCTGCAGATTTTAATTGCACTTTCTAGTGGACAGAAAAAAAATGCCATGTCAGGATCTGGCTTTGAAAAGGGCAATATTTTGTCTTGTTTTAGCGGCTACTTGAGAACATGCCGCTGAGTGTCAGAAAGGTTGCAGGGCTCGAAGCACTTCATAAATTGCAAGATTCCTAATCAATACATATTGTCATCCAGTCATGTCCTTCTGGCGGATTTTTCGACGCCCTGCCTCAAAAGTATATTTTATGAGGTTGTTACTGGCTGCTGCTGCAAGGCCTGGCTAATGAATCTGTCACCGGGGCTATTGATTGACATGCCAGTGTAAGTGAGACATGTGATTCCGATTGACTTCCTAATTACTGCTGCTGTGATGTCTCACCAACTGGTCGGGCCAGAGGTTAATAGTTTTGATGTTCAGACATTGCTGGCTCTGGAAACTGGAGTTAAACTAGCTCCCTGGAAGTCAATATCTGAATCAAGTTCTCAAGGCTGCGGCTGAAACTGATCAATTAAGTCCTTCTTGTTTCCTCTGCTGTTGACAGACAAGAGGTTGATGGGTGGGTGTCCCAACGCACTGCAGATGAGTGTAGAGGGCTTAGAAAATACCAAGACACAGCTGTAGACACCCTTAATGGCTGACTACAAAAGGCCTGGCATTAACCAAATGGTGTGGGTACATATTACTGAATGCAAAATTCAGGAGCCCATGTCCTTGCAAACTGGCTTTAATGTCTGCCATCATCACATGGAAGGAAAATGCTTCACAGAAAATGGAAAATATTCAGATTGTAGACTTACGCACTCCAGATTTGTATGTAATTGTGCAATTCCAAGGGTTCGTAAAAGCACAATAAATATGTCATGGAAATGATACAAATGTTATAGGGTGGGGTACCGTGGTCGACTATGCATAAGCAAAGTTCTCAAAGCAATATTTTGTACTCATGGGGAACAAATAGTCGTAATCATGAAATGTCCTTCTCTAATCTTCGTGGACTATGGAGACACACAAGGTTTGCTCTCGAACAAAATACCCATTAAAGTTTGTTCAACCATCTCAACTCAACAAAAACAATGTATACTTTTTCCAGCTGGAATTCCGACAGGGTTTCTTACCGAGCTGCATTGTATCTCAGAATTATCCAATAGATTGTGTTAATGCTGGCAAGCATGGCATGACACGCTACGATAGTGAGCTGTGAAATGTGCTAATTTTTCACCAAGAGGACTGAAAGTTCAAATGTTAGTTCTAGTTCTAGCTCTTGTCATGCCCACAAAAATAGCCATTGGGAGTAATTTGCATCTTTGCCAAAAGAATTGTGCATGGATCAATATATGTTAATACAGCCTTTCTTGTGTTTCTTTTAATGTCTGTCGATCATCTCAAGTTTTTTGCTCTGACCAGACGTTTAAAACTGACATGGTCTTTTAAGGCAAATTTTTTCATATGCAACATTTTGGATGAAAGGTGGGGATAGCTCAGAAAGCGATGTAACCAAAGATGCATAGCAAAAAAACGTTCATAGTATGCAGCAGATGTATCAAGGCTTTACTGCACTGCACAGCACACATCCAATTGTGTGCAATGTTTTTAAAGATTGTCTACGTGTAGGCTTTTGTACTGGAAGGGCACCCTTCCACAATACAACCTTGCTAGACACTGTACACACACCTTTGCACTATAGTGCAAAGGTTTGAGCATGGAGCAAAGCTGCCCTTTTGTTCACCAGCGCAGGGGAAGAGAACATCATCAGGCCAAATTGATCAAATATGGCCCTGCCTGCACTCTATCCCTAGCGCAATGCAGAGCTGTAACTTCGGTTGCTGTTGTGTCTTTCCCTATCATTTAGTAAATCTGTCCAAAACAGCAAATGAGAAACAGAATCATGAACAGTCTTACCTGACACTGTGGTGCCCTGACGTCTCTTCCTTTGACACCCTTTGAGAGCCAAGTGTATAAAGAAAGTAACTCGGTTATTCTGTTGCAATGAAATAGTATCCTGGGGTATGGAACACAAATGGTAAACATCTGGATCTTACTTAGTGCTTTGGTTCTGTGTCACAAAGAAGTACTTCGGTGACATTGCATCCAAGTGCCAGCATGTGACTGGCAGGCAACTACATTTTTGTTTTTGTTCTTCAGCCAGCAAGCAATAGAAATAGAGTGCCCCCTGGGGTCAGTCCTGGCCCATTTATGGCACTGATTACCAACATTTATGATGTCTGAATGGAAGAGGGTTCGAGACCCTGAGGGATTATTTCCGAGGAATCCAGGGGAGCTAAGCTTGGATATGCAGGAAAAGGGCTCTTCTGCTCTTGAACATGCCTCTGTATGCTCAGTTTGTTTGAAATCAACCAGCTCCTTAATCAGAAGTGAAGCTATAAAACCTAATGATCAAGGTGTTAGGATGGCATATGAAATTCCTACCTTGCATGCACACCCATCCTCTGTCATATTTGTTCTACATATTATGTGTGGAAGGGTTGAAGAGCTTGTGGGTCCTATTCCCAAAATGCTTCTGTGATGTAATATTAAGACACATAGGCATCTTGGCGCTAACATTCATGTAGTTCTGATCAATTTCTGAATAGTGGAAGAAACTAGTAAGGGAGGTAAAACAACCAAGAATTCAGATACCCCCTGAAATTCAGCAGGTTGGCCTGACATTTCAGGTGCATAGGCATTTTGTTCCAGAGTTAACAAGTTAGGTGGACAAACTTCTAATGGCCCGAGAAGCTCTCTAAATGTTTGGCACCCTTACCGATTTGGAGACTGCCGAATGCAATCATCTGTTTGGCGTTTACCATACTATTTCCCTTCTCAGATAATCAGGTCCATTACCACGCAGGGCTTTATGTTCCAATCATTAAGCCTTAGAGGCCACTCTTTTTTTTTATTTGGGAGCCAATGGAGCTCCGTCAGGGTGGCTGAGACAGATTTGAATATTTTTGAAAAGGCAACCGGCTGCATTCTGCAATATCTTAAGCTTAGTGAGAGAGCTTTGAGAGATACCTAGATACACACACACACATATATACACATATATATGTTAAACATAAACACAGAAGTTTACTATTAAAGGTACAAAAACAAATTCATAGTATCAACACAAGCAGTCATTAAACTTAAAACAGTTAACCAATAGAAAATCTTCCCCAATTAAAAAATAATATAAAAGGCAAAATTAAACGTGCAACTTACTGCTGCAGAAGAAGCTGCCACTGCATGAAAGCATCACTCTGCACGACTAAAACTACAGCCTGAAAGGATGCAACATCCTCCAGAAATATAGCCCCATAAATCAAGAAAGTACCAAATTACAACATAACTTAAACTTGACTAGATATATAATTAAAATATTTTATTACACACAAATAAATAGTTATTCAAAATCATATCTACATAATTCAGGCACCAAGATCATCAAAAAACAACAGTAAAATTCAAAACTAAAACCACCTCACAAAACAATTGCAAAATTAATTTACAACAAAAATAAAATGAAATGTAAATGCAATAAAAAGACAAAATATATAAGTATAGCTCCTACAATTATTCGATAACACACCTTCTTTTAAATTTAGAAGGAGCGATAAAAGTACAAATCAAAACAATTAATTAAACATCAATAACTAAGGGTCTTAGTACGAGTACAGTAGTGATCAGGAACGCTGAACTCACGGTGGAGGTCTGACCACTGCTGTTCTGACCGCAGTATTTTGAGTTTGGTAGCCGGACTGCCACCTCCCCTGGCATACAGGATCAATCAGTGGTGGCGCAGTGAAAAGGGCTAGCAATATGCTGATGGTGCCACTGTGGCACTGCCAATCATATTCCGAGTTGCCAGCCCACCGCCCATTTCATGGCAGTGAGCCCTCCATGATAGTGGTGGAGAGGAAACTAAGGGGGCCCTAACAAGACGCTCCTGGGGGCACACGCGAGAGGCACATGCTGTGCCCACCTGGAATTGCACCCCAGTCCCTGCACGCTGTGGTATGCACAACATAGTGCATGCCACACCATGCAGAAACGTGCTGCAGGCACTGTTGCGGCAGCGGTCTGCTGTTAAGGCTCTTCTATGAGCCTAACACAGCCCCTGCCATGAGACTGCTACGGCAATAATCGCCCGACCTGGATTTCACTCTGCACCGGGGGCTTGCAGGTTCTCCTGCGGACTCACAGTGGCGGTGCCGTAGGAGGACCGCCAAACTTGAAACCAGGCCCTAAACCATTTTTTATCTTTCTCAACACTACAACTAAAAAATAGAAAAAAAAGAACAGCCTTCCAAATAACACAGAAACAATCAACCTGAATAAAAGAAAAACACATAAAATGTAAGCAAATGTTACACAATGTTTTAACAATATATAATAGACATAAAAAGAAAATATTCTTACTCTGTGATCCAAAGTTATAATGTTGGAAACTGCAACATATATCATATCACTAAAGTGGATACTACTATTAAGATAGATGGGATATACCTAACGCAAATAAAGCACTTCCTGTCAAAAAGAACACATTGGCATGCTCTAAATATTACTCCACTGCTTGCTATGGCCGGGTCACCACCAAACATGATATTGCTGAAAGTGTAAAGAAACACAATCACTCTCCAAAAGTGACTAAAATTCCAAATAGGAACATCCGACAGGAGGTAAGAGTAGCAAGCACAAGCTAACAAGCCCATAAGAACTACACTAAAAACATAATGGCCCACATTCTTGAAGGAGCAACATGGCAACTTATTGACTTAGAAAATCTAAAAAGACAAATACCTAGAGCAAGGAGGATTATTAGGGATATACCAAGCGCGCCCAGAACCTATGACAAAATGTAACCCCTAGTTTTTTTTAAATAAATGAATACTAACCATTATTTTTTACTGCATAACAATGGAAATATGACAAAAGAATCCTTGTCTAAGCAAATAACAATAATTTACTAACCCAAACACCTTGAAACACATGGATGATTCATTTAAAGTGTGCTCCCCACCTTTTACCCCAATATACACTTTATCTGGGCAGTATCATAACACATATTTCTATTTAGTATATGCATCACTGCCAGACAAGCAACGTGCATGCACCTTATAATGGACACTTAAAACTAATCAAACACAAAAAATATAAATACAATCTGCACAAAATCACTACTGATTTTGAACTAGCTTTTTCTACTACTTAAAAATGTACCTCATACAAGGGTGCTACTACCACTTCGATCAAAGAACATAGAGGCACCTACAAATTCTACACCAAAACTGGAATACCCCACAAACGTAGCATGTGCTTAGAAAGTAAAACAATAAATGGCATTAGCCTAAGTCCCTGTTACAGACGTAACCCATAACTATAATGTAACCAAAAAAACAAAAACAAACTCTCACCTCTAATGGACATTTTTTGAAGATTCTTGGGTTGATTACTATCACAGGCACCAACCAAGATTTAAAATTCCAGGGTGTAATGTCTACTTTAGCAGCATCTCCCATGAAGTAAAAACTAACAATGCAATAAAAGAGTTGCACCATTCCTTCCAGAGAATGCCTTAAAGGTGCCAATCTACACTCTAGATCTTTCTAGAACTACTGAAAAAGGACAAAGCTACCAAGAAATAGAAAATCCCCTACACCTCTGAAACCAAAATGTCTAAACATATATACCAAATTCTAGTAAGCAAAATGCAACCACTTACTAAGAAAAAAGGCCTACCCTACATTTAAAAAAAAAACTGGCACACCACTATAAAATAATCACAAGAAATTAAATCAAACTCAAATCTGGCCCAAAAAAGTTAAACAAAAATCAACATTTTTTTTAATAAAGGAAAAATAATTCAATATTTTTACCACTGTGAATAAACATACAAAATAATTGAAACGTATTTTCAGAATGATGAACACATCTTAATAAATGCTATTTATAAATATACTTTCTCAATATAAAACAAATAACGTAATAAAGCACACACTGTCAAAAAGTGCATATTATAATGCAATAATAGTACATATAATTATAAAAATACAAAATATTAACTAGGCACAGTATAATTACAAATTCATACCTAACAAATAAATAATATACAAAATATATTCACTTATAATTTTGTAGCTGAAGTCTGCCATAGACAATTTGAAATCCATAAGAATGAATAATCAATCTAAAATGAGTTGCACAATATCATCCAAAAAATGCAGAAACGCAAATAAAACATACAGGTTATACAATTTGACCAAATAAAATCCAGTTAAGCCATTCAGAGCCCCTAAGATATTAAAAAGACAAAACCTACTCCAGAAAAACAACAAAAACAAGAAAAAATAAAATAAATAGTTAGTTGATTAGAAATCCTAAACATTTTTCTTGGTAAAAAAAAGAAATGCATCTAGTATTCAAAAAAAGAAGCTCAGCTTTAATTAAAACACCTGTTAAAGACAACCATGAAAAACCCAGTTAAAAAATATGTGAATACGAACACACTAATCAAAATACTAAAGATAGATTAAAAACATACTATCTTACAATAAAAAAATATATGCAACCAAACAAAATTAGGTCTACTGAACACACTTCAGAGCATCAACAACCTAACATACACATTCAGGTACAAATACTAAGCTTGATAACAATCTACAACCTTCCCCAGACATAGTAAGTATAGGAAACAGATTAAAATTAAACTTACCTTTACTAAGAACAGCAACGAGGAACCGCTAACATACAGTGATTGGAGTCTAAAAACAACAACAGACTACAAAATAAAAAAAGTGAAATAATGGAAATGAAAAAGTTTTTTTTACTATACACATTAATGCAAGAAATAAATTGAAATAATGAATACTTTTTTCAAATGATGTACAAAATGTGTACACACTGTAAATATATGTTAAAACAGTATTAAAAAGATTATATAAAAATAAAAATCTCTCTATCTCTCTCTCTCTCTCTTTCTCTCTCTCTCTCTCTTTATAGATATATATAGGGCGGGAATATCGTGCTCTGGGACAAGAAAAATACATACAAGAAGCTATGAGACAGTTATCTAACACCACATGCTATACTAGAGTGGACCATACCTATCTAACCAACTTGCAAGCCAGATTGTTTGAGTACTTGAGGGATAGGCAGATAAGAAGCTTTTGAATTGGGACAAAACCAAATTCCTGATCAATGAAACCCCTACCATTCCCACCTTCTACCTTCTACCGAAGGTACATAAAGATCCCCTACAGCCCCCGGGCAGGCCCATAGTGTCCTCCAGGAATAGTCTGCTGGAGAATGTTTCAAGCTACGTGGATTACGTTTTAGCGGACTATGTGAGGGACTTGACATCACATATCTAAGACACCAAGGATTTTTTGCAAAAAATTGAGAATTTCAATTGGGAAAGGCACTTTTGGTTGGTTTGTTTAGACGTCGAGAGTCTTTATACCAGTATCAGGCATATTAACGGACTCAGAGCATGTGAGTACTTTCTTAAGTCTAGGAGCGTACATCTTGAAGCCCATTCGCAGATGCTGTTACAAATGATTGAACTATGTCTTGTGGGAAATGTATTTATATTCAATAGGGGGCTGTACAAACAAATCCAGGGTACCTTTATGGGCACCTGCTTTGCCCCCAGCTACGCCAATCTCTTGGTAGGCTGGTGGGAGGAGCAGGTGCTCAGGAGTGATACCCTGGAACACTGGACCACCAGGGTCAATATTTGGCTAAGGTACATTGACAACATCTTCTTTGTCTGGGAGGGCAATGAGAGAGATCTCATCGGGAATTTGTCCAAGCGCTTAACCAGAACAGTCTAAACCTTAAATTCTCTATGCAACACAGTCAGGAGAGTGTTGACTTCCGGGACATTAAGGTCACAGCTAATGATAACAAACTAGAGACAGTGGTGTTCAGGAAGAAAACCGCTGGCAACTCACTGCTTCCTGCTTTCAGTTGCCGCCCACCAAGTTTTAGGTTGGCCATTTCCTTTAGTGAATTTCTTCGTGCTAAAAGGAATTACAGCACAGAGGAGACCTTTAAAAGTAACAAAACAGAAATGTACAGAAGATTCAAAGCTAGAGGGTATCACGCCAATATGCTGAAGAAAGGGGAAGAGAAAGTTGACACTATTAAAAGGAACGAGGCACTCTACAAAGTACCTAAAAACTGCCCTAACAAATCTGACTCCACCATTAGACTCATTACCACCTACAACGCCCAATCTCCACAGTTCAGCCAGATAGTCAGGAAAAGATGGGACATACTGTTGCAAGTCAAAATCCTGAATACCAAGCCAGGCTCACATCCAGAGCTAACATACAGAAAAGGGAAATCTATAAAAGATCAAATTGTAAGAAGTCATTTGGAGAATAAGAAACAAACTTGGCTAACAACAAGGGGAGGTTTCCACAAATGTGGGAAATGTAAAGTGTGTAGTCACAGTGTGAACGTGAGGGAGGTGGTACTACAAAGAACAAACAGAAAGTGGTGCATTCGCAAAAACATTCAGTGCAACACAGAGTATGTGGCTTATGGTATCACTTGTTCTTGTGACAAGTGGTACATAGGATCTACAACCTTCCCTGTAAAAAAGCGAATACTAGAACATTGGCGCGCCATCACAAATAGAGACTTCTCATACAGCACAGCTAGACATTTCAATAAACACCATGAAAGTGATTGGACGCAAGCCAAGTACTTTGCACTTGATTCGATCCCAAAGAATCCCAGAGGGGGGAATAGAACTTTGGCCCTGCGCAGATCAGAATCCAGATTCATTCTGCAAGCCGGTAGTGTCGCCCCTATAGGGATGAATATTGATGAGGAAATGCATGTACATCTCTGATTACATTAATCCAAATGCCTCCTGTCACCTGATAGGAATTCCGGTTCTGAACAGTTTTTTGAAAGTGTCTTTTAAAGTTTTTTTAGTTTAACGTTTTGGTTATTTTTTGTGACCTACTCTTCTCTGATGCCTGACTCGTTTACACCTAAGACATTGTCCCAGGAATGATAAACTGTTTCAGAAGTAGAAAGTATGGCTAGGGGTGTCAACTCTCATGCTTGTAGCAATGTAAGTTCGGCATGCATATTGTATAACTGCTCTTTATTAAACTCTTGTTATTTTTGTTTTCCTCCTCTTAGATTGACAATGTTGGAAGGAATGAATGTGTCACCAGACACTGATAGAAGCTATGAGCACGGAGCTGGATGTTTGTTCTCACAACTGCACTCTCCTTTACTTATATTTTGAATTACTCAAATTCATGTTTTCACATCGATTTTCACTAATGCCTGAGGAGGTAACTAATTTTGAGCACTATGAAAGATTATGAGTTGTACAACTTGTCTGGCCATTATGGGTACTATACCCTGTAACGCACATGTGGATTCAACCCCTTAGTTGACTGATTAATTTATTCTTTGAATTCCTTGAACTATACTTATCCATTACACCAATTGAAATGTAGTAATGATGCCTGTCCTATTGAAACTTTGTCTAGCTGTGTTCTAAAGGCAGCGTGCATAAACATTTACCTATTTCCTTTGACATAATGAAATGAAATGAGCATCCCAGCGCTTGAAGCCGTGGCGACAGGAGGTCTGAGAATGAAAGATGGAATCTAATTATTAGTAGTTTCTGGGAAAAAGGCATGTTTTTATTTTCTTGCGAAATGTGAGAAGGTTGGGTTCCTGACGAAGGGGGAGGGGTAGAGAGTTCCATAACTTTGAGGTATTATAAGAGAAGAGGCGGCCACCAGAGCGGACCTTTTTGATTCTGTTGACTTCTGCCAGATTGAGATCATTGGAACGCAGGTTCCTGGACATTTTGTGTGGTTTAATCAGGTTAATAAGGATCGGGGGCCTTTGCCTTGGAGATTTTTATGGGCAATACAAAGGGCCTTAAAGTGTATCCGTTCTTTTATCGGTAGCCAATGGAGTGATCTTAGCGCTGGTTTGGCTGAGGAGCGATGGTTGGTGCTCGTCAGCAGTTTGGCTGCTGAATTTTGGACTACCTGGAGTTTGGAGATCACAGAGGCCGGGGCTCCCAGATAGAGTGCGTTACCGTAGTCAAGCCTAGATAAAATCAAGGCTTGAACTAGGATCTTTTTGGCTCTATCAGGCAGTTGAGGCAGAATTTTTCGTATGGATCTTAACAGGCCGAAACAGGTGGCCGCAGTTTTCCTGGCTTGTACTTTAAATGACAGATCCTCATCTAACCAGAATCCTAAACTCTTAATCACGTTTCTTTGGGTGGGACCAACGCCCATAGATGGGGGCCATAAAGTGGGGGAATTGAAAGATGCCTTCTTGCCCAGTAGCATCAGTTCGGTCTTCTCATTGCTAAGTTTGAGCTGAGACTGGCCCATCCACTTTCCTACCTCCTCAAGACAGTTACTCAGACACGTGTGGGACAACTCTGCCTGGTTCAGAGAGACCACGAGCTGCGTGTCATCAGCATAGCTGATTAGTTCAATTCCGTAGGGGGCCACTATCTCAGCTAAGGGGGACATATACACGGTAAAAAGTGTGGGGCTAAGGGAGGAGCCCTGTGGCACCCCACACTGCAAGGGTATCGGCGATGAATGGCAGTCCCCTTCAAATACTTTAAAATACCTTTCCTGAAGGAAAGATTCAAGCCATGAGAGGGCTTTTCCCGAGACTCCGATTTTGTTAAGACTTGCTAAAAGGATACGGTGATTTACCGTATCAAAGGCGGCGCTGAGGTCTAGGAGGATAATGGCCACATTGCCACCTGTGTCCAGAATCCTCCTAGACTCTTCAACCATCTTAAGAAGTGCCGTCTCCATCCCTTGTCCAGGGCGGAAGCCTGTTTGAGAAGGGTGGAGTAGATTAAAGGCTTCCAAAAATGAGGATAGTTGGCGGTTTACAAATCTTTCAGCCAGTTTACTGATACCCGGGAGAAGGGAGATGGGGCGGTAGTTTGATAAGTCTCCAGGGTCCAGGTTAGTTTTTTTAAACAATGGTTTGACCATGGCCATTTTCCAGTCCCGTGGGACTGTGCCTGCTTCGATCGAGGAGTTGATCAGATTGATGACTGGAGTGGCGATAACGGGCAGGACTGATTTCAGGATGTTAATTGGAACAGGATCAAGCGGCGAGACACTTTTTATTGCATTGAGGAGGGGGGTAATAATTCCTCAGTGAGTGGGGTGAAGGAAGAGAGTACAGGAGTAGTGCATTGAAAGAGGGGTTTGGTTGACAGTAGTGGTTCGAGGATGGGGATGGGTGGAAGACCCATAAGAATCTTTTGGATTTTAGTGTGGAAGAAAGATGCAAGTTCTTAACAACGGAGCCCGATGCATTTGGGACAGGAGGGGGGTCAGGGGATTTCAAAAGAGTTTTGACAATTTTGAAAATCTCTTTCGATGAGTTAGGGATGCAATGATTTCCTCTCTGTAAAAAGCTGTTTTAGCTGCCTTTAGCGCAGATTTATAGGCTTTGATGGAAGCCCTATATTTAGTTTTTGTCTCTGAGTCAAAGTCTTTTCTCCATTGTATCTCCTCTTTTTTACAGCTCTGTTTGAGTTTTCGGAGCTCTGGGCTAAACCAGGCATGGTTGATTGATCCTCTTTTTTGAGTTACGGATTTCCTGGGGAGAACTGTGTCCAGTGAGTTCTCTATCCACTGGTTGAACTCTGAATTCGCTGTAGTGGTATCAAGATTAGTTGGAGGTAAGGTAGTCCTTAGTGCTTCCGACCATTCATTTATCTTAAGTTTAGACCAGTGTTTTGTCTGTGCTCTGCAGAGGGGTTTGGTCGGGCCTGGGGAAGGGGTACTCCAGGTAAAAGTTATAGTAAAGTGGTCTGACCACGGGACAGGGCTCGGATCCATGGTGATTAAGTCTATAATATTAGAGAAAATTGGATCAAGCAAGTGTCCCTTTATATGGGTTGGTTTTTGAATTTTTTGAACCATTTCGCATGTCTCAAGATCTTGAGCCAGATCCATAGCTATCGTGTCCTGTGGATCGTCGAAAGGGAGGTTCAGATCTCCCAATATGGTGAAGTTGGAAGCTGAGCTGGCGAGGTTTACAACCGTTTCTAGCAGTGTACTATGGAATTGTCCTAAGGATCCTGGTGGACGATATACTAAGAGCCCCGAGAAGGAAGCTGAGGGTGACAGGATGATAGAAAAGTGAACATTTTCGCAGTCAAGTAATGGGCTGCCTAGTAGGCGACATACTAGATGTTCCTTATAGAGGATGGCAACCCCTCCTCCTATATTCCCTGTTCGGTCAATGTGCTGAATCAGGTAGCCCAGAGGCAGAGCCTGGACAATATCTGGGCCTGAGCTGGGTCCTAACCATGTTTCTGTAAGAAACAGTACATCCAGTGCCGAATCATGTAGTAGGAATGAGATCTCTAAAGCATGTTTAGGCAGGGAGCGGCAATTCAATAGTGCCATGTTGAGCTTATACTCCGGTTTCTGTCTATTCTCTGCTGATTTAATCAATTGGTAAGGACAGTATCGGCATTGATATTGATTGTGTGCAGGGTCTAACAAGTGTTTACACATGACGTTAGGAGAAATAGTGGAGTCTCTAAATTTTTAGGAGGGAGGAGCGCGAATATGTACCTGGAACTGGCTTGGAGATTGCAGGGGTACTGGTCCCTGGGCCCGCCCTGGAGCGGACGGGCGCTGACGAGCAGGACTCTGGCATGACTCCGGCGTGAGTCCGGCGCGTCCGCCAGACGCGTCCACTTCGCGGAGGAAGGCCGTCCCCTTTTATAATCAACTAGAGCGCGGCAGAGCGCTGAAACACCCCCAATATGGCCGCTGTGAGAACTTTGTCTGCTCGGGACCAATCTCTCAGCGTCCATACTCAGCTGAGAGTGGCCCGAGTAGAGGAAGGATGTGAGAGGAAGTCTGGCAGAGTAAAACGCTTAGTAGATCAAGCTGGAATGCCAAACAAAAAGATAAAATGCAGACGCTTTTTGAATCCAGCAAAATACAAATAGTGAAGTTAAAACACTCAGGGTAAAGTCTGTAAAGGAGAACCTCCCGGCTTCCGCTTCAGGAGGGTGAAAAGCGCACAGCTAGGTTGGGCGCCGGGAACAGGAAGCCCCTTTTATAATCAACTAGAGCGCGGCAGAGCGCTGAAACACCCCCAATATGGCCGCTGTGAGAACTTCATCTGCTCGGGACCGATCTATCAGCGTCTATACTCAGCTGAGAGTGGCCCGAGTAGAGGAAGGATGTGAGAGGAAGTCTGGCAGAGTAAAACGCTTAGTAGATCAAGCTGGAATGCCAAACAAAAAGATAAAATGCAGACGCTTTTTGAATCAAGCAAAATACAAATAGTGAAGTTAAAACACTCAGGGTAAAGTTTGTAAAGGAGAACCTCCCGGCTTCCGCCTCAGGAGGGTGAAAAGCGCACAGCTAGGTTGGGCGCCGGGAACAGGAAGCCCATTTTATAATCAACTAGAGCGCAGCAGAGCACTGAAACACCCCCAATATGGCCGCTGTGAGAACTTCGTCTGCTCGGGACCGATCTCTCAGCGTCTATACTCAGCTGAGAGTGGCCCGAGTAGAGGAAGGATGTGAGAGGAAGTCTGGCAGAGTAAAACGCTTAGTAGATCAAGCTGGAATGCCAAACAAAAAGATAAAATGCAGACGCTTTTTGAATCAAGCAAAATACAAATAGTGAAGTTAAAACACTCAGGGTAAAGTCTGTAAAGGAGAACCTCCCTGCTTCCGCCTCAGGAGGGTGAGAAGCGCACAGCTAGGACATAGAGGGTACTAAACCCATTATTCTGCAAGTGTAAGAAGCAGCATCTGCCACAGTGTATATATTAAGCTTTATAAATTTAGCAAACAGAAAGAGATAGCCACTTTTCTCATGTTTGCTTATTGAGCATTTATTTTATTAATTTATTTGCAACCTTTGTAGTCTCTGGATGATGTTGTAAATCCAGAGTCTGCTGTTTATTTTTATGAAGTACAAAGTTTTTATGCATGTGACTCGGGACCGTGGTCATGTGACCAAGAGCTTGTGTGCTCGAAAGGCGTCTGTTTTTTTGCCCGAAAATAAAACAACTTAACAGTACCTGGATCGGTGTGGCTCCTGCTTTCTTCGACTTGAAAAGTTGTCCTTTGGATATATATATATATATATATATATATATATATATATATATATATATATATATATATATATATATATATATATATATATATATATATATATACATACACACACATATATAAATAATGGTGAACAAGGCAGCACGTAGCCGAAAAGTGTACAATGGAGGCAGATAAATGAAGCATTTTGTTTTCTTTCAAACAGAAGGAAAGCAAAAGTAATCATGGACCTCTTCTCGTGGAGTCCGCCACGATGGCGCACCCTTCGTTAAGGGGAAGCGTTGGAGTTTGCATGAGAGAAATATATATATATATATATATACATATATTGTCGCTCCACAGTCAAATTCGTTTGACAAAACCAGCAATCACAGTAGGTAAAACCTGATAAGGTTTATTTGCACAAATAAAAGATTGAAACAAACGCGTTTCAGCACTTGCCTTTGTCAGTGTCAGCTGGTGACGGCGAGGCGGAAGTTAATAAAGGCAAAATTACTAAGAATAGAAAACGGACTAATGCCCAAATCATAAACGCCATCTTATAATGGTAAAACTAAATCAAAATAACATCAATATAATTGAAGCAGTTCGGATTACTGTTGGAATAAATATACATGATGTTAAATATACCAATACATGAGTTGAATGATTATATCTTTCGTCTCCCGCCCTGAATGGGCAATCATTTCAAGACAGTTAACTCCATATTTTTCGTAACGATATTAGATCAAATCCAACATACTCCGAAGTGCACCCGAATTCATTGCATCTGTGATAATCAGTTTGGGGGAAAACTATAAATCATCAATCCATCATTACAATAAAGCCCTAGATGGGCAAACAGTGAAAATGTAATTGTTCATAATTCATTCCTAATTCACTGCATCCTCTTAAGCACGGATGTATTAAAAAAAAAAAAAAAGAAACACATTTCAGTTAGTCCCTTGACCTTTTACCATCCTGATTTCTTTAACTCATTATCACAATACACTGGCATTGACACAGCTCACTAACTTTCTTTGAATCATAATTTACAGATGTGATATCAATTCTTCCCCCGCATTAAGACCTCCTGGTGATTTTGTTTGGAGTTCTATAATGTACCTCGACTCCAAGCGTCTTAACTTCCGTTTATAATCTCCACCTCACAAATCTTGTGGGATATAGTCTAAACTAAAAAAGCTAAGCAAAGTTCTGTCGCTATTGTGATGCGTGAGGAAATGCCGGGCCATCGGGTAGTTCTCATCCTTTTTAGCGATGGCCCGCTGGTGTTCTAATATTCTTAACTTCACTGCTTTTGTAGTGCTCCTTATGTAATGGAGTCTGCAGGGACACTTCAGACAGTACACTACATGAGTTGTAGAACATGTTATGAACTTAGGAATTCTAATCTTAGCTTCCTTATATGGTACTTGATATGAAAGCACCCTCTGACTGGTACTGCAGGCCTTGCATTTCCCACATGGGTATGACCCATGCATGACGTGCAGTTCACCTTTAGATCTTTCTTTGGATAGGTGGTTTTGTACCAACTTGTCCTTCAAAGACCTGGACTTTCTGAACGTAATCATAGGGTGGTCCGGTAAATCCTTACCAATAATGGTATCGGATTTGAGGATACTCCAATTTCTTGACATGATGGCTCTTACCCTATTCGCTGCCACAGAATAATTGGTGATTAATCTTATTATGCCATTGCCACCCTTTATTACTCCACTCTGTCTTTCAGTCAAGAGTGTCTGTCTGTTAATAGTTGACGCTTTCCTTTTGGCTTCTGGGAGTGTCATTTGAGAATAGCCGCGTGATTTAAAACGCTTTATGCTTTTCTCAGCTGCTTCCTCAAAGTCCTTATCCAGGGAACTGTTACGTTTTATTCTCAACAGTTCCCCGTAGGGGATACTTTTTACGAGGGTTGCTGGGTGACTGCTCCGTCCATGTAGAACGGAGTTCCCCGCTGTCTTTTTTCTGTAAAGCGCGGTCTGAATCGCACATGAGTCAACAAAGACCCTTAAATCCAGGAAACTGACCTCCTTCCTGCTCATATTGTGGGGGAAGTTCAGGTTCAGCTCATTTATATTTAGGGCTGATATATAGTCCTCTGCCGAGGATTCCGATCCCCTCCAAATAAGGAAGAGATCGTCAATATATCTCCGTCAGCAGATCACCCTGTCGACCCATTCTGCCTTGTTGTCCGCCCAGGCCACCTGCTTCTCCCACCAGCCCACGAATAAATTTGCGTAACTGGGGGCGAAGCAGGTACCCATAGCCGTCCCCCTGATCTGTCTATATCGTTGGTCCTGGAAGATAAAGATGTTATTATTTAGGCAGAATGATATAAAAGCCATAATCATCCTGCTGTGTTCCAGGTATCTAGCAGATCTCAGGTCTAGGAAAGTCTTCACCGCTCTCATCCCATTAACATGTCTAATGCTTGTATATAAGCTAGACATATCTAGAGTTATCATCACCAGATCATTCTCCCACTCCACATCCTGTATTTGTCTAAGGAAGTCCTTAGTATCTTTGGTATATGAGCTCAATTGAGTTACCCATGGGGCCAAAAACGAGTCAATAAACTTAGACATATTCTCCGTTAGTCCTCCAATGGACGATGCGATAGGTCTCCCTGGTGGTTTAGTGGAGTCTTTATGTACTTTAGGTAGATGATAAAAACTAGGTAGTCTTGGTTGTCTATTCTGCAGGAATTGGTACTCTTCTCTGGATAGGATTCCTTTCCCATACCAATGCTCAATGAGAGTGTGGTATTCGCGTATGCTTCCTTGATATTCTTGTTCTGTTGTAGGTAAATAGTTCTCGCGGTCCTGTAATTGGCGCAGGGCTTCCTTGCAATAGTTCTGGCGGCTCTGAATCACGATATTTCCGCCTTTATCTGAAGGCTTTATCACGATTGAGTCATCCCTCTCAAGACTCAAAATAGCAGCTCTTTGATGTAATGAGAGATTCCATTTTGTTTTGGATTTGTCAATTTCCTGCTGTTTGGATAGTTTCTGCAATTCCTGATTTACTGCCTCTGAGAAGATGTTGACTGCATCAGATGGTGTCTGGGGGAGGAAACGCGAAGGTGGTTTGAAGGTACTGCGTTCTCCAATTTGGGCGATACCAATGGCTGTGCCTCTTCCAACTACATCCACTGGAGGTACTATCTGGGATCCACTCTCCTCTAGTAGTTCCTCAAGTACGGATATATTCTCCAAGTCCCTAATATTGATGTCTAAGGGATCATGTGGGTCCGTGCCACCCTCTGTTGTTGGCCTTTGTGTGTTTTCTCTAAGCGCCCTTTGCTTGAAAAATTTCCAGAGCTTGAGCTTCCGAATAAATAAAAACAAATCTATACGTGTTTGTGTATATTCATAACAGCCGGTTGGACAAAATGTTAATCCCAGCTTTAACACGTTCTCTTCATCAGCGGTCAGGATTCTCTTTGAAAGATTAATTATGTTGAGATCTTCCATCAATTCTTCTTGTTCCTGGCCTGTCGGTTCCTCAATTGTCTGGTACCTCTCCCTGTGTTTCCTCCCTCCTCTCCTCGTGACGCGCCTCCGCTTGTGTTGGATGGTTGTTCTGGTGGGCGCTTTTTCCCATCCCTCAGCCAATTTTGGCGTATTAAATCGAATTCCTCGCGAAAAGAAGGCTGGCATCTCATTTCCGTTTTATGTCCTCCACTTGAGTTCTCGTCTTCTGACTGCTCCGCGCTGGTTACCTCAGATTCAGAGGTTTCTCTAGATATCTGTGGCCTCTGGTTCCTGGCCCTCAAATCACGACGCAGTGCGTCGTACTTCCGCGCAAAGGTCAGTACTCTTCCTTGCTCGTAATCGCGAGCGTCACGTTCAAATTTTTGTTGTTTTTGCTGTTGTATTCTTTTCTCGTAGACAGTAAGTCTCTTCTTCATAGATTCTTTCTCACTATCCAATTGCCCTTGATCTTTCAGCTCTACGATCTCCTTTTCCAAAGATTCGATCTCTTTTAGTGCCTTTTCTCTATCCTTCCAGGCAAACTTTATCAGGAGTCTTAGCATACCCTCTGATGAGTGTGCCGTATATTCTGCCCACTCACTAAGTAACTCCGGGTCCGGATTTTCGTATGCTGGTATTGTGTATATGCGAAGACCGCGTGGGATCCTCTTTACCTCCACATAGTGTTGTAGGGAAGTGGCCTCCCACCACTTCCTAGTTTCCTGCTCATAGTGTCTCTCGAGCTGCTGATATTTATTCTTTAAGTTCGTTTGAGCTGTGTTAGGTGCCTGAGTTGCGTCCTGTGTCTGTGTCTGTGTCCCAGTTCGCCCTTTAAAGATGCCACTTGCCACCTCCCGGTGCGCTGTGTCGCTAAACATTTGTTATTGTTGGTAATTCTTTGGTTGATCAATTGTGCCTCCTACTACGCTCGTGCCCATAGATGAAAGAGACGTCGGATATCTCCTACCTCCGTCTGTCCGTCAACGTCTCACACGCTCTTCTAGTTCAGCCCATGTTCCTTGGGACAGGTCCAAGTTTCGCCGACTGTCCGTGGCGGTGCGGGTTCCTTTTCCTCGTTTTCTCCGCTCCAGTCTTATGCCAGTTGGAATTCGCAGTCCGAGCGGGTGCCGGTTAAAACGGCGGCGTGCCGTTTAACACATTGTCGCTCCACAGTCAAACTTGTTTGACAAAACCAGCACTCACAGTAGGTAAAACCTGATAAGGTTTATTTGCACAAATAAAAGATTAAACAAAAGTGTTTCAGCACTTGCCTTCGTCAGTGTCAGCTGGCGACGGCGAGGCGGAAGTTAATAAAGACAAAATTACTAAGCATAGAAAACGGACTAATGCCCAAATCATAAACGCCATCTTATAATGGTAAAACTAAATCAAAATAACATCAATATAATTGAAGCAGTTCGGATTACTGGTGGAATAAATACACATGATGTTAAATATACCAATACATGAGTTGAATGATTATATCTTTTGTCAAAGAATGCTGACGCGGCCGAACCAGCAAAGAATGCCCGCACTCCAGGGTATTTGGTTGTAAAATGTTTAATACAGCTCATCGTGTTTTGACCAACACAGTCTTTCTCAAAGCACAATCCTCTTTCCTGTGTGCTCCATTACTTTTAAAGGTACACTCATACATTTCAGTGTAGACATAATGGAAAGACTTTCCCACTGTATTCTACTGCATGACAGAAGGTAATCAACACAAATCAAAATGAATAACCAACAGATTGGTGTCCTGTAATGGTAATAAATGACGTTGACCGAATCTGAAAAATAAATATAAAATAAAACATTTATATACAGGAAGATTTTTTTTTTCTCATGGGATACAAAATCTCAGTAGTGAAGATACTCATGCTTTCTTATTCAAAATGCCAGTTGGCTAGTGCAATACAATGGAGTTGAAGTATATATTTAAGTCAAAAAGTATGGTCCTGTTGACCATTGATGTGAGATAACAAAGTAAAGGGCATCAGTACAGGGTTCAAAGTACAACTTCCCATGAAAACTAAGAACAAAGACCCCATACATGGAAAGGGAGACTAAACCAAGGAAAAGAAAGAAAAAGATGGGAAAAGATAGGGAAAAAATACTGCCAGAAGTGCAGTGTAAGAGGTATATTGGAATAATCCATACATGTGTTCGGTCCAGACAGAATGGAAAACCACTACTGTTAGAGGTAGAAAGGTAGAAAACAAACAATAAAGCAAAATAAAATAAAACAAAACGGAAGCTAAGATGGGAGAGTAGAGAAAAAGAGAGCATGTGTGATAGAGCGGGCTGTACTAGAACATTATGACGTTGATAGACCCCTCTTCCACCACTCAACCCAGATGTACATGGAGCTCCTCGTCCTGGTTAAGGCTGCCCAGCAGTTTGCTGTGTAGTCGGATGATGTATTTCGACTCTAGCCTCCTCAGTGCAGGCTCCTTATCTCACCCTCTGGTGCGTGCTAGTATCCTGTCAATGCCAAGGAAAGAGACCTTCAGACCATTGGTGTCAGGGTCATGCAACAAATTACAGTGTCGGGCCATGGGGTATGATATGTCATTATTTCTAATGGCGCTCAGGTGTTCCAAGATTCTTTTTCTGACTGGAAAAATGGTGGTGCCCACATACCGAAGGCCACATACACAAATAAGAACATGTACAACAAAATCATTGTTGCAATTGATAATATGGCTGATTTTCTACTCCCTGCCACTAGGTAGTGATACCGCTCTGACATTGGTGCTTTGTATGCACGCCTTACATTTGCCACACTTATGGAAAGTTCCCTCAACCAGGTACTTGCACGTGCTTGCCCTGTGTCATCATAGGAATGTACGAGCATGTCCCTAAGGGAGCTGCTTTTTCAAGATATGTTCTGCGGATTGGGGTTCACAGGCTTCCCAGTGATACAATCTGATTTCAGTAGATGCCAGTGTTGTTTCACAATGGCATGTACCTCTGCAGATTTGGAGTTTTAGGTGGTTATCAGCCTTACTGTTTTTTCCATTGCACCCTTGGCCTTGGGTTTCAGAAGACTGATACGGTCTACACTTTCTGCTTTCTTACAAGCTGTTGCAATCACCTAGTGTGAATACCCTCTGCTCTGAAACATCTCCACCATATTCTCTTTCTCTATGTCATAGGTGAGTGCCGTGCTGCAATTCCTCTTGGCTCTCATTAGTTTGCCATAAGAAGTGATCCATTTGAGTTTGGAGGGATGAAGACTTCTTGTATGTAAAATACTGTTTCCTGCAGTTGCCTTCCTATGTAGTTTGGAGTTAATGGTGTCCCCTTTCACTTCTACATTGACATCTAGGAAGTCAATTCTGTTATTGTCGGTTTTGCTGGTGAATTCAAGGTCATTCTCAGAGATTGTACTCAGAAAGGTATCCAGCTGCTTTTGTGGATCGTCCATATCAGAAAAATATTGTCAATGTAACGTGTCCCCAAAATGAGGTGGTGCGAGTAACCCACCATTCCTTCAGCCCAGATGTATTCTGACTCCCACCACCTCATGAAAATGCTGGCATAACTAGGGGCAAAGCAACTCCCCATGGCAGTCCCAGTAAGTTGTTTGTACCCTTGCTTACCATATAGAAAGTAGTTGTGTTCTAGACAGAACTGTAACCTTTCAATGAGGGCCATGGTGTGGTCATATGTCGCTATAGGTATGTCCCTCATAACATGTCTGCATGCCTTGAGTTCTAGGTCGTTTTGTATACAAGTGTAGAGGGAAATCACATCTATTGTAGCCAAGATATAGCTTGACTTCCAAGGGATGTCTGTTACTTTAGAAATGAAATTCATGCTATCTTGACGGTACGATGGGAGGCTATAGACATACAGAAGCAAAAAATTGTTGAGGTAAATGGAGGCATTCTCAAGAAGATTGCTTTTACCCGATATGATGGGCATGCCCGGAGTTTCTGTGCTGTGCTTTTGCACCTTAGGTAACATAAAAACATGGTACAGTAGGCTTCTTCACAGTCAAAAATAGCAACTCATCCATACTTAAAATGCCCCTCGCATGCCAAATGGCCACCAAACTGTGGAAAAGATGAATTGTTAGGACATATTGAGCAGCATTGGTTTTCATGTAACTACCCGAAACATCCAATTGTCTCTTTTTTAAAAAAAAATGTAAGAGTTTTATACAGCGCAAACTTGACCCGAAGATATCAGGTATCAGAACGATTTACATGAGCACCAGTTTATTTGCAGATGGACACATTCACGTTACTGGTGGACACATATTTTTCTTTGCCTCCACTGTGTACTTTTTCGCATCCCACAGCACTACATTCCCCCCTTTGTCCGGTGGTTAAATGACAAATTATTTGGCTTTCTGTAGTGAAGCCAAAGATGCTCGTTGTCCCTTGGTCAGGTTCTCCACATCCTGGTTATTATTTCTAGATTCCAATTTTATGAGGTCACGTAGAACTACCTCATGAAAAGTATCTATTGTGTCATGTGGAGTTATTGGATTGAATGTGGATTTGGGTTTGAAGTCACTGCGACTTCTCTTGTTAACCTCCAAATCCAAGTTCTCAAAAATTTCCCGTTCAGACACCCAATTTCTTTTACCCAATTCTAACTCCCTCATGGATGCCGGACCATCAATGTCACCCAATAGTTAAAATCTAAAAAACTGCGACCGTGGAAACCAATTCACTGTCCACCACCCCGTCAACCCGCTGATAGGTTTATGGGCATAACATATACTGAAATGAAAAATAATGTATTTAAATAATCTTTAAATGTAGAAAAAATCTGAAATAACACTATAAATGAAAAATTTAACTTTAGGGGCCTTAGACTGAATTAACCATTCCCATCCCAAATGTAACCACATTGTGGAAAGTGTTGGACTTTGGAGGGTTACATTTCCTATTCCCACACCAAACTCAACCACATTGGGGAAAGTGTTGGACTTTGGGGAAAGGCCATATTTACTATATTTCACCCCAAACGGAACCATATTGATCAAAGTGTTGGAGACTGGGGTAGGGGGTAGATTTACCACTCCTAGTCCAAACGTAACCCATTGAAGGAAGTGTTTAATCTTTGTGTGGGGGGGTAAAATAGATTATTCTCAGTCCAAATCTAGCCGCAGGTGAGAAACTTCTGGACTTAGGTATAGGTTACATTTACTATTCCCACTCCAAGCATAACCACAAAGTGTTGAACTTTAGGGAGGCTAAATCTACTATTCTCAGTTTAACTTAACCACACTGGGGATAATGTTGGACTTTGAGGGGATTTTATTGATTATTTCCACTCCAAACCTAACAAATTGGAGAAAAGAAATTGGAATTTGGGGGTGGGGGTGGGGCGGTTAGAACAATCAGTCCCACTATGGGGAAATTCTTGGACTTTGGGGGGTGTGATATTTACTATTCACACTCCAAACAAAACCACAATGTATAAGGTCAAGAATTTAATTAGTAGTACATCTTTACTATTTACACTAAATACTAGTTCAATTTCTTACAATTTGTAAAATTTAGTAGACATAATTACATTACAAAAACATTACACAAATACAAAAAGTTACATTAAAGCATAATGTGGCCAATGAAATATAAAATATTTTAGAAATGTTAATGCAAATGTAAACTCTAAATCAAAAACACAAAAGTAACAATTTACACACTCTAAAAATAAAAATAAAAAATGGGAAAGTAATTTTCAAAAACATGAATCCAAGCACCAAGGGGCTTATCCTAGCAGCTTTTCTGGCTGCCAGATTGTGATGGTGGGGGTGTGCAGGTGGGCAGTTATCCCGACCCCCACTTATCTTGAGTCGGCCGGAGCTGCGGAGGGCCTCCCAATCCCTACAACGGTGGTGGTGCCTACCAGGTACTGCCGTAGAGATTTGGATGCTCACTCCCCACCAACCGATCCATGGCAGATCCCCCTCAATGGAAAGGCTGGTAGAGAAGGACATTGGGGGCCCGTAATCCTGGGCCCTTTTCTTTAGGTGTGGCAACAGATCACTGAATTAAGTGACAGGCACCGCATGCAAGAATGTATTGTACATCCCTTTTTTCCATTGCAGCGGGGGCTGCAGCCAGCAGCACCCGCTGCAATGGAAAACCTGTACAATGCGGCCACCACGGTGGCGGTCGCATTGTAATTTGGCCTGTAGGACCCCCTACACTATGTCATGCGGTCCCCATCTCCGTTAAGGTGGCTGGCGGACGTGAGTCTGCCCCCCATCCTAAACAGGCTCTAAATTCTAATTAAAGTTTAAAGTAAAAGGAATTTTCCTCTTTTCCCCCCAAAAATATAAAAAATTATTCATTTTGGAAATATGTTTAATACGTACCCTCAACTAAACAAAAATGCATACTTTTTTGGTGACGCTGCAAATAGGTGAATCAATAATCACCTATCAATATTCAAACTGTACCAGGCACTCTGTTTATGTCACCAGCAATTACTGGGTCATAACGAAAAACAATTAGATGATAACCCTACATTTTTACAGAACAATTTTGTTTTTTTTTTTTTTTCTTTTTTTTTTCTTTTGTCCTCATTACGCAACTGATTTTAAAGTAGGAGAATCTCAGGGTCGCTTCTTCTTACTCCACCCAGAATGTATCTTTTCGGATACCCGGGCCATTTCTTTCTGATGTTTCGGAAAAGGCGCACCCTTTACTTCCATACCTTTAAGAGAAGAGGTCTTCGTTCACCGGATCTGAGATGAGCTAGCCATGATGGCTACTTCGAAGTACCATCCATTCCATTTTGTTGCGGTAGCGTAATCATTGGACATATGTTAGGGTGGAAAAACACCAAGTCACACAATCCTACTTCTACCCATACCCCTAGTCACCCCTTATTAAAGTTTTCCCATATATCCCAAAATTTAAACTTTTTCGAACTCCCACTCTTTTTTCTGTCTAAATTGTACACCCTTAAGACTGACGCTAGCCATTCATTTCGAGAGGGGGCTACCGGGCTTACCCATTTAATACAAAGCTCCCTCCTAGCCAGCAGGATTAAAATAAAGACTAAATTTTCCTCGACTTTCGATAGAGCATTCATGACCGGTCTACCCGAGACCCCAAAAACAACCAAATCCATACTCACAATTAGTTGCTTTCCTAGGGCCCGTTCTAATGTCATACCAACGTCTTTCCAGAAACCTTCGAGGCTGGGGCACTGCCAGAACATATGCAGGTCATCAGCTTTATTCAAACCACATTTCGGACAGCTTCTCAATGCATCTCCACTCAGTTTAGAAAGCCTCTTCGGGGTCCAATAAGCTCTGTGTGTGGTGAATAAATGGTTTCTTTTGAGAGCAGCAGAAGATACAATAGACCAGCATTTGCTCATAGATACTTGCCATGTACTATTTAAATCCAGCGTCGGCAGATCTTTACCCCAGATGCTCTCCGGAATCCGAAAGTCGTCTTCTCCTGCTAGTATTAAGGCCCAGTACCAGTATGGTATTTCTTTCTTGAATTGATTTGCCTCCAGGAATTTGACTTCCAATTCGAGGTTTCCTTTTCTAGTTTCCTTTAAAGAGTTCGACCAGCTCAACATCTGATAGTACTTAAATTTAGAGAGTGTGTAATTTGTCCGTTGCGACAGAATATCCCATTCGAGGAGTTTATTTTGAAAAAGAAGTTGGCCCCATTCTACTATGCCTGCCTGTTTGAGTGGACCAGCAAGACTGTCCTTAAGACATTCTGGTGTAGTTGGCGAGTCCCAGATTGGGGCCTTCTCACTATATAGAGGGATACCCAGGGTACACCTAAAACCATACCATAATTTAGATGCTGATTTTAAGGTCTTCAATTTTATTTTCTTGAAAAATTTTGGGTGACCAAATTTATAAAGGAAATGACTTGTATTGTTTGTTGTGCTTTGGAAGTGCTGTGGGTAAGTTTCAAAGTGGCCCAACAATGTCCTTACATATTTAAATTGAAATGCCCGACAGTATTCTATTATGTCCGGGCTGGCTATACCACCCTGCTCTTTTTTCCTTCTTAGCTTATGCCAGGCTATCCTCGGTCTTTTTGCTGACCATATAAACGTGGATATTTTCCCCTGGATTTTCTTTAAAGCTTCTTTTTTGAATTCTAAAGGAATTGCGCTAAAAATAAAAGTGAATTTTGGCAAGATTGTCATTTTTATTATGTTAGATCTTCCTAGGAATGTAAGCGGGAGACTGCTCCAGACCTTCAGGAGTTTATTAACTTCTGTTTCTACTCTCTGTAGATTAGTTTGTGGAATCTTGTCTATATCCTTTACTAAGTCTATTCCTAGATATCTCATTTTCTCCTTGCAAAATGGGGAAGCGAATACTTCATTCCAGCTCATAATTTCTGTTTTGGTCTGGTTCATCTGATAACCAGATATTTTACCGAAACTTAGCAAGGTCTCTTCTACTATTTTTAACGCCTCTTTCACATCTGATGTAAAAATCATAAGGTCGTCGGCATAAAGGGCTATTTTTTTTTGCCATCCTTGATAGAGAAAAGGCTGTATTGAGGGAAGATTCCTTAGACATTCTGCTACAGGTTCAATATAAAAATTAAAAAGGAGGGGGGAGAGGGGGCACCCTTGACGAGTTCCTCTACCTATGTGAATATCGCTAGTTAATTTACCATTGATTAGGATTTTGGCCCTAGGGGAGTTGTAAATGTTTTCTACCATATTAACTATATTGTCTCCCAGATTAAACTGTTTTAGCACTTCACTAAGGTACTTCCAGCAGACTCTATCAAATGCTTTAGCCGCATCTATTGCAATTATTGATAAAGCACTTTTCTCTGAAATGGCAATGTCTATTGCCCCAATCAATTCTTGCGTGAGGTCCTGAAGGTGCCTTCCTGTCACAAAGCCCTTTTGGCTGGTATTTATTAGAGTTCCTGCGATTTTCCCTATTCTTTTAGCCATGATTTGAGTGAATATTTTATAATCACAATTTAATATGGAAATTGGGCGATAAGACTCGCATTTTTTTGGGTTCTTGCCAGGTTTTAAAAGAACTGTGATAGTTGCGTCGTTCCACGTTTCTGGGATTTTTTTGTTGTTTATAAAAATCTCATTAAAGAGTTCGGTCAGATGGGGTATTAACACATCTTTCAAATGTAGATAGAACTCATAAGGTAGTGCATCAGGGCCTGCCGCCTTGCCTCTTTTTAATTCTTTCATTGCTGCTTCTACCTCCCCTGTTGTAATTGGCCTGTTTAGACTCTCTTTATCCTCCGCTTGAAGAGTGGGGACATTTTGGGCAACCACAAACCTGTTAATCTCTTCAATGTCTGGGTTACAATCCTCCAAGTACAAGTCGGAGAAGAAAGCCATAAATTCCTGTTTAATAACAGAATCTTCTAGGCCATTTTGCGAGGGATCTCTCGGATCTATACAGTTGATCTTATTTTTTACCAAGTCTGTTTTGGTTTTCCAGGCCAACAACTTCCCGCAACCTTCACCATATTCATAATGGGCAAGTTTACTACAGTCCCATCTTTCTCTAATTTTACCCTCTAGTAATTCTGTTAGACTTTCTTTTTTTTCCTGTCTTTCCTTAGCTAGCTCTTGAGTTCGTAAGTAAGACGGTGCCATGGACAACTGCCGATCTATAGACGTAATATTTTCCTCTAGTTTTTTAATGTCTTTTTTCATCTCCCTAGCTTTATTGAAGGCTAACCCTCCAATCCTGCCCCTTATTACAGCCTTATAAGCCTCCCACACAATTTGAGGTACCGCGCTACCCTTATTCTCTTGGAAATATATTTCTGTGTCTTGCTTGAGTAGGTTTACTATGGCTGAATTTAGAAGAATAGACCGATCAAAAGTCCATCTTGGTGGATCTAAGTCGTTATTTATTTTTAAGTTAATTTCCACAGCCGAATGATCAGACAAATGTGCGGGAAGGTGCTTTACAAACAAGATGCTGTCTAGAAGACCCTGGTCTATTAAGAAATAGTCTATTCTAGAATGGATACCCAACTTTTTGTTAGAAAAGGTGAACTTATCCTGTTTGATCCCCTTTATGTTCCATACATCCATAAGATTGAGGTCTCTCTTGTATACCCCCAACCACTCCCTCATTTTTGGTAAGCTGTTCTGGTTACCCCTAGGGGAACGGTCTGTTCTTGGATCCAAGATAATATTAAAGTCCCCTCCCAAAATCAAAGGAGATGTAGAGGAGATCAAATGGGAGTACAAAGATTGAAGTGGGGTTGGGTCATCTAAGTTGGGCCCATAATATCCGGCCACCGTAAAAGTAATATTTAGGATGCTTATATTGGCTATTGCCCACCTTCCCTTAGGGTCTGTTTCAGCAGAAATAATTCTTACATTCAAAGATTTTTTAAACAAGATTGCGACTCCTTTAATAACACACTCTTGATCTGTGCAGATGTAACAATCTACCCATTTAAGGGTACTAATTATTTCTTCCCACTCTTTTTTAACTAAGTGTGTTTCTTGTAATATTATAATTTCACTGTCCTGACACTTTAGATATTCGAAAATTTTACGGCGTCTACTCTTGGTTCTTAGACCATTAACATTCCATGTTATTATTTTTAAAGATTTTTGATTTTTATCCATTATTGGTTATGACAATATTGACAAAACTGGGCGAGTTAAAGTTCCTATTTAACTTTAGACACTGCTTCTCCTTTACTAAAAGCGTGGTGAGGACTTTTTTTTCATTTTTTCCCAATTTGCTCCCAACCCCCTTGTGCTCCCCGTCCTTCTCCCCTCGTGCACATTCATAAAGAAACTTTAGAATTATCGAAAAGATGAGAGGTTGAAAAGAAAAGGCACGGGGAAACACATTCCCTCCCTGGGAAAGCCTCCCTTTTCTTTGGGCTATGCTTTAGCCCATTTTGAGCCCGTGCCAAAAAAGATAAGATAAGAAAACAAAGAAAATTGCCAATGAGTGAGTTTACTCCTACCGCCCCCTATTTACAGTCATTTCCTATCCCCTTCTTTTTCTTATGTCTATAGCGTCTTTCATTTCTGTGAGAGAGATTGCACTTGAATGTCATCACGCATCTGTTCCAGCAAGGAATCTACTTCCAGCGGGTCTCTTTTATTGAACATTTTGTTCCTCCACATAATTCTTAATGCAGCAGGGAATTTCATTTGGACCGTAGCCCCTAGTGATCTTAGCTCCGGCATTCTCTGGCCCAGCTCCCATTGTCTATCCTGTGTTACCTTGGCAATATCCGAACGGATTTTGAAGGACCAGCCCTCTTTGCTGTACTCTCCATTTTTGAGTCCCTCACTTAGGATTTTTTCTTTAGTAATGTATGACTTAAAGTTTACTAGGATCTTCCTTGGGTTCTTCCTTTCTTTAGTTTTCCTAAAGGGATCCCTATGTACTCGCTGGATATCTTCTTCTAAGTTTAAGGCCTTACTCCAAGGGAAGTGTTCTTCAATCAAGGAAATAATAAACTTTCTTATATCGGACCCTTCCTGCCCTTCAGGTATATTCAGGAATCTTAGGTTAGATCTCCTTGATTGGTTTTCCAGGGATTCCAATTTTTCTTCTATCGACTTGTCCTTTGCCCTCAAGTCTCTGATATTCTTCTCCGAGACTCCTGCTCTTTTTGCCAACCCCTCCGCCTCTGCTTCCACTGTGGAGACCCTGTCGTTTAAGGCGGAAAGCTTATGATCTAAAGATTCAAATCTCTCATGTAACTTATTCTGATTGTCTTCAGAGACTTTAAACCTAGACCTCATTTCCTCCAGCATCAACTCCAGCAAAGTCTCTGTGGTGTTACCAGGGCCCTTTCGTGAGGAGCTCTGCGGATTATCACAGTAAGCTGATAGAGTGGTTTGGGAGACTGGCTGAGATAAAGTACTAAATCTTATTGATGAGGAATCCAGAGAGTCAGGCTGTGTGTTCGTTGTACAGTCCTTATCAGGGTGACTCTGAATAAGATCCTGTGGTGACACCGGAACCGATGCCGAGGGTGCCAGTTGCACCGTTTGTGGTTGAGGGTCTTGTGCATTTGTGAAAACTGTTGAAATTGCTAAGTTCTCCTGTCCCCCCCGGCTCTCAGGAGGGTGATAATCAGCCAAGCCTTGGAGAGCCGAGCTTTCCGCCATAACTTTACCTCCGATCTTTTCTTGCACTTTGAAATAAGATCTTAAGGATGGCGTAACTTTTACTTTATCACCTTTCCCTCTCTTACCTAGGACCAGATTATCGCCCGGCACTCCCTTTTTATTTACGGCAACTCCTGCCTGTAAATTCAAAACTTTCCGTGTTACCCTCCTTGTGACTCTAGGAATTACCGCCTGCTTAGGAGTAGGGGGAACCAAAGTTTTAAGAAACTGCCTATTTCTGAGGCTGTAACAAGATTTTACTTTAGTGTCTGACCCAGCCGTTTTAGCCTTACTTGCCTCTGCCACAGATAAGTTTGGATCTTGCTCAACTCCCTCCCGATCTAGAACTACCGATAGGAGAGGTCCTAACTGTTTGCTTGAGGCTATAACCTTTTTTAGATCTTTAGGTGCAGCCTGCGATGCTTCTGAACTCCCCTTCAACCCCTCCAGTTTTAGTCCATCGATCGCGCCTAAAACGCCAAGCTTTACATTAAATGTATCCAAACATCTAAGGGGAGCTGACACTGCCAAGATATGAACAATCTTCTCTTCCACCTCGCTGATAAATATTAATCCAGGTGGACTTGCTAGCTGCCCTGCTGCCTCTAACTCCTTTGTACCAGAGCCACCAAATAAAGAGGGCAGACTCCTAATCGCCTGGATTGCCTCTCTTGGCCACCCACCTTTAGCTTCTTGGGTTGAGATTAAGAGATCAGCCTGTAAATTTTCATTTGAATCAGAAAAGTACTGATAGAATCTGGGCCATAACTCGGCCCTACTCGCTTTCCCTCTAAATGTTTGGGCTACTCTACTGGAAGCTTGCAGACAGTGTCTTCTGGCTCTAAAAGCCGTCTGCCACCTTCTTACCCCCGTGCCCTTCTCACTAGCCGAGGGGGTGATGATACCGTGACTCAGGTGCTCACAAGCAGCACCTGGGAACTTGGAGGTTACCGATGTAATGAAAACCATCCCCTATTTTCCCTTTTCGATAATACTATAGTGTTCTTAATCACCCTCTCGGGACAGGGACTGAAATGATGAGCTTGCCAAAAAAAAAAAAAACAGACCGGGTTGCCTTCCTCGCCTGCCTCACTGCCTTTCCTCACTGCCTTTCCTCACTCACTCAACCGTTACCGGCGCCCTTCAGTGAAAAGCAGCATTGCCTCACCTTCTATCCGTGTCAAAATCGTTTTTTTCGGAAATCCTGCCGGCAATATTAAAACATTTTCTGGTCGCTTTTCCTGCAGCTGCTACTCAGTCTCTCAGCGCTCAGCAATCCCCGGAAAAACCACCGCGGGCTCCTCCCTCCTCCTCGGGCTGCTTCAGGCAGCTGCAGGTCACTGTGATTCCAGCCGCATAGAGCCGAGAGCCGGGGGCCGTGGAACCGGGATAACCAACATTCGAATTAAGCTTTTGACATGTATCCTCTGATACATCGACGGGGTGCCTGACACCTTCCCATCAATAAAGGTAAGCAGCGATGGGTTAAATTCACTCTGGCTGTGTTCGAGAGTGATTTCTGGCACGGAGCTCCCGACCGGACTTACGGACCGGCCGCCATCTTTCCCTCACATTAGAGGATCTCAGCTCACTGAGTGCCCATTGGGGGCCCGTAATCCTGGGCCCTTTTCTTTAGGTGTGGCAACAGATCACTGAATTAAGTGACAGGCACCGCATGCAAGAATGTATTGTACATCCCTTTTTTCCATTGCAGCGGGGGCTGCAGCCAGCAGCACCCGCTGCAATGGAAAACCTGTACAATGCGGCCACCACGGTGGCGGTCGCATTGTAATTTGGCCTGTAGGACCCCCTACACTATGTCATGCGGTCCCCATCTCCGTTAAGGTGGCTGGCGGACGTGAGTCTGCCCCCCATCCTAAACAGGCTCTAAATTCTAATTAAAGTTTAAAGTAAAAGGAATTTTCCTCTTTTCCCCCCAAAAATATAAAAAATTATTCATTTTGGAAATATGTTTAATACGTACCCTCAACTAAACAAAAATGCATACTTTTTTGGTGACGCTGCAAATAGGTGAATCAATAATCACCTATCAATATTCAAACTGTACCAGGCACTCTGTTTATGTCACCAGCAATTACTGGGTCATAACGAAAAACAATTAGATGATAACCCTACATTTTTACAGAACAATTTTGTTACAGTTTCTTTTGATACCACCACTTCACAATTGATACCACTAGTGAAACTGATATCGGTCCTTGGTTGTGACAGCTGTACCTACCATTGTGTTGGATCATATATATTGCATAAAAAACAAAAAAAATTATTATGTGTGTTCATGTGAAATTTCCATTTTTTTCCATGTACAGTGTAAAAATATGTTATTAAATATTTGTAACTTTTACAAACAGCACATAGAACATACAGTCAGCCATAAAACAGAAACACAATAGTAAAAAAAAGGATAATACAGTGAAGAGACAACAAGCACAATCTTTTGAGACAAAACCGTTCTAACCGCGTATCAGATAAATTAAAAGCAAATAACAATGCATAGAGATGTCTTCATTCTTAATCGGCTTTCTTCTAAAGTGGGTCTCAAGTATAATCACCTAGGTTTGTTGAATAAGTGTGGAATAAGAACTTCAATATTATAGCAAAATATATCCGAAAATGTGTTTGAAATTTCCCAATGAATATGATTTCTCTCCAATGCAAGACCGAATCACACTTTTAACAACAGACTTCAAAGCTTAGAATCTGGACTAAATTCTTATAAAACTAAACACACTTGGGATAGTTTCTATAAGGCTTCACATATGTGTAGGCCTTTTGCCCTAATTTAATTCATTGAGTAATATTTAAAAGAGATTACATTTGTCTCTACTAGATCCTAGATAAATAATTCATATGAGATCCCACAGCTTTCTAAAAGATCTATTATTCATTGGTTTACACCACTTGCCCATTCTAATTACCTTTGAGGATTTTACTGCAAACACTTTACTAGGTGCCATGTACAAAGTACTTAGGGCTACATTTCAATTTAAAACTTGAACTAAGGCTTCTACCAAACTACCAAGATCTTTATGATGAATGTTTATTAGAACTTGATGCAGATTCATTTGTTTGCTCATAATGAGCATGCCATGATAGACTGTTCTAGTCTCTTACCAATAACAAGTATTTGGGTCTTACTGCTATTAATTGTTTGTTTATTCTAGTTGCAATATGCTAGTAAACAGGCAACATGGAATGGCAGACCAATTGGTATGTTGATCCATAAGAATGCAGCCTTACTCAAAATGCAAGACATTAACATGTAGCTGTCTAGCTTTCAGAAGGAAACACTTTACTATATTCAAAACAGTAGAAAGTTTTCAAAAAACAAATAAAAAGGTATTTTAGGTATCCACCGCTGCTTAAGGTTATGTGCTTCAACTTCCCCAGATAATGTGTCTTGCACATGCAGTTGAAGGTGCACCAAATTATTTAAGGGCACTGATAAATAAAATAATTCTATTTGAAATTCCCCATTTTGACAGCTTTTGCAAGCGAGCACAATCATACCTGACGAACACTCCTTCTTGTTTGTTCTGCACACTGTGAACATCTATGAACCTCTTTTAAAACCTTTATTTTTCATTTTAAAGAACAAATGACAGCAGTTTGGGAAGCACTGTACACAGTGCATGGCAGTTTGTATTGGAGAGGACAGTCATTCAACCATCGAACACTCTGACGGCTCATTTCCAGCACCCCATGATGCATTGCAGCACATCAAGCTTGCGGACAAACCACCCTAACATAACTAGGGTTAATTTCCCACATCTGGATTTGTGTCATCATCCACACTTGCACCCGTATCATCGCTATCAGCAGACTCTGTGTGTGTATGTGGGTCTAGAAAAGTATCACACACATCTACCTGGAGGTCATCATCCAATTTTTAATCACGCCTCCTCAACTTCATGTGCACCTCCTCCGTTACTGCCCAGTCCTGTATGAATCTACACCGCAGCTTTCCAAACTTTTCATGTTGGTGACACACTTTTTAGACAATCTTTATTTTGTGACACGGTAATGTGAGCAAGACCGAACCTCCTAAGGGGGGTTCGGGCAGGTTATCCCCCGAGAAAATTTTGAAAAAATAGTGGGCAAATGGTGCATTTTCAAGCAAATTTTAGAAAGCAGAAAGGTTAGTAAAGCAATTGTGAATCTGATCTACAAAGACAGTGACTGTCAAAAATGGGTGTAAGAAAGGTTAGGTTTGTGCCTGAAAGAAGAATATAACCATGCACACTGCAGGTACTGATCTGCAGAAAACAACACTGAACCGCAGAAAATGTTTTTCAGCTCTTGCTCTTTCTCAATGACGGGCCTTGGCTATATGATCCCACCATCACTGATCTTCCGGTAAGAGCACCAATCACAAGCAAAGAGTTGAAGCAGCCACTCTTTTCACACTTCACTCTCCAACCACTTCAGGTTCTCTCGAGTTTAGTTTCCCAGTGATGGTTAAAGTCAAACATATCCACTATCAATGTAGATTAGGATCACTTTGTCCCCATTTCTATAGCTTTACGGAGAGAGAATGTGGCCTAACAGCTAAGGCGGTCGACCTCGGAGCTGGGGAACAGGGTTCGAGTCTCTGCAGGCACGCTCAACATTCTGTGATTCTGGGCTAATAACTTAATCTCTCCATCTCACTTTTCATTGACACTAAATGTGCTTTAAAACACTTGGCTTTCGCTACTCTCTTTGTTTTCGTGCATCTCGCATTGATTTTCCCAAACTCAAAATGGCGTGGTCCACCTCTCCACCGTCGCTCAGCCCACACCCCCTCATGGAGGTCTGGTTTTGTCAAAGATTAGCAGGTGCTATTTGTGGTCAGCACAGACCATAGCCAGCCGCTTTTGTACATGACCACAATTTACAATTTTTACTTTCAAATTTGACCTTTAATAGAACAAGTATGTAAAAGGTCAAAAAGCATGTGTTACACACACTATGCTCCGCAAAAGACACAAAAACCCGAAGAATGCACAGAGCACTTTAAACATAACACTTTTACCAGGCCTTCAAATCATGCCAATTGATGCATGGCAGTTAAAAATATGTTAATCAGAGTCAACTCAGCACTTCTGCCTGTAAATCCTTGTAGCCACCGCCTATATCAGATAAACTTATGAAGCAAGCGGCCTATGTGCACCTTGTGACCGCCCTACCTCAGTAATTGTTAGCACACTATCAACCCCCTGCCCTCCTCCCATCTTCCTCACACATCTTGCAATTACATCACAACGACCCCAGCCCCCACAACAATCAGTTTCTTTCTGCAGTCCCAGTCATTCGATTACGGCCAGCAATGCATGTGACCCTCTGCAGGCCCCCTCCCCGCCCCTGCCTCTTTCACAGTGAACTGCTTCTCCACACTATATTGTCTCGCTTCTCCAGCATGCAAGTAACCAATTTTTCATGCAGCTTCACAATATTAAAAGCCGCTGAAACGGTCTCTTGCATGATTTGTGAAATGGGCCGCTTTGCAATTCAGTTTGAACGCTCAGGGAAGTTACAGTGCCTGCGCACATCTTACAGGGATCACTGCTGGTGTCATCCCTCGACACACCCACCATTTGCAGGCGACACAGTGGGGTGTTGCGACACAGAGTTTGGAAAGCTTTGCTCTACACTATTGTTAGACTGTGGGTGCGCGCTGGCCCATCCAGGTGATGGCCCGTACCAGTGCCTGCTGCAGGAATTTATAGGCCATCTTTCGATCCTTTGGTCTCTTAACATAGCCAAAAAAAGAGCGTAGCTGTGTGCATTAAATTTGCAATTGTGTGGGCCTCTTTACATCTGTCACCACGTGTGCCCAGTAGTTTTGCACAGTCTGGCACTATCATGCTAGGGTGCAAGAAGTCAGCCCCACCGCCTTTGCAGCATGGGCAACTGTCCTGTCGGGTGGGGGATATGCAGATAGAAGTTATATAAATCCTGTGGAGGAAGTTGTAGTGGACCAGCTTAAAACGGGCTTTGAGGGATACTGTATGGGTGTGGCCACAGATGACAGTCCATGCCATCATCTAACGGAGTATCTAAGTCCACATCCCACGCAGCGAGCGCACAAAGCGGAGGACCCACTGAGTCTGCTCTCATCCCCCTATATAGAAGTATAATCAAGTGTCCACCTCAGGACAACAGTATGTCCAGTGTACGCATGGGCTGGGGTGCAGAGGGATATGTGGGCCAGGTCGATCTGGCCATCTCAGTCCAGCATTGTGTAAGAAGTGCCCAGGCCCAAGTGCGAGGTCCTCACAGGCTTATTTGAAAGGGATGAAAAAGAGAACAAGCCCTGTCCATCCAACCCTGAAAGGACATATTTTCCATTAGTTTCCACCCCGGCACCAGTGTCCAGATCAGGAGCTCTGGGTGGAAGGGGGCTTGCTTCAGAACCATTTCAATGAAGAGTTGCCATATTTTTGCTGTCTACGCTATGGGCAGTTGATCTGCATCTACTGACCCTGCCAGAAGGTGCTTCTCACAGTTTTCACCCTCATCCAGCCATCTAGCTGCATGTTGTAGGTGTGAGGCATAGTAGTACAACTCTCGCCACCTCGAGGCACTCTCCTTCATACTGTCGGGTCAATGTAATTAAGGTCACCCTGCTGTGGCGACCCGCCCACAATAATGAGATATGGCTGGAGTTCAGCTGCTTAAACACCTTCTTGGGTATGGTACAGACCTAGTTCTGCATAGTATACAGCCATCTTAGCAACAAAATCATTTTAACTACAGCCACTCTGCACATCAGTGAAAGCAGCAATTTGTTCCAGATGGCGACTTACTTCTGAAGTGCATTAGGACCTTATCTATATTAAGATGTAGCTGTCATGTCTCGATATGGGCCACCTGCTTCACCAGATTTCAGAAGTGTGCCAAATTTCCAGTGCAGTCCCAGGCTTGGGAGATGAGCCAATGGTGTATCAACAAGAACACCAGAGGAAATAGGAGAGATTTATTTTGGTTGAGGCGGTGTACGGACAGGTCCCCAAACTCATCTAAGAGTTGCAACAGTATGAGCAACGCTATATTTGGGGCTGTGAGATAGAAGAGCGTGTCATCCATGTATAGCAATATTTTTTGGCTGGTGTTTCCCAGGCGTATGCCCCAGTCCCACAGCTTCCGATGCACACAGATTGCCAAGGGTTCTATTGCTAACACGAACAGGAGTGCTGAAAGTGGGCAGCCCTGCCATGACTTTGAGTGGATAGCCCCAGTCCACCACGTCAAAGGCTTTTTCCAGATCAATGGAGACCAGTGTCAGCTCCTTGTCTTGAAGCTTCACTCCACGAAGGACATTGGCAAGACGTCTAGGGTTCATACCAGTGTTCTGGCCAGGAATGAGCCCGCACTTGTCTTCATGTACCAGCTGCGACATGTGAGGCTTGGTGCTGTTGGCGACTAACCTGCAAAGTATTTTCACGTGCATCCAGAAGGTCCTCCAGGAGACCCTGCCGAGCCATCCTCAAGAATGCCTGATAAAACTTGGGTGGAAAGCCATCACTACCTGGTGCCTTTGCCTGTAGGAGCATACTCAATGCTGTACGAAGCTTCTTCAAGACTATTGGAGCATTTAGGGACTCATCAGCCAGCAGTGTGAGTCGTGGAAGGTCCAGGCTTTCTAAGAATGAGACATAGTGAGCTGGCGTTGTGCCGGGGTCCGCAAAGAGTACGCGCCATAAATGCTGCTAAATTATACCGACTATTCCAGCCTTGGTGGCAACCCTTGTGCCATCTTGTGAAATCAGGTGTGTGGTCACTGGTGGGGGGTGCTCCCTATGGAGGATCCAGGCAAGAAGCTTACCCAACTTGTCCCCTGCCCTGTGCAGTCTCTGCCAATTATGTTTACATGTATATTTATCCAGCCGGTCCCATATGTCTGTTATTCGTCTACGCAATGACTGCTCTCTACAGCTTGTTTCAGGATGATATTGTTCCCCAGCCAGCAGCGAAGCCAATGCTGCTTCCTCCCTGCCTAGCTCTTGCTGGAGCTGCATACGCACTCCACATGATAAGCTCATACATGTGCCTCTCAACACCGCTTTTAGGGCCTTCTACTCAGTGGCCCTGCTGGTTGTGGTACCCCAGTAGACCTCCATGTAGTCTGAAAATGCCTGTAAGAGCACCTCCCTCGCAGAGGGGTCCTCCAGAATGTCAGCTGACATCCTCCAGGACCTAGTCATGCAGGCAGATTCTCCCCACTTTGCGGCACAACTGACAGGGGAATGATCAAGCAGGAAGTGTGCCAGGTTAGTCATCTCAATGTCTTCCACCAGTAGGAATCCCGCCACCAGTATCCTTTCCAGTCTAATGTATGCGTTATGCGTGGTAAAATAACAAGGGTATACCCTCAGTGCAGGGTGGCTCAGTTGCCATTTATCGTCAATGCCCAGGTTTCGCATCACCCCATAAAGCGCTGTTGTCATTAAAGGTTTGGAACCCATCCTGGGAGGCGCCCTGGCCAGGTCAGTGTCCATTATGCACTTCAAGTCGCCCAGCCACGGGAGTGGTGAGTCTATGTCATGTGTTAACAGATCTTGAATATTGTGGAAAAAAGTGGGGGCAACATTGTTTGGGACATAGGTGTTCAATATAGTCTGGTTACATCCATCCAAGGTACCGACCTTCTACATTAGCCTCCATAAAAGCGAGGGAAAATGGGACACCCAGCGCATCCCAGATGAGCGTGCCCGTGGCGTTTGTTGAGTAGGAGGAGTGAAATACTTGTCCTCACCACTTCTTGTCTAGACGTGTGGCACCTGCATATATCAGGTGTGTTTCCTGTAAGCAAGCTATGGTGACTTTGTGCCGTTTTAAAAAAGTGAGCACTTTATACTGCTTGATGTATGTCCCTAATTCTCTGACATTCCACGCCAGGAGTCTAAGGTCAGCCTTGTCATAGTGGCGTTAAGTAGTAGCCTCACACCTCCCAACAATGTCTGAGCCCCCACTGACTGCTGCAAACTGTGAAACATTAACATACAATGTAAATGTAAATGTAAATGTATTTGAGCTTATATAGCACACAGCTACCCACAAAGGGTTTCCCGGCGCTTGCTTAGGGAACCCGTCCTGGTATTCCCCTGTGAGATAACCCCAGCAGGGTATCCACAAGGTGAAAGCCAGGCATCCCGCCGCGAGGGGCCGTTGTGGAGATTAAGCAAGCTATTGCCCAGAGTCGCAGAGTGTGAACCCGTGAGTCGAGAAGGCACCGGAGCGAGAATTTTCGAGTCCGTGGAATTTTTGAGCCCAAGACCCGCCGAGGCGGGGAATTGAACCCTGGTCCAGGGCCGATCTCAGCTTCCGGGTCTGCCGCCTCTAACCCCTGAGCCACACTTCTCCACTATGCATAACAAAAGCCCAAACCACCACGGAAAAACATAGTTCAGTCATGCGCCTATTGATGCCCAATCCACCCATGTGCCAGGACGTGCACAGCATCCCAGCCAATCCCACAGGGTCTGGCTAACATACTCCACTGGTCAGCGTCCCAGCCAGTCATTCTCCTTCATTTGAGGCAGTACTGTTACAGTTCATCCCAGAGCATTCTCTACCAGCAATCACCCTTGCCCTACCTAAATCACATCTGCATACTATCATGCCCAGGGGGCAGCACAACAAAGCCATGTGTTCCCTAAGCACACGATGCAATCACACCCTGCACCATCATCCTCAGCCATCTCTCTTGATCCCCCTGATCATTTACCAGACACATCGTCATAAGGATGCCTATGCCCACCATCAGAAGGATACCAATATCTACTCTCCCACTCAGGCACCTCCACTCCCCATCTCCGGGGTGAGCAGGATGTCAGGCACAAACTCCAGTGTTGGGCTCAATGCCCCTTTCTCTGTTGCATCATCTGCTGGCAGCATTTCAATATCCTGCACTATCCCCTGTGTCTCCACTGTGCTGAGCTGCATGATGCCGTCCTCATGAACCGTGACCATTTCATTTCCTAGCAGGGTGGTGTTGGTATTGTCCATGGCTAGGTTGCGGCGATGAAACCCCCATCACTGGTACGGGTACTCCAGGTTCACTTTTGGTTGTGTGGTGGCATCTTCTCTCCTTGGATTTCTAACCATTCCCACACCTCCTATGGACTGTATACACCTTCCTCTGGGAAAGAACCTTCTGTTTCTCCAGGTACACATGAATGTGCTGAAGTTGGAGCACCCTCGGTTTTTGTTTGATGCCAATGAAGTCCTTGCGTTGCTCCTGCACCTGCCTAATGTAGTCTAGATAAATGGTCATCTTGCTGTTGCCGAAGGGTGAGGCTGGCTGCTCACAGGCCACTCCAAAGATGCAGTCCCTGTCATGATAGTTGAGGATTTTGACTATAATGTCCCTCAGAGAAGCCCCTTGTGGTGACAGTGGCACCAGTGCTCTGGGTGCTCTTTCCACTACAAAGAAATCAGAGAGACCAGGCACAAATCAAGCCTGAATGCATAACTTAGGTATTAATATTGAAATGCAACTATCTGTCGAGACCTAGGTCTCACAGGTTGTCAATCTTTGCTTTCTTCAAATGAAAATCTTGAGGATGCCATCTCTGTTATTGACATACAGTGTCCTATGACAGTGATCAAGACCTTTGTCCAATTGTGTTTGAGCTTTGGAATTTTCATATACATTTGTGCCTAGGTAAACCTTCAACTCCAGAATGCTGCTGCTAGTTTAATCTGTGATCAAACCACATATGAACGCATTCACATTTAACTTTTGCTTGCACTTTGATGTGGATCATCAACCCCCTCTTTCTGAAAGAAACAGATAACTGACATCAGAAACATAGGAAGAGAACTAGGAAAGAGCTATGAAGAAAAAACAAAAAAGAAGGAGCCTTACTTACAAGAAAGTAACTGCTATGTAATGTATCGCCCGCACCACTTTGCCCTCCACTCAGCACTTTAACCTCAGCCCCTGGAGGTGGGCGGCAGACATTTAAACACAGAGCTGGTCCTGCAGCACGGGAGACCGCTCTGCAACGTATCATCAGCACCACTTTGCCATGCACTCAACACTTTTACCTCGGCCCCTAGAGGTGGGCGGAAGACATTTAGGGCCCGATGTAGGTAAACGCGATTTTCCGAATTCAAAATACCGAGGCGGGCCGAATCGGTATTCTGAAATCGGAAAACGAGATGTAGGGAAAAAAAAGCGAATGAATACCGAATCGGTCGGCATCGGTAATGAGAATCGGTACGTTCCGAATCGGCACGTTCCGAATCGGAAAGTACCGAATCGGCTAACAACGAATCGGAAATTACCGAATCGGCTACCACCGAATCGGATAGTCCCGAATCGGCGAATACCGAATCGGCAAAAGCCGATTCGGTAAAATCCGATTCGGCAATCATAGATTCGTAGCCATGAAAACACACCCATGGCGAAAAAGCCCATAGGAATGCATTGAAGGAACCGATTCGGCTTTTACCGAATCGGATAATACCGAATCGGATTTTACCGATTCGGATATTACCGAATCAGTAAAATCCGATTCGGCAAAAGCCGATTCAGCCAATGAGGTGGCTCCCCCTCCCCCACCCAAACAGGGAGTGGCAACCCTGGCAGGTGCAGCTAATTAAGAAGTTTCTGGAGAGCTAGCCTGAGCCTAACACTCACAGTTAGCAGCAGTGGGAGTAGGAGGTTGCCAACTGAACTGGAGAACATGGCAGAGCAGTCAGGAAGCCAGAAGTCCTCCCAGAAGAGGAAGCCGAAGTTCCCCACCACCGAACTTCAGGTGCTGGTCGAGGAGGTGGTGAGGGTGCACCGCCAGCTGTTTGGCAAGCTGTCCCTCAACGTGCCAGACAGCACCAAGAGGAGGATCTGGGCCGACATCGCCCAGAAGGTGAATGCTGCGGGTGGCACCCCCAGGTCGGTAGAAGAACTGAAAAAGAGATTTTATGACATCCGCAGCCTCACAAAAAGGAAGATGGCTGAGATACAGAGGCAGGCTGGACTCACTGGAGGAGGCAACAACCCGGCGCCACCCCTCACCGAGCTGGAGGACCTGGTCTCCAGCACCATTGAGAGGGAGAGTGTCAGTGGGATCGGGACCCTGGACAGCTCTGCGAGAGCTACAGCTACAGGTAAGAAGCATGCGCATCATGACACACCCTACCAGACACCTCCCCATTAGACACAATGCATAGGCAAACCCCAGCACAGTACTGTCACCAACATACAAGAGACAAGCATCATGGTACATGTAGTCAGCAGAAGTTAGCTAAATATGGCAGTGCAGAATCACAAGACAGGAAACAGTGTGACACAGTGTAAGGAGATGCAAGGACATGTGGAATGCTATAATTGTACTGACTGTAATACATCGGCACTCAGTGTACAAATGCTTCTTTGTACCTAGGGGCCCCATCAGGCGGAACAACAGTGACATCAGAGGGAGCAGCACCGTCCGACACTGCAGTCGCAGGGCCGAGCACCAGCCAGGCTGGCCAGGAGGAGGAGGAGGAAGGAGACACCCCAGGGCCAGGTATGGAGGGAGTCCTGGTCATTGACTTCGATGCACTGCACTCCCCAGAAATGGCCAGCACACCCCCCTTGCAGTTCTCCCCAGAGAACTCCCCTACAAGGGACACCATTCCGCCTACACCAGCTCCTGCCACAACCATGGCCTTGCCACCTGTTCAACCTGTCCTGGGAGCAGGGGCTCAGGGACCGGCCAGCTTCACACCCCCACCAGTGGCACCCCAGCCCACTCAGCAGGCCGGAAGCAGCAGTGCCCGGCGCCGTACCATCACCACCACTGCTGCACCAGCACGGGAGGGCAGTGTATTCCTGGGCCTGGAGGGACAGATGTTGAAGATTCAGAGGCAACAGGCAAGATCCACTATGGCCTGCCAACGCCAGCTCCTGCAGCACAACATGCAGATGGGAGAGTTGGTCAAGGGATTCCAGGCCGTCGTGGAATCGAACAAGGAGGTGGCAGCAGGGTTAGGCAGGCTAACCACTGCCATCACCCACTCATCTGGCAGACAGGAGGAGCATGAGCTGGTGCGCAGGCGGGATGCCCGGGTGCTGAACCGCGCCATGGGCCGCCTTGCAGCGGCGACGGCACAACTGTGCCATCGCAGCGCCAACCAGGAATCTGTCCTTAGTCAGCATACGGCTGAGCTCACTAGGGGGATGGCCCGGATCACCACTGCTATGGAGGCCATGATAATTTCAAACACTGCCTCCAATCCTGCCCTGGACCTGGGTGATGCTGGGGACAGCAGCAGCCGCAGCAGCCCGGCCAGCGCTGCGTCTGAGCCACGGAGGAGCACCAGGCGCTCCGCTGATGCTGCTGGGCATTCAGAGGGGGCTGAGGGACACCCCAGTGGGTCTGGCAAGCGGGCAAAGAAATAGCCTTGCAAGGGCGGGTGAGGCAACCAGAACCTTGGACTTTATTTTATTTACCATACACCATTTTTTGTTGCACATCAGTGCTGTAACTGTGTTGCAACACTATTAAAATTTGTTTTTTCCAATCAACATTTAGCTGTCTTTGCATCTGTACTCAGTCAGAAATAGTTCTCAGTGATCTCCTCACGTCTGTATCTGCCATCACTTGGCGTACACACCCCAGCTGGCTGTGTCAGTGGCACAGCTTCGTCGTCGTCATGGTCCTCGTAGTCAGACAACTCCACCTCAGTGCCCTTCTTCACCGCAAGGTTGTGTAACATTGCACATACAGCTATGATCTTGCAGCAGGTGATGGGGGTATACTGCCTTGCACCTCCACTCTTGTGCAGGCATCTGAATTTACTTTTCCAGATGCCAAAGGTCCGTTCGACAACATTCCTTGTGCGTATGTGGGCCCGGTTATACCTCCTTTGGCTGGGTGTGGAGGGGTTGAGGTAGGGGGTGAGTATGAATGAGCGGAGGGCATATGCACTGTCGCCTGGAAGAGAAAGGGGTCACATTAGACACATGCATACATGTATTCCACCTACCTACTATGTGTTATGGGGGTCTGATGATGTGTCTCACCTAGGAGGTATCCTTCTCCAAATTCGCCAGCCATCAGCCGTGCATATATGCCGCTCTGTTGGAAAATATAGGAGTCATGGGTACTCCCTGGAAATTTTGCTACCAGGTCTGTGATGGTGCACTTTGCATTGCAGATCACCTGCACGTTGATGGTGTGTGTAGACTTGCGATTGCGGTATATGTATTCGGTGTCCGCTGGTGGGCAAATCGGAATGTGCGTGCCATCTATGCAACAGATGATTTGGGGAAATTGTGCCATCTGGTAGAAGTCAGCTTTGGTTTGTAGCAGTTCTGCGTGGGTTGCAGGGAAAGAGATGTATTGGTCCATCCTGTGTATCATGGCGTCAAGGAATGTGTGGAAGAACCTTGACAGGCTGCTCTGGCTCACCCCTCCTGCTGCTGCTACACCACTTTGATAGCTGCCAGACGCTAGCAGGTGTAGGCTGCATAGCACCTGGATGTGCGCAGGGATGGCGTGTGCCCTTGGGGTGTGGTGGTCCAAGAATGGCTTGAGATCCCTGATGAGCTCAAGTATGGTGTCAGAGTCCAGCCTGTATCTCTGTAGTATCTCTGCCTCTGTGAGCATGAACAGGGTTATCCTCTGTCTGTAGACCTGTTCATTTCTTAGCCATTCCCTCTGTCCTTCCTCCTGTAGCCGTAGCCGCCTCGCAATGACATAGAAAGCTGCCATCCTGCAAGTTGCAATGCATTTTGGGACTGTTTATATGGGTTGGAGTTGGTTACCACCTGATTGCAATCCATGGTAAATACCGAGTGAATTCTACCGATTTTGAGCCGGTTTCGGTGTTTCTGTGCCTCCCTACATCTCCCCAACTGTCGGAATCGGGGAATTTCCCGATCGGCGAATCATACGAATCGGCATGTTTTCCGATTTGGATCATGTCCGAATCGGTCTTTCTACCGATTCGGTACATGGACCGAATCGGTGATTTTCCGATTCGGTGTCACTAACGAATCGGTCAATGGACCGAATCGGTGATTTTCCGATTCGGTGTCACTAACGATTCGGTACATGGACCGAATCGGTGATTTTCCGAATCGGTGTCACTAACGATTCGGTACATGGACCGAATCGGTGATTTTCCGATTCGGTGTCACTAACGAATCGGTACATGGACCGAATCGGTCTTTGCATCCGAATCGGTGTTTTTCCGATTCGTTACATATCCGATTTTCGGTATGTACGTATCGGATTCTTTCCCATTCGGTACTCATTCCGAATCGGTTTTCACTCCGATTCTTTATGTTTTTCGTTCCCTACATCTCGATGGCTGTTTACCGATCGGTAAGGGCCAAAAATCGGTATTTTCGGCCGTTACCGATCGGTAACGCCCTACCTACATCGGGCCCTTAAACACTGAGCAGCGTGGGAGATCGCTCTGCAACGTATCGCCAGCACTACTTTGTCCTGCACTCAGCACTTTAACCTCGGCCCCTGGAGGTGGGCGGAAGACATTTAAACACAGAGCCAGTCCCGTAGTCGGGGAGTCACGTGGGGGCGTACACGGGCTCGGCCCGGGCAAAGAGCGACCTAAGATGGACCCGTCTTAGCCCGTCAGTGACCAAAAGAGGCCGGGCTGGGCTCATCCTCTTGGTTTGTGGACATATCGAACCGGGGTCTCGTGTTTTGCTGACTCCGTATGTTCATTTAAGTCCCTAGTTGAAGTGATTCTTTCATGCTTGAAGTGAAGGTAAGCTAGGAGTTGGGCTCCTAAATTTGGGGTGCATCGTTCTGATCAACAGTGAACACTTTGAAATATCAGATACTCATTACAGTGGCTGCACATAATTGAAGATCTACATTTACACATACAGACTTATCGGGAACAACAAACTGTTAGAAAGCCATATCCTGTATTGTGACTACCCCGTTTGCTTTTGTGGTTGTGCAAGGGCCATTAATTGATAGTTCTGTGTTTTTGCACCTGTTGTTTTTCGCATAAGTATTTGAAAGTATAAAATGAGGAAGAGAAAGGCAACAACTGCACAGCCCCCACACACTAAAAAAACATCTGGAAAAGCACATCATACACTTATGAGCTACCTCACAGGGGCTATGGTGGCCATAGAAACACAGATATCTACCTTGGAAGAGTCATTGATCACAGGAACAATGAGCGTAACTGGTGTGTTGAATGATGAAGCTGTCACAGGGGTTGGTCCCCCCTCTGTGTTCCCAAAAGACACAATACCCCAGAATGGTTGCATTCTAAATATGTCAGCGATCAAGAATCCTTCACACAGCAGCCACTGAAGCGCCCAAAAAATCCGGCAAAAGTGTGCAAGACTAACGAGGCTGTAGTAAAGGGCGGGAAAAATTGTATGGTGATTAGGCCCACACCACTGAGTTTACCTAAAAAAATATCTAAAACTACAAAAAAATGTATCCCAACAGAAGTAGGAAAAAGGGCTAAGACTAAATCCCAGGATAATGAAATAGGGAATTTAACTTCCTTGGTGGAAAAATTAGACTCTTTCCTAAGAACGTCAATTGCAACAGTGGAGGAAAGAGCCGTCCAGATAGAAGCAAGATTAGTCAATTTCCTAGTTAAGGAAGGAGAGCCCAACCACATAATACATCAGAGTAGCCAAGAGCACCCAGGAGAATCTAGTCACGTAAAGAGAATATAAAATCAACACGAATTTCACAATGCAGTACAGAGTGGAAAGTCTATAGGGTCTTGTACTGTTAAGCCACACTGGACAGACCCAAACACATGAAGTTACTCTCCCGATTCCCATAAATTTCCCACATTTTAATGCTATGACAAATAGGGGCAGCAAGGTTGTTGACATACGAGACGGTAGTTCCAGGCAGACACCAAATAATTATAGCTGTATGCCTCTATCTACTAGAATAGTTCAACCTTACCAAATATGCCTGGATCTACCTCCAGCTGTTACCCCATACTCAGTTATTCTGGCAAACGTACCCAGATTGAGGGCACAAGACACAGAATCATGGGATACTTTAAGAAGTAAATCCCTGCACTGGCTGGGTACAAAGATTGGGTTTACGGGACAACTTTTTATGGACTTCAAGATGGCTCGAAGATTCAATTGGCTCGGTAGAGGTAGTAAAACCCTCTTTGGGGACAGCGTGGTACGAACATTTAAGACCACTAAGTTAGTGGAGAATATTTTGTGGAAGGCAGCACCATAACGTCATCTGGCATAAACATACTAACTCTGGGTTTCTTCTACGAACCAACCCCTAAACCCGGGTGGGGAAATACTAGAAGAAAAACCAATGAAAAACCCAGTTATATGTATAATGTTGCGGTGGGAAATCGTTTTGAACTCCTTCCTTCTCTGGATAATATAGAGTGACTGAACCAAACCGTTTTAACTGATTCAGATATATTACCAGAACACATAATAACAGTCCCGGATATAATTGGCCTTCGTCCTCAGGAGGATCCCCTAGGAACTAGGCGTAGGGGCAAGGAATGTAGCGATATTTCTGTAAGAAACACTTATAATGGCTCCGACACTCTCACCTATAGGAGGAACGTAGGTCCTGCCTTAGCTAAGGACCAGAGCTATGAGGCATCCTTGCCTTTCACTATATCACAAGACAGGGCAAATGTTTGCATCGATAATGGGAATAGCGTCTCTGTTCTATTTTGGAATATTGCTGGATTAAGATCAAAATTGACAAATCACCCATGGTATGAATTTGTGGGGAAATTTAACATACTTTGCCTCCAAGAAACATGGTCTGTGGACGCAATACATATTAATGGCTTTAAGACTTTTCACACACCAGCAATTGCATCTAGTCATGGAAGACCCAAGGGGTCCGCATATATGTCTCAAATATTGTGAATACACATAAAATATCTCTTGCAAAATAAGAAACTTGTTATCAAACTGTGATTTTTAACATGGACAATCGGCACTGTATTGTGTTGATTCATTTTTATAATAATGCCCCGAAGGACCATTTGGTGGTTATTTTAAAACAACTCATGAATGATTTACATGAGATACGGAACGATAATGCAGAGGATGTTTTCATTGTTTGGGGTAGGGATTTTAACATCGCCTTATGCTCAGCAAACAAAGATGTAACCTGTGGTTTACTGGATGACGACTACGGTACCCTACCCCATTTTCCTCACTCATCATATGGGAATCTTTTAAATGAGATGTTATTCGCCTTTGACTTGGATTTTGCCAACCTATTATGTTCCCCACCAATCCCTTTTACTCAGACTTTTAATGGGAGAGGTTTGAGCACTATTATAGACATTATAATCACCCCCAATAGATACTCGACTTCGAAACTTCAAAACACATAAGAATGCCACGAGTGACCATTTTCCCCTAAGTGTGATTATATCCATACCTATTAAGGTGCGAAATCCCCAGAGAAATATTGCACACGCAGCTCAGGATATTGTTTTAGATAAACTTAATGGATACTCCCTGAGATGGGATAAGGTAGAGCCTATTGAGTTTACCAAGAAAGTTGTTGAGAATAGCTACGAATCTTTTGAAAATTGTCTAGATGAGTCCACGACAGACCAGGGTATCTTAGTGTCCTATGCACAGATTACGGCGGTAATTAGAAACACACTAAAGCTTGAATTCAAAACAAATGGGAAGAATCAGGGGTGGTTTGACCATAAATGTACGAATGCTTATTTGAATCTAAAACATGCCGTACACAAAACTAAAAGGGATAGAACTGAAATCAGGGAGTGCAAGAAGGAATATAATCATGCTCTCAAATTACGTAAAAGAGAACTAAAAGATAAAGCATGGGCCGACTTACACAAGGCTAGTAAAAATAAAAATAGCATAGCCTTGTGGCATGCGGTGAAAGCCCCCTTTTTAACAGTTAATGATATCCCAACCCTAGAGATCGCCATAGAGTAAGGACAATGGGTGGAGTACTTTTCAAGTATGTATAGACAGGTAGTGGTGGAGGATGGCATTGATGTTAGTTCTGCTCCACCTGTGTCAATGCCATCAGCAAAGTACCCTGTAGCTTTAACCTTCACACTGGAGGAGGTACTCTGAGCAATAAACACCAGTAAGAGAGGTAAGGTCCAGACGGGGTACCCATAGATCTTTTTAAATTTACCACCAATATATGGGGCCCACTACTATCGCAAGTGCTAGCAGCTTGCTGTGCAACTGGATTCATAAAAACCTGGTCAGAATCCATTGTGGTACCTAGATTCAAAAAAGGCAATAGGCAGAATCCAGTTTGCTACCTTCCCATATCGCTGTTTGACTCCTTAGTTGGCAGGGCGCATAGTGCTTAATCGGCTTCAAGAATGGGCGGAGGACAATACTGTTTTATCAGATCTGCAGTTTGGATTTCTGGAGGGATTGGGCACATTAGAACAAGGTCTCTACCTCAATATTCTAATAGAAAAATATACGAGGTCAAGGAGGGGAAGATTGTACTTGGCTTTAATAGACCTCACGGCCGCCTTCGATTGTGTTATCCATGAGAAATTATGGAATAGTCTAGCTAGTATGGGGGTGGAGGTATCACTAATTCATGTTCTAAGGCAACTGTATAGCAATGCGATGTCCCAGGTCCGGTTTGGGTCGAAAGGAGAGTGCACAGGTCCTTTACTGTGGAGAGGGGGGTTAGGCAGGGCTGCATCCTGGCACCTTTTCTATTTACTCTATACATCAATGGTTGAGAAGTGCAGCGACTTACCACAGATATTTAGCTGCCCCCTACCCACCCTTCTGTACGCGGACAACGCTGTAATAATGGCCCGTACAACACTGGGACTACAACGGCCCCTCGATAGTTATAACAAATACATGAAAAACTTAGGCCTGAAAGTGAACACCACCAAAACCTTCATAATGAGAAGTTCGAAAGGCAATGCGAAGTGCAGAGATATCTACATCGATAGTCAAAAGGTAGAAATTACCACTACGTACCCTTATCTAGGAATCCTATTTGATTTTAAGGGATCTTGGAGCCAGGCTGTCAAGACTTGAAAAATACATTTTACACGAGCAACGACAGCAAAATGTGTCAGTACGGCTACATATGGCAGTGGAATATGGGGCTACTGTGATGTAAATATTATCCAGAAGGTAGAGAACGCTTTCTTAAGATTTTTGTTGGCGGTTCCATGTAGCACTTCAACCTATATCTGACATGCAGAACTGGAAGTACCATATATATCAGACATAATAAAAGCACAACCGATCCTGCTTTGGCATTAGATTTGGACCACAGCTAATGCAGCATTTATTCGTGAAGTCATAAGAGACAGCCTTAAATTAGAATAGGCACTAGAGATTTGTAGCCATATGAATGAAGCAAATTCGCATTCGCAAAGGCCGAAATTCACCTTTGCGAATACGAATTTGCTAAATGGGATGTATGAATGAAAATCCGGTGCAAAATAAGGAATCGCAAAATTTGCGATTTCTTATTTTGCAATTGCATTTAAGGAATTGCAAATTTTGCGATTCCTTAAATGCAATGTATGAAGCTAAAAAAAATTGCTAATTGTCCCTAAGGAATCGCAAATTACCACCAACTTCAAGTTGGTGGTAATTTGTGAATTTCTTGAAAAATGCCCATTTTTGCATTTTTCTAAGTGCCATGTGACGCACATCCATGCCCTTAGGGCATGTATGTGCACCACATGTGCACCTATACTTATTTCAGGGGTGCAATAGGGTGTCCTTTGGACACCCCTGCACCCTTGAAATTATTCTCAATTTGCGATGAGCAAATTGCAAATCGCAAATTGAGAATAAATTCCCATTCCTTCCTATGGGCCATGAGGCCCATAGAAATGAATGGGAAAGTATTCCTTAATTTCGAATTCGCAATTTGAGAATTCGCCATTAAGGAATATCAAGAAATTTCTTAAAAATCGCTATTACAGAATCACTAATTGGTATCTTGATACATATGGCCCTTGCTGGCAAAAATATATAAAAGATTTCATGAATGATATGGGACAACCAGATTACTACGATGACCCCCTTTCTATGGGCTCCATCACCAGAAAGGTTGTTAAAAAATGTTGTATGGCCCATCTGGAGGCAATTAGATTGGCCGGGGAGGCATCTCGACCCACGGTGCACTCAAATCAAATGCTTTTAAGTACCCTCGGTATTCAGAGATATTTCATTAATACACCAAGTGGGTTCGAGAGACTTATTTTGACTCGTTTAGACTGAGCACGTTCCATCGTTCGGTAAGTTTTCCTACTTTAAACGATTGGTCTAAAACTTTAAGTAAATGCTCGTTTGATGAGGTGTCTCAGCAATCCACAATGCATGTAGTACTATTCTGTAAGTTCTATATCGCACAAAGGAGGAGGTGGATTAAACCGATTTTAAAATTGTGGGGTCTGAAGCAATGTCGTCCAGCTTTCTTTGCACTGCAGATTTTAGAAAATGGATGTTTCTCAAGAGATATTGTTTTATTTTTAAAAAGTACAATTAAGTGTAGGAAAACTATCCAAACTTTTAATGATACACTGCAAAATGTCATGACTCAGTGAGAACTGATTTTTAACTTATTCTTAAATGCGGTTGTCCAATGAACTAATTTTAATACTGTGTTGTAATGTGTCATTTGTTTTTATAAAAGTGACATGCTTTTATGATTTTTAATCCAAAAATCGAATAAAGCATGATCTGAAAGGAATGCATGGTGGTGCTGGAAGTCATTTGGCTGTGCTGCCTTATTTTCAAGGCACAGGGATGCGTCATATTTACAATATGACGCATTCCTGTACTCATCCCTGCTCTGGTGCACAATTTGCTAACATGCGCCAATGCAGGCACCCTTGCACCATTTAATTACACGATGATGTAAATTATGAATTTGTTCTACTTGCATTCTGCCTGAATACTATGTACAGATCATGTGTGATATAACATGTTTATATATTTTCCATGGCCTACATGATCAAACCGAAAGAAAGTGGGCAAGTGCATCATTAAATTGGTCTGTTGAGAAGTCTCCTGCTCTGGCCGTAAGGACACACACTCTCCCTTAGAAATATGGAAAGGTTGTTCTGCATTAATTCTGGGAACCTGCCAACTGTGCCAGGCATTGTATTGTACAACATTATGAATAAAAAAAAAGCATACATTACCTTCAAAAGTAGGAGGAAATCTTTACAGGTAAATTTATCATCATCTTTGTCATACAGCTCAAATGTGCTTCTTTTTACTAGTACAGTTCAGTATATTGTTCTAATCTCACATCTTCACTCTTGACTTGTCTACACAACATAATGTGATTTTCATTGACAATTCAGACATATGTTTCTATATTTCCGATTAGTTCATAAAATTCATATTGTGGTTATAATTCCAAACAGGCTTCTTCAGATAGAGTAATATTTGTTTAACCATTCCTGCCCCAAACATGTGTTAACTGTGAAATGCTCGAAAAAATATACATTTAAATGCAAGGTTGTAATTCATGCGAGACACTTCCTTTGTTTTCCCATGCTGCAGACATTCATATCCATACGTTAATGCCACTTTAATAACAACGAGACAAACACAATCTGAATTTTGAATGATTACATGCCATGTTTTACTGACTATATTTATCACTGTGCCACTGTGCACTCTTCAACATGTTAAAAGTAAAAACTATACAACGGAAAGTGGTATATAAGGAAGAAAAATCATTAGAAAATTAAAATGTCTATAAATCATCCGTCTGTGTCTGCTTTCTGAAAACTCATAATGCCTAGGGGGTCTATAAAACCGACCGTAAATCTATGAAACATCCAAGCTTGGATTGCAAGATTCCAGGGTTTGCATTGAAGGCGCTGGGATATGCTGCAGAGCCGCTCACAGGGCACCACAGAGGGATGTGAGGGGATGTGAGGCAGATGTGATTCTTGCAGTCCTGAATAAGTACCATAGACCCACTCATGACTGGACCACAGTCAGGGCCAGACTGGGGATTCAAACCAGCACTAACAATGTTGTCAGACCAGCCAACCCAGGTGGGGTGAGGTGGGGGTGGTGGTTCCAGAGTGAAACACTCCTGCTTTTGTTACTGGGGGCTGATATTGCAGAACCTCTGCAAAACCGTCCCCAGTAAAAACTGGCCTACTCCACTACAAAACTGGCCCCACCCTTTCTGACTCCGGGAGAAATGCCAGATGCCCGCTACGGCCAGTCTGGCCCTGACCACAGTTCAGCCGCGCCCGTGCCTGTAAGAGCGGTGGGCGGTGGGTCCGGGTGGTGGTGAAGTTTGACTGACATCCACAAGGGAAAATGAATTATTTATTACACTTTCTCTCGTCTTCGTCTATTGAAATCCCTCCCACATGGCCCCACCTGTCACATCAACAAGAACTCCTCAGGATCTGGTCGATGCTCAAAGGGGTCCACCTCCTGACATCCTCAACTCTAACTAAATTAAACCCAGAGTATTGAGGCGATCAAGCGAGGGATAGGGATGGGGTAGGTGCAGCGGGGGGAAAGGGAGACCTGTAACAAAATAAACATAGGATTATTAGAATATAAAATCCTGACTACACTCATAAATTCTCGCTAGTGAATCTCCAATACCTGTCAAAGATCTTCCCTGGCTGCAATGAACACTCTCTGCCCAGTAAGATACCTCTCTCACCGCCAGAGAAATAAACACCTAGAAACCAAACACAACCCGATTAACACTCTGACAACCTTTTCCATTTAGTATCAACAGAAGGATCTAGTACTCATACATACCCTTTTTCATACTTCCATAAAGCAAGAAGAGAAATAAAGAAAAATCCAGAAAGCAGGTAAAAAAAAATTTCACGTTGTGAGAGAAGGGTCATACTGCAATGGAACAGCAAAATCCAAGTTTCCCTCTCTCTTTCGGTACTTCCATAATGAATACAGTTCCAAAGTACTCAGAACAATAAACTCCAATGCCAGGCTTAATAAGGAAAAGAAATGCGGTACCTCAAATAAGGATTCCAGGCCCGAGACATGGCACAGTCCATAAAGATTCTCCTCTCTCAACTCTGAGGAAAACAACAGCCGGTAGGACCTCTGTGGTAAACCCGCGGGTGCTTCTCCCGCCACAGCCGCGGGTGGGGACAAAATCTGAACGTTCGCGCTCATCCAAGCTGAACGAAACAGGTGCAAACCAACTTCCCCCAACGACCTCAGCAAAATGGAGTAATGGAGGATTTCAGCACCTCGGACGGCTTGCTCCAATACCTTCGGCAACAAAGAGAAGAACAGCAACCAGAGAGTGCAGAGCGGCCGCACTACACCTGGAACCTCCTGGTACAAAGAGAATCACGTACAACACTCCATGCGTTTGGACGTGTTTTGAAATGGTGAACGTTCCCCTCACAGAAGGACGGCCTTCTGGGAGATGTAGTTCGGCTGACAGTTCTACGCTACACCTGAGGTAGGCACAGCCTGTCAAGGCCTGACACCACCATCCCACCGCTCTTACCTGCATGGGCTGCGGCTGCCACAGTTATCACACAGCACTTGACTTCACGTTGTTTTCTGCCCTAGGGTGAGAGGCTGCCACCGCCAAGTGGTGTAATGCAAAGTGAGATACGCTCCTGCTGAAAATTATGAGGGGCCCCTGAGTCTCTCATATATCACAGATATTCATTGGCCATGGGATGATGGGCCACCCTAAAGGGGTGGCCAACAACCTGCGCTTCATGGGCTGCATGGATATCTGTTAAGCCTCTGCCTCCACCTGTAGGAGTCCGCGGTGCTCCTAACCTCCCACTCAGCTTCGGACTATATGCTTGAATTCATTCATATGGCCAGGCCCTCTCAGGTAGGCATATGACACCATTGCAACTTAAGGGCTGATGGAACCACCTACCTGGGATTATGGCTAAATGATCCTGTGGTTCTTGGTCAAAGAATAAGAACTGTCAGTCAAAGATATACTGCGACATAGATTGTGCCCTCATTACCCATAAATCACCGCACTGGATAGCACGTTGACCTCCATCTGCACAGTCATTACTACCCACAACAAGCTACCATGTCCTGGATCTTATTGAGGTTGCTGATATTAGACCTTCTGACATTTTCCATTTTATCCTCCATCTTCAGTGCTTGCACATCACCAAACCTAAAGGTGACTAGAATCTCCTCTTTTGGTTTCTCCCATGTTACCTCAACCCCCACAGCCTACCCTTACCGCCTGCTTAAAGTAGGATGCTCGATGATGAACAGTCCCTTCGCTATGACCTCTGGCAGGGATGAAACAGGGGCTCTTACAGCAAATGCATGAAACTACTGCTGTCAGAGGTGCTCAGTCTGGGTACTGGAAGATTACCTTAACTGATGGGGCTAAAGAGAGGTCTGCGTTCTCAATGCTAGAGGTGCCCTACCAGTTCTGGGTCATGCCCTTTGGGTTGAAGAACACACCTGCCACATTCCAGAGACTGGTCAACCAGGTATTTTCTTGGGTGGAGAAATTCAGCGCCACCTACCTTAGCAGTGGAATATATGAATTAGGACTGTTCCACCGCATAGGATATACGCAAATGAGATGCTTTCACATTGGATGGTTTGCCCTAACAGTTTTTTGCAGCTAGACACCTGGTGTTCAACTTGCTGAAACCTTTGGCTAAGTCTTGTTTCATATATTAGGAACTACGTTTTTCTACTTCCTATGTCCTGAAGAAACCCAAATACAAGGGCTGAAACTTGTCAACCTCTTTTTTCACTGGAGGAGTCCGATTTAAAAACAAACCTGTTACATTTAAGAGGGACATCCCGAATTTTTTTTGAGAACTAGACGTTCACTCTATAAAGGACTACTTCTAATATGGACTGCCTATGATATTGAGTAGTTACAGCTATATTTGTAGAAAGGTTTGGAAGAGAGAGGGTTCCTATTGCTATAGGTGCCTTGTTACACTGTATTGGTTTGTGTTTGTAGTTTTCAAGGAGTATATTTTGTTAAAATATGCCTCTCTTTCTATTGTGAATAGGTACTGTGAAAAGAAATTTGTTTTGTCTTTGTTATATGTATATACACAGTTTTCTGCACCCCTACCTAGAAGTTTGGGGATTTCTCTGTAAAAAGGCCAATACATAATACTCTTAGTGTAGAACAGACCAGTGACCGACTAATAAGCTTACTGGCTTGGTTGCGCAACTATCTATTCCCACAGGTGACCAATTCTTGTTATTTATTTTGTACCATTGCAGTGTTCCGCTCCAGTGTTAAAGTGTAAATTGTAACTTTGATTGATTATCCATGATTGCCATATTTGATTTACTGGCAAGTGCCTAGTAAAGTGCGCTGAGTGTGCCAGAGCCTGTAAATCAAATGCTACTATTGGACGTGCAGCACTGGCTGTGCCACCCACATGAGTAGCCCTTTAAATGTGTCTCAGACCTGCCACTGTAGTATTATTGCACACAGTTGTAAACTGCCATGTCGATCTGACAAGGGCACTCACTTGCCAGGCCCTAACCTTCCTTTTTCTTATATGTAAGGCACCCCTCAGGGAGGCCCAAGGTACCCCCATGGGTATGGTACATTGTATTTGAGAGGCAGGACATGTGCTGATGTGTTTTATATTTCCTGAAATACTGTTTTCCATTATTGAGAGGCGGTCGGTTCCATAGGCTAACATGGGAAAGCACTGTAACATCTTACAAGTGTAACTTTCTATTGGAACAAGATAGAGAAATAAAGTTTAGGCTCATTGAACTCAGAAGTTAATAACACATCTTTTAGTAAAGACGGTTTTTAAATTGTGTGTTTGAAACGTCCACTTTTAGAGAGTTGGCATTTTCTTTTTTAACCCTCCTGCGTGCCTCTTCCTGTTTGTGTATTCACTATCTGGTTTTGGAGTGACAGGAGCTGGGGATGTGCATTCACTCTAGATAGTCATAAAGGGGGTTTGAGTGTGCCCTGCCTTTCCTGGGTCACTCATAGCTGGGCTGAATAGACATGGTCTGCATTTTGAGAAGTGCAAGGAGTTTCACTAGCACCAGTGCTGTCTCCATCTTCTGTAAAGAAGCTGGGCCAGAGAGGACAGAACTGGTTTGAACTGGGATCAGTGCCTCCATGTTACAAAGAGAATAAAGCGAAAAAAGGGAATTAGTATTGGACCTTACACCCCAGAGAACTAGATCACTTCTGGATTCAAGAGGACCCCCTACGAAGGAGAAGAGCTGGAGAGCTGTAAGGAGGAGTTCTTACCCTTTGCTCTATTGCTGTGCTGGGTTGGCCTGCAGTAGCAGCTCCTGCACAAGATAGGACAAAGACTGGAACTTTGCTCTGAACCTGCTTGAGAAAAATCTCCAAGGGCTTGCATGTGCTTGCCTCCCTATTATAAGGTCTCAGAAACACAAAGACTTTACCTACAACCCACTGACCAGCATGTGGACTAGTGTTTCAAAACGGCGCCAATTCCAGTTTCTGGGACTCAAAAAATGTGTGGTTGGTGATGCAAAGCAAAAGAACACCTCCAATGCCATCAGCAATGCAGCCAGTGACTCCACAAACTTAACCTAGGCCAGGGGCAAAGCTCGTAAAGTGCACAATGCACTGACCTGCCTGCACCGCAGCTCCAACGCCCTTCGGCGCCTGGCGATGCATGCAGTATGTGGCCTCCCCAACACCAGCGCTCGCACCGATGCCCTCAGCGCCAGCCCTAGACGGTATCGTTCCAGCGAGCTGACCAGAAAGGTGATTCATTCCCAAATGGAAGCTTAAACTAATTGAAGATCCTCATATGACGCGCCCCATACGCTGGGCGCATGGCCATTGACGGACCACCTTCGCAGCTCCATAATTGAGGACCACCCTGATGTATCATTAACCACGCACTCGCCCTCCCACCTCCAAAACCTGTTAATACATTCCTTTTGGTTGGGAGCTCTGCCACTGACGGTTTACCCTCGTGGCTCCGTTAAGTGAGAACTGACATAGCAATAAGCCCCTTAGTTGGTCCAAGCCTATCACAAGAGCAGAGTCGACCAGATTGCTCTCAAGCACTACTTCTGGCTAGAAGAAGTGCACCCCACGACTGATAGGAAAACACACAGTACCTCAAGGCAAGCAGAAGATTCCTACACTGCTCTGACGACTGCAATCCTTTTCTCCCCCAGGGACACCGGCCCATTAGAGATTTCAGGTTGCTCACTTATTGTCCTGAAGATGATCTTAAGTCCCTAAAAGATCGAAACGCCGTCAACCCCTACAACAGGAACCTCCCCAATTGTACTTACTTGTGTGAAGTTCCTTTTCTGTTGTCAATGCGATGTAATGTTTTTAAGTTCACCTCACTTTGTCACATTACGAACCTTTCACTTTATGTGAGCACCTGATTACTCCAACTAGTGCTAAGCATTCTTGTATAAAATAAAATGTCTATTTTACACCACAAATGCTCCCCTACTACTTTTGTGCTCCCGCAATGATTAATTGTGCAGCTTAAATTTTACCTTGTGTCCTCATCTGGGACGATACTTGTTTGCATAGGACCCGATTGGGCCAAAGTGAACTATTGTTTCCCTAAAACAAAACACTCAGCACCAGCATCACGTTATTGCAGAGCTGATAACCAACGAGGGTGACTTCACAAACTCTATGATGCCACATCACCTCACCGGAACCGACGCCTTAGCATTGATGCTCCTCACCGCCCCTGTCCTGGACTTGATGCCTCACCTCCTCAAGGACTCAATGCCTCGCCTCCACCGTGGGAGAAAGGAGCCGGCTTTGCCTCGCCCATCCAAACCTCACCTCCACAACGCTGTGTATTTCCTATTGACTTTGTTTCCAAGGTACTGCTGTTTAGGGGCCCGTTTGACTCCTTGCCCAACCCCGTGCACCTTGCGGTTGGCACTGTACTTTGCATTTGTGCCTGTCATGACGTTGTAATAGGCCCAGGTGGAGCAATGTGTTTCTTCAGTTCTATTTTTGAAGTAACCATCCTAAAAGAAATATATTGATGCACATATGTTGGATTTTGTCGCTTTGGTCTTGTTTAGTTTAGATAAAAATACTTTTTTGACTTTGGTAGGGATGGGGAGTGTATGAGGCCGTGTCAGATTACGCTGGGCGATATGTCCTTGCCCCTTTTTTATTCTCAGTTATCACTAATGGGGTGGAGGCTACCCTGGCCTGAATTACTACAGACGTACCCTTTTTTAATTCAGTTCCTCTCCCAATACCCCTTTACACAGATGATGCTGTGTTAATAGCTAGAACTGGGGTGGCATCGCAGAAACGTATTGAGGCATATTCAAAATTCATGAAAATCCTGGACCTTGCTGTAAATTAATCAAAATCCTTTGTATTGGTGACAGGGGTACACCCTAAGAAACTTCCAATATATAATATAGAGAAATGCAGATTGGGGCGGTAGACCCATTCCCTTATCTGGAATTTCTTTTTAATAGAAAGCACCCCTGGTTCAATATGGTAGCAAATAGAGCTCTGGTAATGAAAAAAAGTGTCAGGGCCATCTTCAGTTTCATTAAGAAGCTTGGGTCTAAACCAATTGAGGTAATACAAAAAATACTCTCTGCCAAAGTCATCTTCACTGCATGGTATGGGTCAGGGTATGGGGGATGGTGGCAATAGATCCTTTACAACGTATAGAGGAAGGTTTTTATAAAAGCTTACCAATCCTTCCTCGTAGTTGTTCAAACTCTAATAGTCATATTGAACTAGGTGCCCCATATCCATCAGATGTTGTACGGTTAGCACCCATCTTACTAAGGCACTCGATCTGGAGGAGGGAAACTGTTAACCTGAACTCAAGCATTATCAGGGATTATTTAAACCTGGACTATGCACACAAGATTGTTTGGCTACAATACGTGAAGTGTACACTGAGGTCTTTGGGTATAAATGACATATATATAAATCCAATTCGTTGCTTGCCTATCTCCAAGGTGAGAATTAAGGAAATCTTACTAGTGAAAGCTACGAGAGAGAGACTGGAGATAAACTGCTCTAACCCTTTTTTAAGGTTGGCAGTCAGGATGAATATGTTTACCTAGAGTCTGTGACAACCCCCCAGCACAGTTTTATTTTATTGAGGTATTGCCCTAATTATATTCCCCTGATGATGGGGTAGCCAAGTAATATGTATTCCGTAGACGATTTGACAGCCTGTCCTTGTGATGTTAGGTTTGTCGTCATTCTTCTGGTCCACCCTGAAGACTAGGTGAGCCCAAATAGATTGGGAGGTATGAATATAGATGTGATGTGCCCATGAATTAATCCTGATGGCACTATGCACTTTATAAATCTTATAATTCTGGTGGCATTTTTTCTATGTATTTAAGTATTTTTTCTTTTTTATCATCTTGAGTTTTATATCTGTTATTTACCCTTTGTTTTCAGTCTACATGTATTGTACATTGTATAAATGTATAATATTTTCTATTGTGTACTTTATATGCTTTGGAAACAGCGAATTAAGGGGCATATTACCAAGGGAGGCAATAGGCAATTATCGCTGCTTTAGCGGCTGTTTTCGGCCGCTAAGCGGTGATAATTCTATCGCCCTATTAGCAAGCTGTCGCTAACTGATGTTAGCGACAGCTTTTAGGCGATAGCGAGCGGTTTGGGGCCCGCTTTACATGTCAGCGATGTTTATCGCTAATGACATGCAAAGTGGGCGTACCCAACCAGTTAGCGACTGAAAGCAGTCGCTAACGTCGCTATCGCCTATTAGCAAGGCAGGCGTAGCCTTGGAAATATTTGCGCTAAGCGCGAATATCTCCAAATACTAAAACCCGCCCAGACCAGTTCTTAGCCATGTTATCCAATGGGAGGTGGGGCTAAGAGCATTTCGTCGCTAATGCGTGAATATCGCTGTATTCTCAGCGATATTCACGCATTTCGCCGCTATCGCTGGATATTTTAGTACAATGGAGAAACACGTTGCTAATAGCATGTTTTCTCCGCTAACATAAATATTGCTTCTTGTTGGTAATATGCCCCTAAAAGAACTTTGACTGACATATGTAACAAGCATTCTCAGAATCTTAATTTTTTGGGGGGGAGTTGTATATAGCACAAACTCTACTCGATGGTATCAGCGTGGTTTACATGAGTACCAGTTGCGTTACAGATGGACACATTCAGTTTGTTAGGCATGGGGAGAATAAGTGATTTTCCCAGAACCACAGAATGTTGAGTTTCGCTGTGGAGACTCAAACCCAGTTCCCCAGCTTCGAGTTCGACCGCTCTAGCAGTTAGGCCACGTTCTCTGCCTCATGCAAATTACATACCATAAATAGTTCTTTGCTGAAACTTAGTAAAGAGCTTTCAAAAACAATTTATGTAAAATAGGTTCTTTAGCAGAAAATGTACGTTGATGATGATATGTGGCATATTACAATGTTACAACGTCTACCTAGCATTTTGTTGCATTTTTCGAATGACAATAGGCAATTAAAAGTAGGCCTGGGGGAGTTCCTCAACCCGGAACTCCGCGAAGTGACAAAAAAACTCTGCCAAGCTATGCAGAGTTACGCGAGTAGCGGAATGCGTTACCTTGTGCCGTGCACCCAGATTTTTAATGCCGGGTGTTTGTCCTGCGCTTTGCTTTGACTGCGCGAATGGCATCAGGCACAGCGCAAGAGGCCACTGCTTCTTTCTGCTACTCGAGTAGAAGTTCTACTCGAGTGGCAGCATCCTCAACTCTAACAGAAGTTTTCTAAACGCGAGCAGTAGCCACCATCCGCGACCGCCCACATTGAGAAATCTCACTGGGAAGCAGTCTTTCGTTAGATTTTCCTCACTCTCACTAGCCAACTTACCATTGGTGAGCACAAGCGACAAAAACTCTGATCTGCTACACACGAGCAGAGTTTTCAGAAGTCTGCGAGCTCCACAGAGTGCGAAAAACTTTACAATGTCAAGTATGAAGCCGATTTCACCGCCCAGGCCTAATTAATAGTTGACAGGACCATCACATCAACTTGGGTTTCCTATTCTGTTGGACACATATCTTATTCCTTGTTTACCGTACTCTATTCAATATAAATCATAGCCCATGCCATTATAGGTTGCTAGGGAATCATATTTAACAGAATCTTAAGAGTTTTATAGTGTCAGAACGTATGATACATGGTCAGTGTCTGATCAAGAATGATTATTTCACCCGAGGATGACAGTAATAATTCAGATACAAGGGTGCTCGACATTAAAGCATCACAAATTACCCATTGCTCAGTAAACTCCTGTCTGTTGTTTTCCTCAAATTTATTCAGGCCATGATTTACTGTGTCCAGAATATGAATTTATTTGCATTCCCTTAATGTCAAAATGGATGAGACGTCACCTCCACTTGGGTTACGTGTTACTTTCTCTAGTACACACCACCTCCAAATTTCCACCTGGTGTTCCATGGTCTGAAAATGCTCAACTATGTGGGCCAACGTGGACCCCTTGGACTTTACATCTGATTCTCCTGCAATGTTGGAAGATTCTCAACTTCACCTTCTTTATCCCATACATAGTCTATCGCAGGGGTATTTTATTTCATAGATTACGCTGTTACAGTTAGTGTGATGATGTATTATATATTTGAGATCTGAGTGAGTAAACTCCCTAATCACCACTGTGAGCTCACAAGTCTTACAATGACCACACTTACAGTGTCCCGAAAGTGGAGGAAGACCCAGTTATGTTCTTAGATCTGGGGTACTGGGGGTGTTCAAGAGGGAGCTAACCAAGTAGTCCATTATATTTCTCCACCTCTTAATACCAAATAGTGGTTTCTCAGCGGAGCACACTTTGTCTGCCCTCAAACTCCAACATTTGTTCACCACTTTTTGAACTTGTGGCTCCTTGTACAAAAAAGTGGCAGCGCAGACCAATTGGTTCCCAGCTGTATCTGCCCTTTCCTGTACCTCCAACAGTGTTTCATGCAGACAATACCATGCCCTCTTTCCTGCTCTATGCAGTACGCCCTTGAGTACCCTCTCTCTCTAAGTCTCCTGATCAGCATGTCAGTTTTTTAAAGAAATCTGTCCTACATGTGCAATTCTTGTGGAGCCTCAGAAACTACCTAAAGATTTCTGGAATGGTGGCTGCTATACCTGAGAAGTGTGTTACATTCACTGGGTTTCCTGTACAAAGTAGCTTATATCGCCATGTCCTTTATTTTGAGTGTAAGATCCCAGAAGCGAATCTAATTTTAATCAATCAGGGGTTTATAGAGCATGGCTACTCACCTGTAAGAGTCTCATGGCATTGGAGGGGAGGGGGCTTGGGGGATGGGGCTACTTGTCCGTCTGAGCGCAGGGTTTCAGTCGAAGAGCCTGGTCTTGAGATCCTTCTTGAATTGTGTTAGCGGTGGGGATTGCCTGAGGTGGAGGGGCATGGTGTTCAAGATCTTGGTGGCAAGGTGGGAGAAGGATCTCCCACTGGCTCTGGTCTTGTGGATCCATGAAACTCTGGGCAGGGCCAGTTGGGCATAGCAAAGGTGTCTGGCCGATATGTGGAATGAGAGGTGGTGGTTCAGATATGTGGGTCCTGCATCGTGGAGTGCAGTGCATGCATGTTTTAGGAGCTTGAAGGTGATTCTATTGTTGATTAGGAGCCAGTGGAGTTCTCAAAGGTGTTCAGTGATGTGGCTGCAGCTGGGGATGTTGAGGACCAGTCTGGCTGCAGCATTTTTAATGCCAGCATAGAGTGCGTTGTCGATTCTGCTGGTGATGAGTGCGTGAGTGACCGTCTTTCTGGATTCTGTGGGGATCCATCTGAATGCCTTTTGAAGCAGGGGGAGCGTGTGGAAGCATGATGAGGATAAGGCTTTGATCTGGTGGTCCATTGTGAGCAAGGAGTCCAGTATGATGCTGAAGTTACGTGTGTGGTCTGTGGGGGTAGGAGGTCCCAATGCAGTGGGCCACCAGGAGTCATCCCAAGCTGAGGGGGCGGGTCCCAGGATAAGTACTTCAGTCTTGTCTGAGTTGAGTTTGAGGAAACTATCTTTCATCCAGCTGGCAATAGCCCTCATCCTGCTGTGGAAGTTGATCCTGGTGGCTGTGGGTGTAGGAGACAATGTTAGTCTGTGGTTCCTGATGATGGCAGCAAGGAGGGCCATGTAGATGTTGAAGAGGGTGGGACTCAGGCAGGTGCCCTGGGGCTCTCCTCTGCTGATGTTGGTGGGTTCTGAGAGAAACAGAGGTAGTCTGACTGGCTGTGTTCGGCTATAAGGAAGGAATGGATCAGGTCCAGGTGCTTGTTGTGGATGCTGGCGTCTTTTGATTAAGGTGCGGTGGCAGACGGCATCGAAGGAGGCTGAGAAGTCCAGTAGGATGTGCGCTTATGTTTAGCTTTGGTTGAGGAGTGAACGGATGTCATGGGTGGCAGCGAGCATTGCAGTCTCAGTGCTGTGGTTGCTTCAGAAGCCAGATTGGGAGATGTCCAAGACGTGGTTCACTTTAATGAGCTCAGAGAGTTGGGTGTTGATGGCCTTCTCAATAACCTTGGCTGCGAAGGGGAGCAGGGAGATGGGTCTGAAGGTTTTGAGGTATGTCGGGTCAGTGGATGGCTTCTTCAGTAGGGGGTTGATCTCTGCGTGCTTCCAGACGTCTAGGAAGGTGGCGGTCTGGACGGTGCGGTAACGCTCGGGGGTGATGGAGGTAGCTGCTCTATGGGAGATGTGATATGGGCAAGGGTCTGAAGGGGCTATGGATTGGATGCTCTTCATGGTCTTGATTGTGTCATCTGTTGTGAGCGGAGTCCAGTTGAGCAGGAGCTGTTGGGGTGAGGTGGGTTGCGTGCAGGGGTGTCAGGTGTGGTGGGAGGGTCTTGGGTGTCGACGCTGTCGTCGATCTGCCTGATCTTGTGGTAGAAGTCGGTGGCAAGATTGTTGCAGAGGTATTGGGAGGGTTGGACGCCAGTGGTCTTGCTGTTGGGCCTGGCAAACTCCTTGTCAGTGGCGAAGATTTCTTTGCTGTTGTGTGTTGGCGTTGATTCTGTCATGGAGGGCTGTTTTCTTAGTGGGGAGGAGATGATGTGTGCTGACAGCGCTTTTGAAGGTTGCGTGGGTTTCTGGAGTTCTGTGATCCTCCATATCTTCATGAGTTGCTACAGGTGCGTCTGGAATCGTGGCGGGTAGGTGTGAACCAGCTGGCTTTCTTGGTGTGTTGCTTGCTAGGTTCCTTCTTTGAGGGGTGCCGTCACAGTTGGAGATCCATCTGTGAAGGTTGCGTGCTGAGATGGTATCGTCTGCTGATGTTTGCAGTGTGGTAGTGCTGAGGAAGGCGTGAGATGTTCTTTGATGACCTTCTTCTAGCTATGATGAGGGGTAAGGGCAGTGGTGTACGGTGGGTGTATTGAAGGCAAAGTGCAGGCAGTGTTGGTCGGTCCAGAGGAGTTCGGGGATGTGGCTGTAGGTGATGTTTCCACTGGCGGAGAAGATGGGGTCAAGTGTGTGTCTCGCTGCTTGGGTCGAAGAAGTGACCAGCTGATTGAGTCTGATGTTGATGAGGTTCTCCAGAAGGGATGCGGTGTTCCGGTCACTGGGGTTGTCCAGGTGAATGTTGAGGTCGCTGAGTAGGATGTAATTGGTGGATGCGAGAGCCTGTGGAGAGATTTCTGTTGTACGGAATCTGATGTCTGGTGATCTCCCATTAAGCCATGTCAAGAAGTCATTCAAACTAAGTTCACTTCCAGTCCAAATCATAAGTACATCATCAATATACAACTTCCACATTGTGATATTATTCAAAAAAGGGTTATCAAGATTATATATATGGGCACCCTCATATTCGTCCATATACAGATTTGCTAGATGCCTGGTCCTGAGCTACACTGGTGTAGAGCGTAGCCATGTCAAGAGTTACCAGAAATTAAGTGGAGGGATCAAAAAGTTGATTTTCAACCGTACGGATAGCATCCATTGTGTCCCTGATGTATGACCTAGTTTCCACTACCCACGGTTTTAGAAAAGTATCAACATACTTACAAAGAGGCTCAAGAACCAAGCCGCAACTTAAAACGATGGGTCACCTTGGTGGTCATTCAAGATTTTTATACACTTTTGGAAAGGTGTAGATGGTTGGGGTCCTAGGACTTTTTTTGTTCAAAAAGTTGTATTATGGCTTAGTAAGGTACCATTTTCTGGTCCTTCCTGTGTCATCCTGCAAATGAATATAAAAATCTCTTGAGTAGGATCTTTATTAAGATTACGGTAGTATGATTTATTTGTTAAAAAAGAAGATTTAGGTCCGGCAAACGGTTTATTTTGACTGGTTGAAATGGCACTTTAAAACTGCCCTTTGGGCTAGAGTGCCAGACCGGAGACAACTTTTAAAGTGCTACTAAAGTGGATATCCCAATGACTGTTGAAAGCCCTGTAGAAGCATTTAATTTACAGCCACTGGGTAGTAGGTAGTACAATATAGTAGTGCCTTACAATTAAATAAATGTACCATTCAACAATATTTTAGGGAAAAAGCACAAGCACGTTAGCTGTGGAAAAATGAACAGAATCCTAATGCTAACAAAAATGAGATTTAGAAAACAAGAGACGTGAAGGCAAAACGTTTGGGCGAAGTTCAAACCAAGAAAGTCACGTCTAACACACAACACCTACCACAATTGTCACAGTTTGTACAAGACCCAAATAGGACACCCATCTGGACAAAACTTGAACACCACCTGCTTCGAAACCAACAGGCTTATACTGCTGGGAATTCTTCTACCTTGTTTGCTTCAACAAATGCACCACAGCAAAGCAATTATTATAGCTATGGTGTTAGCATGGAAAACGGCACATAAAAAGATTAAGATCAACTACCTTATCCATGTCACAGCTCCATTCTAGGAAGATTCTGACCTGTTGATATATGGCCACAGAGTCTTTAGCCGGGGCATTCTGCAAACAGGCACCTGACCATGCAAACAGGCACCTGGCCATGTTAGTCAATAGACATACCAAAATGTTTCTAGAAATATGTGCAAAGATTTCTCTTCAAAGTCCACGATGGAAACACAAGCGGCCCTTGTTCATACGGATCAGTGTTCTCTTTCGGTGATTTGATAATCATAATATTGCTCAACCTTTTTCACCATTCTCAACTCAGTGTGGACATCAGTTCTACACTCTGGCTCCATGCTGATCCATGCTGATCTAGTTGATCTCAGACAGTAGCCTAACCACCCATTCAATACGGATCCCTCCTCACATAGAGATAAGTACATGTAGCATGTCAGGTTTACCCTCACCACACATCTACCTTAACCCCATTCTCCTAGCTGGTGGCTGTTTGCACTCTCAAACATAATGTATGAGTTTTGGGACTGAGTTTCTCTGCTATAAGATAATTCTACATACTCCTTAGTATATGTAATGCATTCTATTATTACTAAATGTTTTGGCGACACACCTACTAGAACTGAGTTTTTAGTGCTCTGTTTTGTGCACAAGTGATATACCATTGCTCATGCATTACCTTTAGTTTCTGTAACCAATCTTGGATATCTGAAAATACCCATAAATCTTTAAAAAACCGAAGCATTTCAAAGTATTAGATGTTGATTGACACACAAGGATGAAACTAATTTCTACAAATGGGAGTGGTTCTTATCATATTTTACCACATAGATAGAGTTTACAACAAATAGGAGCTGATGACATGTTCCAACAGTGTTTAGAGAGTTTAATGACTTTGAATTGGTCAAGGGAATTGCAGAAGTTGCATATATTTGAAGAAATGTTAGGTTTACCATTCTAACTTCAGTCCCAAAAATATTAGTCAACGTGCACCTATTATGATAGACTATAATCTCCAGAGACTCATACATATTTGGGAACGTATATATAATTATTTTGAGGGTTATGGTTTCTATTTTAACTGCATGCATGTATTTTGAAGTAGTCATATTTACTATTCTAACTACACTCCCCCAAACATTGGCGAAAGAACATATATCTGAGGAGAGTTCAGAATTACTATTCTAACCATAGTCTCACAAATATTCGTAAAAGTGCATACAAATGGGGGGAGGAGGTGGGGTTTCAAGAAAGGCAATTTTACTTTCAGTTCAACAAATATATATATTAATATATTTCACTCCCGAGCAAACGTCAAATTTATAAAAAGGTTTCCCTATTATGGTTAAGAGCAATTCATTATATTATCATCATGCAAGTAAATTATGAACGATTCCATCCGGTTCTTTTTTTTGGTTGTTTTATTTTCGTGTTCTTGTCTTTTAGGTTGTCAACAGCCACAGCCTACACGTGTTTTGTCACTTTTTGGGGGGTGTTTTACCGCTACTTCCTCAAGGCTGTATAAATGCCTTTGTATTTAATATGACATGACCTCTTACAGGCAATAAACATTACATATTAAAAGTCATGAAACGTAATTGTTCAACACAAATGAACAACCCGAATATACTGAAAGTATAAGTTAATATTGGATAAATCTCAATTTCCATAGAAGTACATGACTCCAGAAACGAGGATGACTATAACCTGAATATGATGAGAGATTTATTAAAAAAGGGTTCCAAACGTCTAAATATTTGTAAGTGCATCCTTATTGCCATAAGTGCACTCACTTGTGAAAAGTCATTATTAAGATAGGTCATGTGTTTGTGCTCTTCAGTGAATAGTGCACAATGGGGACTGTAACTTGTGATCAATAGAACAATCCCGATGTCACTTTACGGCGAAAAAGTAAAAAAGTGAAAAGGTGAGTACACCGGCAGACATTATGACTAATAGCCGTGAATCAAATAAATACCTAATGCTTCAAATCCGTAAATTCTGTAAATTGAAAGAAAACAAGAAAAGGTGTGCAATACACTTTAGTCAATGTACTCGTAATCAATATGTGTAATTCAATTCAATCAAACCACTCTATGTTCCAAATACCAACACCTACTTGAAATGTGGTGATATTTCCAACCCACATTGGGGTTCCAGTTCATGCGACGTGTCTACAAAAATCAGTCCAAATCGCTATCTCCTTTCAAATCCTAATTCAGGGTTCTGTGGAATCCATAAATGATAAGTTAGATCATACCCCTGTCTCTTGTGTTATCAACCAATCCACATAAACAGGCCAAAGTTGCTTTGACACATTTTATCTGCTCCATTTTAACGTCACGTGCAGTTAGCGACAGCTTGCTAATAGGGCGATAAAAATATTGCCGCTTTAGCGGCAAAAAGTGCTGTTAAAGCGGCGGTATGGCCCTTGCTAATATGTCCCATATTCTTTGAAAATCAAACAGACAGAATATGGAAATATCATTCATCAGTGTACGAGATTCAGTGGAGTGCAGACTTAGGTGACATCAATAGCCAATGTGAGCTATCTGTTTTTATAGATGCCCTGCTTTTTGGGTGGAGCATCGACCTCGGTGACAACACCATTAATTGCTTCTGAGGACTCCATGAGAGGAATCTGTGCACAAATATCCTCAAATTGAAAGCTGTCTGTTTAGATGTGTAACCATTTCTTCCCCTGATGGCTGTCATACAAGTCCAAAATATTGTTGGACAATATGACCACCATGTTGTATATGATGAACACATGAGGAAGGTAGGAGTGGAGATGCTGTGCGATGAGAGTTGCATCTCTAGCCCTGGACGATAGAAAGAAAAATATGGGTGTTTTCATCTGATCTGGTGAGGACTCTGATTGTGAAAGTGGACTCCTTCAGATGACACATCACAGTGAACCATAGATATGAGATTCAAGTAAATCTTCCTAAGAGAACTGGTGTTTTTGACAAATTCAAAGAGATGGACATGTTTGCACTCGTATCAAGCATTCCTCTTCTGCTCAGAGGGATTCCTACAGACTGAGGCTCTGAGAGACACATTCAGAGTTGATTGGACTTTGCATCTACTCTACTCATGTTCTCTCATCACTGTGCTTCGGAGAGTGATACTGAAGAACAAAAGGCGTGATGCTGAAGTAGCATTGTTGTCCTGGTATAGGTAGCTGTCCCTTTATAGAGGTCATCAGCTGACAGTTCTCTGGGCTACAGGAAATCTACACATTTGGACAGAAGGGTCTTCACCTGTGCGCACAAGCTGTAAACGTGTGTCCTTGAAGAGCACCAGTGTTCTGCTTCCTACCTCCAGATGTCTTGGATGCTGTTACCTTTGGCCTGCTTTGCCTTTAAAAATTGTGAATTTGGCATTGGTTGAAACAGACAGTGGCCCACTGGACCACTGTCCACACCATCCAATGTATGTCTAAATGGAAAACATTTTATTTTTTTTAAAGCTTTACATACGTGACTTATCCTGCTTAGAAAACAATGTTTGACATCTGGGAAAGTAAATGCAGGTGCACAGATCTGTGCTTTGCAAGCCTCTAGCTCTGCATGTGCAGCCAGCCACAGAGGGTCACAAACTGCAACCAGCCAAATTAACATTCACTAAGCGGGTTGTCCTGCGAATAGAGGGCCTCATTTATGAGGCTGTGCGTCACTTTTACGCCGCCGGTGTGTCACTTTTTGTGATGCACCAGCAGCGTAAAAAATGCACCTTGTTGCACCATATTTACAAAGTGACGTATCTAGGTAGACGCGTTACTTTGTAAACCCCTGTGCTACATTATACCTGCGCCAGGTATAATGTATGCAGGGGGCGTTCTGACGCAAGAAACGGTCATAGAAGTGACGCAGTGAAATCTATAAGATTTCACTGCAACACTTCTAGGACGCAAATGCATCAATTTCTTACGTCTGCCTCACAGCAGGCGTAAGACTGACGTAGGCACTTACACATGGGGCATGCCCCATGTGAAAGGACACATAGCTGGAGTTGCGTCACTTTTGTGACACATACCAGCAATGCATCACTTTTGGGCCATACAGATACGTCAGAAATACTGACGTATCTATAACTCCTTGCGCAATGATGCATCATACTCTAAATATGACGCATCATTGGTGTCGCAAAGAGAGTGCAATGAAAAGTGGCGCATCGCTATTTTCACGCAGCAATGCATCACTTTTCATAAATGAGGCCCGTAGAGTTTACGATGCAACCTGTTAGTATATAGGCTACTTTGCAAATTACATTAAACTAGCAAATCCGTTGAAGCGCAGGTAGCGCATCCCTAGTCAACAAATGGGAATGGTCGATCTGACTCTTACAATGCTGCTTTCAGCTAGAGGGCATTTAAAGATGTTTTACCATTAAAAAACTGTCAAATTCTAAGCATCCACCAAAAAGATAAAATAACACATGCAATTCACTATAGAGTTCACAGGAACATCCAGCTTTGGGTGTTTTTCATTTAGGAAACCAAACACAGGGATGATGGTCTGCAGTTCCTAGCAGGACACCATCCTTGTATTTGCAGCCAATCACAGGGGGTACAAATGTGAGACCTGCCAAATAAAATTCATCCTGTCGAGAGTTTGGATTAAGCCAACTCGCTCTACTTGGGGACCAACAAGCCAGAGATTTTAGGATTACAGAGGGTTCAGAATGCGGCGGCCAAAACTCTTCATGGCCTCCTGAGTACTTGCTGTGCCTCTGCTGCAATCCGCTGATTACATTGGTTGCCAGTGGCCAAAGGTGTGGAATATAAGTCCCTTTGCATCACTTTTAGGATCCTGAATTCCTCTTCCCTCGGTATTCTGGCCACCCTGCTCTCGCCCTGCATACCCCCCGCCAACTTCACTCTATGGGCCAACATTTAGCGGTGGTTTCGAGGATAAAGAGAGCTCGGGCAGGGGGGTATGCCTTTCCCACACTGGCAGCCTAACTTTGGAACTGTCTCCCACTGTCCATCCACAGCCTAAACAATTACTTGACATTCCGTAAGGCAATTAAGACTCATCTTTTCCCTTCACTCTTGGGCCTTTCCCGGTGGTCTTCTCCATCTGCCTGTTATTAGCGCCGGGACTCGCCTTTGCTGGGGCAGCTGTGCGCTCTATAAGCTACATAACATAACAAACAAACAACATTATGGAGGTCATTCTGCAACTCTCTGCGACTGGAGATTTTGTGATTTAACCAATTAATACATAAGTTGCATCACAAAATTAAAGACTGGTCAAAGAAGTCAGAGCACCACATTCAGCCACTTTTTTGTGACCATTTTTTGTACATAGAGCTCCAACTTTCTTTTACCAAATCTTCCCACAAAAATTATTTTTTTCATAAAAATGTCCAAATTTTCGAACAAGAAGTCTCACTGCCACTGAGGTTTTGCAAAGGTGAAAACATAGCAAATTCCTGAAGTTGTAAAGTGTTTTACCTTCTCAAAATCTGAATGGGAGACATATAGTAACAAACACCTCTAAATTAGAGGACTAAATCACATTTAAATAAAAATAAGATCTCAGTTCATGCACAGACAACTTATTGCACCAATGTGCCTGTAACTAGACTGAAGATGTAATCCTTTGAAATAGAAGCAAATGATGGGTCAGGGGTAAAAGCATTGGTTTCAGACTTGTGTGGAAGTCAGGAAACCAGCTACTGTTTGGCACCCGCATGAAGTTCACAGTAGGCAGGATGAGTTACTCACTAAATTGTTTCATCAGGAGATCCTCTAAAGCATATCTAACACTGTTCCCACACCTGATTTATAATACCTGTGGTATAATACCTATAAAATTCACCTTTATAACAGAAAATCATACAAAGTGTCTTATACATAGGTTCCTTAGAACATTTTGGAGACTTTTAAAAAAAGAAAGCTAAAGCTCTGATTCTGCACACATTAAACTCAAAATTATACTAAACTTAGTGCCTGCGATAATGCTGCTGCCAAATAAGAGATTTTCCAGGGATCGAAAAATAATACAATCTAAGGCAAGACAGTGCTACTAATCCATATTTTCTGTTGATCTGTAATTTCGAGAATTCAAACCGATACTTTGTCCTCTCCAAAAGAAAATAGATATTAATTTCTCTATTTGTGTGAAAAATCTCTTATACAATTTGCAAGGAACGTTCATAAATAAAAAAAGGAAAAGAGGGTGAATAGACATTTGACTAATGTTTATTCCCTTGCCCCGTCTGGGCCACAAGAGACCTGAGTGATGCTGCTGAATGGCAATTCTCAGGCTCAGGTATTGGAAATGGATCTGATCATCCAGGTGTCTATGTATTCCACCACATGGAGAGAATAGAACCATATGGATAAGCTAGGTAGGGACATGAACCAGCTAACTCTCCAGTGTCAGGAGAACTTTCAAACAGATGGCTGCCCGGTGGTGGTTCAGCGTTGGGTCTCCCTGAAGGATGCTCCTTATGGGGATAAACAAGGTGTCCATCACTGAGATCGCAGAGCCTGAGTGAGGAGGACCCTGGCTCTTGGTCCGGAGAGACCAGGTGACGCTTCACATTCATCGAAGCAAGTGTAAGGCCTGTGGAAAGGGGGAATATTCCGCAGGTTGGATGGAAATAGAAGTGCTGGTTCCAGCGTCAGCTGAATTGAAGATACAACGTGGACATCCAAGAAAGAATCTGAGGACACTCCAACCCTGGGTGAGGACCAGGATCCATGGTTAACGCCAAAGAGTAAAAAGCATCAATGAGAGGCGGAGGCTGAGAGAGTGGCACAAACACTGGCCGGCAGGGCTCGTCACGAGTCTCCTAGGAGATGGAAGACTGTGGATAGGAGGCTTCAGCTGTCTTGATGGGGGATCATTTAGTTTAGCTTGTTGTAGGTAGGCTGCTATACTATGAGCTTCTCAGAAGCTGTTCTCTGTCTTTTTTGTTTTGAAATGTGGCCCTGAGAAGCAGAATGAACGTGAACGGCAAAGTCAACGCGTCCTGTCGACAACACTACACCAGAAAAGAGAAGCCAATTGGAGCCACAAATTGACTACTCTAAAAGTAACCTCTACCGATGACAATGCAGGGCTATAGTGCACAGACAACTCAAGATGGTGTCCCAAATCTTCCAAAATTACATTTCCCCAACACGGTAAGAAGCGATCACAAGGAAGCTTATGTGATGGAACCAATTGGGTTCAGATGAGGACACCGATTATTAACAGGGGGTATGCAATGGGAGTGTGATGCATGGGTAAATGCATATTATTGGAGGTATTTGAGAGTAAAAGAGTAAAATGAAATAATACAAAACTGGTAATAGAAGTAGAGATCTAAGGCTGCAGTGAGGGGCTTATCTGGTAGCCAAACCACAAGCTAGAAATAACATCCTAGATGTGTTGCTTCTAACATACTTTGTTCTCACATACATGGCATCAACATTTGTAAAAAAAAATTTGAGTGCTTTGAAGGTCGTCCTGGCTATGCAGTATTAATGGAAAATGCATAGTGTCAGTCTCGGACTTGATCATATGATTAAAAAAATGCATAGAATGCATGTGAAATATGGGTTTTGAAGCCACTGCTTTTGTGCAATAAAGATTTGTCAAATAATTAATGTATGTCTTTTCATAATAATGAATAGTGAATCAAATAGATTATTGCCTTTCTACTCACAGACCAATGAGGCAGTAGCTAACAGTCATAGGATTTCATGAGGTGTAAATGTAATGAGGTAAAGCAGGAGTATAATACCGCCACTCAGAAGTTCTGACACAGACATTTCACATGCTCAAAGTAGGTGAAACAGGTAGATGAAAATCCCTCTAAAATGAGGAATGACCTGCAAGAATTGGAGCAGAAACACTGATTCTTACGTTATTCTCCATTCCACATATGGGATGAAACTGTAATCCCTCTGTAATGAGTGCTAACCATGCTCTTGGTGATATCACGGAATGTGGTATTACCGCTTCATAACACTGGCCTCTCACAATGAGAGCAGGAATATCCAAAAGACAGTGCTTAGAAGACATATATATTTCAGCACCTGCAGTTTTGTTTCTATATAGATAGAATTGTTTACATTTGCATTACCTTTTAATATATGAACTTGTTTCATAGTCTGCTCCCTTTTTCTCTCCTTCTTTCTTCTTCATTCTTTCTTCTCTTTCTTTCTTCTCTTTCTTTTCTCCTATCTCTCTCTCTCTTCCCCCTCTTTTTTCTCTCTTACAACAAAATCTCCTTTAAAAGCTTTTTCCCTTTGTACAGCTCATTTGGAAAGGGGCGACCACTCGGTCCCCCCGAACGTATGGTGGAGTACCCCGATCCCCCCGGGAAGCCATTTTGGGCGGGAGGCGAGTCTCGGCTGGTATGCCCGAAGCGGCGTAGCCGGGGCGCGCCTTTTCCCGCCCAAGAGTGGGTTGTCCTAGACACTGACGCCGCTAGCCACGCCCCGGAGGCGGATTGGAGGTGGGTCCACGCCCGCCCGAAGAAGGATAAAAGGAGCGACAAGCCAAGGAAGCATCCTCTTGTTCCTGTGCTCTGAAGCTGCACCTCCCCGTTGCACGTGAGCTCGAGACGGAACGAAGAGCCAATTTTGAAGATTTAATCTTTGTGTTTATTCTTTCAGTGAGTCGGAGTTTCTTGGCCTAGGACCTCGAGGAGCATACGTGGACAATGCCTAGCAAGAAGGTCGGAAAGAGGGTCGGGACTGATCAGATGCTTCGTATGCTGGTGAAGGACATGGCGGAGATGAAGAAGCAGATGGCGGCAATGAATGGTGCGGGGGGACCTAAGAGAGTCGTCGGACCAGCATTGCCAGGTGTGGTCCCTAACGGGAGAGGTAGAAGGGCCAAGAAGGGAGCGTCGGGTGGGGAGGCCCCGGTTCCCGAAGCCCCCCCAGCGCACCCGGCCACGCCGATCGAGGCCCCGACTCCGGTCCCGAACGGGGGGCAACCAATCCCTGTGGTAGTCACTCCTGTGAACGGGGAGGATATGCCTCCTGAGCTGGCTGCCCAGTTGGCGGCATGGTTGGGCAGAGAGAACGAGGGGGCCACGGCTGATGATGCCAGGGCGATAATGAAGCAGTTGCGGCAATCGAAAGATGCTGCGAAGGCACTGTGTCCTCTTGTTTCCCCGCAGGCTCCCGTGGAACAACCAGTATGGGGCGTTGGTTCGGCAGGGACTACGGTCGCAGTTACTGGATCAGGTAAGCAGCCATTGCCAATGGCGGGGGAGGGATCGGTACCTTCAAGGAGGGAGAAAGTGGTTCAGCATATCCCGATTGAGGTAAAAGAAAGGATATGGGCTGATAATTATGTAAACATGTTTTCCCTACTGACCGATCACTATGAGATTGAGCATGTAAAAGGTCAAAAAGAGTTTCTGCACCCTAGTGTATGGCGCGCCAAGATGGCTGCTTTCAGAGTTGATGAATCGATAGGCAATTGGGGCAGAGCATTTGGAATGTTCACTGCAATTATGGGGGAACGTTGGCCCGAATTGTTGGTGGAATTAGCCGTGTATCAGACACGTATCATGGAATTTTCTGAGACATATGGTGGCAATCAATGGTTTTGTTACGATAGCATATTTCGTAAGTCCAAGGAGTACGACACATCTCTGACGTGGGATTGTTTCGACTCCATTTCCTGGCAAAAAATGGAGAAGTCAGGCATGGCGAAGTCGCCATCTTTGGGGGGAAACGGGGTCGACTTTTCCCGCCACTCGTCTGGGGCGCCCTTTCGGGCGGGATCAAGCAATGATCAGCACACAAGGAATAATGGCAACTCAGGTAAAAGAGGGGCATGCTGGAGCTTTAACAGAGGCAAATGTACTAGGCCGCAGGGGTCATGCAAGTTTAGGCATGAATGTACAGGGTGCGGGCAGTCCTCGCATCCCGAGACCATGTGCAGAGCCAAAACGGGTGACACGGGAAGTAGAGGGGGCACCAAACAGGTCTGAAATAGTCCGAGGGGCGCCTCTCCCTACCCCGGTTGATACCATGGCAATGATTCCTTGGCTGAACGAATACCCGGATCATAGCTCCGCTGGGGTGTTGCGAGATGGTTTTTCGTATGGTTTCCGCATCCCGGTGGGGGATTTTCAGGGTAAAACACAATGTAGGAACCAACTGTCGGTTCTGCAGAATACGGCGGTGGTACAAGCAAAGATTGGGAAAGAGGTGACCCGAGGTCGGGTTGCCGGACCATATGACATGCCGTCAGTTGCTAATTTTGTTTGCTCGCCTCTGGGAGTAGTCCCCAAAAAGGACCCAGGGGAATTCAGGTTGATACATAATTTATCAGCTCCGAGGGGTCTTTCGGTGAACGATGCGATTGACCCGGGAGTTTGCTCGGTGCGGTACGCATCTTTTGATGAGGCCGTCGCCATGTTGAATCGCCTGGGGCCCGGAGCGCTGATGGCCAAATCAGACATCGAGTCAGCGTTCCGGTTGCTCCCGGTACACCCAGATGATCAGCGTCTCCTTGGTTTCATGTTTCAGGGACGCTATTACATGGATAAATGTATGCCAATGGGTTGCTCCATTTCTTGTGCGTATTTTGAGACATTCAGTAGTTTTCTGCAATGGGCGTTCACAAGAACAACGGGGTTTACGCATGTGATGCATTATCTTGACGATTTTCTGTTCCTGGGGGCAGCCGGGGACACGGAATGTGCACAGGCTTTGAATGAATTTTGTGATCTCATGAGACGCTTTGGCGTGCCATTGGCACCAGGTAAGACAGTGGGGCCGTCTACTTCGCTCGAGTTTCTTGGAATAGAGCTCGATTCCGAAGAGGGGTGCTTCCGGCTGCCCAAGGAAAAGGTAATGAAATTTAAGGCCTCGCTTGAAACATGTATTAGCGAGACGAAGGTAAATTTGCAGCAGTTGCAGCAGACTGTGAGTCAGCTGAATTTTGCCCTTAGAGTGATACCAATGGCTCGCCCTTTTTCCCGCTCTATTGCTCAAGCCATGGTTGGCCTGAAGGAAGGGCACCACCGCACAAGGCTCTCGGCAGAAGTTCGCCAGGACATGCGCATATGGTTGGCATTCCTGGCGGATTTCAACGGTCGTGTCGTGTGGAACAAACCAGCGGTTTCCTCCGAGGAGCTGGGGTTGTGGACAGACTCGGCAGGGAGTGTGGGCTTTGGCGCCATATTTGGTAATCACTGGTCAGCACAAACATGGCCGTCATGGTGGCATGTGAGTGGGCTCACAAGTAACATTGGGTTTCTCGAACTGTTCCCTATTCTGGTGGCCTTAAAAACATGGCCTGAGGGGTTTCGTGATCGCTCTGTGGTGTTCTGGTCTGATAATATGACCGTGGTTGAGTGTATCAATAGTCAGGCAGCACGCTGCAAAAGGATTTTGAGATTGCTGAAGGAAATTGTTCTGCTGTGTATGAGACTAAACGTCCACTTTAGGGCAAGACATGTGCCAGGGGTGTTAAATCAGGCAGCTGATGCGCTTTCTCGTTCCCGTATGCAGGCCTTCTGGGGTTTTCTGCCCACAGCGGACTCGGTGGCGGCACCATTTCCCAAAGCTCTCTGGTCTCTCGGTGCCCCGGACTACAAGACCTCGTGGGAGAGAGTCTAGCACCAGGACAAGGAAGGCATATGAAGGGGCGTTCCGTTCCTATTGGTCCTTTTTGGGTTCTGCTAGGGGGGTGCTTTGGGGCCAAGAGGAGTATGTCCTGAAATTTCTGTTATCATTACATCAGGCAGGCAAATCAGTGGCTACGGCCAATAGGCACCGGGCCGCCATTTCTTTCATGGCACGGGCTCATGGTATCCAGGACCCCACAGCGTCTTTTCTGGTACAAAAAGCGCTGCGTGGGTGGCAACGCCTTGAGGGTCGCAGAGTGGATGAGAGGCACCCGATAGGTCTGGAAAGGTTGGCCCTGTTACTGTCCGTACTCCCTGCAACATGTTCATCTCAGTCAGAGACGGTGCTATTCCGGGCCGCTTTTGCATTAGCATTCCATGGGGCTATGCGGGTAAGCGAACTGGTAGCAAGGAACAAGCAGGATACGGGGGAGGTCTGTGCCGAGATCACATTCAAATTAAGGGGGAGACAATGGTGGTCTCATTTGCCAGGTCCAAGACCGATCAGGGAGCGATCGGGGACAGTGTAGTAGTCCAGCGGATTCCCGGATCTCCCATGTGCCCGGTTGCATGCGTTGAGGAGTATTTGGCGCAGAGGGCGGCATCATGGGGGGGAATCTTGCTGAGGCACGCCGACGCCACCCCACTGACTAGGTTTCAGTTCCAGCGGGTGCTTGCAATGGCAATCGCAGCTGCGGGCTTGAACCCGTGTGAGTTTGGGACCCATTCCTTCCGGATAGGGGCTGCTACAGAGGCTACAGCCAGGGGTCTGAGTGTTGAAAAAGTGAAACAGTTGGGGCGTTGGTCCTCGAATTGTTATAAAAGGTATGTGCGGTTGCACATGTTGTGAAGCTAATGTCATGCACTCATGCTTCTTGTTTTTGTTTGGTTTACAGTTTCGCGAGCTTACGAGGCGGGGCGGACTGTGCAGTCGACCCGACACCTGGGAACCAGCGGTCAAAGATCACTGGCTGAGGAAAGAGTGGTGTGGGTCGTGGGCCACTCATACGTGAGGCGTGCCGCAGACGTATTCAAAGCAGGTGACATGATTCACATGGCTGGGGAATACGGGTACAGGGTGACCTTCTACTGGCATGAAAGATTGCCTTCGGGGCTTTATTGATAGGCCTGGCCTGATATTAGAACGATTCCTCGGCAGATAAATCACATTTAGATGTGATAGTAATTGAGGGGAATTGATTGGCGCGTGTCTTGGGCCCCACGGGGAGGTCTCCGACCTCTCCGTTCCTTGGCAGAGGTTGTCATCAGAGAAAGGACCCCCTTTTTGGGGGAAGATTGATAAAGATGTAATTGTTGACATGATCAGCTATCGGTTGCTTCTCCTGTGTTTGACACGTGTCAAGGAGTCCGGCAGCGGGCAGTAAACAGGACTTATTGCTCCGAGGGAGCGGGTAAGGCTAACCCACCCATGACCTGTTCGGAATGTGTAATTTATTCTGCATTGATTCATTGATGTGATATGAACATTGCACGCTTTTATCGGATGCCAGAGAACTTCATAAGAATGTTGAATATAATGCAGATAAATTAAACTGCACCGTGGAGTATTGCAGACCAAGTTGACGTTTTACTCAGTGGTGCACTTGCATTTCAGGGGCAGGATCTTGGTTACACTTTGTATGCGCTTACTAAGTTGTGATTTACACATGCGTAGTTTAGGCCTATGAGATGAACTAAAATGCACATGATCAACTCACTTGTATGTGTGTGTGTGTGTGTGTGTGTGTGTGTGTGTATACATATATTTATATGATGCATAAATAATTATATATATATATATATATTTATATATATATATATATATATATATAAATATATATATATATATATATATATATATATATATATATATATATATATATATATATATATATATATATATATATATATATATATATATATGATGCAAGAGTTACAAGAGTAAACTTACGGAAGGGGCGGCTCTGTATTGACCAGTTCCAAACTTTTATGGAGGGTTTGTTAGGGCGGACAAGGTCACCGCCATCTATAATCATAGTGCATCTTGGGGGCAATGATTTGGTGACCACTGGTCGACGAGTACTTCTCGAGTTGATACTATCCACAGTAAGTTGGTTGGCGAGAAGGGTTCCGGGGTGCACGATTGCATGGTCCCATATGATTCCACGGAAGGTGTGGCGGGGGGCTAATTCTGTGTCTGCTGTAAATCATTCGGTGAAGAAAGTGAATAACAAACTTGGTAGACTGTTCCGTACAAGTACATTGCATTCTATTCCTCATGGATGTATCAGGGGGGACCATATGTATCTAGAAGATGGGGTCCATTTGTCCCGGGTGGGGAATTCTTTACTCATAGGAGACCTCGTAGCCTGGTTAAAGAGTTTGCAGCCATGACCTTTAAGTAGGAGTTTTTGTGAGGGGTCCGGATAGCCGGTCAACTATCCGGCCTGTGGCGGTAAGGTCATGATCGGTGAGCAGTAATTGGAAGATCCCTAGAGGTGGGGCGTCACCCATTATGGATGGGAGCGCCTGGGGGGAGGCGGCCATTGGCCCCTCAAACGGGGAGGCGATCCCCTCTAAGGATAGGGACGCCGAAAGGGAAGGCGGCCATAGGCCCCTCCCTGGGGAGGAGGGGCTGCGGGCCCCTCCTGGGAATTTCCCAGGGCCAGGACATCTGCGACGGCAGATGTGGTAAGTTGTGTGGGGTGGGAGGGGGGTCTACGCTACCTTCTAGACACCTCACACGAGTCCTCGGACGACCACTAAGATGGCGTCGAGTTAACATGGGGCCCCCGTCAAGACAAGGGAAATTGGAAGTAGGCACAAAGGTACAGTCCTCTGTGCGACCGCCCCTCACAAGTGAGGGGGGAGTTCTGGTTTAGTCATCTGACACCGGTTACGACCTTGCCGTTGGCCCGTAATGTTAGGATGTACAATTTCAATTTTGAGAAATGCATTTGCAGGATGTTTAGTATCGGCTAGGAGAACCTTTGTATTAGAGATGTGTTAAGGTCAGCCAAGAACATCGTAATGTGGAAATGAAATTGTACATGATATGAAAATGTTATTTTAATGTTTTAATTTTGTTTCATATTTTAATAAATACGGCCGGGAGGGTAACTCCCTCCCGCCTTCCAAAAGTTCAGAACCGTTTCCGTATTCCCATTCTTGGGGATTGTGTTGAGAGGGGGTGGCGGGTATCTCAGCCATATGGAAAGGGGCGACCACTCGGTCCCCCCGAACGTATGGTGGAGTACCCCGATCCCCCTGGGAAGCCATTTTGGGCGGGAGGCGAGTCTCGGCTGGTATGCCCGAAGCGGCGTAGCCGGGGCGCGCCTTTTCCCGCCCAAGAGTGGGTTGTCCTAGACACTGACGCCGCTAGCCATGCCGCGGAGGCGGATTGGAGGTGGGTCCACGCCCGCCCGAAGAAGGATAAAAGGAGCGACAAGCCAAGGAAGCATCCTCTTGTTCCTGTGCTCTGAAGCTGCACCTCCCCGTTGCACGTGAGCTCGAGACGGAACGAAGAGGCAATTTTGACCCACCCACCAGCCCCTGATGACAGCGAGTTGTTTTGAATAAAGTCGTGGGACGTGGTATTGTTTTTCTTACAGGTTGTTCGGAATAAAGTTGGTGATTTGGTATGAAATAAAGTTGATAATTTTCTTTTTCAGCATGTTTTATTCAGCAAAGTAGTTGCACCAGAGTTGAACAGTGATGTTCTGTAGAGTTTATACTTTGAATTGCTTAAGTATAATTGTCTTTTCTCCTCTGTAGTCTTAGATTGTCGTATTTATTTTGGTCGGGCGGTAAGGTCATGATCGGTGAGCTACCTTCTAGACACCTCACACGAGTCCTCGGACGACCACTAAGATGGCGTCGAGTTAACATGGGGCCCCCGTCAAGACAAGGGAAATTGGAAGTAGGCACAAAGGTACAGTCCTCTGTGCGACCGCCCCTCACAAGTGAGGGGGGAGTTCTGGTTTAGGGATCTGACACCGGTTACGACCTTGCCGTTGGCCCGTAATGTTAGGATGTACAATTTCAATTTTGAGAAATGCATTTGCAGGATGTTTAGTATCGGCTAGGAGAACCTTTGTATTAGAGATGTGTTAAGGTCAGCCAAGAACATCGTAATGTGGAAATGAAATTGTACATGATATGAAAATGTTGTTTTAATGTTTTAATTTTGTTTCATATTTTAATAAATACGGCCGGGAGGGTAACTCCCTCCCGCCTTCCAAAAGTTCAGAACCGTTTCCGTATTCCCATTCTTGGGGATTGTGTTGAGAGGGGGTGGCGGGTATCTCAGCCATATATCCCCCTCGGGGATGTTTTTCTTTGGTGTTCTACTTTAACAAATTGTAATTCTTTTTGCTTCTTTTTTCATATGTACTGATGTTTTACATGGTATACTTTCTTTAATAAAGCTATTTAAACTAAAAAAAAGAATACATATTTCTAATTTTGTGTGTACACTGCTCTGCCCCTGCCATGTTACAGCGAAATTCAACCATTACACCCTATATCACCAAAGGCGGGCCTGATTCAAAAAGGTAAACTCACACTTTTGCGTAAGACTGCGATTGTTTGCTATTCACAAAGGGATTTACAAGCAGCATCTTTAGGAGTTCGGAGCCTCTGCACATAAAAAGACCTATCTTGCGATTGTGTTAAACGCAGCTAGTTGCAAAGAGCCATCATCACGCTGTTTGCCACGAGCTACCCCCGCCGCCTGACCCCTGCGCTTGGAGGTGCGGGCAGAAAGTTGTCAAATGCCCCTCTTCCAGCCTCTGACGCAAAATCAATTTCAATCACCCCGGATCGTACGATTATCAAATGTCAGCCTCTCTGGCCGCGCGCTTCGAAAATTATCCCTGACAGCTCCTTGTCGACTTAATTAAGTGCTCCCAAAAAAAGTCAAAATGCCTTAAATTGCTGCTCCGTCTCTTTGTGCTCTATTGACAGCTGGCATGAAAGATTGCCTTCGGGGCTTTATTGATAGGCCTGGCCTGATATTAGAACGATTCCTCGGCAGCTAAATCACATTTAGATGTGATAGTAATTGAGGGGAATTGATTGGCGCGTGTCTTGGGCCCCACGGGGAGGTCTCCGACCTCTCCGTTCCTTGGCAGAGGTTGTCATCAGAGAAAGGACCCCCTTTTGGGGGAAGATTGATAAAGATGTAATTGTTGACATGATCAGCTATCGGTTGCTTCTCCTGTGTTTGACACGTGTCAAGGAGTCCGGCAGCGGGCAGTAAACAGGACTTATTGCTCCGAGGGAGCGGGTAAGGCTAACCCACCCATGACCTGTTCGGAATGTGTAATTTATTCTGCATTGATTCATTGATGTGATATGAACATTGCACGCATTTCTCCGATGCCAGAGAACTTCATAAGAATGTTGAATATAATGCAGATAAATTAAACTGCACCGTGGAGTATTGCAGACCAAGTTGACATTTTACTCAGTGGTGCACTTGCATTTCAGGGGCAGGATCTTGGTTACACTTTGTATGCGCTTACTAAGTTGTGATTTACACATGCGTAGTTTAGGCCTATGAGATGAACAAAAATGCACATGATCAACTCACTTGTATGTGTGTGTGTGTGTGTGTGTGTGTGTGTATACATATATGTATATGATGCATAAATAATTATATATATATATATATTTATATATATTTATATATATATATATATATATATATATATATATATATATATATATATATATATATATATATGATGCAAGAGTTACAAGAGTAAACTTACACTGTGCGAGACTCAGCAGGCAGTCGTAAAGATACTAGCCTCAAAACTACACTCGATGCTTGTGAATACCTAAAAAAATCATAATCTTACGCAAAATTGTAAGTTTCACTTTCTGAATAAGCCCTGACGGAACTTGAACCGAGCCGAAACTCGTGGATACTTTGCACGTTCAAGTGCATAATACACATAGATTGGTTAGTGTTAGGGACGCGGTTAGGGTCATTCCAACACGTATGATGTCAGCAGACACACGTTCTCATCTATGGGACATCTGGATGCTTTCAGCTTTGCATTTCCACATTTGTGTCCATCTTATTTAAACCTCATGCATTCTGTACAGGTGGTGCTGCTAGTATAAGAAAGGCACAGTTTGCTTGAATGGCAGTGGAAATGTGGTAAGGTTTGAATGTCAATTAAAAAAAAAAAAGTGAAAGTCCACCAAAAGAAGAAAGTGAAATTCCACCAACTTCTTAAACCTAGACAGGCGTGCATGACGGGATGCATAGAGTGCACGGAAGAAGAGTTACAGAAAGAGGGGAGAGTCTGAATTCATCTAACTTACAAGACACATATGCTTCATGAGAACTGTACGAGTGGAATTATTTTTATGGCTGTTTTACAGTGAGAGCCTGGCCCAATGGCATTATAACGCTCTAAATAAGCGATGGACCTCCCAAATGAAGATCCATAAACCCCGTGGCTCTTATGACTTCCTTCTGTGTGCCACTCGCCAGCCCTAATTTCGTCCCGTGAACTGTCTACAATCCTCTGTTGGCCCCAAGTCAGGCTCCCTCTAAAACACATCGGGGATTGCATAAAAATGCAATGCACTTTGCAAATACACATTTATTGAAAACAACATCATGTACATTTCTGCATAATAAAGGAAATTGTATTTTCCAGTCTCAATGACAAAATATTCTGAGATTGCAAGCAAGTTCCATTAATAAGCACATCAAAATGGAATATTAGGTAGAAATTGCCAAATCGTTAATTTGGGGGTAGGTGTGCGATCATGTGTGTTACCAGGAAGCGCCATTGGGAACAGGGCAAATATTAACCAAGCCATTACATTAGTAGGTTATCACAAATGTTGCCGATAGGGTTTTAGTCTCGATTTGTGCATTTTGAAGGGACAATCCCGTGCAGAGAAAAGAAAATGAATGCTGTATTCCCAGCCCTGCATCTCTAACAATGAGCATTGACAGGCATTCTAGAACCTTGCTTTGTTTGATGATGTCAGCTGGGGTTTGAGACTTTTGTGACATCATCCACCAGATGGCCCCTTTAAACTAACAAATATATTCTTCCTATAATGAAAAGGATTTCACCACTTGGAAAAATATTCTTCATGCGTAGAAAAACGTAAACACCAGTTAAGTTCATTTTATAAACCAAAAACAGGCAGGTTGTCTACTGGAATTTTAAATGTACTGATGAAAAATCCACAATTTTCATAGATATCCACGCGCAGTCTCTACTATTTTTGCAAATCGTAGAAAATAACCTTACAAAAATCCTAGATCTAAGTGTGAGATCTGTAACGTCCCCAACTTCTTTGTGAATAAGGCTCTCAGGGGCATAAAAGGAAGTGACATTGACATTAATGGAATCAGACTCTTGGTCCTTCAGGCAGAGGCCGTGGACAGTGAAGTATCCACACACATGCCCTGCTGAAGAGCAGTACCCATCCCCCATGGCCGCAACCTCTTGAACTGCCGGGTCACTCCACTTCCATTTCCATTTTGTAGTTACTCCTCTGTTGGGGCGGATGAACCCCCTGTTGATGGCAATGCTGATTGTAGGCGTGTTGACACGTGTCCATTGGGAATCGGAAGCGGGGCCAATCCGTTACACAGAGGTCACCATTGGACTATGCCTTGGTAATGGCTATGGGTTACCATCAGCCTATGCTCAATGTCAGCTGTGATGCACCAAAGGCAGCCGTGTGACAATCATCAACCTGCTCACAGCGCCCCCTGGGCATAGCGCCTTTTCCAGGCTTTTTTTATACAAAAAAAATTACAGAAAAAAAGGAGAAAAAAAAAGAAAAATGCCCATTAATGCCTTTGTCTCCCACCAATGCTCTGAAATGTTTACATATCACGGTTTATATCTGGGTTCAAAATAAATATAAAATTGAATATATTATATGCTTTACTACGACAATTAAAAGCAAGCATTCATGTAACAAAACATGGGCAATTTAATAACCTAGTATCTATCATAAATAGGCGCTGTGCGCGGACCTCTCAGATTACACGAATTATAAAGTTTGTTCTTTGGTTCTATGTAAATTCTATGTAATTCTATGAAGGGAGTCCTGTTCTTGCATTTTCCAATTAAGTTGAATTTGTTTTTAAATCGCATATTTATCAATACACTTTTTGAAATATGCAGACTTTGAGGAGGCTCCAGGGTATGCAACATGTTTGTGCACATATTTTCATTATTAGTAGTATTTGTATTAATGATTATTATTATTTTTATTATTATCATCATCAATGTTATTGTTACTACATTATTAACATTGTTAAATACAGGAAAACCTCAATCAGCTGCCATTTACCCCATTTCAACATCAGTCGGATCATTTTATCAAAACAACCATCCACTCGATGCACTTCAACCACGCATTATAACCGGATGCATCCTGCCTTATGTTACCTGCCGCGGTCCGCTTTAGCATATCTGATGGTCAGGAAAGGTCTTCTATACCACTGGCCGTAACAAAAGTTGGTCAGGCATTCCTGACCATTGACTTTGCAAGATTTATTTCTCTCTCTTTGCAACTCTGAGTAGCTTCCTGAACGTATATGCACATCACATGTACACGTGGTAGACTGCTTTGCGCATGTGTGCACTAACATGAAAAAATGTATGAAAGAACTAAACTGTATTTACAATTGTGCTTTGAAAGAAACGAGAAATAATGCATGACTCGGCCGCATCTTGCATTTTGCATCTTGCATCTTGCTTTAAATAATGAATAATGCCGCTTTTTCCATAAGCTTCTGCTAGGAAAACACTAAACAGGGGATAGCACAAAGGTGGGTGATAAACAGTGAAAAGTGGATTTTTGTGTAATTAATGAGTGTTTATGTTCCATTTGCCATAGTGAGTCGATGGGCCTCCATTATTCTTAAGTTGTCCAGATAGAGGAGGGGCTGGAAAATGAGCAAGAATGACGTGCCAAAGCAGACAGAAGCGCTGAGTGCTGCAATGGAGGGACAAAAGTTCAAGAATGCTCAGTACAGACTGCATTGTTCGCCTGCCAAAGGAAGAGACTGACCGTGGGATTAAGAGACTCCTTCCGCAGACGCAACTGAAAATACATGTGAAAGAATGCAAAAGTATCTAGTAATGAAAACAAATAGATGAGTCAAAAATTACGTTATGGGAGCCACGAATAAACAATGGGTTGTACAAAATGTGAATGGGAAACTGATGGTGTGACGGAACACCTCCTAAATCCACCAATGACCTGTTGAATTCTGGTAAATGTTTCAACTGATGTGGGACGGACATGTAGGTTTAAGGGTATAACTGGGGTGCCTTTAGGGGTGTGGTTTAGTAGGAGAGAGAGAGGTCATCTTGTGAGGAGAGAGAAGAGAGAAGCAAGGGGTGAGGAGTCGCTGTCCATCAGTTTCCAGAGAGGCTTAGCTGTTCCTGTCCCTGTCCCGCTCCTGGGTTCTGAAATCTTTGTTCCCTGACTCTATTTCAGGGGACCCTCGCCATCTCCTTGGCCAGGGGGGTGGTATTTCACAGATCCTTTGAGTTTGTATTATTTCTCTGACTCGTACTTTGCATAATCATTTGCAAATGTAGTTATGTCTCTGAACCTCATGTCTCTTCACCTATCCACTCCGTCACATGTATATTGTTTTGCATTATTTTGCCGAAACTTTAGTCTTTTAATCTATCCACTCCTTCACGTGCATATCGTTAATTGAATGGTGAGTTTGCCACTATTTGCATTTGCTAATGTTTTCTCTCCCTCTTGTGAATTTCATTGTTTGCATTTGTGACCGTATGCAATGAGCATTTTATTACTCATTTTTAAGATAAAACTTTATTAACCTTACCAAGAGTCTGTGATTATGTAACTGACTGGATAGCTAGTTAGATCGTACTATCATTACCATAAACTATTCAACTAATTGGCCCGTCGACTAAGAGGAAAGAAAGTTGATGTATAGGTTATATATGTAGTTTGTGATATCAATCTGTTGAAAGAAACAAATGTAAAGTCATTTAAACGTGACCCCCAGCGCATCAGGGATTTGGGTGAATGTGTATGGGCCATTGTTCTGTGATGTTATCAAGTATTGATTCCTGAATAGGTGTCACGCTGGATCACCCCCAAACATTTATGTCTGTACCCTCTACTTTTTTGCTGAATTTGTTTTTGCTGACATTAGGACTTTGTGCACTATACCACTACTACCTAGTGGTAATGTGTTTGTGCTTCCCCAAAACATGGTAACATTAGCTTAGTTCCAATTGGCATATTTAAGCTACTTGTAAACCCCTAGTAAAGTGTTACTACATGTACCCACGCCTGTAAATTAAATGCTACAAGTGGGCCACTTCTACCTGGCTAAATGACCATTTTTCGGAGGCCCAAGCTTTCCTTTTTAATACATAAAAGTCACCCCTAGAATGGGCTCTGGACAAACCACTGTAATTAAAAAGTTCAAAATGCACATTTAAGTTTTGCATGTCCTGGTAGTAAAAAACTCATAACTTTGTTTTCCACTACTTGCAAGGCCTACCTATTCCATAAAATAACATGGAGTTATCTCTTTACATTTTAATTTCCAAATGGGAGTAGGTAACCAGTTCATGTTTGGTGTCTTTGGAATTGTAATTAAAAATACTAACTTATGGTCAGTACCACTGGAATTATGTGACTGAATTGCTGCAGCGTTTTTCTCATAATTATAGACTTGTCTTATTTGCCACATAAACCATCATCTGCCACATAATCTGATGATTTTAGAAGAAAAAAATTGGTTCTTGCTCAAATGAGTCAAAAGTTGTTAAAAACGCAGCAACACGTGTTGCTGCTCAGTGAAAGGATCTTTGGAATGGTAGAATGGTGATATTTCTGTTGCTTATTGCTTTATTTAGGAATTAAACTGGTACTAATAAGGTACACCCAATGCCCAGAAGTGTTGAAAGGCGTAAAAATGAAAAGAATTATTAAGTAATACTATCAAAAAATGTGCCACATTTTGCCACATAATATGACTTTTCTTGGCGTATAATTTACTCAACCCTGCTGCATAATTTGGCCTTTCCTTGCTGCATATTGGCCCTGCTTATGGTAAAGTCGGATTTAAAATTGTAATTTTCAAAATGTCACTTTTAGAAAGTTGTGCTGCAGCAACAAATCATGGACCAGCTTGGCAGTTTGAGCTGGACTGTAACCATGAGGAACAGGGTTAAGACTGATTTTCATATGGCTGGGTCCATGCTGGGGTGCTGTGGTGAGCAAAAGAACATTGGATTTAACCCAGATCTTTTGACTAGGGGTAAGTGTTTGAGTCATTGGCATTCCGTCCATCATTTGTTGCCGCAGCACTTTTAGAAAGTATGCCTTTTCCTACCTTAGCCATTTAGTGCCTGTAGCCTGTCTCTGGGTCACATGACTGGCTGCAGCTTACAATTGTTCTTTGTGTATCCCTCCTAGACAGCCACATGCAATAACGAGCTTAGGTGTGCCTGGATGAGCCATCACTGGCAGGATGGGAGGACGGAGCTCGAACTAGCCTAACTTACACTTAACTAGACTGTGTCCTGCCTCCACACAAAGGGCAGCATGTCCCCTGTAGTTATTATGGAGTCAGGACAGGGAAAGCATGATGCCTGGGACTTCAAAGGGAAACCTCTAGAAGCTTCTTTCCCTTCCAGAGGACGGACAATGGGTATAAATGTTGGACCTCAGACACCACCTCTTTTGTACACTTCTGGACACGGGGATACTCTGTCAAGAAGACGGACTGCTATGCTGCTTAAAGAACTGCCACTTAGCTGGACTGTTGATCTGAAGGACTTCTGCCTTGCTGTGCTGACCTGCTGCCCTCTTGTCTGGGTGAAAAGGACTAAAAAAACATTTTTTTTAAACTTAAAAAACTTACCTGAATGCCGTCCTCAACGCCGCAGTATCCCGCCGCATTGCACTCTTCCTACTTCTGGGCAAAGGCTCTCATACTGCATTGCGGCCAATCCTGACACTGCATGAAAGCAGCATCGGGATTGGCCTGAGAGCTGGCAACTTGAGCTCCCAGGCAGACTGGGAGCCTGTGCCTGCTCTCTACAGCCCCAGCAACACAGCTGGGGCTGGAGAGAGCTTCACTGAGCATGAGGGTTTGACTGGCCTGGGACGGCTGGCTAAACCCTCATGTGCAGTGAAGGGAGTGCACTACCACCCTCCCCCCCACCAGCACTGCCATCCCCTGTATCCGCCCCTAAGACTCGTCAGTTGTCATAGGGACGGATTCAGGGGATTAAATAAAACAATTTTAAAATGGATTTAAAACCAGTTTTATTATTGTTTTATTTGAGCATGGTGGCAGGGGCTCCTCCGCCCTAATGGAACCGACGCATTGCTTCGGCTGCAAGACACATCTTCGACATGGATCCTCGCAAAGCTTGCTCAAGCTAGCACTGAAGTTACTTTGTTCAGTGCACCTAACTGGATCCCTGTAGGTAGCCTGCACTACATCGCTGTCGGGCTGAACTTGTGACTTTGTCTGGATTGTGCGCGACCAGATATCCACTTTTGGCACTTCATGTTTTTGGCATTATTTTCACTAAAATCTTTAAAATTGTTTGTCTCCAGGTTCTTCAGATTGGATTTTTGTCGCTTTGGTCTCGTTTTATTAATTAAAAATACATTTTTTATAAACTGGTATGGGATCCTTTTGTGGTGTGTTTGTACTGTGTTACTGTTTCAAATATTCATAACAAGAAAACCTGGGGGTCCGACGACAGCTAAAGGAGACTCCCAGCAGACTAGTACTCCCTCACTAAAGTTGAAAGAACAAAAAGTGTTCAGAAACCACAGAAACACAAAAATTTGTTTGTGAGACTAATAGAAACATTAGATTCCAATCAAAGTCTTGTCAAGATCAATTTTCTCACTTGGTCATCCAAAAATGGGATGGTATGTCTCTTGATCATTGAGACTGGTTTCATTCCCAAAGTCAACTGAGTCAAACACATAAAATCATTTGGTGTCCGTGAGATTATGATGTCGATGGGAACATGTGCAGTGCAGTACCAAAAGAAAAATATGTGGTGGCTTAAAATAGAGTAGAGGACAAAAATATATATTTTAATAAGTATTGACCTCTCCCTAACTAAAAACAAGAAGAACAGTGCAAAAAAGCAGTTTCAACTAGTAGCTGCATCGGGCCGACATGTTTCAGCCGAAAGGGAAAAGATCCAACGGCTTTCTTCAGGGCCTCTGTTCTTTACTTTTTGCTACTGCGTGAAATAATCACAAAGAAACAGTGAAAAACTATAAAGCGGTGAATCAATCAAATTACAAAAAAAGGATATATGTAAACCATCTTTTTTACTATTCCTCCGTAAGTAGGAGGCCCCGCTCTGTCCGTCGTTGCCTCTGGCCTCCTCCTCGACTCGAGATCTGCCAGAGGCAACGACGGATAGAGCGGGCCTCCTACTTCCTGTGCTTGGCCCAGGAGAGGTGAGGTCTGATCCCTGGTCCAACTGGATGTGAGACACACCATATTGATACGGAGGAATAGTAAAAAAGATGGTTTACATCGACATCATATTCTCACGGTCGCCAAATGATTGTGTGTTTGACTCAGTTGAGTTGGCTGCTGAGGTATGCCGGTCCAGTGTTGTGGAGTGCTTTGTGTGCGTGGGTGAGGAGCTTGAAGGTGATCCTCTTGTTGACGGGAAGCCAATGCAGATCTTTTAGGTGGGGTGTGATGTGGTTGCAGCGAGGGATGTCGAGGATCAAGCATGCAGAGGCGTTCTGTATGAGTTGTAGTTGTTTCAGGAGTTTTGCCGAGGCTCCCCGGTAGAGGGCGCTGCCGTAGTCTAGCCTGCTGCGGACGAGGGCCTGGGTGACCGTTCTTCTTGTTTCGGTGGGGATCCACCTGTAGATCTGGCGGAGCATGCAGAGGGTGTTGAAGCAGGAGGACGAGATGACGTTAACCTCCTTGGTTATGGAGTGTGTTGAGTCGAGGTTGCATGCTTGGTTGGTGGATGTAGGTGCTGCTCCGAGTGCGGTCGACCACCAGGAGTCGTCCCACGCCGAGGGAGTGGAGCAGAGGATAAAGACTTCCGTCTTGTCTGAGTTCAGCTTCAGGCGGCTGATCTTCTTCCACTCCCCAATGGCTCTCTTTCCTTCGTGGAGGTTGGGGTTGGATTTGGCGGTCCCTGGTGAGGGACAGGATCAGCTGGGTGTCGTCGGCATAGGAGCACACATCGGCCGCCATTTAATTGAAGGGGGAGAGAGGAGAAGCTGGGAGGTGGGAGCGGGGCGGCGAATGGTCGAGGAGGGGTGCGGGCCACTGGGGATGCATCGGCGGGAGAAATGGGGGAGGAACGGCGGAGGATACAGAGGGCAAAAAAGGGCACAGGGCACAGAGTATCACAGGATGCAAAAGGGAGGAATGAAAATAAAACAAATCACAATACAACCAAAAAACGATTTACAGTTAGCAAGCCTACGGCCTCGAACTCATGTCTGAGGCAGCAGCAGTGAGCTGGGAAGCCGGGCACAACAGGTGGTGCTGTTGCGGCTTGTTGAGCGACCTGCCTGTAAGGGGTCAAGGGTCGCTCTCCTCACCGCGCAGCAGCTGCCATATAGGGGAGATGGGAGGGAGGAGCAGCTGGGAGGCGGGAGAGGGGCGGTGAATTGGCGAGCAGGGGGCGGGCCGCAGGGGACGCAGCGGCGGGAGAAACGAGGAGGAACAGCAGAGGATAGAGAGGGCAGAAAAAGGGCACAGGGCACAGAATATAACAGGAGGGAAAGAGGAGGAATGAAAATAAAACAAATCACAATACAACCAAAAAGCAATTTAAAGTGAGCAAACATACGGCCTCGAACTCGCGTCAGAGGCTTCAGCAGTGAGCTGGGAAGCCGGGCACAACAGGTGGTGCTGTTGCGGCTTGTTGAGCGACCTGCCTGTAAGGGGCCAAGGGTCGCTCTCCTCACCGCGCAGCAGCCGCCATATAAGGGTAGGTGGGAGGGAGGAGCAGTAGTGAGGGGGGAGCAGGGCAGCGAGTTGGCGAGCAGTGGGGCGGGCCGCAGGGAACGCAGCAGTGGGAGAAACGGGTGAGGAACGGCGGAGGATACAGAGGGCAAAAGAAGGGCACATTTTTAACAATGTATTTAACCACATACCAGTAGTTTGACTGCTATAATCTCGATACTGAACCTTGCAGAACAGGCGTGGAATTTACTGCACTAGGAAAACTCCAATCGCCCCAGAGTGAGTTACCTACCAGGTGTGGTAACTATCTTCTATTATGGGTTTAAGAGATGGAAACCAGACATAACGTGCCCACTCGCTATTTATTGTACCTAATCCGCAGGTTTGGCTTTTCACTGAGTCTTTATCTCTAAAAAAAATTCTACAGGCTTTACCTGGGGAAATCTGTAAGTGGAAAACAGCGCCAGCAACATCGAATTCCAATCCGCGAACAAACTCCTGAGCATAAACCTTCCATCAATACTGCTTGCTATTTCTACTACTTGTATTGTCAAGAGAATCACAGGGTCTACCTCACAAGACACATAGTAAACTTACACTCTTAAACCTACACATATCTTTGCTGTAGAGTGATACATTTTTGTTAAAACCACACACAAAAAAATCAAAATAGTTTCATTTCATTAATCTTTATTTCGGCAGTTGCCATAAAAGATGAGCATAAAAATTACAACAACAAAAATTAGACATCAATGTTACAGCAATAGCGGGATAGCACACGGATAAACGAAGGAATGCCCCAATACATAGCAGCCTATACTATAAAACAGTTAAATTAATCAGTACTAATTAATTAGTTGGACAATCTAAAACGTAGAAAAATAGGAACAATTTTACATATGGGTTAAATTTTACTTAAAATGACCTAGTACAAAAACATTGTACACTCAGTAGTACATGATCTAGATCAGGGATGAGGTACCCTAGGAATTAAAAGCAGTCTCTTACGCCATGCTGCTTCTAGAAATTTGGCCATTGCAAAAACAATTTCTTTTGAAAGGTCAGTCTTGAGAATTCTAAAGGCCTCAGAGCATTTGACAAACCCTAGATTTTTACATAATGGGATTATCCAGAGCCTTCTAGCCGCACTGTAGGCAGGACAAAAGAAGACTAAATGCAATTCATCTTCAAGCCTGCAGTTACAGCCAGGACAATTTTCCAGGGAGTGCTGCTTCCATTTACTGGTGAATGCTCTAAGCGGAAGAGTACCATACCGCCATTGGAGATATAATTTCCTGGCCAAATTCGGAAAAATGTCATCAAAGACTGACTCAAACTTACAGGAAGCTTTCACCCGAGAAAGGTGTTAACTAGGGAATCTGGGCGTGTACCCTGTATGTGGGATACAAGATTGCATGCATGAAAGGTTGCCACCAGATGTTTACGGGACAAACCCTGGCAGGCCACTTCAGGATCGCTCCACAGGGTAGGGAGACCCAGCCGGGCAAACTCAGTTTTTAGATATTTAAACCACAGGTTGTTCTCTATAGTAGGAAGAGCAAGAATTTCCTGCAATTCATGCCTATAGTTGGCTAACTCAGGGGTAGACCATATTCTTCTCCAGAAGGTTAGGGGCTTTACACCCACAACTTCGTCCAATGGTTTTAGACCCAAATCCAACCTGAGTTGTCTAAGAAACTTGTTTTCAACTATGACCAGCTCTTTTTTGCAGACATGTCCCCAGAGTTCACTGCCATATAGGATCGCGCCTCTAGCCTGGAGTCTATAAATCTCCAACGGGGGGGGCTAACGGTCTAACAGATGATTTATTCGAATTAACTAGCCTATTTATTCCCCCTGCTGTTTGGGCCAATCTGAGCTGGGCTTAACTTGATGATCGCCCCATTCCAATTCATTATTCAAGGTCACACCCAGATACTCAAACGTAAGGACTCTTTCTAGCCTATTCAGGCCTATGGTGGGGTTAGGGCGTGTTTTTTTAGGGGGATTAAAAATCATGTACTTGGTCTTCAGGGCATTTATTTTGAGACCATGCTCTCCACAGAATGCCTCAAAGCCCTCGAGAATACACTGAATCCCCATTGGGGATTCCGACAGCAGGAGGGTGTCATCCGCAAACATAATTGCGGGCACCCTCCTGCCGCCGAGCCTTGGTGCATCTGTGTTGGGGACATTATTTAGGTGGTCGATTACCCCGTTAACAAAGAGGCAGAACAGGGTCGGTGCAAGAATACAACCCTGCCTTACCCCTCTGCCAACGGTAAATCTTTGTGAGAGGCTGCCCGACCTCCCGCACCTAACCTGTGCATAATTGTGTGTATGTAGGCGAACAATGATGTCTAAAAGAGCAGGGGGGATGCCAAGTTTGGCAAGTACCGTCCAAAGTTTACTCCCCAGAACCAAATCGAATGCTGCGAGGAGATCAACGAAGAGGGTATACAACGTACCCCCCTCCACCCGCACCGTCTTCCAAAACAGAAGGACCAAACGAAAAATTTGGTCCATAGTTGACACCTTGCTCCTAAACCCTGCCTGGAATGTGCTTAAAACTGAATGGTCCGTCATCCATTCCTGCAGGCGGTCAAGTATCAGCCTCGCGAAGGTTTTTTGTGAAACATCAATGAGGCTGATTGGCCTATAGTTGGCTGGGAGCAGAGGAGAGCCCTTCTTGAAGATAGGTACAATCTCTGCTCCCAGCCAAGTATTAGGGACCGCCATTCCCCCAAGAATTGCGTTAAAAACTTCCAACAGATACGGGGCCCAGACTCTAGGTTGGTGCTTAAATAGGTCTCCCAGGATTTTGTCTAGCCCGGGGGCCTTGCCCGAGGGCAATTTAGATATTACATTGAAAACCTCCCCCAAAGAAAATTGCAGTGACTCAATGCCCTCCACAGTTTCAGAGTGCGCGGATGACCCACCAGAAAGTAGAAGGTGTTCAGACGACAGCTCGTCTTGGAGCTTGGGCGGGCCAAGGCTAACCTCTTCATAGAGGCTGCGGAAGTGGTCCTCCCAAACTGAAGCCGCTATATTGGCCTCCACAGCCTGAGTCGGCTCGGCAGACCCTGTTCTCACTATCTGCCAAAATTTACGAGCATCTCTAGACTGCAGAGAGGCCAGCATATTTTCCCAATTAGAGTAATCCCATTCCACCTTTGCTTGGTGGATTGCTTGTTTTAGTTCCGCCCTCCTAGTCTTAATTATCTCTTTATCCCTTGGTTGCTTCAATACAGCGAGGAGGTCGGCCTTTGCCTTCCTACAAGCTGAATTGAACCAGGAGGGTCTTTGCCCCCTGCGGGACCCTTTCCGCGCAATTGGATTTAAAAGTTCCACAAGGGTATCCACCAATTCTGAATGGAGGGTACCCAACTTGGGCAACAAATTTTCTGACGAGGATTGACTAATAAGGGCCCGACGTGTTCGAATAAGGGGAGAATCTGTGCATAGAGCTCGGAAATATGGGCAGGATTATCCAGAAGCTTAGCCCACCTCACTCTGCGCCTGTCATTTGTTAAAAATAGATTAGAATCTAGGGATGCCACTACCTGCTGGTCACCCAAAAACCACTGGGCACAACTGGTGGAAGAATCAGCGCATTGTGGTCGCTGTCAGTTCTTTGGACTACCACAAAGTCGGCGACCTTGTTCCAGTCCGATGTCTGAACAAGGATATAGTCCAAATGAGACTCCTGCTCTGATTTATTAAAGGTGGGTTTTGAAGGGATATCACTCTTAAGTCGGCCGTTACAAGCCCTCAGCGAATTGTTGAGAGTGAGTGCCATAATTTGTGTTGCTAAAGGAGACCATGGCTTAGGTGGGGGTCCAACCAATTGCGGAATTCCCCACTGGTCATCCTCCTCCATAAGAGCTCCCTCCATAGCCAGGGTTAGCGGCTCATACTGACAGTTAAAATCTCCCCCCAGCAAAATCCTAGCACCCAGGGGTATTCTGGGCAGAAATAGAGAAAGCTCATCCCATGTGGGTGAGGGCTTGGTTATGCCCGTCGGTCTGGAATATACGTTTATCAGCGCGAGTTGAGTATGGTTCGACCATTCCAACAGCACGCACTGGACATCCAGTGAATTAGTTTGGAGGGCCCTAGCCTTACATCCCAGATGGGAAGCCACCCATATACAAAGACCCCCCGAAGGCCGTCCCTTCCCCTCCCATTTGGCTGGGATTGTAAAGGTTGCATACCCTGAACGCCATATATCCTTCCGTGCCCATGTCTCCTGAAACAGGCATATATCCTGTTCATCAATAAAGGACCCCCACTCAGGAGAGTCTTACTTACCCTGAAGCCCCGCCAAATTCCATGAAAGAATGGACAGACGGGATGTATACTCTCCGGGGGATGTAGCAGGGGAATCAATTATGGTTGCCACTGAAGTATCCGCCAACTTGGCAAGGGGTTTGGTAGATTGGAATTCCGCACTGGTCACTCCCTCGCCGGTGGCATTTATTTGGGCACCCATACCCTGTTGAGACTGTAAACTTCAGTCGCAGTCATCCATACCTGAGAACACATCAAACCTGTTTGCTGTCTCCAGGGGTGTAAAAGGTCTCAGATGATCCATTCTGCTATTCATATTTCTTTTAGGCCTAGGAGGTACCATATTCCACCCGAAGGGGTCAGCAGCGGGTAAAAGATGTGAAGCTTGTAATGGATATCTGGTATTGTAAGGTAGCAAGGGGATAATCTGATTGGGTGCCTGGCCACCAGTGTAGGTGGGGGGGAACACTAGGGATCTGGGGTAAAAATAAGTCAAGGGGCGAGGGACGATAGAATTGGTGCCACTACCTAGGGGCCAGTTTATTATATAATTGACCGCGCGTGGGTCTCTAAAATTTACAACAACCAGGTCTCCCTCGTTGTCCTTAACCCTACTGCCCAGACCAGGGGAGGCGTCGAACGTGCACAATGTCACCATTAATGTTTTGTGTAAGTGGTCTAAATTGGCTGAGCCAGTGCATAATTATATTTTTCAACTGGTAAAACCCTTCCCTCTTATTATCTGGCAGTCTAGGGACCCTTGTCAGTACAACCACATAGGGGGTAATTCCACTTGGGGGCATTTGCGAAAAGGTGACCTGGTGTTTCTAGTGGTACCCCGTGTAGTCTCCTGTGTGTTTCCTGCGGATACTTTTCCAGGAGCCCTCGTAGCTACACTAACTGAATTTGGGGTTAAGTTATTACCCTGCTTAGCGGGTGGAGCCCTCTGTTGCTTGGGGTATGTTGGATCAGTGGGTAGGACAGAAGCTTTCGGAGGAATGGGCGTGCCTACCATAACCAAGGCTGGGGGAGGGACAACCCCACTCGCCGGTACCTTGGTTAATCCCATATGATTGCTGATTGCAGATTCAATGGCCTCTAGCCTATTCTCTACCCTCTTCAGCCTGTATGTATGTATGTATGTATGTATGTATGTATTGGCATTTATATAGCGCACTACTTACCCGTAGGGTCCCAAGGCGCTTCTACCGCTGCGAAACCCTTCCTGGCTTCCCTGAGAGATGGTCCCTTAATGGGTATCTCCAGGGTGGGACCAGGCATCCCCGGCGGTCTGGTGGGGCCGTTAGTGAAGATGAGGCAAGCTAATGCCCAGAGTTGCCGAGTGTGAACGCTGATCAGAGTGGGCACCGAGGCGAGAGAATTATCAAGTCCGCTGACCCTGGTCCAGAAACCTGCCGCTCCGGGAATCGAACCCTGGTCCCGGGCCGTCCTCTGCTCTCGGGTCTGCCGCCTCTAACCAGTGAGCCACACTACTTCACTACCTCTCTATGATAGGTAAGATGAAAGACCTTATTAGGTGTTCCATATTATCCAATGAGGCGGCAAGAGGGGCATCCTTTGTGGAGGGGTCAACAGGAGTGTCAGATTGAACCGTGTTATTCACTGCCGGTAAAACTGGTACCAGTGGTGAAGGAGGTGCCGAGTTTGGCAAGTTGACTAATGCAGACGTTGGGGCCGAGGAAGATCTAGTAGTAGCCCTTGAGGGTTTGCCAAAGTCATTATGACTGATCTTAGGCTTATGTGGATCACCCCCCTTCCGTCTTCTTTTGGCAGGTGGTGGGCCATGTTCCTTAGCAGGCACTGTTTTGTTCAATTTATTGTGAGCATTTTTAACTCGGACAGGAGTCCGAGGAGTCGGGTGAGCATCTATTATAATCGGACTGGGGAGAGGAGTTTCAGTTATAGGTTGAACTGTGGGAGCTATGAGCATCTATTATAATCGGACTGGGGAGAGGAGTGTCAGTTATAGGTTGAACTGTGGGAGCTAGAGACGTTGGGGTGCATTCGCGTAACAAAAGAGGGAAACTCTCCAGGGATAATGGATCTTCATTACTACCAATAAGTCCTACAGTGGGGGCAAGGGCATGGAGCGGGGGATCTGTAAAAGACCTGTTCTTCATGCATTCAACAGAGCGACGACGCTCGGCCCGGCGCTCTGCCAGTGACTTTTCCCTGTCTGGGTCAGTAGGAGCCCTTATAAAATAATTGTCAAGTGTTCCATTATTAATAGCCCCAGTCTTCTCGAAAAAGGATTTGTCAGGGCTTAGCGCCATTGCGCACGGGTGCACCAAGAGTTAATATCCGTAGAAGCGGTGAAAGAGAGTAGGCCCTGCCCGGCCTCACTCGGTCTCAGAGGGCCTCAGAGGGCCCGCGCGCGTCCCGCGATCGCGCTCTAGGGCGTGGTCAAATAGGAGGAGCAGGGGGCGGGAAGAGACACCAGGTGCGCTGCGTTGACTGTGCGCGGTGATCCCTGGTTCTCGCAGTCCCGGCCCCTGTCAGCTTGCTCTGATGCGTCCAATGGATGAGTCTTCCTTGTGGTTTGCAGGCTCCGTGGGGCACAGATACAGCCCAGAGTGCTCTGCCCAGAGTCCTTCGTCCCAGAAAACGGTTGCGAGCGGCTCCCGCGGAGCGGGGGCCGCGAGCCGTATGTAGCCGGGAGGAGCAGGGGGCGGGAAGAGACACCAGGTGCGCTGCGTTGACTGTGCGCGGTGATCCCTGGTTCTCGCAGTCCCGGCCCCTGTCAGCTTGCTCCGATGCGTCCAATGGATGAGTCTTCCTTGCGGTTTGCAGGCTCCGTGGTGCACAGATACAGCCCAGAGTCCTTTGCCCAGAGTCCAGAAAACGGCTGCGAGTTTCAGGAATGCTCTCCTCCAATTACATATGACTAAATGTTCCGTTCTATATTTCAACACGTGGATTTTCAGATTCTAACTTTTAAAATTCTTTTGACCACCCTGTGGAAATTATTTTACTTGTGAATAAACTACTTCAACCACATCTCCGCCAATTTTTGGGGGTTCCCTGTGCAGTCATCCACTGTATATGGACTTACTCCTGCCATTGACAGGAATAAATGTCACCTAATGTCCCCGCTGGGAACGGGCCATGGAAATGTTTGTGGATAACAGCTAAAAGGCTTGTGAGTATTCTCCAAATTTCCATGCATCCCAAAAGCGGGATGGCTGATCTCTCCCCCAGAGGTAGCTTTCTCCCCCTGAAATAAAATATTACTCTCAAAATGTGGGTGTGATTAAATTTATTTATGAGTATAAATTAACATTTCGTCTATTGCGTAAGTGAATTTGAATTTCTAAGTTAAGGCATTTGTATATTTAAGTTGAATTTAGGTACAATCTGCTTTGTCAATCGGACCGATAGTGTTTCGCCATTATATTGGGCCTAATTTCTGCTGACTCACTAACGTGCCTCACTAACTTTCTCTCAGCTATGGAATCCCAAAGATTTTCTTCCCTCCTGCCTTTTTGTTGATGAATTCATCTCACTGCTTCTCATCCTGCAAGGACAATGAATTATAAAACAAATAATACTTTTCTTTAGTCCCTCAGGCCCCCATCAGTCCTTTCTTCTAGTGATAATGTAAAGCATCTCTGCATCCTTCCCTGCATCTTTCATCAATTAGTTCCTGGAATTATTTTTCAGGCTGTCTTTGTGGCTCACTTTCTTTTTACACAGGCTGGTTAAGCTGTTTTGTTTAACATTTTGTTTGTTTAATTTTAGTGTTCACTTTTCAGATTATTCGATATGGTTAGCCTGGTTTTTGTGCAGAGGTTAGGCATGAAAAGATGCTTTCTATACCTAAGGGTGAATTAGTAATTAAAAGAAATACTAATCTTGTGTCTGCTTTTGTTTTTTTTCTCTTGCGCTGATAGAGGTCAGGGCTGGACAGACTATATAGAGGATACAGACAAAAAACGTTGTCGACTGAATTGCAATCGGATGCTTTCATTGCTGTTGGTGCGAGAGATCCTCAGCCTGTCCCGAAAGGTGCCGAGGGGGGAGCTAACCCCCAGATTCATCAAGAACACATTTTGCGATTCCTTAATATCGAAAAATACCGATTCGCTATTAAGGAATAGCAAAATGCTATTCATCAAGAAATCACTTAAAAAATAGCGATTTCTAATAATATCTCCCCATTCATTCCTAGGGGCCTAGAGGCCCATAGGAATGAATGGGAAGACCATCTCAATTTGCTAATCGCAATTAGTGATTCGCAAATTGAGATTGCGATTTCAAGGGTCAGGGGTGTCCAAAGGACACCCTGTTGCACCCCTGAAATTGATGTGTGCACATATGTTGCGCACACACATGCCCATAGGGCATGTGTGTGCGCACCATGAAACTTTGAAAAATGCACTTTAGTGCATTTTTCAAAGTGTTTGCTATTTACCACGTAGTTAGACTTCGCAGTAAATAGCGGCCCCAGATTGCGAATTCGCAATTTAAAAATGGTTCATGAATTGCATTTAAGGAATCTCAAATTGAGATTCCTTAAATGCAATTAATCGCAATTTAGCAATTTCTAGAATTGCGATTTTTGAATTTCGGATGATGAATCCCAAATGCAAAAATAGCGCTCGCAAAGGGCCAGATTCTCAGAATCTGGCCCTTTGCGAGCCGATTTTAGTTTGATGAATCTGGCTGTGTTTTAAAAAAAAAGACACACGTCTCTATAAAAAACAAAAACGATTTACTGCTTCACAAACGCTCTAGAGTAACTTAGAATTACAATATTTATTCGGTTTCTCCTCTGCCTTTAAACCTTTGGATCTTTAGTCAATGTGTTTAGAAAATTGTGCACCAAAAAATCATTAGGCCCCATTTTTTCGGAAAAAAAATAAAAAGACAGGCACTCTCCCCCCTTCTCTCGGAGCCCAGGTGGAGGGTAGAGCTTGTTTCCCATGTGCCAGGAGGGGTTTGCATTAAAACACTCTCAAACGCTGCATTTAGCTCCCAGTCCTTGTCTGCCTGAGACATTCCCTGTGTTATCAATCATTTAAAGTCTCTCTTGGCTGAAGGCATGTGCCCCTCGCTGGCTTGTTTGACCGCCGATGCTCCATCACTTTGAGCTGTAATGTGCTGCTGTGTTAATTACTTCATTTCCAGCACACAGCACTGACCACATGGGCGCTTTGCTGCATTAATCACTCATCGAGAGTGGCATGTTGAAAAATACATTTGTGGTTTTACTTTTTTTTTCATTCTTTGCGCTAGATGACCCTCAGATTCACACCTATTTCACTAGCAAACCTCAAACACCTGGAACATGCACGAGAGCCATTGTTTGATGAAATGCTGAGCAAGGATAAGATATTGTATATGTTAGTTAAGCTAGTGAATGCCTTGAATTATCATTAACTTATTATCTAATAATGGACGATGGAAGGTGAATGCGTCTGTGTAAAGATGTGTGTTGTAGTGTATAGCACAAACGAGCAGAGATACAGGATGGAAGGCAGAAAGTAATAACTTTTTGGGTACTGATTTTCAAAATGGTTGGTTACTATATAATACTCAATAAGTATATATTATTCAGTAACAGATTTGTCATGAGAATGTTGGAAAACCAAAATAATCTGTTTTTGAAAGTAAGTCACTCTTTAGAGATTGAAATGATTTTCAGTCAAAATGTTTTTTCTTCAATATTTGCTGAACAATCTCCATGTCTGATTTGCATCCTATCTCAACAAAAATAATATATTTACTCTTGAGGTCGACAGTGCTTAATTTGTAAAATATTAAGTGCAGGTGCTCACAATTTTTAGGAGGCCACACCCACCTCCCCGGCTCCACCTACTTCCTCCACTGGCCCCTCCCAACTCATTAAATGGCTCCACCCACATCCACAAGCCTCAACACATCAGAGTCTCCTCCTCATTTCTTGAGTTCTTCAAGAAGCTGAAGACCTGCCTCTTTATAAGCACATTGGGGACCACAAACTTGCACACCTGCCCAAGCACTTGGATACCCTCTCGGTGATTAGTGCACTATATGAATCAATATAAGATAACATAATATAACATATGGACAGCAAGTCAAAAGTGAACTCAAGTTAGAAAATGTGTGTACGTCTCAAAATGCAGCTTTTGGAAAGGTCATTTGAGGAGCTGGGGCAAAGTTTACAAACTAAAGACAATGTGCTTGTACCGTGCTGTCTAAAAGAAAGGAAGTGTTGAAGGAAGGAGGAAATACATTAGAGAAGGTAGAAACAAATGAAGGCAGGAAGGGGAGTACTGGAGTGAGGAAATTGGTATGGATTAAAAAAGGAGAAACTAAAAAGAATGTGTAAGGTAGAAATGAAGGGATAGAGGGAGAAAGGAAGTGAATGATGAGTGATGGATGAATTGAAAGAAGAAAGGAGGAAGAAAATCAGAAGGAAGGTTAAAGGATATGAAATTAAGAAATTAAAGAAGGGATTAAGGAAGGAGCAGGAAAAAAGAAAGTAAGGAACAAATGAAGGAATATGGAAATAATGCACCAACGGAGGAAGAATGGGGAAAGAATGAGTATGTAAAAAGGAAGAATGGAAAGAAGAATGGAGGCATGGCTGGAGGATACAGGTATGAAAGGTACTGGGTCAAACAAGAACAGAGGGAATAATGACAGTTTAATATTGGAAAGACTTTGATAAACAAAATATCAAAATACATTGCTGTGTCCTTACCACACTATGTATGTTGTAAGGTACATATTCACCAGAGAGGGTCTTGACACCACATTATATGGCCGGGATGCCCGTCACCCCCTCCCAACACAATCCCCAAGGATGGGTAGTCAGACGCAGGCTTGAACTTTTGGAAGGCGGGAGGGAGTCACCCTCCCGGCCGTATTTATTAAAATATGAAACAAAATTTAAAACATTAAATAAAAGTTTCATAATCATGTACAATTTTACATTTATTACATTTCGATGAAGACATGTTCTTTGGCTAACCTTAACAGATCTCTAATACAAAGGTTTCCTAGCCGAGTCTAACATCCTGCAAATGCATACATTCTAAATTAAAATTGTACATCCTAGCATTAAGGGCCAACGGCAAGGTCTTAACCGGTGTCAGATCCCTACTACCAAACTCTCGCCCTCACGGTGTGAGTGGCGCATGCGCAGAGGACTGTACCCTCATTGCCAACTGTAATTTCCCTTGTCGTGGTGGGGGCCCCCTTTCCACTCGACGCCATCTTAAAGGTCGTCCGAGTTCCCGTGTGATGTATCTGTAGGAAGGACAGCGTGGACTCCCCCCCATCCCCACACTCTCTATCCGCCGTCGCGGATATCCGGCCCCGGGAAATTAGTAGGAGGGGCATATAGCCACCTCCTCCCCTGGGAGGGGCCTATGGCCATCTCCCCTTAGGCGACCCATCCTTAGTGGTTGCCGCCTCCCCGTGGGAGGGGCCAATGGCCGCCTCCCCCGGGGCGCTCCCATCCATTCTGGGTGGCGCCCCCCTCTAGGGACCTTGAAATTACTGCTCACCGATCATGACCTTACCGCCCGACCAAAAAATAAATACGACAGTTGTTTACCTACTAAGGAAGGAAGACATTCCGCATACTAAATTATATCAAGACTGTTTACTCCTAAAAGCAAAAACAGTATCCTACAGACAGAAGTCATATCCTCAACTAAAACATTCCTTTACTTTTCTACAAAGGAAAAAAAAAAAGGGGTGTTAACTCAGCAAATCTTTATTACAAAACAAACATTGCCATAAGGGGCTGGTGGGTGGGTCAAAATTGCTGCTTGTTCCGTCGAGGGCCCACGAGCAACGAGTGGGTGCAGCCTTCAGAGCACAGGAACAAGAGGACGCTTCTTCGGATTCCCGCTCCATTTATTCTTCTGCGGGAGGGCGTGTACCCTCCTCCGGTACGCCTACTGGGCGTGGTCATCGGTGTAGGTGTCTAGGACAACCCCTCTTGGGCGGGAAAAGGCGCACCCCGGCTACGCCGCTTCGGGCATACCAGCCGGGACACGCCCCCCGCCCAAAATGGTTTCCCGGGAGGATCGGGGCACCCAACCATACGTTCGGGGGGACCGAGTGGTCGCCCCTTTCCATATGGCCGGGATGCCCGTCACCCCCTCCCAACACAATCCCCAAGGATGGGTAGTCAGACGCAGGCTTGAACTTTTGGAAGGCGGGAGGGAGTCACCCTCCCGGCCGTATTTATTAAAATATGAAAAAAAATTTAAAACATTAAATAAAAGTTTCATAATCATGTACAATTTTACATTTATTACATTTCGATGAAGACATGTTCTTTGGCTAACCTTAACAGATCTCTAATACAACGGTTTCCTAGCCGAGTCTAACATCCTGCAAATGCATACATTCTAAATTAAAATTGTACATCCTAGCATTAAGGGCCAACGGCAAGGTCTTAACCGGTGTCAGATCCCTACTACCAAACTCTCGCCCTCACGGTGTGAGTGGCGCATGCGCAGAGGACTGTACCCTCATTGCCAACTGTAATTTCCCTTGTCGTGGTGGGGGCCCCCTTTCCACTCGACGCCATCTTAAAGGTCGTCCGAGTTCCCGTGTGAGGTATCTGTAGGAAGGACAGCGTGGACTCCCCCCCATCCCCACACTCTCTATCCGCCGTCGCGGATATCCGGCCCCCGGGAAATTAGTAGGAGGGGCATATAGCCGCCTCCTCCCCTGGGAGGGGCCTATGGCCGTCTCCCCTTAGGCGACCCACCCTTAGTGGGTGCCGCCTCCCCGTGGGAGGGGCCAATGGCCGCCTCCCCCGGGCGCTCCCATCCATTCTGGGTGGCGCCCCCTCTAGGGACCTTGAAATTACTGCTCACCGATCATGACCTTACCGCCACAGGCCGGATAGTTGACTGACTATCCGGCCCCCCCAACTCCTCCTAAAGGTCATGCTTCCTCAAACCCCTTAGCCATGCTATGAAGTCTCCTATGAGTAAATCATTCCCCTCCCGGGACATGTGAACCCCATCATTGAGATACATGTGATCACCCCGAATACACCCATGAGGAATGCTATGCAACTGCGCAGAGCGAAACAATTTACCAATTATATTGTTTACCCTCTTCACCGAATGGTTCAGTGCTGACACCGAAAGGCCCCCCCGCCATACCTTCCTGGGAATCATGTGGGACCAGGCAATCGTGCACCCCGGGACTCTCTTCGACAACCAGCTAACAGCAGCCAAAACTTGTTCAAACAACACTCGTCTACCCAGTGTCACCATGTCATTGCCCCCCAGGTGTACTATGACTACAGATGGCGGTGACCTTTGCCGCCCTAAGAGACCCTCAACGAATGACTCGAATTGGTCAATACAGAGCCCACCCTTCCCATGGAAGGCCACTCTGTACCCGTATTCCCCAGCTGCGCGAGTCGCGTCACCTGCTTTGAATACGTCCGCGGCGCGCCTCACGTATGAGTGGCCCACGACCCATACCACTCTCTCTCTAGACGGTGATCCATGACCGCTGGTCTCCTGGTACTGGGTCGACTCCAAATTCCGCCCCGCGTGACAGGCTCGCGAAACTGTAATTCAAACAAAAGACAAGAAGCGTGAGTGCATGTCATTGACTTTACAACATGTGCAATCGCACATACCTTCTGAAGCAATTCGAGGACCATCATCCCAATTGTTTCACTTCATCCGCACTCTGACCCCTGGCTGTAGCCTCAGTAGCAGCCCCTATCCTAAATGAGTGGGTCCCAAAATCGCCCGGGTCCATGCCCGCAGCAGCGATTGTCAGTGCTAACACCCTCTGGAACTGAAACCTCGTCAGTGGGGTGCCATCATTGTGCCTCAGCAAACTCCCCCCCCATGTAGCCGCCCTAAGTGCCAAGTATTCCTCTATACACATTATCGGGCACGTGGGGGACCCTTGCACGCGCTGCACAACAACACTATTTCCCGTAGCCCCCTGGTCGGTCTTGGACCTGGCTATCGTGATTACCATCGAATCACTCCTAATTAGGACGTGATCCCTGCACAAACCTCCCTCAACGTCTTTCTTATTCCTTGCGACCAGTTCGCTCACCCGCATAGCCCCATGGAATGCTAATGCGAAGGCTGCGCGGAACAGAACTGCTTCGTACTGGGAAGAGCATGTCTCGACTAGTTTCGCCATGAGTATGGACAACCTTTCTAAGCCAATCGGGCGCCTCTCATCTTGCTTGCGCCCCTCGAGGCGCTGCCAGCCGCGAAGGGCTTTTTTCACCAAAAAGGAACCCGTTGGGTCTTTTATGCCATGCACCTGCGCCATGAATGAAATGGCCGCTCTATGCCTATTGGCCGTTGCCGCTGATCGGCCCTCTCTGTGTAGTGCTACCAAGAACCCCAGGAAGGATTCCTCCTGACCCCAGTTCTGATTCCCTGTCGGACCCAAAAATGTGCAATAGGGAGGAAACGCTCCTTCGTATGCTTTCCTCGTCCTGGGGGCTAAGCTTGCTGCCACGAGGTCTTGTAATCCGGGGCACCGATTAGCCAAAGTGTTTCGGGGAATGGTGCCGCCACTAGGTCCGCTGTAGGTAGATAACCCCTGAACGCCTGCATATGTGAACGAGAGAGTGCATCAGCCACATGATTCAGTACGCCCGGCACATGTTTCGCCCTGAACTGTACATTCAGTCTCATGCAAAGCAGCACAACTTCTTTCAACAATCTCAAGATCCATTTGCAGCGTGCTGCCTGTTGGTTAATGCATTCAACAACCGACATATTATCAGACCAAAATACCACAGAGCGGTCTCTGAACTCGTCTGGCCATGCCATCAGAGCAACAAAAATAGGGAATAGCTCCAGGAACCCAATGTCACTTGTGAGACCGCTGGAGTGCCACCACGCCGGCCATGTTTGCGCCGACCATCGGTTACCAAAAATGGCGCCAAATCCCACGCTCCCCGCCGAGTCAGTCCACAAACCTAGCTCATCTGAAGACGCTGGCGGCATGCTCCATACTACTCGACCGTTGAAGTCCGCCAGAAATGCCAACCAAATGCGCATATCCTGGCGAACCTCTGCAGACAGTCTCGTACGGTGGTGTCCTTCTTTGAGACCAACCATAGCTTGTGCAATAGAGCGTGAGAAGGGGCGGGCCATTGGTATAACTCTCAAGGCAAAGTTAAGCTGACCCACTGTTTGCTGTAACTGATAGCTTCAGGGAAGCCCTAAATTTGGCTACCTTTCCCACTGGCAAACGGAAACATCCCTCCACAGAATCGAGCTCAATCCCCAGAAACTCCAGTGAAGTAGATGGTCCAACCGTCTTACCTGGTGCCAATGGGACTCCAAACTCCCTCATGAGGATGCAAAAGTCCTGTAGCGCCTGCGCACATTTTGTGTCGCCGGCCGCTCCTAAGAACAGGAAGTCGTCTAGATAATGCATAACATGCCTATGCCCTGTGGCCTCGGTGAATGCCCACTCTAAAAAACAGCTGAATTTTTCAAAACAGGCACAAGAAATGGAGCAACCCACGGCATGCATTTATCCATGTAATAACTCCCTTGGAATGCAAAACCTAGCAAGCGCTGATCCTGTGGGTGTACCGGGAGCAACCGGAACGCCGATGCGATATCCGATTTCGCCATCAGCGCCCCGGGGCCCAGGCGATTTAACATGGCAACGGCATCATCGAAAGATGCGTACCGCACCGAACAAACTTCTGGGTCAATGGCCTCGTTCACCGAGAAACCCCTTGGAGCAGACAGGTTATGGATAAGCCTAAACTCCCCCGGGTCTTTCTTCGGGACCACCCTTAACGGGGAACAGATGAAATCCGCCACCGGTGGGCGATGAAAAGGCCCTGCCACTCGCCCTAAGCTGACTTCTTTTGCAATTTTTCTCTCTACCACACTTGGATTATGTTGCGCCGATAACTGGTTTTTACAAAAGGAGTCCCCTCGAAAATCCCCCGCCGGGATGTGGAAGCCGTGCAAGAATCCCTTCCTCAACACCCCAGCGGAGACATAATCAGGGTATTTGTTTAACCAAGGAGTCATAGCCATGAGATCAACGGGCGTAGGCAATTGGTCACAACGATCTACCTCACTCCTGCTTGGACCCTCCCTTTCCTCCCGCCCCGTTATTTTTCAATCTACATGAACTCTCCGGGTGTGAGGAATTCCCACAGCCCGCACACACATGCTTGAACCTACATGTTCCTTGCGGTCTGTTACAGTTGCCTCGATTGAAGCCCCAACAGACCCCCCGCTTTCCACCGTTCCCGCCGGTTTTCGGCTGGTGATCGCCCCCGGCGCCTGCTCGAAAGGGCACCGCGGGCTTTTGGCGGGAGACCCCTGACCCACTCCCACCCGGCGAGGATGTACCTGCCACCCCCGGCAGGAGCTGCTTATGCCATGAGACCGAGTTGAGGCAGTCCCAAGTCAGAGAGGCATCATATTCTTTCGCTTTTCGGAATTTCATGTCGTAACCTTTCCATTCCTCTCCCTCATACATTGCATAGAAATCCATAATACGAGTTTGATAGCAAGACAGTTCAGTTAATACCTCGGGTTTACGTTCCCCCATAACTGCAGTAAATATTTCAAAGGCCTTTGCCTAATTCGTTATCGTTTCATCCACCCTGAACTCCGCCATCTTGGCGCGCCACACGCTCGGGTGCCACAAATCTTTCTGGGTTTTAGCATATTCCATCTCGCGATGGTCAGTTAATAACGAAAACATATTGACATTCTTGTCTCCCCATATCAACTCTTTTGTGGCCATAGGGATGTGCTGTGCCACCCTCTCCCGCCTTCAGGGTAATGAGCCCTCCCCCGCCATTGGCAAAGCGAGCTTACCCGGTTCGGTCGTTGTTCCCGCCGATTTCTCGAGACCAACTGCCGGTCCTACCGGTGTCACCTGTGGGGAAACAAGAGGAAGATTCGCCTTCGCGGCATCTCGCGACTGCCGCAACTGCTGTATTAGTAACTTATTAGTAAAAAGAAGGGGTCCCAGTAGCATAGGAACGATAACCACAAAAATAAAATTGAATCAACCAAACATAATTTTAGTCCACATTGTTTTATTCACAATGGGAGTGCATATTGGATATACAGTATTTCAGAGCAATGAATTAGTGGTTTTCACAGTGCCCCAAAGCAATGGAGAAGGTGGGAGGGTGGTGTGTGATAGTGTGAGGAAGTAGTGAAAGAAGGAAGGAAGATTCTTAGGTGACAGTATAATCAACAAATATGACTCATTTGTCTATGTTACAAACTATGTACAAAGAACAGGACCGTCAGGTTCATACAAATGTTTCAAGCAATTTTAATTAGTAACTTGGCCTCTTCGGCGGTGTCTCCGGGCGCCTTGGCACCCCCTGCTTTTTTATTGAGCCATGCGGCCAACTGGGTGGCCAATTCAGGAGGCATATCCTCATCGTTAGCGGGGGTAATCACAACCGGGATCGGTTGACCTGCGTCTGGGATTGGTACCGGGCCGTCAGCTGGTGTGACCGGGGAGGCCGGGTCACCTCAGGGACCGGAACCTCCCCTGAAACCACCCTCTTTTTGACCCGCTTCCCTCTACCTTCGGGGACGATTCCTGGCAAGGCCGGGCCTATTACCTTCTTAGGGTTACCAGGATTGCTCAGTGCAGCCAGTTGCTTTTTGACGTCCGCCAAACCTCGGCCGATCGATGGGACTTGTCCGAGTTTCCGCTCCATGCCAGCCATTCGGTTCATCAACATGCGTAGCACCTTATCCGTCTCGGAACCCTTTCCTGCTTTCTTGCCAGCCATGGTTTCGATTATCGGCTCCTTTAGACGAGCAACGAGGTCCTGGACTCTTCGCCTTAGAGTAACTGAAAGAAAAACAACAAGATTACAAGTTCTCAAAATTGCTGCTTGTTCCGTCGAGGGCTCACGAGCAACGAGTGGGTGCAGCCTTCAGAGCACAGGAACAAGAGGACGCTTCTTCGGATTCCCGCTCTATTTATTCTTCTGCAGGAGGGCATGTACCCTCCTCCGGTACGCCTACTGGGTGTGGTCATCGGTGTAGGTGTCTAGGACAACCCCTCTTGAGCGGGAAAAGGCGCGCCCCGGCTACGCCGCTTCGGGCATACCAGCCGGGACACGACCCCGCCCAAAATGGTTTCCCGGGAGGATCGGGGCACCCAACTATACGTTCGGGGGGACCGAGTGGTCGCCCCTTTCCAAAAATGTTGTTATCCAACTCAATGGCACTAATCTTAGTGACCTCAGAAAGATGAAAGACTGGGTGGCCACACTGAGATTTAGATTTATGACCCTGAGCTCAAAGTAGAGTTACAAAGGCCATTCATGAGCACACATGGTAAGCACTCTAACACCTGTCTTTTAAACATACTGCTCTCCAACCCTCCTTTATCCTGCATTGCTCTTTGACCCCATATCCGACCTGTGCTGGTCTCCCACCCCTTAGAACCCTTCAGTAGTCTTGCCCCTCCACTGTCTTAGGCCTGGCACTGTCTGCTATCTCCCTTTATACCCGGTGTAACTCTCCCACCCCTCTGGACAATGCAGTATTCTCTCCCCTCCACCACCCTAGACCTGGCCGTGTTCTCTATCCCCTTTAGACCCTGTGCTTATCTTTGCAGCATGCTAGTGTCGGCCCTCTGAGCTCTCTTGGCACCCTTCAGCTCTCTGCCTCTCTCTACTCCTCCCTGCCTTCTTTGCTTCTCTCTGCCGCTCTCTGCTCCTGTTTACTTCTCTCTGCCCCTCTTTGCTGCTTTTTGCTCCTCTCTGTCACTCTCTGCTCCGCTCTGCTCCTCACTTCTCTCTGCACTCTGTGCCAACCTCTCTGCTCTTCTCTACCACTCTCTGCCCTCTCTGCTCCTCTCCTGTGCTGCATGTTTGAGCCTGAGCTGCTTCACCTTTCATCCCCTTTGGACCCTGTACAGGTCCATCTTCCCCCCCAATGGGCAGCATCAGTGGTGCGGCATTACTAACACCCATGTGCTGCTCTCTGTTATAAGCTGGCAATGTAAAGAAGCCTACAGTATTGGCAACACAATGTGAAATAATATTGTACTTCTCAGGCTAGCCAGGTTCTAGCACTGCAACCTTTGTTAGAATTATATCAGAGATACAGTGACACGGCTGACCAGGGCAGCAAAACAGAATTTAATCAAGTTGGACCTAGAGCCAGCATTAGTTCCCAAAACAAACCAATCATAATACAAATATTCATAAGTGAGTCACACACTGGCACTACTTTTTCTTTTACATAGCAAGAGTACCACAGTTGAGCGGCTGTGTAAATGATATTTTTTTTAATTACTATCCAACTGCCAAAATCACAGTTATCAATCCTAGAAGCATGAAAGGCTGTGCTACCACAACAAGATTCAAACGTGTGACCTTTCGGCTGTCCTCTTCAAGCAGTACAATGTGGTACATAAATAAATCTGTAGATGACTAGCTCAAAGGGTTAAAGTGCCCATTGCAGCAACTGGTTTGTATGAAGCAGGTCTTTGCTCTTCTGGTAAGATAGCTAGGGTGGCTAATGCCCTTCCTAATGCCCTTGCTGCAATGAGCAGCGAGTAAGAAAATCGCACGCGCCATCATCCAAGTATCATAGTTTAGCAAGTTCATGTTCTTGCTGCTGTGAATCATGCATAGCTTTCATAACACACGACATACAGTTTAATCTTTGAGGTGCTACGTCAAGCTTTCATTGATTTCAATGTGAGTACTAGTGAGCTGGAAACCAAATACCACCAAAAGTGGAAACAACAGTGTGGCCTGAACATCTACTTCTCCAGATGCAGAAATGTGTTCTACTGACCCAGACTAGCAATTAACGTAAAAAAGACAGAAAGCCCATGTTTGACAAGTAATTCCCCACCCCTCCTCAAGCGCCTTGAGACCCTCTGGGTATGTAGCGCGCTATATAAATTCTTTGACTTGACTTGACTTGTAGAGACCTTTTTATATGAGGTTTTACGTAAGGATCCTGCCCAGGCCCTTGCAGAATTTTAAAACATGAAGAGATGATCAGTACTTTCTCTAATAAGGTTGGCAATGCAGAGTCAAGAAACATGAAATGAAAAAAATAAGGCCAGCAGGACGGAGTTGTCTCTACTTTGATTTACCTGTTTTAAAAGCAAGAAGGATGCAGAATCTATGAACACGGGCTGACCAAAAATAGTAACAAGTCTTCTTTCTTTTCCTAAACATACAACTAAATCGAAGAAATTCAAGCTGATTATCGACATGTAAAAGCTATCAGGAATGTCAATCCACCGCAAATGCCTCTAAAATGAGATGTGTCATTAGTTTGCCACACTACTGTGGCTGTTTCATTCTCCACCTTGCAACCATTACTTAATCCTTAAGGAATTATACAAAAAAACAGGCAAAATGGATACAGGTGTCACAATAAGCAGAGGAAATACAGGAAACGAAAGACATGTCCCAAGAAAATACCATCTTGGCATCCTACAATCCTTGCCATTATGCAGTAACTGTTCTCGTACTGAAACGCACAAAAGGCATAATGTTTATCATCCCATATGCTAGAAGAACCATGCCAGCAACAAAAGCAATGACACTCTCAGACAGAAAAACAAAAAACGCTACCATACACTAGGGGTGTCTATATTGGGACCGACAAAAGGGAAACATCAACTAGAATCATTCTGAAAACAAGACTTGCACCAGGGCAACACCCCTTTGGCATACTAGGATAGGATAGGATAGGATAGGAGTTTATTAAGCGCTCGATTGCCGTGGCGTCTTGGCGCTGATGTGAGTGAGCAGAAACCAAAACTACAACTTCAACAGTTTAATTGGCAAAAAGAAACGTCTTAAGATTCTTCCTAAACCACTTCCTATCAGCTTGGTAGCTCATGGCCAGAGGTAGTCTATTCCAGAGATGCGCTGCCCCGTTGGAAAGTGCCCTACCTCCCCATCTGGCCTGCTTAACCCTAGTCGTTTTAAGTAGACCTAGGTTGGTAGATCTTAGAAGGCGTGTGGGGGTATAGGGGGTTAAATATTTGGAGATCGTGTCACCTCCATAGAGTGCCTTATGAACTAGACACAAGGCATTGAAATCAACACGCTGCTGCACTGGAAGCCAATGCAGTGATTTAATGCCCACTGAGGTTGAACAGTCCCTAGGAATGTTCAAAAGCAGCCTTGCTGCCTCATTTTGAAGGGACTGGAGCTTTCCAATCTGCGTTTCGTCTATACCCAGAAAAAGGGCATTACAGTAATCTAATTTGGATAGAAAGAGACTCACCATTACTGTCTTCTGAAGCTCATGCGAAATAAATGGGAGAATCTTTCTCAGAGTTTTCAGAAGAAAAAAACAGGAGGATGCCAAGCTATTAAACTGGGCGGAAAAATTTAACTTGTCATCAAAGATGACCCCCCAGGTTCCTAACCTTAGAGACGGGAGCTGGACACTTCCCAGCCTCTACTGGCCACCATGAGTCATTCCATACGGGGATCCCCTCCAAATTCTATCACTTCTGTTTTATCTGTGTTGATCTTCAAAACATTGTGAATACTATGATTCTTGCTGGCACACAGACATATAGGTGAACTCGAGCCCTTTCAGACTTGCCACTGATCTCTCACAGAAATGCACAAAAGACATTATACTCACCATTTCATGCTCAGGACTCGATAGAAATCAAGAAAAGACCCTCCTGGAACGAAAAGCCCGGGCCTCGTGCCTCACGAAATAGATACATTTCAGAAAAACAGGATCCAGCCGGGCAGCAGCGGATGCAAATTGTATCATTTTGCCAGCTAGGTGACCTGCCCCCAACCCCTCCCTGCACTGTGGGGCCTTATGTTGCAATACTCTCTTCTCTCCCTCGTCAGTGAGCTCGGCCCAAATATGCACAGTGCAGTGACCCGGGCATCAGAACTTCTCTTTCCCTCTCAAACTCACTGACAGTATTAACAACCCATGTTCCGTTTCCTTCCGAGGCAGAGACAATACTGAGGAATTCAATAGACCCGGCCCTGTGAAATAAGTGCTGGTACTGAGCACCCGAAAGCACCAGCACAAATTAAGCACTGGTCGAAAATAATAACACCTATTATTAACTGTGCTACGAAATGATAGATCTCTGCTAGTTAGCGATACATGATCATAAACGTGTATCACCTCATGCACTGTTATATTTCTCCTATTTCATTTTGATATCAGTCTTGCTTCTTCCATCTTAAACCTTCCTATGCACTGATTCAAAGAATCCTACACAGCCTGATCCAGCCGGTAACAGAAGTTACCGGCTCTGTCAAGGTTAAGAGGTCTGGCTAAATCCGTAGATGCTGTGCATTTCTCCACGAGGTTTAGGCTGATGAAAATAGCCAAAATATCTAAAGGGACAAGATGGAACATACAGGTCTTAACTTAAAACACATCTATTTTAAGCTCCATAGGAAGAGATTCATAAAGAAATATTCCCAAATATTTTGACTCACAATTTATTAGCCACTTTCCAATTTAAATATTTCTAGGGATTCATTTTGACTTAGCACTTAAGGAAAGAGACCTTAGCCCTACTGCATACGAACACCACCTCTGGTTTTCTTTCTCATTAAGTTGAGATCAGCTCGGATTAAACCATGACACCCCATCAGATCATCCACCACAACCTCTGGGTGTCATCGGAGTGAAAGAAGTGCTGATGACTCAGGATGGGATACAGGTTAATTTTTAGCCCAGGTCTATAGAGCATTACTATAAAAGTTTTTTCCATTCAATCTGAATTCTTTCGACTCTCACCTAATATTCGGGAACTATCCCAAGCCCTACCCCAGCCCAAAACTACTGTTCCAATAACAGAGCCTGCCATTCAGCAGACAGTGGGGTTACAATATGCAGCAGCATCAAAGAAGTTGATAAAGCTTGCGAGGACTTGCAATGAGATGCCTCGGCGTAGAGCTGCATTGCGCTGAGCCAGAGTCGATGGCGGGCTGCATTGCACTGCATCAATATGCAAAGATTTGAGTCAACGTCGAAGTAGCCAGTTATGTCCCTGTAGCTTGGAACAGGGGACCAGCCAGCTGACCTTTGGAGATAACTTGGAGTCATGGGTCCACAAAGGCATGCTGTAATTCAGCAGGGCCGCTCACAGCAGCAGATGAGTCCTGGTGCAGCAACAGCAGACCTTGGGCTGCAAAGCCGTCCTTGGTCAGCAAGAAGGCCTGCAGGGCATTCTCCTCAGCTGGGCAGTCCTTCTTCCTGGCAGGGTCCACAGGTCCACAAGTAATTTCAAGAGTTTTATTTCACCCACCTGGTTCTGGCTTCCATGGGGGCACAAAAGACTAAAGTGAAGCCCTTTGTGAATGTGCTGTAGAAGAGTCTTTGTGATGTCTAAGTGTGGTAGTTGATAGCTCCTCCCCCTCATCCTGTCAGAGATGTACATTTCCCCCTTTGTCTCAGTATCTGGGAGCAGTACACAAGATTTAACTGTCAGCAACACCTAGTCATGTGGCCCAGGAAACAGGCTGCAGGCACCAACTATTTGGATCAAGAAAATTCAAATTTTCTAAAATTGGCATTTTCAGATTTGTCAAAAAAAAATTGAACTTTGCCAGTAGAGAGGGGCTGTAAGTTACAATACTTTAGACACCAAACACAATGTTTCCACCTGCTCCTAATTAAACGTTATCACTTAATACATGTAATAAGGTACCCCAATGTTATCCTATGGGAGAAGAGGGCCTTGCAGTAATGAAAAATGAATTTAAGAGGTTTTTACTACCAAGCAGCCTAGGGCAGTGCAGGTAAGAGCAGTGTGGCGGGAGGGTCGGGTATGGGGGGGGAGTCGACAGATGAAGACAGGGGAAAATAAGATGTAAAAAAAGAAAAATACTTACCTTGTGCTCAAGGAATCACCGACTTGGCCATGCAGTGAGCACTAGGTAAGTGTTTTTCTTTTTCTTTTTTTAAAATGTGTATTCCCCCTTATTGTCTTCTGTCTTCTCCCTCGCCACACCACCCCCTCCGCCTCACCACACTTAGCTGCACCTGCTGCGGCTGCTACCAAGACACGTAAAAGGTAAGAGTACATGTCCAACTTTTTAAATATAAGGCACTCTGCCCAATGAGCTGTTTAGGGTCTACCCAACGGGTAACTTATATGTCTTAAAAAGGGAAGGATTAGGCCTGTCAAAAGGCGTATTTTGCCAGGTCAAAATGCCAGGTTAAAACTGCACACACAGGCTGCAGTGGAAGGCCTGAGACATGTTTAGGGCTACTTAAGTGGGCGGAAAAATCAGTGCTGCAGGACTGCTAGTAGTATGTAATTTACTGGCACTGGGTACATGTAGTGCAGCTTTACTAGGGACTTACAAGCAAATTAAAGTCGTAAGCCAATGTTACCCTATTTTAGAGCGAGAACACAAGCATGTTAACACTGGTTAGCAGTGGTAATGAGTCCTAGGGTCAATAAAAACAAGATCAGCAGAAACAAGTAAGGCAAAACGTTTGGGGGAAGATCACCCTAAGGCTGGTATGTCTAACAGGGCCGTTACCGGTCAGGCACTTAGGCTAACTCCAAGCACATCACAATATAAAGTTTAAAATATGGAACTAAAGATGCTAAGTTACATACAGCTGCATATTTTAATCTTCAAATAGAAGTGGGGTTTTATTGTACCTGCCCGCACCAAAGTCCAATTAGTGAATTCAACCTTGTATGAATTTGGGGTATTATTTGAGGGAGTAAATACTCGCTTCAAGTAGTGGCCATAGTCCTTGTCAGGATGAAGCACTTAAGCCAACAAGTAAACCTGAGCTCAACCCCCGGTAGCTGTAGTACAGAGCACACAGGCTTAAACTAGAGATACTGCATACAGTAGTCATACTGTACTAAAGCAGTAATGACAAATGACACTAAAATGACAAAAATCCAATAAGGGGAACCAGAGATATACATTTTTAAAGTCGGATCATTTACCCCAAACAGGTTCGCTCTGGTCAAAATAGAGAGAGCTGGTACAGGGCTTTTCTCAGGTTGCAGACAGAAGGTTCAGTACTCTTCTGATTTTCCTCAGGTCCAGGAGTGTTCTGAAGTGGGTACCTGTAGATGCCTCATTTATACCTGGCACTAGCTGTGGGTGGGAATAACCTCTGAGGACTCCTTAACTAATCAAGTAAAGGTTTCCAGAGATAAGTCCCCCCACTTTGGGTATTTTCAAGCCAATGTAGTTTATGAGTAAGTCAAATAGCCAGTACTTGCTGTCTGCAACAGTTTCCTCTATCAATTAAGTTGTTTTTAACTTTGTAACACCTGTTCATGTTTCAGGCCAATCGGTCAGCAACGTGTGTAAATCAGCCTACTCACAATCACAAAGAAGTGATTTGCAAATTCAATAACAGGTACAGACCCCATTGTTGTTTACTCTAAGGAGCTTTATAACTTTAGTGGACAAGGAGGGCAACTTTAAAAATATCCTTTTCTTTATTGGTCTTACAGAATCTAGTCACAGCCCTGAAGAGAATCTCTGTAAATATAGTAGGGATTCAAAACACGTCAGCAGGATTAACCACTAGGGGAAGAGTTTTTCATAAAAATATGCATAGCAACAAAGGGGAATAATGTGTTCAAAATGTACAATCCCTCTGTTGTGCCATATGTTTTACCCCCGATGGTTGGTAACCCCAGCTTATTACACTAAAGTTGTAATTGAAATGTGGGTTACCTTGTTTATCTTGACTGATAACAATTTACATTGATTTGCAATTTGAATATTGTTTTGAAGTTTTTTGTTAGTTTGTCTTGATGTTATGTAATTGTGAAGCGCAGTCCAAATCTGTCTTGTGAACTTACAAAAAGAGTATTATTTGAAAATATTGAATAATTAAATGATGTAGACCATCATACTTACAGATTTTGGTCTGTGTCTGTTTAAATAATTGGCAGCATCGCAAACGGTCCGCTAGATATCTTATTTGCATAGTATTTTTTTTATATTCAAATTTTATTGTTTTCGAACACGTGAAACAAATCAGCAGATACACGGAAATCATTAAGTCAAAAACATTCCTCCTGTAATCAATGCATCCCACAATCACGAAACCCATAAGACATACATAGACAAGGTATGGAATCAGGTTACTCAAAACCTTCCACATTACCCAACCATTTTCTCCACACTCTACGATACTTTTTGCCACACCCCTTGGCCATATAAAGGGTTTTCTCCTGGGTTGCGCACCAGTCCACCCCATTACGCCACCGCCCCAGGTCAGGTGGATCAGGACTTTTCCAAGCCGCCGCTATGTCCTGCTTGGCCACAATCATAGCTGTATTAAAAAATAACGTAATTTCTGGACCCATCCAGCCCGTCTGTGATCCCCAATAATGAATGATCATGAGGAACCTCCCAACCCAATACCTCTGTAAGTTCCACCTTGAATAACCCCCAGAATTGCTCCAAACGGGGGCACGACCAAACCATGTGGAGGAAGTCAGCCGGGGCGTGAGCACATCTATAGTAGAGCTGAATCAGCTTAAGTTTGGCAGAGACGGTGACTGTCCTGGGGGCCATGAGAGCATCGCACCCATCCACTTCATCGAGGGGGCCCAGCCAGTCCACCCATTGTTCCCTCAACTTATCTAAGGAGGTGGTGGTGTTGTTAACTGAAGTGCGATAAATACAGGAGATGCCCCTTTACCTATGTTATGTTATGTTAATGGTTTGTTTGAGCACACAGCTGCCCCAGCTAAGGGGCGTCCCGGCGCTGACCGTAACATAGTACCAGAAAAAGAAACTGCCGTTGAGAAAAACCTAAGTCAAAGGAAAAAGAAAGGACTTAATGGCTTTCCGAAAGGGAGAAGCTCATCGATGCTACGAATAGATACAGGCAAGGAGTTCCACAGTTTGGCCGCCAACAGTCGGAAGGAGCGACCTCCAACACAGCAGAGTCTGAACTTGGGTATGTTTACCAGATGTTGACCTAAGGAATGCAAGTTACGCTGAGGAGTGTACGGACTTAAGAGTGGGCGGAGTAACTCAGGGCTGGTACCTTTCAAGATTTTAAACGCTAAACAGAGTGTCTTGAACTGGATTCTGGCTTGAATCGGTAACCAGTGTAAGGCTCTGATGGTGGCTCTAGCAGAACATCTGTGAGGCAGTCCAACAAAAGCTCGGGCTGCTGAGTTCTGAACTCGCTGAAGACGCAGAATCTGAGCTTTATTTGCGCCCAAAAATAGTGCGCTAGCGTAATCCAAGCACGATAGGATTGTAGCCTGGATAATAAGCTGCCGAACAGGCGCTGTGAAAAACTTTAGAATAGGGCGGAGGCCCCTCAACAAGCCCACACATGTCGCTGTGACCTTCTTCGTATGGCACTGAAAATTGAGATCTGCATCCAGCCACACTGCTTGGTAGCAGGCATGATGCCTAAGGAGGCTGGCCACCAATGTTCGTTCCAAAGGGAGGTGTTTTTCCCTACCAGCATCACCTCGGTCTTAGTGGCATTTAATTGAAGGCAATTTTCAGCCATCCATTGGGCAACAGCAGTCATCCCATCTCTGAACCTCGAGGCCGCGGCAGAGGGACCTTCAGCCAAGGTGACAATCAGCTGAGTATCGTCAGCGTACGAAACTAACGTTAGGCCCCACTCTCTAGCCATAGCCACGAGAGGTTGAAAATAAAGGTTGAACAACGTGGGCTCAACGCAGAGCCCTGCGGAACCCCTTGGCAGATGGGATGGGCTTGAGACCGAAAAGGTGGTGCCGAGACCAGGAAGGATCGATCCGTCAAAAATGCACGGAACCATTCCAGGGCCTGATCCATGATCACAATTGCCTCCAGACGGTGCAACAAGATGTCATGAGACACCGTATCAAAGGCAGCGCTAAGATCTAATAATATAAGCGTTGCACTCTGACCGGCGTCAAGGGTAGATCTTAAATACTCCGTGGAGGCCAACAAGGCTGACTCAGTACTGTGACCCGATCTGAAGCCGTTTTAAGACGGGCCCAGAATGTTGTTAAGGGTTATATGGCGAGCCAGCATCTCGTTCACATGAGCCTCAGCTATTTTAGCCACCCATGGAAGCAAAGAGATTGGCCTAAAATTCTCAGGCAAAGAAGGATCAAGTGTGGGCTTTTTAATGATAGGAGAGACCAAAGCCTGTTTCCAGGCCGAAGGTATTATCGAAGTGGTAAAAGACAGGTTAAGTATCTGCTGTAGAGGTTTCAGAACAAGATCCATAGAATCAGGAAACTGTGCCGGCCTCTTAGGATCAGATGGAGACCCTGATTTAATCTTTTTACAGAGTCTCACAAGTTCGTCACACGAGAGTTCAGGTATCATAGTGAAGGTGAGTGTCCCCTCTCTGACCGTGACAGGACCAGGAACAGAGAAATGCTGAGGAAAGGTGGCATAGATTTTCTGCACTTTATTCAGAAAGAAAAGAGCAAGGTCCTCGCATTGTTGTGCTGAATTTACATGTGAGACTGAGGTTTTGGTGTTTTTTAGCTCCTGAGCAGTTTTGAAGATGTATTTCGTGGGATTCGAACTATCCCTGATTTTTTCCGCGTAAAAATTAGCGCGTGTGGAGCATATCGTTTTATGGTAGTGTTTTAATTTAGCCCGGTAAGCAGATTTAAGGTCTTTGTCATAGTCCCTTCTCCACAGTCGTTCGGCTCTTTTACACTCCTTCCTGAGTATTCTAAGAGAATCTGAGAACCAAGGGTTGGAGATCGAGTTCCACCCCCTGACCCATCTAGCTGGAATCAGAGCATCAAGCCCTCCACTTATACAATTGCAAAAGGCGGTATATGCGATCTCAGGGTCAGCCAAATCTTCTACAATGGTCTCGCTCAGGTAGGTGTGGAAATCGTCTAGATAAAATTTATGCCAAGGCCTTTTAAACGTCAAAGTTGTCCTATTAGATTTTGGGAGCTGTGTCATCTTCCAACTAACTTTGATCAAATAATGATCAGTCCAGACCATAGGAAGAGGTTGATCAACCTGAACAGCTGGGATGTTGGAAAAAACCGGATCCAATAGATGTCCTGTGGCATGAGTGGCATCCCGTACCAGTAGGTCCAATTGGAAAGCTGCTAAATCAGCTATCAGATTACGGATAGCGTAGTCCTGTGTTTGGTCAAAGTGGAGATTTAGGTCGCCTAAAATAGAGAAATTGGCGGATTGCAACACTAATGAGCCCACTAATTCTAATAAGGCTTCACAGAACCTGGAAGCATGACCAGGAGGGCGATAGATATAAAGTCCCGAAAAAGCAAAATGCGGGTTTATATCTAGTCTAAAGCGTGCACATTCGCAGCCCCACAACTTCTCCACCGTGAAAGTACAGGGATATAAAGCTTTGTAAATAACAGCAATCCCGCCTCCCCTGGAATCACGGTTAAGAGTCTTAATCAGATAGCCTTCTGGGAGAGATAAACCCGTTATCCCTGCCATATCGTCCTGCAGCCATGTCTCACAAACAAAGAGAACATCAGGGGTTTCGTCACTAAGTAACGAATGGACTTCCATATGGTGTTTTACCAGTGAGCGCACATTTAGTTGTAGAACAGTGAACACCGTTTGTGTCCCTAAAACTTCAGTATTCCGGACCCCCAAAGAAGAGAATGTTGTAAAAGCACAAGACTGACACCTCAGGCTTGACTCATCTCGCTGTAATGGCAATTCCACGCAAACCCCTGCATCAGGTTTTAAAAGCATGAGTTGTTCCTTGTCATACCTGTGCACAGGAGGTAGGACCGAACCAGGGGTACTGGCGAAAGGCGATGGACAGGCGATGACGGGCGCAGACGGGCTTGCCTTTGGCGTGCCTTCGACGTGCCTTCGGCGTGCCCGCTGCGCTGCCGGTTCCATATGCACATTATATAGGGAGAGGGTAGGGAGTGCAAAACAACTAGAGCGCTGTCCTGGTGTCCACCTAAAATGGTGGCAGCGTTCCTGTAATCACGCTACTGCAGTGGCTGTTCCTAAGTGCTGTGCAGTCACCCACTAAATCAAGTAAGGCGCTGTGAGCAGTTTCAGGGCAATCAGAATAACAATGTAAGCACAATAGTTAAAATACATGTGGCGAAAATGAAATAAATTCGAATGTGATTTTAAAATACAGAGGCAGGCTAGAACCCCCGGCTCACGCCTCAGGGAAGTAAGATACAATGTTACAAGGGCGCGCGAGAGCGAAGCACGATTTAAATACAGCAGAGGGTAGGGAGCGCAAAACAACTAGAGCGCTGTCCTGGTGTCCACCTAAAATGGCGGCACCGTTCCTGTAATCACGCTACTGCAGTGGCTGTTCCTAAGTGCAGTGCAGTCACCCACTAAATCAAGTAAGGCGCTGTGAGCAGTCTAAGTCTCCCATCATTGTCTGAGTCTCGATGGGGCTATATTTGGGGAGCCTCATGTCGACCGGGATGTGCGTATGGAGGGCGTGTCTCATCTGCAGATATTTATATAATTGGGACGAGTGTAGGGAGTAGCGGGTTTGGAGCTCTTGGAAGGAAAGCATATGGCCTTTATCCCATACATCCCCTAGCTGGGTCCCAAGGTCCCAGGTCCTAGGTCCCAAGTTTTAAATCCCTGTAGTCCGCTAACCTCCCGGAGCCAGGCCCCATGACAGAGGGGTGTAAATTGGGTCAGCTTATGCGTCCATCCGGTTTGACACAACGAGGCACGCCAGGCCAATAACACGGAGCATGTCACATCAGACAAACGGGATGGAATGGCCCCCCGTACATCATGGCCTGGATTTTAGTTAGAGCTAGTTCCCTCAGCTCAAGCCTTTAGCCGAGTCAGACCAGCCCCCATTGACCAGTTGTGGACCACCAGGAGGCGTACAGCCAGAAAATAAAGGTATAAGTGTGTCATACCCATACCCCCATCAAAGGAGGGAATCCAGCATGCAGACATTTTTAGAGGTATTTACCGGTCCAATCTAGCTGAGTGAATTAGGACCCACCCCTCTTTATAGCTACACTTTCTAAAAGTGGCACTTCTAAAATAGTAATGTGAAATCCAACTTTACCACTAGAAACGATTTATCATAACCATTACAAAAATATTAAACTTGAATTAGCTATTCCTTTTTAATCAGGAACTACAGCTTAAAAGTGTTCTAAGGAATTCCAATGCTAGCCTATGAGAGGAATTGGCCTCACAGTCGTGAAAAATGAATTTAGCTGTTTGTCACTAACAGGACATATAAAACTTAAAAAGTACATGTCCTACCTTTTACTTACTCAGCACCCTGCCCTTAGAGCTACAGAGGGCCTACCTTAGGAGTGACCTATGTGTAATAAAAGGGGAGTTACAGGCTTGGCAAGTGGTTTCAAATGCCAAGTCCAAGTGGCAGTAAAATTCACACACAGTGGCAGGCCTGATACAGGTTTGAAAGACTACTTGTGAGGGTGGCAAAGTCAGTGCTGTGGGCCCACTAGTACCATCTGGATTACAGGCCCTGGGTACATGGTATACCAATTTACAAGGGGCCTACAGGTAAACTAAATATGCCAATCAGGTATTTACCAATGCCACCAGTTTTAGAGGAAAAGCACATGCACCTTAACACTGGTTAGCAGTGGTAAAGTGCTCAGAATCATAAGGCCAACAGAAAGATACAGAAGAAAGTGGAGGCAACACAGCAAAAAGTCCATCAGTAGATTGGATGATTCAAGTATGTGTTGGGTGAAGTAACTTAAGCAAACATATACAACAGTTGCTGTTGAATTTACAGTGAACACAGGTCTGTCAGTCCCTGTTTCTTCTGCCATAAGGAAAGTGGCATTGATGTGTATGCATTTACATCTATGCATTTTGAAATTTAAGCTTCTGCTGAAAGGTACACTTACAGTTGACTTGTATATATATCATATTTTGTTTTTATCAAAAGTCACAAACATGTTGGATTGACATTCCAGTTCTGACGCTTAAGCCACAGTGTGCCCATGCTTTTTTTTAGCTCATATATCATGTTTTAGGCTCCCAGATGCCATACACCTTACTGCATCCTACAAACAGTATGTGCATTTTATGCCATTTTGCAAAGTTTTATTTCATTTTAAACCTGTACTCAGTGGCATCACCCCACTGCTTTCAAGCAGTGCGAGAAGAGGAAGCATAATATGATAATAACTTTCAGTTATTATCATGTTTTTTTTCCTTTGCGGGCGGAAGGGAGCAAGGCAGGGGAGGAGTGGTTTGCCCACTCAAGTGCGCAATGACTGTTTGGTATGCGCAGTTCCCTGTTCTCCATGCAGGGTGCATTACAGCCTGCATGGAGAACATGCCCACCCCTGCAGCCCCTGGCTGAGTGCCATGTCACGGTGCTTAGACCAAACACAGCGCTGCACTGCAACGTTGTGATTGGCTTAGGGGAGGGAGCCTGGCTGCCTGCTTCCTGTTCCTGGAAGCGGACTGAGGAGAGTAGGAGCACAGAAGACACAGGTCCAGGGCTCGAGGTAAAACATTTTTTTTTCTAAACTCCACTTCCCCATGTAAAACCCCTCCGAACCATGCCGGCCGCCCCTGTTTGTAGTTATAGAAAAATTAAAATATGACAATTAGTGCACAGCAAATGTAGAGACAGCTTCCTGCTCAAAGGTTCAAATGGCAGGAATTTTGGTGTAAAAAATAAAAATAAATAATAACACTCAAAAGAAGCATGTTCCTACTCAAGGCGAATTGTATGGTAATATTAAGGTTATAATCTGTACATGTCCTCGTACCTTGATCTACGTTTTGGTCATCCTCAGCAGTTAGCCAACAACTTCCCTCTCTCTAACCAGAGTGAGCAGATTTACACTTGCACTATGTGCAAGCCTGGACTATACTGATCCCCACTAAAAGACTGGCAGATTAAGCACAACTCTGATATAGCTGAAGAGCAACCTCCAATCACTGATACCTTGAACACCTAACATTAAACATAATCCCTAGAATAAGTCAGCAGAAGCCTAATATATAATTGATAGAATCTTGAAACATTTGAGCACAATTGAGATTCGTTTTGGACATGTTAAAGCATATAAACATAGAACACTGTCATATAATACATCAGTTCTGATTTTCTGTCAAAGAACTATTTATGGACAATTACCTGGCCAGGAAACAATGATTGGTATCATGCACTGGTATGGTATTTTAAACAGGAGTAAATTCACCAAGAATGTGATTTGGAATTTTACAGGGTGGCAATGTGCATCAGATGGGAGCTGGGAGAAATTGGGTTGTTGGTTGGGGGTGTAAGACCTTCACAAGCAAAAGCCACAATCTTGGTTAGGGTGAACCACAAAAAGTTACTAAATTATCTTGTGCTTCACCCTCTGGAGCTAAGCACAAAAGCAGTCAGGCTTTCCTTAGAGGCAATGTGCTTATTATTAGAAGAAATTTTGTGAAAAATGTCTGAGAAGGTAAAAGTCAGCAGAGCAAGGCAGCCGGGGGTTTCTGAGGAGTCTTCAACATCATCATGGAGCTGCTAGACAAAATTGCTGAGAAGATTTGTTTTTTCAGACTGAGGCTTTTTTTATCGCAAATCTCCAGCCGGATGAAGTTTTAGGCTGAAGCATACAAAGTCTCCATGCGGTCTATTTGCTCCTCGTCTAAATGCACTCACTCGGAGAAAGGATACCTTATTAATGCTCGCTCCATAATTAAAAACAATGTAGCCTTCCATGACTTTGTGATGTCTAGAAGGCCTGTATGGGTTTTTATTACGGAAACCTGGGCCACGGAGACCTCAGGACACGACCTTTTAATGGCAATCCCGGAGGGCTATGCATTGCACAGATTTGACAGAGCTAAGCGAAGGGGTGGAGGATTGGCGATTCTCTACCAGTCGCATCTTACCTGTCGTATTAATGCTCTGTCTGAACCATCTGACCCCTTCCAGGTACTGCATTTCTTTATCTCCTCATCTCCATCAGCATCCTTTGTAGGCCTTCTTATGTGTAGGCCCCCAGGCCCTAGATCAAATTTTAGCAGTGACCTGTTCAGAATCCTGGAGCCATATGTTGGCAAGCCCCACTTTACTATTTTAGGGGACTTAAACTTTCACTTAGATGACCTCACCTCTAAAGACACCTCTTCCTTGGTCGATCCCCTTGAAGCTTGTGGCTTTTCTCAACTGGTAAAAGGTCCTGTTGTGTTCTATCTAGGACCCCGATCAATATTGTGACCTTAGGCCCCATACGGCTATAATCAATCCATACCCATATAATGGCATAAACGATCAGAGCCATATTTCAGCCATATTTCAGAAACTCGCCTCTGCAGCTCATTAAAGTACATGACACAGCAGAAGCCACTATCTTAGATTCCTAGATTACACTCCGAGTTCTTTCAACAGATAAAACCCCCAGCAACCTGGGAAAGCCCCGCTTGCTTTGTTTTTATTAGTAATAGAACTCTAATGAGCACTGTAAGAACGACCAGTTCTTAGTGACATCTTTATTCACGTCTTATTTCCAAAAACTTACGTCAAACGAGGCACCTTTCAGGTATAAATAATACCAACGTTGCCTTAAGCAAATGCGATGGTGGTGGTGAACACAGGAGCAGAACAGCTGTCCCTTGCAGAGCCCAGCAGATTCAAGAAGCCCACGGACGCTGCCCCTCCTCCTCCTTGACGCGCTGAGAAAGACGCCTTCTTTTCTCCTGCCGAGAAAATCCAGCTCCGGCGTTTCCAGCCTACCCTTGCGGGTGACTCGAATATCGAGTCTTGAAAGGAGATACAAGACCTCTAACATTCTATTCCAGCGGTACAGTGTTGACTAAACCCTTAGAGAGAATTCTTGAAGCAAACCCTTGGCAAAACCAACTTAACTTAAACTGCTACTTACTCCCTCCCAAGTATTAGGCTTAGGTCAGGTACACCGGGGTAGGCGTAGTTAGAAGCACCAGTTGAGTACGGTAGCCAAATGTATATATGAATGTATATATTTTATTCCTTTTAACTATCATATGGCTAAGAAACCATATCCATGCTTTTACAGTATTATTTCGCAATACTCCTTTTACTGTACGCACTTTTTATAATAACTAGTCTTGCAATTGTGGCAATTCATTTCTCTTGCATGAGAAGAAAGACTGTTCTATAAATAATACCTTTTATTGAAAACGCCCATCTCTCTATTCTCTGCATCCTGGTGAAAGTAATTCTTGCACAACTGACTGAGTGAAATAGCTGTCTATTGTTTCACACGACTCTAGAGATTGACTCTTATCTGAGGAGCAAAGTTGTCATGTTTATGCGGTTGTTGGAAAACTGAATCCCTTCTCGCCTGTGCCTGGGAAGCTGATCACTTCCTATTCGGTCAAGAAAGTTTCCAGTGACCTCTGAGCTAGTTGGTACATACCCAATTAAGTTTAATATAGTCAGTAGAGACCTGGAAGACCGCACTTCTACGTCTACACTGCTGGTTATGTTATTCCAATGCGCAGGGCCTATAGGGAAAATAGGAACTACACTACATGGCGCCCAACGTTTGGTAAGGCGATAAAACTAACGCAAGACGTTAGAGTAACTCAGTCGTGCTTTTTCACACAGACCCTTTCTCCCGTAAATACTCCAATAGACGTCTGGAGTGGGTGAAAGTTTAAAATCCGCCCGAACTTAGTAGGAAGAGATTCCTATGTAGAGTTTCTGGTTTATTCAACGTTGAAGGATACAGTGTTCCAAAATATTGTGCACCTACTCTTTGTCTCCTTGGAGACCTGCTCTGCAAAACATTCATTTATACAATGTCAAATAATGGCAATGAAAGCGGAACCACTGAGGCTGCAGTAAATGCGACTCAGCAGAGTCCCGATGAGATTAGTGAACCGGGTGCGATAGACATCCCGGTCAACATAAGAAAAACTATAACGTTAAAACTTATAGAAAACGGACTGACCACACAGGGTGGCACAGTCGTCTTCGTGATAGAGGCACACGAATATCGGCAGACAGAGGTATTCTATTCATGGATAAAATTTCCAGCGGCAAACGCTGCAACAAAAGAGTTCCACTATTACAAAATAGGGGAACCACCGGATGAGTACGCTCCTTTCGAGGAGATTGAAATCCCATTAAAATACCAAGAGCATCTGCTCTGGTTTAAAGGCGCCCTAAAACACAATGATCATATTACCAGGCTCGGTCCACTAGGTAGACCAGGAGCAACGTGGCCGGTTCTAGCCAGCTACACACCACATCCGGACATTGCAAAAATGTCAAAAGAGGAGCTGTTAGTTCAGCTAAAAACACTAATTAAAATACATAGACAATTAGTCCAATATGTAATGCGGACTGCAACAGTCCAAACAACTGTTAATGTTCCACAGCTGACCCCTCATCAGGGGAACACAAATAAAATTACACCACAGAACATACATTCATGTCTTGGTAAAACACCCATAAAACGGGAACAAATTCCTTTCTGGTTAGCGCAGAAAATTACTCAAATAGAGGAAGTATTTCCGAATACTACCACTATTGAGAAACACAGAATTCTGACCATCTGCCTTCCAATGGTGGTCGCACCACACGTGGAGGACTGTGACACTTGGGGTACAGTCTTTGCTTCCATTTACACGAAAACACATGGTGTTCCGTCCATGGCGGTAATACCAGATGTGCTAAAACAGATTCAGAATGAATACGGTCCAGAACCTGCTTTAACTCTTGGTATAAAATTACTGAAAGACTTCAAACAGGTCTCGGCTATATTACTAGCCAATATAAAAGGAGAAGCAGCATCTGTGGCGATCCGCCAGAAATTGAAAGAAACAGATATAACAGAACAACCAATTGAGCTTGCCAGAATTATAGAAAAATGCTATGAAGAATTAGGTAGAGACATCTTGGGTGGGAAACCAGTAAAACCCCAACTACTCGAAAATCCTGAAAAATTATTTATTAAAAATAATCAAAATACTACAAAGAAAAATTGGGATGGAAATAAACAGTCCACTCCCAAGGAAAAAGTTTTCCAGTACAGAGGAAGGTCTCCTCGACGGAGGGAAAGAACTCCGACTCGAGAACACCAGTCTCCCCAGAGGGAGCCCTCTGAAAAAAGATATAACCTTAGAAATAGGGATAACTTGAAAAAACCTGATAGATATCAAAGTATTGATACACGTACCTCTCGATCTTTTTCGCAGAAATCGGAAAGAAGAGGACGGTCAGACCCAGGTACTTGACCGCTTTCTCAATAATGGGGTCACAGAAAAATTTCTGTAGGCTCCCACAGGGATTCAAGAACAGCCCAGGACTATTCTCAGCCAGAGTAACAGAGTTACTACAAATATATGATGATGAGGCATTATCTTATGTGGATGACATTTATCTCACAGACGACGACTTGGATACTCACTTGAAAAGGGTGAACACCATAATACTTGGTTTCGCAGCAGAGGGTTACAAATTCAACTTTAAAAAGTCAAGAATTGCCCATCTGACAGTATTATTTTTAGGATACGAATTATCAAGTGAAGGAAAAAGCCTAGTCGACAACTTCTTAGAGAAGTGCGCTGTAATCCAAGCACCTAAAACGCTGAAGAACTTACAATCGATTCTAGGCTTCCTGAATTTCGGAAGCACTTACATTCTAAATTATGCGGAGAGGGTTAAACCTCTCTACGAATTAATTAAACCTGATTTTACACCAATCAACTGGACTCAAAAACATACAGAAATTTTGAGATCACTGCAAACAGACATGTTAGCAAAAACAAAATTAGATACACGTGACAACACAATTAACCTTGTAATCTAAGTCATCCCAGGAAGAGACGGATTCACGTACCTGACCTCTGATGAGGGAGAAACGGTACCTATAGCTTACAAATCACATTTGTACACAAAAGCTGAAATAAAATTCAGCTCGACGGAAAAAATTCTAACTGCGGTTCAGACTGCTGTAGCAAAAGAAAGGGCCCTAGCACAAGGTAAACGAATAATAATCGGTACACCTATACCTGCTTTAGAAGCAGTAACCAAAGCGAGCATTCCAAATGCTAAAGCTCTGCTTCCAAGATGGATCCAATGGGTTAATTCTCTTTCTGCAACAGACGTAGTGTATGAATTTGATCCTAACTTAAAGACACAGGAATTTTTACAATATGAATATGAATGTCCTTTGCCAATTGAAATCCTGCCTCTAGAACAATATGAATGTATCATATATACAGATGGATCAGCACAACCCGCAGTTGGGGGTAAATAGGCTTACAGTGCTGCGTGTGCGATTGTTAAAGGTCGTTGGCACAAAGGAAAATTTAAACCACTGGTCACTAATACGCAATCTCTAGGAGATTGTACAGCTCAGCGAGCTGAACTACTAGCATTTAAGATGGCGCTTGAAAAAACTGATCGTAATTTCCCCACACTTATAGTGTGCGATTCATAATATTGCGTACAATCTTATAATGAATACTTGCAGAATAGGGTTGAAAATGGGTTCAAAGATGCAAAAGGTGGCACAATCAAGCATAAAATGCTTGGGAAACAAGTAGTTCTTTTACAGAAGGAACTACAAAAGACTCACGTGATACACACTCTGAGTCATCAACGTGATGGCGTTCACGTTGCAGGGAATTCATTAGCTAATACAGCCATAGCGGAAGTAACTAAACAGGCTTCCGTAGCCACAAAAAAGCGTTCATAAAAATACATAGACGAGAAAACCATGCTGGCAGTAAAAACGTCCTTAAAAGGCAACTGTGCAGCACTACCCGTGAACTATCCACTCAATTATGCATACGTAATTGATGCAAACTCCGTTCCTTTTGCTCGACTTCCTGGAGTGGGGGATAGGGTAATTCCAAACACGAACCGGAGGAAGTTACTAATAGCAGACGCACAAATGGGTGAAGGTCCAAGGCACAAACAGATGAAGGAATCTCTGACTGAATTACAATCAGAGTACTGGTGGCCAGGAATGAGCCTGCACCACTATAAATATGTAAAGAACTGCCCGGACTGCGACAGAGATCGCAGCAATGAGTCAAGTGCAGTAATGCCATGGTAGGCATAATGCTGTCTACATGCCATCCAGCGTCCTATTAATTTTTAAGACTAAAACTCACTTAGAAAATGTGGCCCCAGCGCTCGGCTGACGCCAAAACTGATATTAAAGATTTGCGAGTCTTTATCGGCACATACAGCTCTCGAGCTTATAAGGAGGCCATGGCCAGTATGGGTGTTGGGTTGCGGTTCTCTTGTCCATTTCACCCAGAAGGAAACAGTGTAGTGGAAAGAAAAAACCAAGACATAAAGCAATCTATAACAGCGAAGGTATTAGGTTCGGGTGATGGGTGGGTCAAACATTTAATAAGTGTCCAACTTAGTCTAAATAATTTGCCAAGAAATTCTCTAAAAGGTTTCAGCCCGTACGAACTATTGTTCGGAACTAGAATGCATGTTCAAGACCTTGATAGTCAGGCTTCAGTGGGAAAAGGTAAGAATAAAGACTTTGACATCAAAGATCGTTTGGCTATTTTACAGGACTTGAATGAAACAAGAAAATCCTTAAGCAACATAAAAATAAAGCAACAGCCAATTACCACTGAAGACACACCACCAGCCCCAGCAAGACCTGTCTGGATTCCAAAGATTGGGGATCTAGTCAGAGAGAAAATAGCGGTGAAGAAGGAATTTGGGCCTTCTTACAGAAAAGCAGTACCTGTCTTGGCAATCAACGGAACAAGATCAGTAGTACTACCGCCTCTTGCTGGTAAAAAGGAGAACAGAGTTGTATCAATCGACCTGGTAAAACCACAAGCATGTGGCCTATAATCAACAGTAGGCCAAGTGGACTCCCAAGAAATAACAGAATACCCAAATTTGCAACAATCCAAGAGGTTCAAACTGAAAGACTAATCACATTTGATAAACCTGCAGTACACAGAGAAGGACTATGCAATAATGCCATGGGACTCGTGCCTCTTGAAACACAGATTGAAACAGTTTGTCAAGAAACACCAGTCTACAATGATGTGGCATCAGAATGTGCTAATGAAAGACAAATGGAGAAAACAATTCCAACAATTGATAGAACTGCCTCTGGCTACTTCATCAACTTCGATAACTTTTCTGAAGATCAAAGCAACCCTGATGTAACACCAGAAACAAAGACTTTTAAAGAAAAAGCAACAGAACTCTTTCACCGAATCAAAGAAGTATATCTAGATGCACCATTGATTGAGCATTGGATTATTTCAGGGGTACTTATACTCCTACTATGCCTAATTTTAGTCTTGATTTTAGGAAAATTCATTACAGTTCAATGGACACAGCAAGTCAGAACATCAACTTTGTCCTGAAACCACACAAATCATCTCACGTCAAGAAAAGAGGACTATCATCAGTAAATGTCACAGCCATTCCATTACCCGGCGGGGTAGTATGGGACAAAACTGACTATGAAAGTTATGGCCCGGTCGAGATCTTGAAATATCCTCACCAGTTCAAGGTTTCATTAAGTGACTTTGTAAAACCAAGTACATTTTCTGATGATTGGGATTTTGAAAGTATAAATAATATGATGTCAGATTTAGTAATGTCAGCTAGATTTACAGAACATGATTATTTACAAGGTTCGTCTAATTATGAACAGATGTACTGCTTCTCACATTACGGAGACCATTACTTGCATAAATCTGCACAACCTAGAAATGTTTTAAAGTATAACCAATGGGAACATTATGCTACTCCACCTAAAAGTAGTTCGAAAACATTCTATGAGAAATTCCAGTACTTCTCAGGGTTTAACACAAGTGATGCAGAAACGTTTTATTATAAACTGTTAGATAAAACAGGGTTAAAAACAATGCTGAAAAATACTAAATTGATATATTCAGAAGCATTTTATGAAAAAATGATGACATTTGGTTTTGATTTCTGCAAAAACAACATTGAAACAAAAACCATCTGGGGTACAAAAGATTGGCAGGTACAAGGCCTAGAAGCATTATTTCGAGCCTGCATGATCCCAGAACAATTGGTATTCTTAAATGACACAATTCACCAAACATCCTGTCTTGGCCTAGCTAAGATTAAAGACCTTAACAAACCGTCTATTCCAAAGCCAATACCTGATAATGCAACAACAGATATTGAAATGACGTATCTAAAATTTTACATCTAAACAGAACACATCCTGATTGGAAAAAGTGGTTAATCTGGCCTACTGACACGAATAACTGTCAAGATAGATTCCTGAATAAAACACAGGGGTTAGCAATGACCAGACCAGACCCTAGATACTCCCAGAGACAACATCCAGGGATAGAAACAACATACAGTGTAGGGAAACTCTGCCTCGAATGGCTAGAAACATCCGCACTGGCAGAAATTAGGCAACACTTATCTTTACTTAAAGACGGTGCTGATTTGCGTGATTTCATTATGGGACCACGCAAACAGCGTCAAAAACATTTCATAGCGGCAAGTGTATATGCGGCTTACAACGAGGCATGGAAAGTAATGCAAATTGAAACAGCTGAAAAAATACGAGAAATTGATCGTATTCATTTGGAAAAATCACTTTCTGTTGTGGACAATGGGTTAATAACTCGGTCCTTCAGAATATATTCACTGGACAGTATTGTATCATCTGCCATCGATATAATAGATAAAGAATTGCTAATGTTACAACATGGCCAGTCACAATTACGTTCTATTGTACAGTTAGGCTGGACGCTGCAAAATCTTCGTTCAGGCTATGTGCCATGGCGTTTAATCAACACAACGTCATTGTTTTCCATCTTTAACCTTACTGATACAAATCAGCTTGGCACAGAAAGAAGCAGACTATACAATCCTGAGCATCGAAAAACTTGAGAGATTACCATTAGCAATGTCAGAAAGACCTGTCATTGAATGGATAATACACGGGATTATCACAATTCCGATAACAACTTTCCGATTTAAAAAGTGCCTTGAGTATATACCGACTGGCCAGTATGAACGATTGGGTAAAGGGTACATATAGTCAGCATGGAAATTACCAAATACACACACATGCTATAGTGACAGCAACAAAAATGTATTTCTTATTGGTGAAAATTGTAAACATTCACTAAGCGGTATACTTTTGTGCCAGGGTATTAATTTACACGGGGCCTGTGAAGGAACTTCAAACAACCTTTCATGCCACCAACATGTCACACCGGCAACGCAGATAGAGCCTTTCTTTAAGCAACTTGCTAACAGGAGTTACATTCTAATAGCGGATCACAGCTGTTGTGGCCTAGTGCCAGGGAAAGCATATCTCGTAAGCGTAACGTCCATGGTTACTTGCTGTATGCAAGCATTGTTTCCAAACGGCCATGAAGATTCCGAGTCGCCGATTTGGCCGACTTTGAATGTCTCTTCTATACGAATTGATACTTTAAGCAGAATGAAGTCTGTGCTTTTGCAGACAACAGTGCCCATAACGTCATCAAAAGAGACGTATGATCTCCTAGTTGCAAGGACAGCCTCGGAGATACATGACCTTTTATCAACAAATTGCCCCGTGCATTTCACAGAAATGCTTAGCCAAATTCTAAATATGTCGGATGCCGTAGGTATCTCAAACGTATTTAAGACGTTTTTTTCGGGACTGTTAACACCATTCAAAGCAATCCTGGGAATTATTCCTAATTTTGTCTATTCAGTCTTTGGCGGCATACCCCTAATTTTGGGACTTATAGCAGGCATTTTATTTTTGACCCTCCTGCTCTGATATGGCAAGCCAAAACACAGACATGACTCCGGCAAGGATGGGAGAAACGATCCTAGCAGTACGCTACCGGGACCGCATAACTAGAGTCCTTGGATTGGCCAGGCTGAGAGATCTGAACATGACCTTGTTTCTTTCATTTAGACCTATATGGCAGACCTGCATCTTACCTGTGCTTCGATGTATGCTATGCGTAGAGGAATGCGTGTTGGACACCTGTCTTCCACTACCATCAGCAGTACCAATGGATATCGACACTTTGCTAAGTCCTGTAACGGCTCATGCATCGTGTTGTTCCCAGCGGCTATCAATCCTGATGACGGCATTCGTTGAGACTCCTGCGCTACGACTAGGTGGCGGCAGTGAAGCGGTACATAAAAGCAACATCACCCAGGTACGACCTTCTGTGAGCATTGCTGATCCAGACATCGATGATAGCAATCATTCTCACACCTGCCAAGTTACAGCATTATCGAACTTGGTTGAACTGTCACCTGAATATGTAGACCTATTCTTTGAAAGCTTGTCTGATATGATGTTCTCCCCAGAACAGAAACAATAATTTTTAAAGAACATACCGGCGCACAGCGTTCCCATGAACTCTGTATTCGGCCTTCAGTTTTGATCAACAAAAACTACTAAAAAGCGTTGGAACTCTATTCCCCCGTTCACCATGAAATTTGTTTTGAGGGAATTGAAAATTTTTCAAAATATTTACCTTTTTTTGGCACAAATACTTTTGCTTAAAGTAGAACTATTCATAAAGAACAGATCTTCTATTTTTAGTAGATCTAGAGACATAATAACTTTACCTCAGCCTCTAGACAGCAAAATGCATTTTTATGTGATGAAATAGTCTTGCCTTTCTTTTCTGTATTCAGAGACATTTCATGTGTTATTTATTTTTTCGCAAAATCGTTCAACTGATTACATATGCTATAATTTTTTAATGATTTCTATGCTTAATAACGTACAGTAACTATACTTTCATGTATTTCAAATACGCCATTTACAATGCAATATGTATTTTGGGGTGGGTAATGTTACACACGCATCTTATTGCTTTAGTTTTTAGTAATTTGATGGACATAAATTCGTGGAGTGGGTGTCGTGTTCTATCTAGGACCCGATCAATATTGTGACCTTATGCCCCTATACGGCTATAATCAATCCATACCCATATAATGGCATAAACGATCAGAGCCATATTTCAGCCATATTTCAGAAACTCGCCTCTGCAGCTCATTAAAGTACATGATACAGCAGAAGCCACTATCTTAGATTCCTAGATTACACTCCGAGTTCTTTCAACAGATAAAACCGCCAGCAACCTGGGAAAGCCCCGCTTGCTTTGTTTTTATTAGTAATAGAACTCTAATGAGCACTGTAAGAACGACCAGTTCTTAGTGACATCTTTATTGACGTCTTATGTCCAAAAACGTACGTCAAACGAGGCACCTTTCAGGTATAAATAATACCAACGTTGGCTTAAGCAAATGCGATGGTGGTGGTGAAGACAGGAGCAGAACAGCTGTCCCTTGCAGATCCCAGCAGATGCAAGAAGCCCACGGACGCTACCCCTCCTCCTCCTTGACGCGCTGAGAAAGACGCTGTCTTTTCTCCTGCCGAGAAAATCCAGCTCCGGCGTTTCCAGCCTACACTTGCGGGTGACTGGAATATCGAGTCCTGAAAGGAGATACAAGACCTCCAACATTCTATTCCAGAGGTACAGTGTTGACTAAACCCTTAGAGAGAATTCTTGAAGCAAACCCTTTGCAAAACCAACTTAACTTAAACTGCTACTTACTCCCTCCCAAGTATTAGGCTTAGGTCAGGTACACCGGGGTAGGCCTAGTTAGAAGCACCAGTTGAGTACGGTAGCCAAATGTATATATGAATGTATATATTTTATTCCTTTTAACTATCATATGGCTAAGAAACCATATCCATGCTTTTACAGTATTATTTCGCAATACTCCTTTTATTGTACGCACTTTTTATAATAACTAGTCTTGCAAATGTGGCAATTCATTTCTCTTGCATGAGAAGAAAGACTGTTCAATAAATAATACCTTTTATTGAAAACGCCCGTCTCTCTATTCTCTGCATCCTGGTGAAAGTAATTCTTGCACAACTGACTGAGTGAAATAGCTGTCTATTGTTTCACACGACTCTAGAGATTGACTCTTATCTGAGGAGCAAAGTTGTCATGTTTATGCGGTTGTTGGAAAAGTGAATCCCTTCTTGCCTGTGCCTGGGAAGCTGATCACTACCTATTCAGTCAAGAAAGTTTCCAGTGACCTCTGAGCTAGTTGGTACAAACCCAATTAAGTTTAATATAGTCAGTAGAGACCTGGAAGACCGCACTTCTACGTCTACACTGCTGGTTATGTTATTCCAATGCGCAGGGCCTATAGGGAAAATAGGAACTACACTACAGTCCAACTCACCGGGCAGGCCACACGCTGGATGGGGTTTTCTCCAATGATCCCAGGGTTAAGACGGGTACTCCTGAACCTCTGGTCTGGACAGACCACCTAGCAGTACCTATAGAACTGACCCTTTCTCACTCAGATCCATCCAAGAAGGGACAGGCTCAGGGAGAGGGCAAAAGGAACTATAAAAACATCACTATTGATTCCCTGGCCCCTCTCATTAGTTCTGTCTCCCTGCCGTCAGACCCAGAGAAGGCAGCACAAAACTTGCCAATTCCATCGTTGGAGCAATAGATGTTCTAGCTCCAGCAATACGCCGATATTCAGCGAGGCGCAGGCCCTCCGCCCCCTGGTTCACTGAGCCACTTAGGCTGATGAGACAGGGTTGCAGGGGGCAGGAGAGAAAATGGAGGAAAACATGGGACACTATGGACAGAGAGACTCATAAACGACTGTTAGGTGAATATAAGGCCACGGTCATCAAGACAAAGCAAGAATTCTTCTCTGACCTCATCGAAGGAGCTGTTTAAGGTAGTGGATTCCCTCTGCTCACTACAAGTTCCCGATCCAGTGATAGGATCGCAGGAGCTCTGTGACAAGATCTCAACCTTTTTCTATGCTAAAATCGATGAGATCTCCGTTAATCTGAAAATGCAGAAAAAATCACTTGGGAACCACACTATCCAGGCTCTCACAAACTTAGAAGCCTGGTCTAAAGATCCTGCCAAGACCCTCTCTAACTACCCACCGATCACCCTTGATAACCTTAACTCACTGTTGAATAGGACCAAATCTTCCTCTCCTTTGGACTCCTGTCCTCTCAAAGTGATGAAGGAGTGTAGGGACACATTACTCCCTCCCCTATTGGAGGTAATGAATAGTGCCCTGTTTCAGGGGGTTTTTCCTTCAGTCTGGAAGAAAGCGATAGTCAAGCCGCTACTTAAAAAGCCCTCCCTTGACCCCGCAATCTTAAAGAATTTTAGACCCAACTCCTTACTTCCTGCCCCCGCCAAAATTCTTGAGGCCCACCTGGGATGACTCTTGGTGGCCAGAGGCCCTTGGAAAAGCACCTATCCCGACGGACCACGCACGCAACCTGGGCGTCATCCTGGACTCCTCACTCTCGATGAACAAACAAGTCAACGCCGTTTCTTCATCTTGCTTCAACATTCTTCGCATGCTCACCGAAACTAGAAAAACAGTCACTCACGCTCTAGTCACGAGCCGACTGGACTACGGAAACACCCTCTACGCCGGTACCACCGCAAAAATCCAGAAAAAACTCCAACGCATCCAGAACGCCTCAGCCAGGCTCATATTAGACAATCCGCGTAAAGAACACATCTCTGGCCACCTGAAAAACCTCCACTGGCTCCCCGTCAATAAGAGGATTACTTTCCGGCTCCTAACCCACGCTCACAAAGCACTCTACGAAATCGGACCCGAATGCCTCAACACACGACTGTCCTTCTACACCCCCTCCCGCCAGCTACGATCCTCCAACCAAGCCCTTGCCACTGTACCTCGCATCAACAAAACCACCATGGGAGGTAGATCCTTCTCCTACCTGGCAGCTAAAACCTGGAACTCACTCCCCACTCATCTTCGCCTTACTCAGAACCACCTAGCATTCAGAAAGCAACTTAAAACGTGGATATTTGACAAGTAATTCCCCACCCTTCTTCAAGCGCCTTGAGACCCTCTGGGTATGTAGCGCGCTATACAAATTTATTGACTTGACTTGACTTGACTTGAACTCGCACTTGTCTGCCTTCCTGGACTCCTCTGGGTTTTTAGATCAGACCCAGCATGGGTTCAGGAAACTCCATAGCACGGAGTCTGCGCTCACTATGGTGACAAACAACATCAGAATAAAAGTGGACCAGGGACAGACAACGCTGATGGTCCTACTCGATCTGACCGCAGCATTCGACACCCTATCTCCCTCGATTTTAACATCTCGTTTGAGGGAGATAGGAGTGGAGGGGCCAGCTTTGAGCCTTCTGTCCACTTTTTTAGACCTTAGAGAACAGAGGGTCAAACTGGGAGAATACCTCTCCCCTGCTAAATCTCTGCAATGTGGGGTACCACAGTGGTCGGCTTTAAGCCCGACCCTATTCAACATTTATGTGGCCCCTCTAGCGAGATTAGTAAAAGCGCAGGGAATGGAGGTGGTGTCGTACGCAGACGACACTCAGATCATGGTGTCGCTGGCCCAATCGGTTAGCGCCTCCGCGTTCAGCTTCAGGAGTTGTATGCAATCAGTCTCTGACTGGATGATACTCAACTCCTTGAGGCTGAATGGCGATAAGACCGAGGTGCTGATCTTTGGAAGGGATCAGGATGTGTGGTCAAATGAATGGTGGCCTCCATCCCTGGGAACCTGCCCGGTCCCCTCTCATTCAGCTAGAAACCTTGGGGTCATTTTTGATACCTCGCTGGCAATGACCCTTCAGGTCAATAGAACGCTGGCCACTTGTTGGGGAGTTATCAAAATTCTCCGACGAATAGTGCATTATCTTTCCTCGCAAGCTAGGAAACAGACAGTGGTTGCGTTGGTCGGTTCAAGATTGGACTATTGCAACGCACTGTATGCAGAGATCAATAAGGGACTGATTCAACGCCTCCAAACAGTACAGAATGTGGCAGCAAGATTTGTACTAGACATTCCCTGCTCTTCCTCGGCGACACTAGCCAGAAAGAGCCTCCACTGGCTTCCGATAAGGCACCGTATCTCCTTTAAAATCATTTGTCTAGTGCATAGGGCTCTGAAAGCTGGAACATCTGATGGGTTGGGATCACTTCTCTCTGGCTATGTCCCCAGCAGATGTTTACGTTCATCACAACTGAATCTCTTGGTGATCCCTCGGACTAAGAAGACTAGATGGGGAGGAAGAGCTTTCTTTACAGTTGCCCCTCGTCTTTGGAATGCACTCCCCCTTGGAGCTTAAGTCCTTATCCTCACTGCCCCTCTTCAAAAAGGCCCTCAAAACATGGTGTTTCAGGATAGCCTATTAGTAATTAGCTCTCTGGTCATGCAAACACTTTGGTTAGGCGCCTTGATGCCCATTGGGCTAAGTACGCGCGTTATAAATTTGCTTTCATTTCATTTCATTTTCATTTCATTTTCATTTCATTTCATTTCATTTCATTCATGCGGTCAGATACCCCTTCTGCACGGAGCCACGGAGCAAGGATTTGTTGCAGAGGGGGAGATCGCAGCAGGACCTGCTGCCAAGTCAGGCTGATGGGCAATGCAGCTGTGGCGGATCAGCGAGCAAGAAGGTCCCAATCTCCATCTGGTCCTCAGAGCAATTTTTGGCTAAAAATGTTCTTAGTTCAAGGTTTTATATTTGGGCTGTCTGGGAACCCTTAGTGCCACTTCTAAAGGTCCAGAACTGGAGGGGCACTACTTGGAGGGTCAGGACTCACTTAGGCTGGGTCCAGGCACAGGTTCCAGATTGTTGGGGCCTTTTTTATCCCTGAGGCTCTGATCAGGAGAAAAGTCGTATTGCCTTTGGAGTCACTCTGATGGCACGAAGCAGACTCTGAAGTACACATTAGGCCACAGACAGTAGAATAATCCCCTGAGAATCCTCCATTGGTCCAGACGTAAACTGAAGAGTCGGTCAGAGGGTCCTTGCTTTATACCTGGTGCCACCTTTGAATTAGAAGAACCTTCTTGAGTTTTCCCCCCACAGCAGTGTCTGGAATTTCCTGCCTCCCTGTCCCAGGATGTCTGGAGTTGGAAAAGTGTGACGTTCTTTCTTTGTGTAATGAGGCAATGTCTTTGAAGTGCAGGTGAGGCTGTGCACAGGTCTGCCCCTCATCCTGCCAGGATGGTCTACTTCAGGGGTCTCCAAATCGGACCTGGAGGGCCGGATCCATGCCAGATTTTTGGGATATCCCCATTGAGATACATGTAGTTATTTTAAAAATCTGGCATGGATCCGGCCCTCCAGGACCGGTTTGGGGACCCCTGGTCTACTTTGTCGACACCAGTCCCCCTATTGTTTGGCTGTCTGGGGGGAATACACAAAGGCCAGTTGCCACCTACTCCTAGTCATGTGACCCAGGAACAGGCTGCATGCACCAAATGGTTAGAACAAGAAAATTCTAACTTTCTAAAAATGGCATTTTCAGAATTGTGACTTAAAATCCATTACCATCAAAGATTTTACATTACAATTCCTTAGTCGTCAAACATTACATTTCTACTTGTTCCCAAACAAAAGTGCCATATACAGAGAGGAATTGAATGATGGAATCTTGCAGGCTTGAAGTCATTGCCTAAAACTATTGATGTAGGGAAAAAGCTTTTGTACACTACTTCAAAACAGGATACTCTTATCCTAGAGCAGAATTGAATAACATTTTCTTAATCATGGCTTTTCAAATTATGATTTGGAATTTGCTTACTATTAACCATGCCTTGCTACAACACAAAAGTGCATTACACCGTTTAGGATGTTCTTATTTCAAAATCCAAAAAGGTGTTTAATTTGGGGGCTGTTTTTGATTACCAGGTGCAAAATGAAATACATGTACTTTCTATCCTGGGTATATCTAGTGACAAATTAATGTTCTGACATCCACTTATTGTCCCCCTGGTTCCTCCTTCAATCCTCTGCCTGGGTTGCTCCTGGCAAAAAAAAAAACACTCATTTAGTAACATCATTACCACCCACAGTAACCTGTAAAAAATTCATAATACCTAAAGATGCTCAAATTATTACTTAACGAAATATCACGCAGTTAAGAATCAAATTAAGAATCAAACTGGTCAATCAACATTTTTTTTGTTTTTAATAACTTTATTTTATTGATTTTAAGCAAAGAGATGTACATTAAATCAAGGAGAGACAACCGATGCCCCTGACAGAGCCCAGTGGTTACAATCATAAATAAAAGCATCACACCTCAGCGCGTATGGTCAGATTCCCCCTAGCAAACACCCAGGAAAGAGGTGATGATTATGCCTTAGGGCTATGAATGTCAGGGGTGCTATAGCCATCAATAAGCGCATCTGACCCTGAAGCGCACCCGTCCATATACCCCCCTAACCATCCCACCCGAGCCCAACTCCCCCCCCCCCAACACGGAACCGGTGTGCCATGTGCACTGTGGGAATAAGGGTTACACATCATGAGACCCTTCTGCTGGAATCGGAGCATCTTTGAGCCTAAGCAAACGCAGATATTTGGGGCAAGTCACTTCATTAAATTCTGGCACCAAGAGCGAGAGGATCGGTCGCCACACCTCATGGAAGGCAGTAAGGGTGGCCTGCAAGCGTTCCATGCGAATAATGTACCATAGTTTGTGCAGCCACCCAGTATTTGAGGGACGAGTTTTAATGCCCCAGAGGGATAGGATATGGTGTACAGCTGCTCCTAGGACTATCCCCATTAGTTTCGCCCGCAGAGACTTGAGTGGAAAGGTGACTGCGTTAGGCAACCCTAGGAGGGTGTATGCGGAAAAGTGGAGAATCTCTGTTTCAAAATAAGTGTCTACGTCTGTAAGAACTTCCTCCCAGAACCCCTGCACCTCCCTACATTCCCAAAGTAAATGTGTCAGGGTGCCCATTTCCCCAAAACTTCTCCAACATTCAGGGCTACGATCGGGATTAATTTGATGAAGTCTAGGCGGCATCAGATGCCAGTAAGTGGCCACCTTGACTGCCGCTTCCTACTCCCGATATTCCGTGCTGTGTGGTGAGTCCTATAGTAGATCTGTTGCCATTCCTTTAGCAAGAGGCTCCGTCCTAATTCGGCCTCCCTGCTGCGCTGACCAGCTGACTTGTCTTGTGCAGCAGGGGAAAGCAACATAGGGTACAATTCTGAGATCAGTTTGCGTTCGGAGTGCTTGGAGAGGAGCCATTTCTCGTATGTCGTAAGTTTGAGGCTTACCCCGGGGCGCACATCTCAGTGGAGCAGCCAGTGGCGGAGCTGAAAACATTGAAACCGTTTGGGATCTTCAATGTCATACCAGTCAGGCAAGTCCAAAAAGGGGATGAAGCCCTGAAGATCAAAAAGGTGGCCCGCCGAGCGGCAGGACGATGCGGCCATTGAGGGAAAGCTTGCGCATCCGTGCCCGGGGGGAATTTAGGGTTGTCAAAAAGAGGAGTAAGAGGCGAGGGGAAGGAAGTGAGATTTCTCTGTACAGCGACCAAGTCCCATCAGCTCATCACTGAGCGGGTGATAGGAGATCTCCCCAGGTACAACGGGCGGTCGGACGGCTTCAAAAAAGGTACCTTCCACAAGGGGATGCGGGCCATGGCCCTATCCTGAAAGAGGCACCTCTTTTCAGATTCTGGTCTGCTCCATTCCACTAAATAGCAAAGCTGGGCTGACCTATAGTAGGTCATGAGATGAGGAATCCTAGGCCACCCTCATAGGGAGAGCAAAAGCCAAATTGCGACGAAGCCTCGGTCGTCTCCCGGCCCAAATAAAGTGTTGGATCTCAGACTGCAACGTGCGAATGTAGTGCAGGGGGTTGTTACCGGTATTGTCTGGAAGATATTCAGTATTTTAGGCAGTATGGGCATTTTAACTGCAGCCACCCTGACCAGTAGCGACAAAGGGTGCGTTCTCCATCGTCGCAGTGCTGTGGTCACCTGAGAGATGAGGTTGGTGTAATTGCGGGTAAGCGTGATGCCGGTAGCCGGTGTCAGTGTGATCCCTAGGTATGGGATTTCGCCCTGGGTCTTCAATCCCCCCAGTTCCTGGAAAGCATCCACCGGGGCACCCTTGTGAAGGCCCAGGAGCAGAAGCATAGACTTCACCACGTTGACCTTGAAGCCTGATACCCTGCCTAACTCCTCAAGCTCCCCCAGAAAAACTGGAACGGACCGCAGAGGAGAGGTGAGCATTGCTAAAATGTCGTCTGCATATAAGCTGACCGTGTGCTGTTGACCCCCGAAGGGGATACTGGATATCTGGGGGTTCTCTCGAATATGCTGGGGGAGATAGGGGACACCCCTGCCTTGTGCCTCGTCGAATATCAAAGGGTTTTGAGCAAATTCCGTTAACCCGTATCGTTGCCCTCGGTTCTTCATAACAGCTTGCCAACCAGGCCCGGCAGCATTCTCCAACCCCGAAGTGAGCTAGTGTCTTATCTAAGAAACCCCAATCCACCCGATCAAATGCTTTCTCAGCATCGACCGGGAGCAACATGGCATCCAGGCCCATATAGTGGGCTTTGTCTATTAAATGCAGAACTCTCTTAGTGCTATCGCTACTTTTCAGAATAGGGATAAAGCCCGATTGGTCAGGTTTGATTATGCTAGGAAGGCGCAGGGCCAATCTGGCCGCTAAGACACCCGTAAATAACTTCAGATCGAGGTTGAGGAGGGAGATCGGCCTATAGGCCGCGCATGGGGGGGGGTCTTTCCCCGGTTTGGGAAGAAAAACGACGTCTGCTTCCAGCATCTCCGCCGGAATCAATCCTGGGCCCTGAAAGGAGTTGAACAAGCACGTCAATACAGGCGCCAGAGACTGGCAAAAAGTCTTATAAAAGCCCATGGAAAAACCGTCTGGGCCCGGTGATTTCAACGGTTTGAGGCGCGATATCGCGCTGATCACCTCCTCCACCCTAATGGGAGCGTCGACCGCTGCCGCCCCCGAAGCATTGAAAGCTGTAGTCGCAGCCCGGCTAAGATATCCCTCTCCTGCTCCTTCAATGGTGGGGTCTGTGCTATATAAGGAGGCATAACAGGTCCGGAAGGCCTCTGCAATCTGCACCATGACCTTCAACCCTATCTCCATTCGAGGTATGGACAGCCGCAATTCTGGAGCGTTCTGTACGCGCCCGGAGTTTGCTCGCGAGTAGCTTCCCTGTCCTATCACCACCTATATAATAGGAGTGTTTAAGCAGGAGAGCGGCATACTCCGCTCTATCAAGATCCAGACTTGCCAACTGTGCCCTGGCTACTTTGAGTTGCCGCCACATACGCGGGCCCCGGTCCGGCTGTGGACACGCTCAAGTTCCAACACCTTGGCTGCCAACTCCTCTCTCTTTTCCCTCCGTACACGGTTGTCAGCCGCGGAGATCGCAATAAGCTCCGCTCTTACCACCGCATTGAGAGCCCTCCATAAAGATGTCAGAGGAGTGTCAGCGTTGTCATTGGATACCAAATAGTCCATCAGGCACTTTTGCACTTGCCAGCAGGTGTCCGGCCGCTGTAAAAGAGACTCCCGTAGACGCCACTTCCCCTTTTTTGGGCTCATGGAGCGCAGGTCGATAAACAACTGTACCGCAGCATGGTCTGACAATGCCGCAGGAACGATTCCGACCGAGCGGAATAGGGCCTGGAGTTCGGAAGGCCTTATGAAGTGATCTAGGCGAGCATAGGTATGGTGGACATGGGAATAGAAGGAATATTGCATGCTCCATATATTGACCAGATCTCTATCTCGGAGCCAGTCCACCCCTGCCTTGGAAAGAGCCCCTGTACCCCGTGTCTATGACCTGACCTGTCCTTGTCTGGGTCCATAACTATATTAAGGCCCCCCTAATAAGACCCTTCTGTCTTGATGACGGAGGATGTCCGAAATTGAGTCAACGAGAAATGGCTCCTGTCCAGAGTTAGGGGCATAGATAGAACCGATGACCACTGAAACATCCCCCACCCAGAACCTGTACGCCAAGAGTCTTCCCTTTGTGTCCGCCACCTTATTTCCAACCTTACCACAAAAGTGCTTTGTAAGGAGTATGGCCAACCCCCCCCCCCCCTCTAATCCAGCATGGAAGAATAGAATTGATGAGGAAAGGCTCAGGACCTCCTTCCATGCCAGTTTTTAGGTAGCAAATGTGTCTCCTGCAATAAACAAATAGAGGCCCCCGAATTCTCTAAATAGTTCAGAATCGCCCGTCTCTTAATGGGGTTATTTAACCCCTTTACGTTAAGCGTTAAGACTTGGATCGTGGGAAAAGACCTAGAGATTGTGCTGTCCTACAGGGTCCCATTGGCAAAGGAAAAAAGATGCAAGCATCGCATGTGTGGGCCTCCGTGATGCATAAGCTCCTGGGTGCGCAAACCCCAATACCCAACTACCCCAATGACTGCACACTAGTCCCACCCCCCGTATCCTGTCCCGCCCCAGCCCCACCCCTGCCCCCTTCCTCCCCCACCCTAACCCCAACCAAACAACCCCGCCATCTCTTCCCTTTCCCCTCCCTAACCCCATCCCGTCACCATTGTCCAACGCCTGAAGTCCACAGATACTGGCACTTGGAATGTAGAAAGAGTGATGGTCTACGTTGAGTCAGGGCAACCCCCCTCCACCCCTCCGGCCAGCCAAATCATTATGCTATGCACACCCCGTTTGCTATTGTACAGTCACTCAATAGGGGAGGTATCTCGCTCCACCGCTTCCAGAGCTGCTTCTCTTTCTTGAGTCGACACCAGATTGTCCGGCTTCATGACGGTCTTGGGAGAGTGCCTGCGTTCCACTGTCTGCCAACCATCCCTCGATGGTCGCTGTGTTGGGGTGGGAGAGGACTCGCGGCTCCGCCTTTCGATGCCCAGCAGATTGCAGGTTTCTTGAAGTGATCTGAGCTGCTGTAACTTGCCATTCCATTTACAAATGATGCAAAAGGGGTGCCCCCACGAGTATGGCCCCCTTTATCTCTCAAATGGGATGTCACTTCCTTAAAGGCTTTTTGCTTTTGTAAAGTTATGGAGGCAAGGTCGTGATTTAGAGCCACAGAGTCACCCTGATACTGGAGAGGTTGTTTCTTCCTGGCCTCCTGCAGAATACGCTCTTTTCGTACGAAGTCTGGGAAGAAATCCAGAATGTCCGGAGGCGGGGCTGGCGCTCGCCCACCCAGGCCTACCCGATGCACCTGATCAATGAGTATTTCGAAGTCATCTGCCTCACCTAAAATGTCCCTAAAGAGGCCTTGTAGGTAGCCCACCATGTCAGACCCCTCATCTCAGGACGGGACTCCTCGGACGCGAATGTTGTTGCACCTGGACCTGTTTTCCAGGTCCTCGCGTGTGCTTGAAGGTCCGATTGTTGGTCCTTTAGGCGAATGATTTCCTGTTGCAGAGATTCAATTTCCTCGCAGGTGGAAAGTGCGATCTCTTCGACAGCGATGACTTGCTCCCCCAGACCATCAACATCTCAGCGGATTTCTTTTATCTCACCCGCTACGTCCTGCTTTAGTGACCGGAAATCCTCCCGGAGGGTATTGAACAGTGTCTCTTGGAACTCCATTGTGACGGGGTTGTCTGTAGGTATCAGAACCTGCGGTGGCCGTGCTGTCATCGGAGACGCAACCCCGTCTTCCCCTGTAGAGGGTGATTTGGTGAACATGTCCTTCAGAGAACGCTCCCCCTTCTTCCTTGTGTTAGCCATGACCCACCCCTGTCTCGGTGAGCAGAAAGCATGGTGGACCGCGTAGGCACTTGGGCCTCTCTGCTAGGTATCTCTCTAGGCGGTACTTCTATAGTGCTGGACACCCTGGTGTGTGTGGGAGCACCATTGACCTTCTGTGCCAGCCGACGCTCCTCTGTGGCCCCCGGGCCCTTAAGCTAGCTCCACAGGCCTTGCAAGAGAGTGGACAGGTGTTGCGTCGGAGGGCTACGGTGGGGGTGGGGTGCCACCTTCTGCTATATGGGCCCCAAGCGATGTGTTCCAGCAGGAGTGGCGAATAGGCCCTCCACGCCTCCCCATCCCGGGGATTCCGGCCTCCGGCTCTCCAAATCCTCGGCCGGGAAAGCCGCTGTCTCAATCTCCCAGGGCACCCTACTCTGACCCTCGGGTAATCCCGGGCTGGAAATTTGGAGCCCTTCTGCTCCTCCTGTGGGGGTGAACTGTCCACTCGTAGAGTCGGGGCCCCTACCGTCCCAGATTGCAGGAGGACCCGGCTCTTTCCAACACTCTGCCCGGGGTCTCAATGGCTATCCCAGTCTTCCGCTACGGCCGCTCGACTGCTCCTAGGTCTCTCAAAACACTCGGCCCCACAAGCGGTATGGCGGGAGCAGGGCTCAGTCCCTCTGATGGCCACCACCGATCACTCCTCACCTCAGGATATGGAAATGTGCCCCGGGCCGGACTCCATTGCTGCAGCTATCCGCTGGATCTCGAGCCGACAGGCCCAGGTGCCCCAGTGTCAGTTTTCACGCCTTCCCCAACGTGGCTCTCCGTCCGACCGCCCCGCTCTGTGGCGCCGAGCTCCGCTCACCTCTGCCTGGACCACCGCAGCCCGTTCACTGCTCCTTGCCACAGCCACGGTGGTGCACTGCATGGCACAGCGCCCATCTGCCTCCCAGGGGCACGCCAGGGCCGACGACCAGGCCCAGATCCGAAGGCCGTCTCCCGGACCTCGATTTTCGTGACCCCCGCGGCAGGACCCAACTCCAGCCACTAGCCGCACTCCCGGACTGCCGTCACTCTCTCTACCACTGTTGTCCAGCTCCACAAGCACCTCCCAGCCAACCAGCGACCGGCTGCAGTGACTCTTCCCAGCCACAAGGCCTCCCGTGAGGATCAAGCACACCTTCCTCTGCGTCCAACTCACGCAGCCGCATTTCACAGCAGCCGGCCCCGGTCCGCTGCGTCGCTCCACCAAATGTCTCCGGAGCCTCAAAACTCTCTTAAGTGCTCGCCTCCTGTTTCTGCACAGCCCCCGGCTCGGTTTCTTGCAAAACCGTGGTATAAATGCGTAAAAACGGCCGGAAAGGGGAACTCAGAGCGGGGAGCCTCAAAGGTTTGCTACCTCCTAGGTCGCCATCTTAGCCACGCCCCCCTCAATCAACATTTTTGAAACACAGGGGCAATGAGTAGGAAAAGAGCAGACAAATAGTGTAAAAGGAAACAGAAGAGCAGAATGATGAGGAGAAAACAAATAAAGGGGTAGTTTAGAGCGTGACCCGATAAGAAAAAAAGAAAAGACAAGTAAAGAAACAACACTTTAGAGGAGTAAATAGGGAGAAATAAATTAACAGTGAGTAAAAGCAAAATGGAAAGTGAGTGGAAATGAACAGACAATAAGGGGAATATTTACAAGCCTCTATCGCCACCACAACGTCACTTTCACAATGTTGCGTTGGCGATAGGGGCTTCACCTTATTCACAAGGCGGCGTTACGCCACTCAATGTGGCTTAACGCTGCCTTGTGAATAACAATGGTTGAAAGCTCCATCTGGTAGCTCACATTCGAATATTAAAAACATTTAATTTACTAATTTCCATCAGAATAAATCTACTACAGATACTCTTCAAACAGGTGCAGATGTTTCAAAATGCAAACTTTATAATGATTTTTTTTCAAAAGGTACAAAAAAAGTATTACAGATATAAAATATAAAACAACACACAGCGACTGAGGTTTGCAAATGATTCGTTGAGGCAGAGAGATATTGTGACTTCCAGAAAGTTAGAATGATAGAGGTGACAGAGGCACTGAACAATACATTATTTCTAACTACATGTAGAATACATTTATAGCGTTTCTATTGTCTCACAATCTCTGTCATTAAAAGATATTACATTGTTATCATGACAGTATTTTTTTGTAGGTGAATAATTACCATCAATAGGTTATTCCTTTAGATCTGAATACGCAGATGTGTCGTTTCCTTGGATGAGTGCGCAAACAAATGCTGCCTAAACTTGCAACATGTACAGTGGGTGGTATGTTTGCTATTTCAACAACCATCGATAGGTCATTCCATTAAATACAAATACGCAGGTGACTCGTTTCAAATGAATGCTGCCTAAGTTTGCAACCAGGGCAGCGTTTTAGGGTAATATCATATGCACAGTGGATGGTATGTTTGTTAATTCAACAACCATCGCTAGGTCATTCATTCTATATATATTTTTTGCAGCATGGACCTACTTGAAACAGCGGTAGCTTTTCAGTAGCCCTTTTCCGATGTCGGAGAGCAAAATGTTTTTAAAAAGGATTTGACTACGATTAACCTTTCTAAGTAAGTTTCGGTCACAGATTTTTACTCACTTGTTCACTCACATAATTTCATCCCTTGGTGGTATTTCATCCCTCATAATTGATGGCTCTCCCTGAAGGGAGTGGGTCTCAGTCCCATTGCTCATTCTGATAAATCTTGAGTAGGGGAAGTCACTTTTTTATATCTTTTTCCTGTATCTTTTTTCTCTTTCATTTTGATCATTCATTGATTTAAAATCTATGAAATATTCCATTTATGTAGGGGTCATTCAACATTCAAATTCATAGCCCTGAAGATGGTCTAACGGATGCTTACACCATATAGACAGAAACTATATCTAATTCCTTTGTGATTTACTTTCTTTAAGGATTTGTTTTCTGTTTTGATCAGTTACATTTTCCTTCTACAAATATTGTTTGGAATAGGTACTCACATCAGTGACCATGAGGTGTTTGTAACAACGAATCATTTGTAAACCTCAGTCACTGTTTGTTGTTTTATATTTATATCTGTAATAGTTTTTTGTACTGTTTGAAAAATCTTTTTCATTATAAATTTTGCATTTTGAAACATCTACACCCATTTGAAGAGTATTTGTAGCAGATTTATTCCAATGGAAATGAGTAAATTCAATTTTTGAATAATCGAATGTGAGCTACCAGATGGAGCTAGCAACCATTGTTTTGCATATTGAATACTGAACTGAGTGTACTAAAATAAATCCCTTGTAGGCACAGTTATCTGTTAACATATATACACCCAAGCCTCCACGGGTTTATTGGGTTTCCCACTTTTTCTTGTAGCCTTGTGAATAAGGCACCCTTTCACAATATACTTAGCCTGAAAGGGGTGGGCAATGGGTGTTGAGTTGGGTGTTTCACTGCAACACTTATTGATTCTAACGCTGCCCCATATTTGCAAGTGTGGCATGAATATGGAGCAGTGCCAAAATTAAGACCAGGAAAAACCTTGTGTTACCCTGGCGAACGATTAGACATGTTTACTTTTTCCTAGTTTTTGCTGTTTCCATGTGTGATGCATTGTGCAGCACACATAAAAACAGCAAAACACCACTGTTTTTGCGCAGGAAGGTATCCCTTCCTGCACAACAACAATCATTTAAAAAAAATTACGTTGTGCAGCTTCTTAGTGTGCTTAATTGAGCAGCACACATAGAAGTTTCAAAACACCATTTCAGATTGTTAATGTGCAGGAAGGGTCACCTTTCTGCACAGAAACAATCATTCCTTCATCGCAGGCACCCTTGCACTTTGCTGCAGGGGTGCCTGCGTTGGCGCTAGCAGGTAAATTAAAGCCAGCTCAGCGGGAAATGCAAGGCTGCACTGTATTCTTGTAACTACCATGCAGCCCGTTGTTTCAGATGTGGCCGAGAGATGCGTCAAGCCAAGGAGGCTATAAGCCCTTAAATTTATGATAAAAGTCATTCAGTTTAGTTTTGGCGTTCCATGGAGGTCTGTTAAGTGGTGAACATTGTAGAAAAAATGATGGAACAGATTCATATAAGTAGAACTTTATTCAAGGAAGTGTTTTTGCTTGGTATGTGCATATCCATTCATTCGTTTTTGAGATATTAGCACTTCTTTTTTTAGTGGGCTCAGAGTTGTTAAAAAGGTGGAGCTATATGGACTATTAAAAAAATATTCAATTCTGATTGAATGACAGAGTTTTGGCTTCCCTCTCCTATTTGGGCCCGTGGACCTAAAGCTGGGTCTGGAGGCCCAAAGCTCTCTGATTAGCTGCACACAACTTGTGTTAAAAAAATTGCGACAGCTATTAAACAACCAGTGTACAGTGTTCCCGTGTCCAGACTGAAAGGAGGAATGAGGGAGAAGGAAATGCAATGCCTCCTGCAAAGACAAAATAATTTATTGTAAACCTTTTAAATATCTCTTGCTTGCCACCATCTCAATAACGAGGAAGTCCAGCAGGCTTTGGTATCAATGCTGGCCTTTTACCCCACGGTGCTTGTGCGAGTGATGTTAGTTCAGTGGCACATGCTAGCGCCGGGACACTCCTTGGAGTAGCTATGCGCTCTAGAACTCCCGACAGTCATCCATTCATTCATGCAGTCCTACACTTGCCCCCAGCGGAATTTATGCTCCACCAATCTGTAGCCTTGCCTTATTTGCAACGTGCTGCCAACATAGGTGAGAGATCTCGTACTTCACACAAAAGGTAAGTACTGCCATCTCCTTTTCTGAAAAAAATATTCAAGAACGCAACGCTCCAATGTGCTGCCAGTGGGAGGTGGATCTCTCTGTTTCAGCTGGTATAATGACTTGAGGATCGGGGTGATAACAGACACTGAAAAATAAACCTGTAATCTAATTGAGAAATAATAAAATACAGTAGTAGAGAGTAGGACAGAATGTAAAAATACTTTTTATAAAAAGGACAGGGTGTAACTTGTGTGGAAAAGGTAGGGTTCAGAATGCAGGCAGGTGTGGTTGGTGTCACTCCCAATTCCCAAAATGGCCAACTCAAGCATGCCACATACTGCTTGACGTACATTCCATGGAGTTTTGTGTGCATGACGTGCTACTCAGCATTAATTTTGGGACGTGAGACAACACCAGCAAATTTTATGTAATTAAGTTTAATTTCATATAATCTTTAGGTAATTCCATGATATTCCTTTGAAAAAAGTACAACCTGAGTTACTGTAATAGAACAATTGTAAGACATGTTTAATTAAGTGAAATAAGGGTTTGGAGGGGCATCCAACATGAGGGAGGTCTGCCCCCTGGGCAGATTTGGAGGGTGGTGCAGTCCAGTTGACTGCCATTTTGCGCTTAGTTGGGCTACATCAGCGTAGCCCAAAAATAGCCCAGGGGTTATATAGTATAGGGTTGTTGGGCTCCCGGACATCAATTTAGGTTTTGTGACCTGGTGACTGGGAGTAGTGGTAAAAGATTTTTGAGGTGGTTAGTTCAGGTATAGTTAGGTGTTAATTACTAGGTTTTTAATTAATAAGGCATCAATTTGAACCTTTCCTGGCTATGGAGGACGAGATGGTTCACGGAGCTATGCGACTCCTGAAGGAAGCTGGGTATCTAGACATTGTCTTGGCCCCGGGAGCGGCGTCCACTGCAATCGAGGTGTGCTCCCCTCCGCAAAAATTGGGGGCGCTTGTAGTGATCCAGTATCTGGGGTATGTCAGAGGGGCCGCTAGTATGCCAGGAAAGAGGCCACTTGGGGAATAAGGCAAGTGGGAGCCAGAGTGGGCCCTGCGTCTCCAGCTGTACACTTGAAGGCGGGGTGTGGCCAGGTTCTCACCAGCATGGCTGAAGGCCATGCCTCATCGTGGGGCCAGGTTCGTAGTTAGCACGGCCCTGGGGCATGGGAAGCGTCTGTACAGGGCCGCTGGGATGAAGCAGGTTGGTCCCAGATCCTCGTCGGCTGCAGCTGCAGCACAGAGCCGGCGAGGCACAAGTGATGGGAGGAGCATAGCCCGGCGATCGGCCTCGTGGGAGGGGCTCGCTGGGCTAAGAAGCAGCCAGCGGGAGGGGACAGGGAAAGAAGGTAAATAGGGTTTTTCTTCAGGGTGGGTTGCCTTGGCTGAATAGGCGAGCTGCATGTCTTATAGAGGGTTAGGTGGTGGAGGCCTGGGAGACTGGAATTTGGAGGCAGAGGCAGAGACCAGTCAGGAGACAGGACAGGTCTTCGCCAGGAATGTTGGCCGGGAGAGGGGGGACAAGAGTGGGAGGAAGGGGCAGAGGAAGAAGTCCCGAGGAACTGGAACCAGCATGGGACCCACAGGATTGGGAGGGGCTGGACATAATCCAGTCATGGTGGAAAGGGGTGCGGGAGAGAGATAGGGTGTCACAACTGGACACATATTTGGCTAAAGAAGGGTCACTACAATGGGATTAGAGGAGCAGCAGTACAGAAAAGGACGGTGAGGGAGGAAGTTGGGGGGGTCAGTGATGCAGGTAGCCGAGAAGGCAGGTGAGGTGCAAGGGCCAGTGTCTGCGTTTATCACAGAGATGCTGGAATGGAGCAGGGAGGAAGAAGTAGAGGAGGAGGATGAGGAGCTGGGGATGGAGGCAGTTGAGGAGGAGGGAGGTGCAATAGGAGTCAAGGGTCAGGGTAAGAAAGGAAGGGCAGAGCAGGTAGATCTGTGTCAGGGAACCAGCAGACCAGTCCAGTCGTTTGTCTTGCAGAGTGACGGGAGGCAGGGTGCAGCCGACTCGGCAGAGCTGGCAGCGGCTCATTGGTACAGAGGTGAAGAGAAAGCTGAACCCAGAACAGCACACCTGATACCGGCAGGGGAACCCGCCGCGGCCAGCACAAGTAGGCCCAGAACGACCTCGCTGACCCCAACATCCGGCGGGTCTCGCACGACCTTTGGATCAAAAATGAAGGATGGACTGCATTTAGGGGTACCGTAAGGGCACCGAAGGGTACAGTCTGCCCCCCCCCCCAGCTAAACAGAGCAGATTTACGGCCAGAGCAGCCAAAAGGGCCCCTCCGTTAGAGGTGCACATGGGCCAGGAATGTCAGCAGGAGTTTTTACGTAGCAATGAGGTTTGGGATTTTGATGAAGAAAGCCTTGAAGAAGGAGAGCTAAGGGAGGATGATGAGAGGAACAGGGGGCTTTCTAATCAGTTATACTTGGTTCTCGTTTGGGAGTATGTGTGCAAGACCTGCTAAAACAGCTCCCGGTTCCTCTCATTTGGAGATAATCGGTACTTACTATACCAAAGTAAGGTATAGTGTGCACAGAGTCTGGTGGATCCTCAATGGTAGGCAGAGGTAAAAGTAGATAACACCCTACTCTCTATTTGTGGTAGTGTGGGTGAGGAGTAAGAGGGTAGTTATCAGAGGGTAGTGTTAAGCATTTATGGCACACACTCAGGCAAGATCTTTTGACTGGGTGTGAATGTTTAATTGATTCAGATGCTCCGTTCATCACTACCCCCTTTTGTACCACTTTTGGCCGCCACAAGTGTGGCAGGGTATGCTCAGACGTGAGTCCCTTGCTCACTTTGCCATTGGATTCAAGCAAGCCGGGCTGAAGACGGCTGGAATGCCAGAAACCGGTCCTCGGAAGCTTGTTTCCGGTCCAGGGAAGACATGGCTTGGCAGGTATGGCTGGACTGTTCCCATGAGGCACAGGGTCAGACTGATTTGCATATAGCCATGTCTGAACTGGGGTGGCAGAGTGGGCTAAAGAACGGTGATGGATTAAACCCAGATCTTTTGACTGGGTGTGAGTGTTTGATTGGTTCAGATGCTCCGTCCATCACCGCCCCCTTTTGTACCGCCCCCAGCTAAACAGAGCAGATTTACTGGCAGAGCAGCCAAAAGGGCCCCTCCGTTAGAGGTGCACATGGGCCAGGAATGTCAGCAGGAGTTTTTACATAGCAATGAGGTTTGTGATTTTGATGAAGAAAGCCTTTAAGAAGGAGAGCTAAGGGAGGATGATGAGAGTGACAGGGGGCTTTCTAATCAGTTATACTTGGTTCTCGTTTGGGAGTACGTGTGCAAGACCAGCTTAAACAGCTCCCGGTTCCTCTCATTTGGAGATAATCGGTATATACTATACCAAAGTAAGGTATAGTGTGCACAGAGTCCAGTGGATCCCTAATGGTAGGCAGAGGTAAAAGTAGATAACACCCTGGTAGTAGTAGGTGAGGAGTAAGAGGGTAGTTATCAGAGGGTAGTGTTAAGCATTTATGGCACACACTCAGGCAAAAAATGATGTCACACACTCAAAGACTGAACTCAGACCAATTTGTTTGTGTAAAAATATTATTGAGTTTTTATTTTATTTCTAGAACCAAGCCAGGAGTGCTACAATTAAGTGTAATCGTACTTTGCATGAATAATGCAGTTAAATACAGTTTGAATGCAGTTTAATGCTATTGGATTGGTTACAGGCAAGTCATTCGTCTATAAAACAGTTTGAATTACTTTTCAGATTACTTTTTACGTTACTTTTTCTACTCAGTGTGATATGCCTAGATATCACACTGAGAATTTCCTGGACAAAAGGTAAGTAAATCAGTTTTTGTCTCAATGCAGTTTTTCAAGGTTTAATACTAACCAACTCCACACAATTTTCACAAGACAGAAGTCAATGCAGTCCTATGGAAGAAAGCAATGTTAGCAACTTAACGGTAAGTACTTCGGTTTGGGAGTTCATTTTCTGGGGTTAGAACCAGGGTTTCCCCAGGGTCAATGATATACTCTCAAAGCACCCTCAGCCACACAGGTAGGCTGGGTGCAGAGTGCTGAGGCCTTATGATATCCAATGGGGGATAATCCCCCACATGCATCATTCATACATTTAGCATTTCTTAATTTGCGAAAATTACCGAATCGCAAATTAAGAATTGCAAAATGCTATGCATCATTTTTTTCGGTATTTATTTGTGATTCGGTAAAAATCGCAATTTTTACCGAATCGCAAATAAATACCGAATTCCTAACTGCTTTTTCGCAAATCCCATTGATTCCTATGGGCCGAAAGGCCCATAGGAGTCAATGGGAAGGCATTTACGAATTCGCAATTTGTTGATGCATTCCAAGGGTGCAGGGGGGGTCCAAAGGACCCCCCCCTGCACCCCTGAAATGTATTTGAAAGTGCATGTTTCAAACACACATGTCCTAAGGACATGTGTGACTGTAACATGACAGTGTAAAAAATGCATTTTTTTGCATTTTGAAAGATTTTCGCAAATTAACACGAGGGTCAACCTCGTGTTAATTTGCACTTCCAATTTCAAAATTCGCATTTTTTTTTAAATTGATGCATTGCATTTAAGGAATCGCACAAATGCGATTCCTTAAATGCATTCGCATTTTTAAGAAATGCAAAAAAATGCGAATATTGAAAAAGTGTTTGATGCATCCCAAAAACGTATTTAGGAAGTGCAAACGGCCGAATTTACCGATTCGCACCGTTTGCACTTCCTAAACACGTTGATGCATGTGGGGGAGAGGGCCTCCAGTTCGTAGCTGCTCACGAAAGGCCACAAGGTTGTGGGAGCAAAGCTCATTGACTTAGGTTCAGTGCAAAGAGGGATCCTATTTAGCACAAAAGGTGCACCCACAATGGCACTGGGGCAGCTGGGTGCAGGGTGCTGTTTTGGAGTTGGCTGCCCTGTTGTTTACATTGGGGATTGACACCGTCGTTTGGCCCACCCAAGGCTGTCGGATGTTGGGTGAAGGGGTTTCTTTTGGCATCAGGTTTCTCTTACTGGCTCCGGTTGTAGTCGGGGGCATCCTCCAGAAAGGGGAAAAAGGTGTCGGCTGGAGACTAGAGGTAGGTCAGGGATCACCAGATCCCAGGTCAAGATCGCCGGGGAGACCTCCTCATGGTGCTGGGCCACTCAGACTCGGGTTGTGGACATTGGGTGCAGAGTGGTGCAGACCCGCGAATTTGGCCGGAGCCAGAATCAGTGGGTGAGCAAATCCGGTGCTCATGGTAGACAATGTCTGGTTTGGGAAGGCAGGGCAGGTCCTCTGGGTTCTTGGGGGCTGCTGGCTGCAGGACACACTGGGATTTTGCTTGAGCAGGCCGAGGTCGGGACAGGCCATTAGGGCTGGGGCCAAGTCAGTTGGTATCCTCCTCATCTTCTTTCAGCATGGCTTCTGCAGTCCTTCTTCTTCTCTCTTCATGTGAAAGGAGGGAAGGTTCAGGGTTACCCCTACATACTAAATTTAGGGGTGTTACAGGTAAGTACAGGTGGGGACCAATGGGTCTTTTCCTTGAGGGGGCATACCCCCTATTATACCACCCTCCTGTGGGAGGGGGGTATAAGCCTCATTCTGGTTGGCTGGGTCCCATCTGCCAGATGGTGGGGATTGAGAGTTGTGCTTTGCCTTGCCTCCCCCAACTGAGTGGTAGGGTTGGCAAAGGTTGGCCCACCTCTCCTCCTAACTTGGTTTTCCTGATGATTCTCCCACCCAAAGTGGGGTTCAGAACCGGTGGGGGCCAGTTGCTGGGGGCACAAATGGCCTGGGTAGCTCACATAGGGTGCAAGCCTTTGAAGCTTCCTCTTTGGGGATCCAGCCTATCTTGGAGGAGGAGGGTGGTGTGGCATCGTGGTTCTCTGTGTCCTTCATGACATAGCTGCGCTGATGTCATGGAGCACTGGAACCTCATATGGAATGTTATGCTTTAACCTAGAAGCAGTTGCTGTCATACCTTGATGCTGGCTGGATGCTCACCTGTGGCTGGGATCTTTCTTCTAATAAACCACTACTTTTCATCTTCAACTTGTTGGTTCCTATGTTACATTTGGCGACGAGGGTGGGATGAAGATAAGATCTCAACACCTATCTCATATATATTTTTTTTTTTTTTTAAAAAACGATTATTATTCCCTTGGAAACTCGTGGACTAAACAATTTTAATGAGATACTACGTGGCATTCAACTTTGAAGATTTGGAAATACTTCACTGGCTTTAGACTTCAAAAAGAACTTCATTTTCGTCTTTTCAGGGTAAGAAGAAACATTTTTTTTTTTATATAAAAAGGAAACAGAACTTTTGTTTTCAATTTTAGCGATTTGATCTTTACTATTCCTGTTACACCTTTGCGATCGCTTTATCAGACGTTTTGCGCTTTATTTCATTATTGGAGAAAGTGCACTCGATCTACTTTGCGATCTGCATCTTTTAAAAAGGGCCCTACCTGCCGACTCCTCGCGAGCTGCATCCTTTAGACTGTGCTGACGCCATTGCCTAGCAGCGTTTCGGAACCTCGAAGCCTTGGAAATAAACACACCAGCTTGGTTGTCTTCACGGCTGTTCGCAAAGCTTGCTGGGAAGCACGCAAACGTGCCGCAAGGTACGCTGGGAGTCACGCTGACGTGGGCGCCATCTTGAATTGGTCAACTTCCTGGTTTTCATTTCGGAGTGCGTTTTCATCGCGTTTCATGACTCCGATTACCGCTAATCATCGCTAATTCTTCCTAATCACCCTGAAGTCTCTTGTTTTTACAAGCTTTGCCACATTTTCAATGGACAATACAAAGGTACTGTTTTTACTACATCAACCGTTTCTCTACCTTTTGGAGACTCTCATTTGAATCTGTTTTTGTGTGTCCGGCTACTGTGACACACACACTAGACTTTGCACCTACGATTTTTTTTGTGTTTTGTGTGCACTCACTGTGACACACACACATATTTGACATTTAATTTTCTTTTTCCTGCTTTAATTTTTTTTTTTTTTTTATCTCTTGTTCTCTGCTTGTTAGTGACAGCAATATGCAAAACGTAACTGCCCCCCCCTTCTTCTTATCCTCACCTGGAGATCCACCTATCAGATGGAAAAAATGGCGTAAAGTGTTTGAAAGGTATGCCAGAGTGTGTGGATCTAGCTTGAGTGCTGAAAGAAAGACCGCTTTACTGTTACACTGTTTGGGGGCAGAAGGACAAGAGGTATTCGATCATTTGCATGACCTGGATGATGGTACTTTAAATGAATATGAAATTTGTATTGCTAAATTAGATGAACATTATCTTCCTAGAGTCAGTACGATTTTAGAAAGATATCATTTTGGTCGCAGGACACAATTGGAAGAAGAGACAATTGAGAATTATATTACAGCTTTAAGAAAGCTGGCTTCTTCATGTAAATTTGGTGCAAGTCTCGACGAACACATAAGAGATCAGTTCATGCTCGGATGCTATATTGAGAAGGTGAGGGAGGAATTGTGGCAAAAGGACGAACCCTCTTTAGAGGAAGTTCTTACTATTGCTAAGAGGATAGAACATTCTATCAAGTGTGTAGAAGTTATTAAAAAAAATGGGGAGAACAAAATTACTAAAGACACAGTGAGTGTTGTAAAATCTACTCCTAGAGTAGGCGAAAATCACCAGAAAGAGTCTAGAAATGAAAATGGTGCAAGCAAAATTCCCTATAAAAAGAAGGAGAACAGTTTTGATGTCTCCCAAGTAAGGTGTTATAGGTGTGGTAAAATGGGGCATTTTGCTACGGATAGACAATGTCAAGGTTGGAGGGCATATTGTGGTAAATGTAAAAGGAAGGGACACGTTACCTCATGTTGTAGAGGAGGAAACTACAAAGGTAGAGTGAGTGAGATATTTTATGACTTTGAAAATGAATGTAATTCTGATGAAAATCTAGATTGTGGCCAAATTTGTATACAGACTGTAAGTGCTGAAGAAGCAAAGAATTTGCCTTCTGACGAAATTTTAATAGAAGGTTTCCCCACAAAGGTTTTGTTTGATTCTGGAGCGAAAATCACTATTGTTGCAAAAGATTTTTTCTTGAATAAGTTAGGCCAAAAACTTGAGTTGTCTCGCCCTGACATAAGACCTTTTGGCTATGCGGGACAACCCATTAAGCTACTTGGGGTGTGTGAAGGAGTGATCAATTATAAGAATAGGTTGACCAGAGCAAAAATTTATGTTTCTCAAAAGGGAGATAGCATAATAAGTTGGTTTGCTCTCAAGGATTTGGGGGTTATGCTTGATCCAAATTCGACTCCTCCTATTGTGTTAAAAGAGCCTTTTCCCTCTACCTCCAATACTATTTCTCTGGTTTCTCAAGATTTCACCACTGAGTTGAAAATGAGGTTTCCCAAAGTATTTTCTGAAGATTTGGGGTGCCTGAATGATTATTGTCATCGTATCATTTTAAAAAAAGGTGCTGTACCTGTTTGCTGCACAGTACGAAATGTACCTGTGGCTGTCAGGGAGCAAGTTAAAGCTGAACTGGAGAAGCTTGTCAAAGGAGGTATTATTGAAACAGTAGAGGGGACGGAATGGGTTGCCCCGATTGTTGCAGCTAAAAAATCGGACAACTCTCTTCGTCTCTGTGTTGATTTAAGGGAGCTCAACAAGTGTGTGGTCACTGATCATTACCCTTTACCCAAGATTGCTGACATGCTTATGCTACTCAAGGGTGCTAAGATTTTTAGCACCATTGATCTACGGTCCGCATACCACCAGATTAGGTTGGAGGAGGATTCGAAAGATTTAACCTCTTTTGTGACACCTTATGGCACTTTTAGGTTTGTCAGACTACCATTTGGTTTAGTGTCAGCCGCATCGGTTTTCCAAAGGGCATTGGAAAAGGTCTTAAAAGGTCTACAAGGTGTCAGAGTATACCAAGATGATATTCTTGTGTTTGGCGTGGATAATTCGCAGCATGATTTGAGGCTTTTTGCAGTCTTAGAAAGACTATGTACTGCAGGTTTAACTGTTAAGATTGAGAAATGCAAGTTTAGGAAGACTTCCATTGACTATCTAGGTCACACAATTACCCAAGGAGGAATTTTACCTAAGGAAAACTTAATCTCTACCATTTCTAAGTTGTCTTCCCCACAGAATAAGGAAGAATTGATGAGTTTTTTGGGACTTGCTGAATACTATAGTAAGTTTGTGAAAGATTTTGCCTCTTTGTGTGCTAACATGAGATATTTGTTGAAGAAAGGAGTGGATTTTGTTTGGGGAGAAAAATGTCAACATGAATTTGAAGTCATCAAGGAGAGGTTAGCTTCTGCCCCTAAATTGAGCCGTTTTGATCCTTCTGAGAGATCTATTTTGATTACTGATGCAAGTTTGAAGGGTTTAGGTGCAGTACTGGTACAGAAGTTTGAGGGCACCGAGAGGGTCATTCTTTTCTTGTCAAGGAGTTTAAAGGGAGCTGAAACTCGATACTCAGTTATAGAGCGTGAAGCTCTCGCTGTTTACTGGTCAGTCAAGAAGCTTAAAAATCTATTATGGGGAACCACCTTTGAGGTTAGGACGGATCACAAGCCGCTTTGTGAAATTTTGAAAAAGAAAGGTATTGATGCTGTGTCTGGAAGGATCACTAAATGGGTTGTTGGTTTGCAAGATTATGATTTTGATGTGAAATATCTACCCGGGGTGGAAAACAAGGTAGCAGATGCCTTATCCCGCCTTGTTCCTAGCTCTGAGACTAATGATGAGGAAGATTGTGATGAAGACGATGAGATGGTTTGTGTTGTAGAGGAGGCTGTCATTGATAAGGTGAGGTGGTTGAAAATGGTTCAGGAGGATTTGGTTCTCGTGGAGGTTCTTAAACTATTAACGACAGGATGGAAGGTCAAACCCAAATCTAATGAAGGCCTCGAGAAATTTTGGCATGTCAAAGATCAGCTGTCAGAACAGGATGGCTTACTTTTTAGGGGAACTAGATTGGTTCCACCTCTAGCTCTTCGTGATGAGCTTATGTCTTTAGCACACATTGGCCATTTAGGAGTCTCTAAAACCAAAGAGATTTTGAGGAGGTCGTATTGGTGGCCTAATATGGATTTAGAAGTGGAACGTAAGGTTAGGGATTGCATTGACTGTGCCCTTAGTGAGAAGGTAGCAAAACCTAAGGTTCAACCTATGGTGATCAGAGACAGACCGAGTGCACCCTGGAAAGAAGTTGGTTTGGATATTTTGGGGCCTATTGTGTCTGCTGGTTGTGAGTGGTATGTTCTGGTCCTTGTTGACTTCTTTTCCAGATGGCCAGAAATTGCCATTACTCGTGGCATCGAGACTAAACATGTGGTGGCCTTTTTAACTAAACTTTTCGCAAGGGAGGGCATTCCCAACACCATTCTCACGGATAATGGTCCCCAATTAGTATCCAACGAGATGGAGCATTTTCTGTTAGAGCAAGGTGTAAAACACAAAAGGTCTTCTTTGTACCACCCAGAAACCAACGGTATGGTTGAGAGATTCAACCGTGTTCTCAAAGAAACCATTAGAATGGCCAAGTCTGCTGGTACAGATTGGAGAACAGATGTCTTTAAGAAGGTCAAGGTTTACAGGATATCTCCCCATGCTGTTACTGGGAAGACTCCGTTTGAACTTTTTAGGTCACGCATTCCCAATACCCTTGTGGTACCTGCATGGGTCAATGATCTACAACCATGTCCTCATGATGTTCGTGATGACTGGATGTTGCGTGAATCTTCTAGAGTTGAGAATAGAAAAAGGAATTTTGATGCAAGGAATTCTGTAAAGGTCACGCCAGTTAAAGTGGGAGATTGGGTACTCATTAAAAATCCCTGTAAAAACAATAAGGCTACCTTTAAGAAGCCCATTCGGGTCATTAAAGTTTTTAAGAATGCCATCAAGACTGCAGATCATCGTGTTTGGAATTTGAACAGGGTGGTGGTGGTTAGTAATGATCTTGTGGAGGCTTCTTGCAGCTCTCATTGCCAAATTCCTAGTGGTGAACCCTCTTCACTTCTTCGCAAGTCTGCAAGGGTGTCTCATTCTCCTGAGTATTTAAGAGACTATGTGACTGTGTGATTTATGCTTTTATGTTAATTCTTTTTCTCCTCCAGTTTCGTTACTGATTTATGCCTTAATGTTAACTCATTTTCCTTTTGTAATTTTGTTACTGTTGTTAAGAAGGGAGATGTGTGGCATCGTGGTTCTCTGTGTCCTTCATGACATAGCTGCGCTGATGTCATGGAGCACTGGAACCTCATATGGAATGTTATGCTTTAACCTAGAAGCAGTTGCTGTCATACCTTGATGCTGGCTGGATGCTCACCTGTGGCTGGGATCTTTCTTCTAATAAACCACTACTTTTCATCTTCAACTTGTTGGTTCCTATGTTACAGGTGGCACCTCAAGCCAGGATGTGCTGTGTTTCAGGACCCCGAGAGAAGCAGGCTTTCAACCCAGGTGTCCAGAAACATGACTGGTGGTGGCAGCTAGCAAGCAGCCACTCAGCCAGGATGCTAGAGTTAGGTCCTTTTTCAGGGGGCAACTTTAAGATGCCCTCTGAATGCATTTTTCATTACATCTCCCACTGGCATCAGTGTGGGTTTATTGTGCTGAGAAGTTTGATACCTAACTTCCCAGTTTTCAGCAAAGCCATTATGGTGCTGTGGAGTTTGTATTGGCAAACTCCCATACCATATACTCTTTATGGCATTACTGCACTTACCATGTCTAAGAATTGACCTAGACTGTCAAGGTAACAATGCGTTCTTACCTTACGTCTGCAAAGTTGTGTTTCGCAGAGATGCTATGGACCAACTTCCCAGTACTCTACCTTATAACCTGTGTTGTCTGTATATCACTAGGAAAATTTAGTAGGTTTCAAGGAGGAGGACCGGATGATGGACACATAAGGAATCCTTGTTGACGACCTTTGAGGCAACAAGAACACTTTTGTTTAATTTTCATAAATTCCTCTTCACTTATTTTATCTCCCCCAATGTTTAACTTAAAGAACCATGAGATTCCATATCGATTTAGTCACTATGGTCCATATTAAATTCCACAATGAAACTCTACAATGAATATACCACGATTCCTAATAACATAAATCTCCTTTTAGTATAATCAACAACACACAATTCTCAGTAGTGCTGGTTGCACAGGATAGGGGTGGGTTTTTACTGGGTCTATAAGGGACCCTTTCAGGACCAAGTTTGGAAAAGTGTCGCAGAGCCCACATTGGGATCATGACCAGACACTGCAGGGGTACAGGGCTCATGCACCTGTACCCTCACCACTGGTATAGTGCACCCAGCTAGAGGGGTGGCTCAGCTATGCCAGCACACAGGGATGTATGCAATGTCGACTCTTCACTTTGTTCTGCACCAAAACATCATACCTGCAATGGCAGTGTGTGTGTGTAAATGTGCAGGGCCTCTAAGGGTGGCACAATAAGTGTTGCAGCCCTTAGAGCCCTTCCCTGTATACAGTGCCCTTGGTACCCTTTACAAGGGACTTACTAGTGGCTAGAGAGTTGCCAATTGGGTTTTGCAACAGTGCAGTTTTGGGAAAGAACATAGGCCCTGGGTACCTGCCACCAGATGTGAAGTTAATGACTTGGAGCGTAAGTACAGGTGGGTGTAATCACGTGGTTAAGGGTATAGATCCCCGTTATCCAGCATGTGTGTACCTTCAGTTAGCGTTGTTTGGACACTGGTGGAGGGGAATGAGGAGAGAGGTTCGAGTGACTGATGGTGTGTTGTTCCTCTCTTCTTCTTTCTCCTGGGATCCGGCATGATTGTAGGAAGACCGCGAGACTTGAGCCACTTCAGATATTATTCTCTATCTGGGCGGGCACTGTGAAGATATAAAGGTATGTGCGCCGGGACCTGTGTTAGATATTCTGTTGTCAGTGATGGCTTTTGTGTGGCCACATCCCCCCTGTAAGATCTTCCCCTGTGATTGATTGGCCTCTTTAAATATGTTTACTTCATGTAGAGTCTACGGGAATAGAGCCGAGACGGTGGTTCCTACCCCACCCACTAGGGTGGTTGTGGGGGGGCCGGCGATACCAGCCCGAGGTTTAGCCAGGGCCGTGAAGAATAGGTATTTATATTTGACACGTGATGTGTTTCGTAGTACTTGGCATGCATATGCACTAATACACTTTGGGTTATAAGGTGATTTGATTGATTGTCTTTAGTTTTTACATTTTGTCACATGTTTGTGTTGTTCACCTTTGGAGGTGTGGTTGGGGTCTTTTTAATAGTCTCCCGTATTATTAATATTTATTTCATTTTTATTTGTCCTTGGATTTTTCTTTGTTTGGGTCTTGACTATCCGTTTTTCCTTTTCTTTCTATGATGGAATCACCCATTGACACTGCATTTCCACATGCGGGGGAGAGGTTTTAATTATAGCAGTTGTAATGTGTTTTCTTGTTTAGGTAGAAAGAGGATAATATATGTATTTGTTGTTACTAGAGTACCCATGTCCTGATGAAGCCTATATCATCTGGCTGAAACGCGACCGCGACTGCGTCGACACCTTATGCTTTGAATGGAGTCCCCTGTAAAAATTTAAGGAAGGTAGGATTTTTTTCCTAGGTGCACCAACACAAATGTAGGCTGGGTTGATAAGTTAACCCCCTGGTGCTTTGTTTTTGGGACTACCATTTTGTTGTGTACTCCACCCCAAATTAAGAGGAGGTACATATGTAAATTGGTGTATATATATGTTTTTTGTCTTAAGGGTACAGAGAAGTGATTTTGATATTGTAAGTGTGTTGTGTATTTGTATATAATGTACATGTGATGTGTTGTATATAGACTGTGTTATTTGTTTACATTGTGCCTCTCTGGCTGTTCGCTCATATATGTGTATATGAATTAATACATACTTACGCTGCGTATAATTCGCAAATCACAAGACAATTAATTGTTTCTTGTTTGATAATTAAAAGTGGATTGATCCCTTCAGTACCATTTGTTTCTACTTTTTCATCTTTGGATGTCTCCTGCTCAGGTACGGGAGGGTGAGGTGGACAGAACCCCTAACCATTTTTTCTAGCCTGGGCACCTGGTTGGCATCAACGTTAGGCAAAAAGTGGGTGGTAACCACGCAAAATGGTGCACTTTCCTACACCTAGTGTGTTACAGGGACTGGTGGAGAGGCCAGAAAGTGCGTGGTGGCCTGCGACAAGGCCAGCAAAAGCACCAGAAGGGACTGGCCCTCTGCAATGAGTACTACATCATTACTGACACCCTCCCTGGAGCCAGGTAAGGCCAAAGGCATAAAGGGAAAGACTATATTGGTCTCCATTGGCATAGGTGTGGGAGAGCAGCAAAGGGAAAGGGAGGAGGGTTATGGAAAGGGAAGTATGTGGTGGACATAGGAGTGGGCACCTGTGAGACAAGGTGTTTAGGGTGTACAAAAGAAGAGGGTAGTGTGGACAAGGAGAAGGAGACAGAGGATGGAAACAATACAGGGGACAAGAAAGAGGGCCCAGAGAGTAAAGAATTGAAGTTAAAGAAACTACCCTACATGGGGTGACGAAACCATTGGGGGCACACATTATGTTGGCCACCTAAGAGCGCATTTGGAAAGAAAGTATGTCGAGATGCTTAAGTTATTGCTTTGAGAGGTTAGGTCCAAGAGGGGTCAAAAGAGGAGGAATATGAATTGGCCAAACGTACCAATTGAAAATTGGACTGCGGCATTCCTGATTCATGCAAGCTTCTATTGCGAGAAATATCCGGAGTGCTGCGTGGCTCTGTTTAAATATATGGAAGTCGCAAACTATGGAAGGGAGATATGCATGGGCCCACTATGAAGAAAAGTTCTGGGCGCGCTCAGCATGGCACCCCGAGGCTAAATGGGGTGAGCTAGATACCGACCAGTGGCAACACACGATGGAGGCAGCGAAAGGTGGGAAGACAATTTTCACAGCCAGCGGGCTGCCAATAGTTTTCTGGACCTTTCAGCGGCATCCCACCTGGGGAGCGGTAGGGGGAACGGAGAAGAGTCACCCGGGAGCTTCGGGAGCTTGATGGGACTTCAATAAAGGGATGTGCTCACGAGAATATGGTAAGTTCTGCCACGATTGTTCAAAGTGTGGGGTACGGCATGCCCTGGTCAGTTGCTTTGGGGCAGGGGGTGGGTACCATCAGGGAGGCAGCCATTGGTAGCAGCCTGGAGGGAATGTAGCAGCGCAACAGCAGCAGTATCTGGGCGCTCGAGGAGGCGGGGGAACACAAGGGCCTGGCCTTAACAGCTCATTCTCCAGTTAGGATCGATAGGTTGGAATTCCTGCTGGAGCCTTATGAGCGCCGTGAGGAAGCGAGGGTTCTCAGGAAGTGGTTTTGGTTTGGTTGCATGGGACTTTGGACCAGGAGGTGGGCGGATAATTTGCCCTCAGCTACAGAACACAGACAGACAGTACATGAGAAACTTGACAAATAGGTGTGGGAAGGTAGAATGGCAGGCCCTTTCGAGGATTGGCACATGGAGAATATAATTGTATCTCCAATTGCTGTGGTTCCCAAAAAAGAGAACAGCCAATTTTGGTTGATTCAGCATTTGTCCTGGCTGGAGGGAGGGTTGGTCAATGACTTTATCGAGGAGTATGTGGCCACCGTGTCTGACGCATCAGTTGATGTGACCATGTCACTAGTTGTGAAGGTGGGCACAGGGGCACCAAAGCAAAATGCAACATAAAATCAGCTTTTCGGCTGCTTCAAGTCCACAAAGATGATTTTTAGTCCTAGGGTATCCACTTTGAAAGAAAGTGGTACGTGGACAAAACATTGCTGATGGGTTGCTGCATTTCGTTAGCATTGTTTGAATGTTTCAGCACATTTTTGCATTGGCTGTTTTCCTGGTGAACAGGGCACCAGGTGATGACACACTACTTGGATGATTTTTTCTTTGTGGGTCCCACCAGTGGGCTACCAGGAAGTGCTGGAAAGTTTCCAAGAGCTGGTGGGAGATTTTGGGGTGCCGCTGGCACTGGAAAAGATGATGGGTCCTAGCACGGAGATGTAATTTGTGGGAATCTAAATTGTTTCTGTGAAAATGAAGGCGTCCTTGCAGCAGGATAAGATGGCCAATATGCTAGCAATGCTGAGGGACATGCTGCCTCGTGAAAAAGTAAAAGTTAAAGATGTACAGGTTTGTTGGGACACCACAATTTTGCTTGCAGAGTAGTCAGGTTAGGGAGGACGTTCTGTAAGAGGTTGAGACAAGCTTTGTCAGGGAAACACTTACCTCACCATCACGTCCGGCTCTCGGAGAACCTGAGGATGTGGGGTATGTTTTTGCACACGTTCAATGGGATTCCGCCGGTGAGGGATGAAGACATGAAACGGAACGTGTTTTTCTTTATGCAGTGGGAAGCCTGGGTTCTGGGCTGTTCTGGCAGGAGAAGTGGTTTTCTGAACCATGGCTAACACATTTGCGCAACGGCGACCGGAGCATTGCATTTTTGGGGCTTTTCCCCCTGGTGGTCGCAGTGACGTTCCGGAGGGAGAAGTTGGTGTACAACAGAGTGCTCTTTTGGGTAGACAACATGGCTGCAGCAGTGGGAATAGTAAATTGCCAATTCGCCAGGAAGGAGCAGGTGCTGAAATTGATGAGAGTATTTGTGTCGGGATGCTTGCGTTACGACATTGCTTTCAAAGCTTTGCATGTACCGGGGGTAGACAATGACATTGCGGATGCTTGGTCTCGTTCTCAGTGGGGGAGATTCCATGGGCTGGCTGGCTAGACCCTGTCACCAGGCAGGTCGCTCCCCTCACCGCCACGCAGCCCTCCCGTGTGACCTGAGCCTGCTGCTGCTGCAGCTCGTATTTGGTTTGTGTCCCTCCTCTACTGCCTGCCTTTTGCTCTAATATATTTATTGTGCTTCTTCTGTAGTTTTTCTGTTGTCCACTCTTGTGCCCCCATTTTTCCTTGAGCTCCCATTTTTCCTTGTGTCCCCTTTGCCTTCTGTGACCCCCGCCCGCCCCCTCATTCGTGTACCCTGCCGCTGCGTCCCCAGTGGCCCTGCCCCCCTGTATTCCCATTCATCACCCCTCTCACGCCTCCCAGCTGCTCCTCTCTCCCACATCCCCTCATATGGAGGCCGCGCAGCGGTAGAGAGAGCGACCCTTGACCCTGTCACCAGGCAGGTCACTCCTCTCACCGCCACGCAACCCCCCTGCATTCCCATTCGCCACCCGGCTCCCGCCTCCCTGCTGCTCCTCGCTCCCACATTCCCTCATATGGAGGCCACACAGCAGCCGCTCGCAGCAGGCGCTCGCAGCAGGCGTGCCTAAGGCAAGCCCGTCTGCGCCTGTCCACGCCTCGACCGCGCTCAGCGCCAGGACCCCTGACCCCCAAACACACCACGATGCCCGCCTCTGCTACTTTTTTTTTTTTTAAGAGTTTTCTATAGAGCGAACATGACCCTTTGGTATCAGAGCACTTCACATTACATGAGGTAGTTAATGACAAGCATTGTTATAGTAAACGTTCACAGTGGTATGAGGTAGGTAAGTATACAGCCATCGAATGATAATAGCAATTACAGTTTATACAGAAAATATATACAGAACATGTAGTAGGTTTAGTATACAGCTAAATATAATGTGTACTAGAAGCGATAGATCTTAAGTGTCTATTTCCTGAGCATTTTTCAATGTCCATCCTTGGTCATGTACTGTGTAGTCATGAGCCGGGGATATATTCAGTAAATTTGGAGAATTTCTCTTGTTGTTCTGTCAAGGTTACATTTATGTCTTTGTGCTAATGAAGATTTGCCTATTTAAGGAACTTACTCATTAAGAAGATCTTAGTTTCCCTCTTAAAGGATGCTGTGTCTTGGATTTTTCTAATGTTTGGAGGAAGTGAGTTCCAGATTTTGGGGGCTGCTCCTGAGAAAGCTACGACCCCAGCACTGTCCACGCACTCAACGCCGGACGTTCACGCACCTGCTGCCTGGCCGCCCGAAGCAAACCCAGGGACCTTTCTCCTGCCAGAACTGCAGCTTCACCAGCATCTGACCCACCAACCTTCCCACCGAAGAACCCAACTTCCTCAGATGCATCCTGCTCAACACCTGCTTCGCCCACAAACACGCCGTTGAACTCTGGGACCTACTCAACACCAACGCCCCAGACGTCACCTTCCTGACGGAGACCTGGCTGACCCCCTCCTCGGCACCCGACATCGCCATAGCCATCCCGGAAGGCTACAAGATCTCCTGCAAGGACCGCACCAACTGAGTAGGAGGAGGAATCGCCATCGTCCACAGAAACACTCTCAATATCTCGACGGACACTGATGACACCCTCGGCACCGCCGAGCACCTGCACTTCCAGATCCACACTGACCCCAACACCACCCTCAGAGGCACCCTGATCTACAGACACCCCGGACCTTGACCGCAGTTCAGCGACTCCATTGCCGACTTCATCAGCATACACGCCCTCGCCTCTACGGACTACATCCTCCTCAGGGACCTGAACTTCCACCTTGAGAACAACAACTCTTCCACCCTGATTGACACCTCGCCAACCTTGGACAACTCGTCACAACTCCCACCCACTCCGCCGGCCACACACTTGACCCCATCTTCTCAGAAAGCACCCACGTCTTCTTCAACCGCACCACCGAGCTCCACTGGACCGACCACCACTGCATCCACTTCACCTTCCGGAAACCCACCACACACCACCGCACCCAACAGACGCCTCGCCGCAGTTCGAGCAAGGTCACCGAGGACCAGCTAACCACCGCCCTCGCCCAGAGCTCACCCACAGACTCGACCGACCCGATGCTGCAGCTCGCAGCCTCAGACAATGGATCGACGACTGCGCCAACACCCTCACCCCGCTTAAGAAGTCCCCCAACACCCACACCAGCAAGAGAGCCAGCTGGTTCACCGAAGACCTCCAGGCCTCCAAACAAACCTACCGAAAACTAGAAAAAAACTGGACCCGCGAACGAACATCGGGAAGCTACACAGCCCACAGGAATGCCACCTGCCGACACCACCACCTCATCAGATCCGCCAAAAGGACCTCCTTCAAAGACCACCTAGACAACAATGCAAAAAACAGCAAAGAGCTCTTCAGCATCGTGAAGGAACTCTCCAAACCTAGCTCCAACACCAACGATATGCACCGTCACAAGACCTGTGCGACTCGCTGGCCACCTTCTTCCATCGCAAGATCGCAGACATCCATGACAGCTTTGGCCCCGCCACCACCCCGGCAACCGCTGATACCCCCGCTCCCATGACCACCCCCCGACACCAACCGACCTGCTCGCCTGGTCCAACATTAACAACGACAACACCATCAAGATCATGAACACCATCCACTCCGAATCCCCGGAAGACCCCTGCCCACACCACATCTTCAACAAAGCAAGCAGCACCATCGCACCCTACCTCCGGAAAACCATCAACATCTCCTTTGAGACAGCAACCTTCCCGGAGAGCTGGAAGAACGCAGAAATCAATGCCTTACTCAAGAAACCCAAGGCAGACCCCCAAGGACCTCAATAACTTCCGACTCATCTCCTTGCTCCCGTTCCTGGTGAAGGTCATCGAAAAAGCCGTCAACAAACAACTGACCAGCTTCCTCGAAGAGAACAACATCCTGGACCCATCCCAGTCCGGGTTCCGCAGCAACCATAGCCCCCAAGCTGCCCTCATCACCTGCCACAGACGACGTCAGGACCCTGCTTGAAAATGGAGAAACCGCAGCCCTCATCCTTCTGGACCTGTCAGCTGCCTTCAACACAGTCTGCCACCGCACACTAAGAGCACGCCTCCACGACGCCGGCATCTAAGAGAAGGCCCTGGACTGGACCACCTCCTTCCTCTCTGGCAGAACTCAGAGTGTCCGCCTCCCCTCCTTCCACTCCGAAGCCACCGAGATCATCTGTGGCATACCCCAAGGCTCATCCCTCAGCCCAACGTTGTTCAACGTCTACATGGCACCACTCGCCCACGTCACCCGACGGCACGACCTCAACATCATCTCCTACGCCAATGACACTCAGCTGATCCTCTCCCTCACCAATAACCCCCACACCGCCAAAACCAACCTCCACGAAGGAATGAAGGTTGCCGCCGACTGGATGAGAAACAGCCGACTGAAGCTGAACTCGGACAAGACGGAGGTCCTCATCCTCGGATCCACCCCCGCGGCCTGGGACGACTCCTGGTGGCCGACTACACTAGGAGCACCCCCCACACCCACCGACCATGCACGCAACCTAGGGGTCATCCTCGACTCCGCCTGCTCCATGACGAAGTAGTTCAACACCGTCTCCTCCTCCTGCTTAAACACCCTCTGCATGCTTCGCAGGATCTTCAAATGGATCCCCACCGAAACTAGAAGGACGGTCACCAAGGCCCTCGTCAGCAGTAGACTGGACTACGGCAACGCACTCTACCCAGGAGCCCCAACCAAACTCCTGAAACGGCTCCAACGCATCTAGAACGCCTCCGCACACCTAATCCTTAACATCCCTCGCCGCAGCCACATCACACCACACCTGAGAGACTTGCACTGGCTCCCCATCAACAAGAGGATAACCTTCAAGCTCCTCACCCATGCACACAAGGCACTCCATGACACCGGACCAGCGTACCTCAACAGCCGACTCAGCCTCTACATCCCCACCCACCAGCTCCGTTTCACAGATCATGCCCTCACCACCGTCCCCCGCATCCGAAGAGTGAGTGCCGGCGGCAGATCATTCTCCCACCTCGCCGCCAAGACATGGAACACCCTTCCCATCCGCCTACGGCAGACCGAAGACCTCCTAACCTTCAGGAGACTCCTCAAGACCTGGCTCTTTGTACAGTAGCAGCGCCCCCCCCCCCCCCGACCAGCGCCAGGAGACCCTCACGGGTATGTAGTGCACTTTACAAATGCTATGATTGATTGATTGATTGAAAGACGCTGACAGGAACCCGACACCCATGCCTCAACATCTATGGTATGTAGGCAACGTCGGATGTTACAATTGGCGATAGGGTCACTGGCGGAATCCACAACAATTATGTACATTTTGACATGAAGAGAGTTTTGCGTTTGGGTGCACAGGGGGGGATGAAGGATGGCTGTAGGCAGAGGATGTTTTACAATACATACTAGACCTCATTGTTATAGGTCTATCGAGGGTCTCCATTGCAGGTAAACTAGCTGGAATTGCATTATGGGGAAGCAGTTATGGGGCTGTGCCCCATCAGCTGGCGAAGTGGGACATAGAATCCTGGAAGGTTGTGCATGGTAACAGGGCTCGGTGGCCAGGGTCAGGATACCAATCTCATGACAGCTGTTATGCCGTTAGCTAGCAATGTTGCAGGAGGTGTGCGGGGACGATGCAGAAACGTGCCTTTTCTCCACTCTGATGGAATGGATGTTTTTCGGGGCATTTCAGGTGTCAGAATTGTTGGGGGAAAAAAGGTTCAGGAGGAGTCCTTCGGGAGGATGTAGTCATGCACGACAGGTGGGTGCAAATATGGCTGGGTCATTCAAAGACAGACCAGTGGGGTCACTGTAAATAGGTTATTTTACAGGTAGTGGAAGCTCCTAGCACCTGCCCTCGTTAGTGGGCATTGCAATGGTCACATTTATCCAGGATATATGGGGAAGCTGTCTTCAAGCACAGAGGGGTCGTAGCATGACGGCATATCAGCTGTTAACATTGCTGCGGAAAGCTCTGCAATGAGTGGGGGCCGATTGGTCAAAATATGGGACACACTCTTTATGCACTGGTGCAGCGTCTGAAGCAGGCAACAGGGGTTGGGCACAAGAGAAAATTATGCGGCTTGGCCGCTGGTCGTCACAGTGTCACAGGCGTTATGTTAGAGGGCTGGGGGAGGAAACGTGTGCAGTAGTCAGCAATATGTGAAATTTACGCCCTTTTTTTGCAGATTCTGTGTCCGGCCCTGAGAAGGAAGAGATGGCCATTTGGGTGGTTGGACACTCAGAATTTAAGCTTTAATTCACGTTTTTTCAAGACTACTTGGAAAGGGAAAGAGGCATGTGTTGGAAAGAGCCGGTCCCATGTCTGAATAACATGCTGGTGGGCGGTATGTGCCCGGATATCAAATCCTGCATCAGGGAGAGAATGATCTTTGTAAGGAGAAAGGGGCCATTCTGATGGATAGCATAAAAAAAGATCTGACTCTCATCAAAGAACAGTGGGCAGGATGTTTTATTTTGTGGACGGAGTTTATGCCCAGGAGGGCGTGGAGAGGCTTAGTCATACCGGGTGCAGTAGATAGGGCAAGAAAGAAAGTGAATAGTGAAATTACTCGCTTTTGTAGGGGGACTCGGTTTTGGTAGGAATTGTCACTCCGAGATTCGGTTCGATGCAGATTAATTTTTTTGGGACTACGGGGTTCATTTAGCCATAATGTGCATGGATCTTAATTTGAAGGAGATCAGGGAAGTGTTGGTCAGAACACTGAATATTCAACCGTCAAGGAGATAAGGTGTTTCTTGGCAGCAAAGCGGTTGCCTGGGTTGCGGGGGCATGCAAAATTTGCCAGGGGTTAGCAGAAGTTTGGTTGGCGTTAAAAAATTAGGAAGCATGGGCAGGGAAAGGGTAGACAAGCAGTTCAAGGTTCAGTTTGAGATGTTTGGTTATTTACAGTTTCATACTTGCAGGCATAGGATGTAGGATTAATAGAGTAGTGCATTTTTAAATGCAATACATTGTAATGTTTTTAATGTGGTAGTTGCAGGGTGGTGCATGTTGGGGGGGTCGTAGGGTGAGGGTGGGATCAGATGGTAGGTTAACAGATGTATAGCTAGGTTTTAGTTTTGTAAGGCAATTCCCCGGTTATTTTATTGTAATGTGCACCTGTTTCAATAAAGCGGCCTTTTACACACAAAAAGTAGTTGGTGTCTCGGCTGCACCCTCTCTCCCAATATGCCTCTTCACGCAAATATTCCCCATTTTTGTTCGATAGCAGCATATGTTTCAGAGACTGCCACTACTTTGTGCCACACACCTTCTGCACAATTTCCTGTAAACTCTACAAATAACTGATTTTAACTCTCCAGTCATCACTTAGCCAAAGGGCACGAGACTCTAAGGCAGCAAAAGGTGGTCAAGTAATTGAACATAGAAATACTTCGTCAGTGCCTAGGAAATGTAATAAACCACCAGCGGTCTCAGGAAAGTTAAGTATTGTGAGGCATGTCACACATGCTGTGTGATTAGTGGAAACCGAAAGCGCAGGAAAGTAGAAGTGCAGCCTCGAGCGCCTTGTAGATGAGAAGGCCTTGTCACTCCATCAGACTAGCATGCTTTTTTTCGTTGACGCGTATTCCTGGTGGATGTTCAGCACTTAAACCCCCAGCGTGTCACGCTCCCATTTTACACCCCCAAGTGCCTTGGCGCATAATATTCCATGGATCGTAATTGTTGGCGTTTTAACCAATTTATGGCACTGATGTGGTGAAATGTAGTTCAAAGAATATTCGTAGGGCTTAGGAATCTAAAGTTTTGCTTAAGATTAGTGTTTGTTAACAGGGGCGGCTGGTGACATTTGAAAGTGGTGGGGCGTAAACTAATTTGCATATTGCACCGCAGCGATCGAGCGCAGCGAGCGAGCCTGAACCACCTTGCACCCATCCATACATCATTCATTCATGCATCCACCCATCCATCCATCATGCATCCACCCATCATGCATGCATGCATCCATACATCATTCATAAATCCACCCATACATCCACCCACCCATCCTGCATCCATACATCATTCATTCATGCACCCACCCATCCACCCATCCATCCATCATGCATCCACCCATCATGCATGCATCCATGCATCCACCCATCCATCCACCCACCCTGCATACATCATTCATTCATGCATCCACCCATCCATCCATCATGCATCCGCCCATCATGCATGCATGCATCCATACATCATTCATGCATCCACCCATCCATCCACCCACCCATCCTGCATCCATACATCATTCATTCATGCACCCACCCATCCATCCATCCACCCATCCATCCATCCATCATGCATCCACCCATCATGCAAGCATCCATCCATACATCATTCATTCATGCATCCATCCATCCACCCATCCATCCATCATTCATGCACCCACCCATCCATCCATCATGCATCCACCCATCATGCATGCATCCATGCATCCATCCATACATCATTCATGCATCCATCCATCCATCCACCCATCCATCATGCATCCACCCATCATGCATGCATCCACCCATCCTGCATCCATACATCATTCATTCATGCATCCACCCATCCACCCACCCATCCATCCTGCATCCATCATTCATGCATCCATCTACCCATCATGCATGCATCCATCCATGCACCCATCCACCCACCCATCCACCGAACAATCATTTATGCACCCACCCTGCACCCAACCATCATTCATGTATTTTTATGACCATATAAAAATAAATTATGGACTCTAACAAGCCTTTAGGATTGATGTTGAAGGATGTGCCAGTTTACATATTACATCACCCCTACTTTTTTTATGCTGGAAACCTTCTACCGCCCATGTATTTGCCATCCTGTAAGCCCTAGGATTGTACTATACAAATTCACATACAAACATACACCAACATGCATGCAATAATAAATGCATATATCATGATATTCCGCCTCTACCGTTTGTTAACATTTTGAAATTTTATAACCTTAGTTCAAAGAGTACATTATATTTGTGGTGACAGTTGTTAACTCATTTTCTGGAAAATGTTTATAAAAGGAAATCTGTTGAAGGCTGTTGTTGCAACTATCAACAAAGAAATTCTGAGAATTTTTACATTTCCAAAACTCCATGCCGTGAAATAAACGGGTGACCTGGAATAGACGCACACATTTCTGCAGCAGATGCTTTAACACACTGAACTATCTCAAGTCATTTGTGCAAGCTAGTGGCAGCACTTACGTTTAATCTTGGAGTATTACTATATGTCGACTCGCCACATATCGTACCTTGTGTGGACCCACACACGTTTCATACCCTAAGCATATGCAAATGACCCCCTGACCCGTCGCGGCTGGCATGAAGGAGCGAGAGTTAATTTAATGAAAAGAACTTACCATGCATCTCCTCCGGTCCCGCAAACTAACTTCTCCCCGCTCTTTTCTTTTGCTGCTCAACAGGAAACTAACTGCAGTGCCAAATCAGGAGATAGGATGAGACGGGGGGCGGGCGGCTGGCATTTGATTGGGCATGGGGCGACATTACTAAAAACACGTCACCGCCCCAACATGAGCCTATCTTTAGACGCATGCACTAAACTAGGCATGCGCAGCATACCTAATGGCTCGTGAATGTGAGTGAGGGGCAACGCTCCTCACTCACATGCGCAGTCAGATGGCCCATCTTCTGCACCCCTGCTCTAACGGCTTGCCTGCGTGCGCCGTGCGCACTTTCACAAGTGAAGCACAGGCCGGCCTGGAAATATAAAAAGACGAATTGGGAAAGCAATTTGTCTGCTTACATTCCTGTTGCCGGCCGGAACTGCAGTGAGCAGTTTCTTTTGCGGGGCGCTGCCCCGGCGCCCCCATGGACCAGCCGCCACTGTTTGTTAACAGAATGATGGTTGTGGAGAGGAGTGACGTCTCTAGCCATGAAGCAGGCAAAATGTGGGCAGAACTGCAAGCAAAATGTAAATGGCACAATCATTTGAATAATGAGGCTATTTAAAGATGAAGACCGTGTTTACTTTAATATTTCCATCAAGATGCACAGTAGTAGGCTGGGCTTAATCTGAGCCTGTGGTTTCCGGTGCTCGGCACCGCACTTATCAATAAGTCAATATACATTAAAAGTTAATAATTTTTGTTGCTCACACCATCATTGTAGCTGTGGGTGACCTGGGGTAGTTTGAATCGTCACACTTCTAGCAGTGCTATGGTTAGTACTTGTAGTGGTTCTGTCAATGGCAGCCCTGCCAGGGGCATTGAGTGGTGCAGGCTGTAGTGGCCCTATGAAAAGAGCGTTGGCACTTACAGTTTTTTTCCTACAAGCTAAGCAGCTAAGCACTGAAATACATGAATGCACAGGAAGGAGGGATCTGTTAAAGATATAGCAAAAATAATGCCAATAAACTCACGTAACATTGTTAGAGGAGAAATATAACCTAGATGCTGCACCTGCACGCACACACATCATCACAGGAGACCGGGTAGGTACATTGCAGTAATGCAGCCAAACCAATAAACAAGGAGAGATACCCTTCTATGCCAAAAGGGACAGGGTAAGTATGCTACTAAAACACAAATATTTTCTCTTTTGTGCTCTGATTTTACTGATGCATCAAGCTGCTAATTGTAAAAGCTCAGAAAATGCCCTAAGCAAAAATCATATAAAGTTCTCCTATACAAAATATTTGTATTACCTTATATTAATATATTGTATATTATTTTTGTTATGTTTTATTTTAATATCCAATACACTTTCTTTAAAAAATCATATAAAGAAGGACTCAATTCAATTCAATTAAGCTTTATTCGATTTAAAAAATATAAATCATAAAAGCATACAGATTATTAAAAACAGTCACAATAATTACATCTCGCTAAAAATAATTATTTACACAGTTAAAAAGAAACAATTTTTTACAAAGTTTTACATCAAATCAGTTAGGGGCTTCCCCTGTCTAAATTAATGTAGTCGGGGCAAGTAAAAATGGTTTGAAGACGGCATTTTATAACCATATTGTACGTATACATTTCTGACCCTCTGATGGTTACTCTCTACTATTGGTCTTGACGGGGTGTGATAACACTCCCTAGGGTAAAAGTCATGTGATTGCCATGTGGATATAGGGCCATCTCCCAGTTGGGGCTGCCAGGATTGTAGATAGGGGACAACATTTTCATTTCTCAATCTTACCAGGACAAGGTCCCCTTTAATGTCCTTAGGGAGCGGTCCCAACCAACCCACCCTTTTGACGCTTACTATCGAGCCGTCAATATTAGGTGGCAAGGGTCTATTTTTCGTTAGCCAAAAGATGACTTTATTTCTTAAATCGTGCTGTCTCTCAGGTATTCCTTTCTTAAGTACTGGGACGCCCGAGAGAACACATACAAAAGGGGCGGCTATAGGGGGTAAATTTATATGGTCACTTCTGCCGGAGTTGATACCTTTGCTGTCGGCTATGACAGTGTGAGGAATTGGGGCTAATGTCGACCTTACTTTGGGGCTGAGCCTCTGGGTTGTAGTAGTTATAACAGATCGGCTATCTGCATTTTGATTTTTCCGATTTGCCCTATGTTCAGCCATTGTTTTATTCCCACAGTTATTGCTTTGAGTAGCCGATTTGTGTGCCACAGTGGCAGGTAGAACGGGTTCCTGGCTGGATTCTGCCACGTTCTTTATTAGTGATGCACTGGAACTAATCTTCGACTCAATCTCACTGAGCTTTTCTCCCAGACTATTTATTCTTACTATCAGTGGGGATATAATAGAAGTAACAAGCCGTTCTATGAGGTCCAATAAAATTGCCTGGGAGGTAGGAGCAGGAGAATCTAAACTATTATGTCTCTTAGCCGCTGACGGGGTAGGTGTAGTCGTTGCTAGGGAGCTTGGACGCAGTTTTCGTTGTTTGACTCCATCCCCCAAGCGTATAGTCCCGTGTTGCTTCCTTTTGGCGGGTGGGATATGAAGGGGCTCTGCATTATTACTGTTAACTTTTACAGACGGAGATGGGGAAAGAGCATCTGATGTGTTACAGTCTATCAATAATGGCGTAGTGGACTGGGCATTTGGGGTCACTGAGGGGCTAACCAGGGCATGGAGTGTCTCGGTTACATAGTCTACAGCAACATACTGGGTCTCACAAAGGGCATTCAGTTCGTCAAGCAAGGTGGATCCGTATACTACATCAGCCGTCTGTGTTGCGGGGAGATTGCATAACACGTTATCTGTGGGCAAGCGTTGCTCTAATCTGTCTAATTCATGAGTGATAGTTGAGGTTACCCTTTCTAGATAGCAATCCATGGGCCCAGTGACCTCGGTCCTCTGCATACCACAGCTCTTAGAAGGCAGCTTAAGTGACATGTTGGTAGTAGATCCACAGGACAGTCTTTAAATGCAATAAACAAATAGATAGCGAGGGCTTTAAAATGACCAAGTGACACCTTTTTCCTTACAGTCAAAAACCAAGGGGACCAAGGGGACAGGCCCGGTCCGGTCTAAGCATGGGCGAATTTTGCGAATCTCGCGTTCGTGAATTTTGCGGATTTGCGAACTCGCAATCCGCAAAATCCGCGAATGTACAATTTCGCAAACGCAAACTTACCTGTCGGGAGTATAGGGGCCTCGACCGGAACGGCAGGGCTCGCTGGGGGTACCTCGGGGACGGGGACCTCCCCCCTTGGGGCCCTATTCCTGACCCGCTTCCCCCTACCCTCCGGGGCAACATCCGGCAATGCTGGGCCTATTACCTTCTTTGGTTTACCCGGATTGTTCATCGCAGCCATCTGCTTCTTCATGGTCGCCATATCGCGTCCAACGGTTCGTTCCATCTTCGTCATTCTACCAACCAAAATCCGGAGCATCTGTTCAGTCTCGGACTTCTTTCCTGCCTTTTTGCCCGGCATTCCTTCCAAGTAGTCCCTCAAAGACGATCAGAAATGGTCCCCGGTCACTTTAGCCTCGGATTCGCTGAAAGAGAAACACAAGAATTATAAAATTCTCAAAATTGCTCCTTGTTCCGTCGAGGGCTCACGTGCAACGAGTGGGTGCAGCTTCCAAGCACAGGAACAAGAGGATGCTTCTTCGGATTCCCGCTCTCTTTATTCTTCTCCGGGAGGGCGTGTACCCTCCGCCGGTACGCCTACTGGGCGTGGCCATCGGTGTAGGTGTCTAAGACAACCCCTCTTGGGCGGGAAAAGGCGCGCCCCGGCTACGCCGCTTTGGGCATACCAGCCGTGACACGCCCCCCGCCCAAAATGGTTTCCCGGGAGGATCCGGGCCCCCAACCATACGTTCGGGGGGACCGAGTGGTCGCCCCTTTCCATACTTCAGTTCGTCCAGCCCATAATTGATTACCCGGCGAGGCCCAGTATTTCCACCAGATATCGACGGACCCCCAATAAAATCGGGCACCTCCTCCTCGTAAAGTGAGTCATAAAGCAGAAAACAGGGACAGGTGTGTGTAAGATAGGACATGGTTTGCGTGTGATGAAAGGCTTATGGTATGTTGTGCCTTGATACTAATCTCATTCGGCCACTGGGAAGGGACCTGGCCGAACAGGTTTATGACGGAAATGCTTGTGCATACCGCACTCGCCATTTGCGGTTCGCTGATACTAAAATCGTCATGAATCGACGATGTTCATAACACGGATCCAGGATTCTCAGTACCACAGATCCCCCTTTTGCCCTTACATAGGCAATAACCTATACTCAATTTAATCTGAGTCCAGGTCTATATTCTTAAAGTCATTGAGATGTTGCTGTAGTATCATCCTGTTGTTTAGCTCGTTTCTTGATACAGGTTTCCTTACACACAATGTAGCACAGAGGCCACATATTGCAGGAGCACACTGTATACACAGACAGAACAGGAAAAGAATGGCTAAGATCATCCCAATGACTATCAGAATCTCCCATCCCCATGCGGATACAATTCCCCAGAACCACCCCACTAATGACCAATCTCCTTTATCCGTGTGGATAGATTCGGAGATTTTATGCAGTTTGGAGATGACCTGGTAGACTGTCGGGCGTTATCTGGGATGAAGATGCAGCAACTTGATTGGATCACTTTGCATACCCCACCTCAGTCTGCAAGTATGACGTCCAGTGCGACCCTGTTTTGAAGAGTCATAAGGCGATCCGACTGGAGCTCAGCAGTCAGATTGCTAAGGGCACCGGCTGTTTCAATGACAGTTGATTCAACCACCCTTGTCAATTGCCTTATGTTCCTGCTGTTCACCATAGGGCCCCAAAACGGCAGAAAACCCTTTACGAAATCTCCAAATTCTTGACTGGCAGTGTCATCTTTACTCATGACACCTCTAACTATCCTTGTCTTATGGTAATCCGCCGCGGCCGTGTAGGTGGGAGGCAACAGGAACGAAACAAAACATGTGCCCGAGAAATCAGGGGGCAACCATGTATAGGCTCTATCATGGCAGATGAAATAGGTGCCCTTAGTTGCCAGGAACGAAGGGGAAGTCTGAGATGTAAAAACGTATGTCTCAGTGCAGACACTTCTCCCTAACTGAGCTCTTGGATTTTTACCATTACCTTGCAGGCACAGGTGACCTTGATGGGGCACGATCCAAATTGGGGAGGATCTCTTGCTCGCTGGGCCTTACTCAGACTAACTCCATATCCTGTTATGTTCCATCTATCATAAGCCTGCAACTCATCTCTGGGAATCGTTCTATATGAATGAGAGTCTCTGCTCATATTTGTTATTCACACCACCAATGCTTTGTTGCTCGAGTTACTTTTCGTGGAACGTGGTGGATATGGTTCGATGGCGTATATAAACATTGTTTGAAATGCCCACAAAGAGCCATTGTAGCTAAACGGTAAGACCAAGTACGGGATACCCTTATCTGTCGTATGTGGCATAAGACCACACACCCAACAATTAGTTGTGTTGACTACTAGCTGGTGTTGGTGCAGGAGCTGAACGAAGGAATTATTGATAAATTCTGATCTTCCAGGCAGAAAGTGGAAAGAATGCGAGGAGGCAGTAGAAGGAGGTGTAGGTTGCACAGTAGGCACAAACTTTAATTCAAAAGAAAATGTCACATACCCAATTAAGAACATCATTAAGCTCAACAGCAAGAACAAGCATAATATTAAAAAGCGTTTCGTTGTAATCGATTTGCATAGTTTCTGTCTAAAAGTCATTATCCGTGCAGGTCTCTCCAACTCAAGGAAATCCATCCTCTCTAATTGCTGCCCGTGGCGGTAGGTTGATTCTGCTAGAGAGTGCTTCTGTCAGTCCAGGGCAACTCCCTTAGACCAACCAGAACCGTCGACCTTATGTGTCAGGCTGCACTCAGAAGACTTTAAGCAACCACGGCCTTAGCAGCTGAACCTGGATGGCGGTTTAAAAAGAAAAAAATGAATAGATCCTTGGTGAAGAGTTTAACCTGTAACCAAAAAAATCATCAAAACTCTATTTGCTTTTATTTGTCCATGACTCTTGGTCTCAAATTATAATGGCTTCTTTCAGGAAGTTCTTGATTTTTGAATAATAGTTCAGGCTCTGTAATGTTCAATCGAATTGACGGTGGCACAGCTTCTTGCAACACATTATCGCTTTCCAATTCAGAAGTGGTTCCTTTCACACAAGCGTCGCTAAAGGGTGGAAAGCGTGGCACAGTCTCCGTGTCAGAGTAGGCAATCCCCTCCTGGACCCACCGGTCGTACGGCAAGGGCATGGAACACGCTTACAATGGGTGCCGTGCACCCAATTCTTTTTGCTGTGGACACGTACTGCGAAGCTGGTAGCCAGTAACACTTGGAAGGGTCCGGTCCAGCGGGGCTGCTCGTTCTTGGTTCGCTGAAAGTTGCGCACCAGGACCCAGGTGCCAGGCTCAATTGTGTGGCCTGGATTGTCAGAAGCTGGCGGTAAGGAGCTGTAGACCTGTTGGTGTAAGACACGCAATTTAGCCGACAACTCGTACAAGTAATCAAGTAGTACAGGGTGTTCTACCTCGCTAAACTTGGTGGGCCTTGGCACTCCCCAAATGTTGGCCGGACGGCCGAACACTATCTCATACGGACTAAGTCCCAGTCGCGAGTGCGCAGTCATTCTTGTTGATAGGAGTGCTAAAGGCAGGGCATCAGGCCATTTAAGACCAGAGCTTGCTTGGATCTTGGCCAATTTCCGTTTTAACGTGCCATTATAGCACTCTACTAATCCAGCTGATTGGGGGTGATTTGCAGAGTGGAACTTCTGATGGATGCCTAGCCCTTCACATACTCTCTTCATTGCTCGACCCACAAATTCACTTCCGTTATCACTCCAGACCATTCTCGGCATTCCAAATCTAGGGAAGAATTCTTTGACAAGGGCTTTAGCTGTGGACAAGGCAGTATTGTCCTTTAACGGGTATGCCTCTACCCATCTTGAAAAGGCACAAACAACAACGAGTACGTATTTCAAATTGTTGCACCTTTCCATGTGGATGAAATCTAGCTGCAAAACCTCAAACGGGTACGTTGGAGGTGCAACATGACCAGCTGGAGTTGGGGTTCCCCTACCAGGATTGTTTTTCAAACACACCATGCAATTCTTGACCACATTCTCTGCACACTTGGGGATTCCCGCATTTTGCCATAACGGAGCTAACAACTTACAAATCCCTTTCACACTGATATGAGCCATGCCATGGGCCATTGTCACCACTGCAAGCACATACGCATCGGGCAACAACTATCGCTGGTGTTCTGACAATTCGACCCAAAAACCATTCGCATCCAATCTACCTTTACTTTCTCTCCATTCATTCAACTCTTTCTCTGAAGCTTCAGCTTGAATCGACTTCACGCTCTCAATCGCATCTTCACACATTCCAACATCACCAATCCATCTTGCAGGGCCTGCAACTAAGCATGGGCGAATTTTGCGAATCTCGCGTTCGCGAATTTTGCGGATTTGCGAACTCGCAATCCGCAAAATCCGCGAATTCTCGCGAATTTGCAGATTTTTTTTTTTGTGTTTGCGCGGGTTTCTGCCAGTTCGCGAGGGTTTTGTACAATTTCGCAAATTGCGAACTTACCTGTCGGGTCGCAAGTTTCGCAAACATGTTGTTTCTACGTTTCCAGCCTGTTTGGGACACTCTTCTTCATCACTGCCACTCTCTGTCACCACTGCCACTCTCTGACTACTCATGCCACCCTCTGGCCCACCCATGCCACCCTCTGTTTCATCACAGCACCCTCTGGTTGTCCAGTCAGTGTACATTATTGTGGCAACGCAAGCACACCTTCCCTGCCTCAAGTGACCTGAATTAATTTGGGGCTGATTAATGTGTCACAGAATATTTTTTTAGCTGGCACCTGCTTCCTTAGTGCTTCCTGATTAGTGATCTTTTGCACTTGCTAAGTGCTTTCATTGTTGCAAAATTAGTTACAACACCTGCCCTGCCCCAACTGACAATAATGAATTAGGGGCTGATTAATGTGTCGCTGGATTTGAACTTCCAGCCTGGCTCCTGCTTGTCTGCCTTAGCTGTAATTCAGGACCTTTGTGTAACTATTCTGAGGGTCAGAGCAGGGTCACATAATAGTTGCAAGTAGGCAACTGAACTCTGGAGGGGCCCCTCAGGAAGCACTACAAGAAATGGCTACTAATGATGAGCTTGAACTTTTGAACCTGGTAAGTAGTTACAGTTTTGCTAAAATCGTATTTCTGCAATTTAGCGCTTATTCGCGGGGCGCGAAGTTGAACTGGGAAGCCGCGAACTCACGCGAACAGTGCGAGCAAGCCATAAAATCCGCTGCTCGCGGATTTGCGGATTTTGCGGGAAATTCGCGAATCTCTCGGATTGCGAATTTACCGAAAATCCGCAAAATCCACGAGCGGAACGGATTTTCCGCCCATACTTAGTCCGGTCTCCTCTGGCCTCTGAGGGCCACAGAGGGCCCGCCCTTTGCCCGGGCTTAGCTCGGCGTCCCACGAGGGAGGGCTGACGGAAGTTTAAAGCGCCTCCTGGCGCTACGATTCCTCACGTGGTTCACTGGGTTGCTGGGGCTTGTAGTTTCCCTGTCCTGCACTCACGCAAAGGCCAGCGCTTCCCCAGATGGTAGTGGGAGCGGGCAGCGTGAGGCAGGCAGGCTGCAGGCAGGCGGCAATCCCCGTGGGTCTAAGGGGTTAGCAGTCCTCCACCCGGGCTCCCGACGGCAGCAGCAGGCAAGTTCCCGAATGCTCCCCCCGCTCTGCAGGGCTGCCGGAAGTTTAAAGCGCCTCCTGGCGCTACGATTCCTCACGTGGTTCACTGGGTTGCTGGGGCTTGTAGTTTCCCTGTCCTGCACTCACGCAAAGGCCAGCGCTTCCCCAGATGGTAGTGGGAGCGGGCAGCGTGAGGCAGGCAGGCGGCAGGCAGGCGGCAATCCCCGTGGGTCTAAGGGGTCAGCAGTCCTCCACCCGGGCTCCCGACGGCAGCAGCAGGCAAGTTCCCAAATGCTCACTCCTGATTGTTGTTCTCAGTTTTCAAGAATCACAACACCTTTACTAAGTAAAATAAATATTTTTTCTGATTTTTATTTATTAATATCGATTAAAACATATCCTTCCTTTTTACTATTTGTGCAAAAATTATTACAGTAAAGAATAACACCCCTTATTATTTGATACAGTCCATATCACTTACAAAGATCTTATTTTGTTGTAACCCAATTTTTACAACATAGTATTAATATCCGTGTCTCATCACCACACATTAAAATCGCACAATACATTTCATATCATAAAAACATATTATAGAAACCATTAAAAATATATATTTTTTTGTAATGCAGCCAAAAGCGAAGCAGCTAGGAGTTGTAATTGATGTACCAATGAGTAATGGATATATTAATAACAGTGACTAACCACAAATAAATAAATTGCGGCACAAAAACGAATAATTTAAAGTTGCACTAATAGTGGGACATTTTTGGTGTAGAACAATAAAGTTAACTCCAGGGAACACCAGAAGAAGGATATAATTTATTGGTCCCACATAGGCACACCCACAGATTCCGCAGATATTCAATCAGGTGTTCCACATGCAAATGCCCCTCCTAATGATCATACAAATGTAATCACAATACATACTAACAAACTACTCCAGCAGACGAGATGCAAACTCGAGTGAAGTTACTTTATCATTCACTTGAAAAAAGAAAACTGTCACTCTGAAAACCACATGGAGCATTACATTGGGTCAAATCTGTGGGCCACTAGACTACAGTCCAACCATGCTGCAACTAAGGATCACAATAGGCTAGATGAGACACCCAGTGAATAAAGAACTCTTTCCAAGATTTGCAGGGATGATGGATATTGAGACTGCACAACAAACCTTCAGCGACAGACAGAAGCAACAGATATAATTGAATCTCTATTCACTTTGGAGACATCTGAATGAATCACCAAGAAATGATGGACCAGCAAGTCAGGCATTCCTCAAAGATGAGACTGATCTTAACATGAAAGATACATGCAAGTGCCTTCTAAGAGGTCCCCAACACACACCCTTGATTTTTTAGACAGTGCAGGTACTTTTGAATGGGTGGGTCAGTGTAGGAAATTGGGTTATTGGTTTAGGGGGGGTCCTATTCAAGCAGCAACCACAGTTCTTGTTTGTCAGGGTGAAACACAAGCAAACCCTAAATTAACCTGTGATTATCCCTCTGGTAGCTTGGCACAAAGCAGTCAGGCTTAACTTAGAGGCAATATGTAAAGTGTTTCTGCAGCACTTCAAATAGTAATAAAGTGAGAACCCACACAAGAGAAATCCCACAACAATCTAGAAAAATTGAGTAAAATCTAATAAATAATTAAAGGCCAAAACAACAACAATCAGTAGGTCTGGAAATAGACAATTTTTTATTTAACTTAAAAAAAATTATGATGTCTTCATTACGCAGCAGGCTGGAGTTTCCTAGGAGGGGTATCGCAGAAACCGCTGACCCTCTACCTATATGCCTCAAACTAAGTAAGACCTTTCGAGCATCAGGCTCCTTAATCGTTACAGACCCCTGATGAATCCCAAGATTGGATGCAAAGCGGCATATGTATCAAGCCCTTGTCCCGTTCGCAAACGGGGCAATTCTCAGAATCGGCCCGTTTGCGAACAAGAAAAGGCATTTTGGGATGTATCATACCAAAAGGTCATTGCAAAATAGGGAATCTCAAAATTTGCGATTCCCTATTTTGCAATTGCATTTAAGGAATCGCAAATTGGGATTCCTTAAATGCAATGTAGGAAGCACCCAAGTTGTGCAATTTTGGCTTAAGAAATCGCAAATTGCCACCAACTTCAAGTTGGTGGTAATACGCCAATTTTGAATGTTTTCCTATTCATTCCTATGGGCCTCTGGGCCCATAGGAATGAATGGAAAGGTATTCCTTAATTGCAAATCGTAATTTGCGATTCGCAATTAAGGAATATGTAGGAATCGCAATTAATATTGAGATTCCAAAATACATAGCATTTTGCAAGTCCATAATAGAGTTTTGCAAAAAATCGCTAATAAGGACTTGCAAAAGACTATTTCATACATATGCCCCTATATCCCTAGAGAAGATCTTATAGAAGTTGAAGGACGAGGGAGCACCGGGCCCAAATGGACTCCCGAATGAGCTATTTAAGCATGACGTTATTTTCCGGGCTCGTTATTTAACACGCTCTTTAATCAAAGCTTCCAACCAAACAAAATTACACCATTATAGAAGGGTAACATATCGCCCCAGCTATAAGAACGGCAGTCATTCATCGCCGCTTAACTACAGGCTTCTTGCTTACTTCAAAACCTTGAAGCCTGGGTTGATAAAAAAAACACTAACACCAAAAATTCAAACCGGGTTTAGTTTAGGCATAGGGACAATTCCGAACTTGCCAGTCCATACCATTTTAGCAGAAAAGGCAATACAGAAAAAATCTAAATATCTCACATGAATCAATCTCAAATCCACATTTGATAGAGTCTGCCTTGGTCATCTCTTGGCAAAATTGGCATGATGGGGTATCCCAGAAAAGCTGTTTAATGCAATAATAGCACTGTACAGTGACACATGGGGCCATGTCAAAGTTGGAAATGGCAGCAGAGTAACAACTAAAATCTATACAACGAATGGCCTGAAACAGGGGTGTGTCTTAGCCCCAAGTCTATTCAACCTATATCTTGCCCATTAAGACAGCTACTTGACACAAGTGGAAAGTCATTCACCAAAACTGGCAACAGAGAAAATTGTGTGGTAGTAATACGCCAATTACATTGTCATCTTGAGCCAAATCTTCACTAGGCTTTAAAGATGTATTGATGTATTAGCAGGTTACATAGAACAGAAAACTTTAGAGCTGAACCTATGTAAAAACAACAAGAGGTTCACCTTGTCGACTCAAAACACAACTCATTCACTTGGTTTATAAAGGGAAAACAAGTTGGTACTGTATCTTCATACAAGTATCTACGCATTTACATGGCGCGCCAGCTGACTTTTAAAAAGCATCTGGCCGTACTGTAGATGAAAGCGCATTCATTAACATTTCCATTTAAGCTAATGAAAAAGAAACTTAGCAGCTCTTTGCATGAACATTTGCTAACAATAATGGCAGCCCAATTTATTCCAACTGTAGGATATGCCTTGGAGGTCGATCATGCATGGTAAGGAAACCGCCACCCTGAATTTATTGCAAAGGAATGCCTACAAAGCAGTTTTTAGCTTGCCAGAATCAATGTCCCCAGCCCAGGTCATATTCGAAATTGGTTTAAAAAAATCAAAAGCTACATAGTTTGAGTGCTCTAGTCAAATTATGTTGGAGACTCCACCCCCCACATGCATCAAGCACTTTTTCATTCGCAAACGGTGCGATTCCTTAAAATCGGCCGTTTGCGAATGCAAAAGTGCTTTTTGGGATGCATGAAGCAATTTTAGAATTCGCAACATTGTTGCGAGTTCTAAAATTGCGGGTGCTTTTAAGAAGTCGCAGATGTGCGACTTCTTAAAAGCAATGCATCATCACTTTGACAAGTGAAAATTCGCACTTAGGGTTCCAAATTTACCGAGTGGTTGAACCACTCGGTAAATTTGGAAAAAGTGTTTTAAATGCTTTAAATGTTTTTTTTTCAACATTCATGTTACGGACACACATGTCCTTAGGACATGTGTGTGTGCAACATGATGCGAAAAATACATTTCAGGGGTGCAGGGGGGGGTCCTTTGGACCCCCCCCTGCACCCATGAAATTTTCTAAGTGCCACTCGCAATTTGCATTGACTCCTATGGGCCTTTTGGCCCATAGGAATCAATGGAAATTGCGAAAATTAACTTAAGAATTCGGTATTTCTTTGGGATTCGGTAAAAAATGCGATTTTTACCGAATCACAAAGAAATACCGAAAAAAATGATGCATAGCATTTTGCATTTCCTAAATAGCGATTCCTTAATTTTCGCTATTTAAGAAATGCAAAATCCTAGATTGATGCATGTGGGGGCACGTCTTTAAAATGTTTGTTTATGCTATACCGCTTTGGGCACCTGGACACAAAAGTTGTCATTCCGATGTAGGGCGTTGTTAAAATCTTGGTCTTTTCTCCCTTTGACTATTCTTGGGAGAATAAGCCTAGTGAAAATGTCCATTCTTCCCAAGTTTACGTTCCTTTTCAACACCATTCCAGTAGCCTTCGACTCAAAGCAACTATATAAATGTCAGCAGGGAATAAATTCCTTTATTTGGTGCTACAAGGCAACCAGGCTGGCATGGAAGAAACTAAGGAGGAGAAGGGAAAAGGGAGGACTTGCACTGCCAGACCTAGAATACTATGTCTGGGCATTCTTGCTGTTCCATTCAAGGATGTTGCTGAAAACTCCACTAGGCTCGGCAAAAGGGATCATGTTTAAGGCTATGTTGACAGGAGCGAATTTACCACTAGACGGATTCCTATTTAAATTCGGAGATCAGAGGTACTTCAAGAAGGTGAGGCTGAAGATTCTGCAATCCGTAGCGAAGGCTTGGGCACAAATTAAAAGTAAAATAGGGTTATCTTACTACTCAGCTCTTGCCCCAATCTGGGACTCCCCTGGGCTTCCGTTGTGCTTAAATGACAGGCTTGCGGTCCCCATAAAGGAGGCAGGAATTTTAACATGGGGGGAGTTATTAGTAGAAGGATCACTAGTCAAGTGGGAGGAATTATATGGGAAGGTTGGTCCTTCATTATCCAAATTCAAATATATACAACTTTTTAGCTGGTCCCGGGAGTTGATTAGGAAAAAAGCCCCAGTTGGGAGGAGTAGCCCTTTAGAACAACAATTGGTACAGAGGCATTCGGGGGGTAAAGAGGTAGCCTTTTGGTACTGGGCCATTTTAGAGGAGATAGATAGGGATTTTACCCTCCCGGAAAAACTATGGGGAGAAGTCATGGGGGTCCAGTGCAAATATATATGGACAAGTTTGTTTACTCTCTTGTTTAAAACAGTTAAGCCTGTTTGGTTGAGGCCCAATCAGTGGTTTACGCTACACCGCGCATACCTTTCCCCACTCAGGTTATCCAAGTTTCAATCTGGGAAGTGTTGTAACAAGTGTCTCCTCCCTGCAGCCTCTGACATCCATATGTTTTGGGATTGTCCGCCTATCAAAGTCTTTTGGGAAGAAGTAAAGGGCACCCTAGACTCAATCCTTGAAAAATCAATACCTATCACCCTGTCCCTTATAATATTTGGTTTGGACGAAAACATCACAGGGCCTGCAAAGACTTTCTTGTTCTACGCAATTCTCCTAGCGAGACGACAGATCTGTAAATTTTGGGTTGAGCCGCACGCACCATCACATGCAGGCTGGCTAACGTCTCTATACGAAACATCAAAGGTGGATCTGGCCAGGTACTGTAGTAAGCGTAACCTTACCTTCTGGAATCTGTTGGTTCAGTGGAGTTAGATCAATCATTATGTTCACCGGGGTGTTTTTTTATTTCCTTTCCCCGGGTCCAATGATTAAGCTGACATATTGCTCGAACCTGTTTGTGGCCAAAGTGGGGCCTACAGGTTGTAAGATGCCTTGGCAGAGCAAAGATTCCTGAAAGCTTCTCCCGCCACTCTGATACTGTCAATTTGGCCTGTGAATATGGTTTATATACTGTGCCAAATGTTACCAAAGGTGGTTGGCGCTTTCAATGGAACGAGAGTTCTGCAAATGAGGACAAAAAAAAACTTTGTCATTCCTACATGGAAGGGCAGTCCGCCACATCCAAGATGTTGTATATGTAGGTATAAAACAGAGTCAATCACCACCATTTTTTGTACCTTCCCTGCAGTTTTGGGACAATAAAAAAGCAATTTAAACTATTGTTTTTGAAACTCCACATACGTACCTTCAGGCAAGCTATCATCACCAGGTTGAGTGGAGTTCCCATACCCTGGCCTGCCAGGGAACGCAAATCTTACATTTTGTGAAGAATAATCTCAGTGGCACATTGGACTAGGGTCATTGACCAGGTTATTTCATCCACAAAACTCTCGCACATTTAGGATCATGAATAATTAACAAGGATGTAGCGAGTATCAGGTGTGCATTATCCTAATCACAAGAATCAGAAAGGGTTAAAATGCACCTTACAACCCAAAAAAAAGATGACTATTTGCACAACGCACTGGCACTTCAAGAGCAGGTCGACGGAGAATAACAATAAAAAAAGGAACCATAGTCCCAGTAATTGACATGCTATGCCCTACCTGTAAGATCAAATGATTCACTCTTATGCATTATTTATTTATTCCTCTTTTAAACCAGAAGTTTGTATATTATGTAGCATGAATTGTAAGCACTTTTGAGCTTTACATGCAATAGTTTTTATCAATGTTGTTGGAGATCAATTAGAAAAAGGAAGCAAAGCTTTGAAAACTGACAGACTATGTTCCAAATGTAAGATCAGATGATTTGCACCTATGTATAATGCATGTATTACTCTTTTTAACTAGAAGATGTGTGACACGCTGTATGAACTACTAGCACTTTGTGAGCTTCACATGCAATGGTTTTTATTAACTTTGCAATAAACGTACTTTTGATTTTTTTTTACTTTTGATTGGATTACAGGTCTTACATCATTGGACTCCTACTAGGTTGCTATCAAGCCCTTTGAAATAATCGCTCTTTCCACCAGTTCTCTGATGGAGCCCACTCTCTGCCCTCTTAAGTGTAGTACTGAGAAGGAGGGGTCCCAGTGTGAATTAACAATAAACACAAAATTAATTAAAAAAAATTGAATTATAATGAATGAATCTGCATTGTTTTTATTCACAATGTGGATATATTTGTCAGATATAGTATCTGGTAGTACAAATTTCAAACGGTTGTACAGTGCCCCTGGAAGAGAGGGGGAAGTGATAAGGTGAGGATAGTGTGGTAAAGGGAATCGTGACAGTAAAATCAACCAAGTATCAAAAAATGCATTTGTATCTCAATTTCAATATACAAAACAAAAGACCATAGGTTCAATGCATCACTGAATATGTATCATACTTCACAACATACATTAATGTTGAAATATTGGCGTGAAGCTGATGGACAAGGAGCAGTTGACAACTGGTTGATTTTACTGTCACGATTCCCTTTACCACACTATCCTCACCTTATCACTTCCCCCTCTCTCCCAGGGGCACTGTACAACCGTTTGAAATTTGTACTACCAGGTACTATATCTGACAAATATATCCACATTGTGAATAAAAACAATGCGGATTCATTCATTGTAATTCAAATTCTTTTATTTTTTTTAATTAATTTTGTGTTTATTGTTAATTCACACTGGGACCCCTCCTTCTCAGTACTGTAATGACCCAGGTCCCAGTGACTATGTTTGGGTGAACCCCCTAGATATACCACCTCTTAAGTGTAGAGCAATCACTGTCTAACTTGCCAACTCGCATAGCAGAGAAGGCTCGGTCGGTGAGTTACGAGGAGATAGAAGCTAACGATTTCATTCAGATTGCTCTTATTGCCACTAGGATCAGCACAATTAAAAGTAATCTTCGATTCTTAGGCAGTTTATCCCTTTATCCACTAATGCCTGTGCAAGGCTTACCTTAATTTCTTTACTGAACATCTCGGATAAGGCCTTACCACTTCTTTCCAGAAGGATTGCATCCCGGGATATGGAATAAACATGTGCAAATCATCTCCAAACTCTAGACCACATTTAGGACAGTATTTCACTCCTTATTTTCCCAGTCTTTACATCTTTTTCGATTTCTAGTAGACTGTGTGCATTAATTCTGTAAAGATGCAGATTTTACAGACTCATGTAAAGTAGACATAGAACTATGCCAGAGATGTGTTAGTTCCAACATTGGCAGATTTCTTTTCCATATCTCCTCTGACAGGGTGAACTCTCCATCACTACCTTGCACCATCCTCCAGTTCTATTTGACTGTCTCTCAATTTATGGGGAGCTTTGCTGTAGTAGTTTCTCCCACTCAGCATCCCACCAACTAACTTACAGCAATCCATGTGCCCAACTGACCGGTTGATAGTACATGAATCTAGATAGTCTATCTTTTGTTATCCAGAAAAGATGTTCCAAAGATATCAGGCTACCTCCCTTGAATATCTCACCCCATCTGCTTATGTCAGCATCTTTCAAAGGTTTTGTTAGGATGTCTTGTAGATAATCTGGAGTTCAATGAGAATTCCAGATAGGGGCAAATTTGCTATAGTAAAATATTCCAAAGAATCGTCTGATTTAAACCAAAATTCCACATGCAGCTTTCAGCGTCTTTAGCCTAACCTTTTTGAAAATTCGAGTGTTGCAAAACTTATACAACCAACGTCTATCCCAATATGGCTGTTTTTCAGCATAGCTTGGAACATAAGCCCTGTCTGAGAGTGATCCTCTACCCCTGCCAATGTCCTAATGTTCTTTAGCTGTAAAGCCCATCATTAGGCTTGGAAGTCCTGCACAGCTATACCAACCTCCATCATTCTCCTTTGGAGTTTGTTTCCAGGAAATTCTAACTCTCCTACATGCCAAGATGAAACTATTCACCTCTCCCTGTAATTTCTTGACCCAAACCTTACAACAAAATAGTGGTTATGCATTAAAGATGAAAGTAAGCCTAGGCAGGATCAACATCTTAGCCCTCCCAAAGATCATGAGTGGGAGACCCATCCATGCCCTCAAGATCCTCTTAGTATCCATCATAACGTTCTTAGAATGTATTTGAGTCATTTTGTCTACATCTTGGAGCACCAGTATCCCTAGGTGGCTGATTTCTTTTCTTAAGAAAGGGCAGTCACAAGGGGTATTCCATGCCATTAATCTCAGCTCAGGTTTTTGTGGATTCACTAAGTAGCCTGAGACCTTTCCAATGTCTTCCATGTTATTAGAATGCACACAGATCTCACCAGCAAGTATACTAACCCCCATAGGTATGTCACTGATGGTACTGTGTGGAACTAACATGCTGAGTACACAGGGTTCTCTGTAGCAGATGCCTTAATCCCATTACATGTTCTAAAATGCCTTATGTGTGTCACCGATGAAGTAATCCAGCATAGAATTACTATCATATTTGTCCATGTTATGAACTAGGTCAGTGCTCTGTCATTGAACCTCATGCCACCCCATCCTGGGCAGATCCCACAAACAAACCCAAGCACTGATAATTTCATTACTCTAACAGTAGATATCAAGGCACTAAAAGCTAGGATGAACCACTGCACTGCAGTGAGCGCACCTGAACCCATCCAGCAACAGCACTGTTTTGACAGAGCACCATAACACATCCAGAATGGCACTATTATATTGCATTACTGGTGCATATGAGCTCACCCAATTCTGGGGACTACACACAGCTCTCATACAGGACCTTTATCCATCCAGTATTTAAACGACCATACTTTCCTACCAAGGACCCTGAAGCCATCTGGTGTTGTCAGCACTTTATTGCTCCCTAAATGGATCACAACCCATTAATCGTAGGGATCACACAGCTTGACAAATGCACCTTGTCCACTTCAGAAAAGCAACCACCCTAATGCTCTGCTAAAGTTTGTTTTCACTACCTGTTCGGGGGACATACTACTCAGTGAATGCACTGTAACACATTTACGTTTAGGAGTTGGGACCTCCACCTTCCTCTCTCAGTGCACCTCACAACTCTTAATGCTGGCACCTAAATGCTATTCGCTCATTTCACTTCAACCGATCTAGCAAGGGTTAGGACAACCATACCACTCAACCAATGCACTTGAACCCATCAAGGACCAGGTATCTCCACAGTGCTCCGCCTTTATGGAATGCACTGCTTTACAAATGTACAGCAACATATTTAGTGCTGGGCTAACTCTACAGTCCTGGCCGTACTTTTCAACCCTGCCAGGTCTGGGATCATTTTACAACTCACACTTTCACACCAATCAACTGAACTTGTACAATAGTGTAAATGAAAGCAAGTCTACCAGAACAGAAACCTTTCCAAAAATAAAAAAGAAAACATTTGCTTTTTTGCCTCAGGCAGTGCCCAGCACAAAGCATTGTCTGATGCCGTTAACTCTGAGAAATTCAGATAAAGATCCTGTGGTTCAATACAAAATGTGTGAACAGGTAAACTGAGATCAAATCCCATCTTCCCCAATGTATCACGTTGTATGATGCCGTGTAAAAGTCTTTACTTACTGTGCCTTGTTTTAATTTAGCATGAAATCTGAGGACACCTTGAAAAAAGTCAATTCAGGATGCTTACCATATAAAAACGTAGCCTGTATTTTAAAATTGCCATTCAATCTCATTCAACAAATAATTTGTTTTTAATATGGAAGTGTCATGTTTCCTGTACCATTTACATGCCAAATGTCTTGAAAGCTCGGTGAGTGCTTTGGCTCATAGAAGCAAGCTAGATCTCTGCGTTAGCTCTACCTTGTCTTCTCTGTGCTTATATGTATCTAATAAATAGACCCTGTGTTGGAGCTGTTGTGGTCCCTGTATCCAGTGGACACAGAAAAAAAGCAAGGGAATAAGAAGTGCTTCAGATGTAAATAGAACCTCTCAAAAGATCTATTTACAGTTGCTAAACCTCAACACTTTATTTAAGTAGCTGCAACAGTGGGCAGGAAAGCATGCAAAAGCCACCAAAGTACATTAAAAGTTATTGATAATGTGTATAATGTATTGCTTATGTTTCCTTGCTCACGCTACTGTCTTACCTTGTATTTGCTTCAAAGAGAAGTTAATCAGGCTGATATTTTAATTTCACATCCTTGGGCTTTGGCACTTTCCACGGGATTCTTTTATTTATTTATTTTATTTATTTATAACATTTATAGAGCGCATGAATCACCCCAGTTGGGGTATCTCCGCGCTGTAGCAGCCTGAATAGGGAGATCAGAACAGTGAAGTTGAAAAAAATGTTTTGAATGATAAGTAGTTGGTATGGAAACAGATGTAACGGGGTAGTTGGTTCCAAAGTTTGAGGTGCTAGATAAGTGAAGGATTTGCCTCCTAATTTAGCTTGTTTTATTCCGTGTATGAGAAGGAGAGCTTTGGACCCCGAACTGGGGGTCCTAGAGGGTTCTATCAAGTCAGACATGGCCCATCCTGTCAACACTTCTCCTCCCTTTGTCTCACTGCCTGGGAGTAATACACAGAGATCAACTGACCAAAGATACAGGCTGCAGGCACCTAATGGTTAGGACAAGAAAATGCCAACTTAAAAGTGGCATTTTCAGAATTCTGACTTAAAATTCAACTTTACTCTCTAGTAGGGTTTTAAATTACAATTTAAAATCAAACTCAACTTTTGTCCCTGCTTCAAGTTGAAAGGTATCACTTATTAAAAGCACAAAAATATCCCAATGTTATCCTGTGGGGAGAGGTAGGCCTCGCAGTAGTGAAAAAGTATTGAGGAGTTTTTCACTACCAGGACTTGTAAAACCTAAACGTAAGTTATCGTATCATAGAGGTGAGCCTTGCAGTAGCGAAACATTAATTTAAGAGGTTTTCACTACCATGGCACTTAAAAGGTAAGAGTATGTGTACAACGTTTTAAATACAGTGCATCACCCTGCCCTGTGGGCTGCTTTGAGCCTAACCTAAGGGGGGACAATTGTATTAAAAAGGAAGGGTTGGGCCTGACAAAAAGATAGTTTTCCCAAGTCAAACTGGTAGTAAATAAATGCTCATACAGGCAGCAATTTCAGGCCTGGGACATGTTTAAAGGGTTACTTAAATGGGTGGAACAACGAGTGCCGCAGGAGCTTAGTCGCATTTAATGTACAGGCCCTGGGTACACGAGTACCACTTTACCAGGGGCTTAGAAGATATTTAAAGCTGCCAGTTGGGTGTAAGGCAATGTTACCATGTTTTGAGGAGGGAGCACCTGCCCTTCAGCACTGGTCAGCAGTGGTAAAGTGAACAGACTCCTAAGGGGAACAAAAAAAAGTTCAGAATAATAGAGGAGTAAGACAAAGTGTGGGTGAAGACCAAACTCAGTCTGACAGTTCTAACATAGGCTTTAGACTAAATAGGGACCCTCTTAAAGGCTGGGGGCCCTGATACGTCGCAAGGGCTGCAGGGGCCAGCATTATACATCTGTCAATGCGGTGAAGAATGAAGTAATGGGCTGCATCATGGAAAGGTGTGCATATGCAAATATATTTGCAAGCATATTTCAGATAATGTTATTCTTTCAGCTCAGCTGTGAACTTACGCCTGCCTTGGTGGCATTAGTGAAAGGTAAAGCAGTTGTGTGAAGCAATGGCTCCATCTTTCACAGTGCAGGTGATACAGGGCTTGCACTTTAAAGAGGAGACAGAGGTCCCCCACCCATCTCGGGTTCAGTGAGTGCACGCACCCACTTGCAGGGATATATATGAGGGGGTCCATGGGAGTCTTTTTTCCACCTTCAAAGGGCATGATGGGGGGGGGCAATGACTGTGCATCACCTCTTAGTTGTGTACAGTCAGTGTGCCTACTGAAGGCTTCTTTGCCTCTGAACCAGCATTCTTACTAAGCATAGAGACAAAGTGTGTCCCATATTTGCTTGGAGTCAAGCCACAGTATCTGTATCATACAAGAAAACACAAACGTATCTGTGGCTCCTTCTGTAATACTTCATTGCCCCCATGGCACAGAAAATGGCCTTACAGCTTATTTCTCACCTGGGGCACTTTAAGTAATGAGGCCCCTAGTTTTAGTTACCCTTCCAGGAAGTGCTTCTGTTGGAATGAATGAAAAATACCACTCAGTCATCATGCTTTTTGTTACATTTAATTCTTTACATCCTGTATGTATTCTGTATAGAAAGCAATCCATTTTGTATAATTCCCCCCCCCCCAAACCCACCATTGGAAAAGCCAACAGGACGGGTATTGATGTGATTAACGTACTCGTACTTTTTGAATGCCTGTGTTTACATGCTTTGGAACTCCATCTTGAGCTCAGCTACCTAACATACATATACTTCCCGTATGATCACTTCTATTTCATTTCAGAGCCATGTTTTCCGAGGAAAACGAAGAAAGAGAAATACCAAGTTGCAAGTGAGATATTAGAATTGATTTGCTTTAATTTGTAAGTATTTCACTGATGGTGTTTTAGTTTAGTGAAGTAAATCATAAAAACATTATTTTAATTAGTTTTCATAGTGTATGTGCAGGTCTTCTATATTATTTTAACTTTTCCAAGAAACATGTCAAACCTAAGACTATTCTTTGACGAATACAGTAAGTCACCAAACGATTCATCCAGATAATTTGTAGAGGTGTATCATGTGCAAAGTTCATGGAAATCTGGTATTTCCTGCCCATACAAAGCTTGTAGTTAAGAAGACTGATATGTTCTCTCTCTGCAAGGTTATGAAACCCTAGGGACATGAGGTGCAGATTGCAATAAAAACACACCATTATATTGCAGCTGCACCTGATTGTCAATTAGAACATATTAATGTATGCTTTAATATTGTGTATAATTATATTTCATGCCTCATGTAGTGTTGTGTGATTAGCAGAATATATGATCTTAATCATGTCTAGAAGTCATCTCTAAGCAGAGGCAAAACAGAACATTCCACCATAATGGGCTGAGCTCCCATAGAGAATAGGGGATTTGGTTATTCAGTGCAGTGTATTACCAAGAGCTCTTATGCGTGGCTGCATTAAGAAACATACGTTTGTAATGGAGACCGACTGCTACTAAATCAGCGAGTAAAACTGTGGCATGCACATATAATGACATGCAGTGAGGGGTAAGTGAGCTTAAATGTAGGCATGTTTACATCATTATGATGAACCTGCAATAATGACTGATGTAAATGAAAGTTAATTCGGGTCTCATGTTGGTTGAAGTCCAATTAAAAAGCTGTTATTCTAATTTAGGGGAAATCACAGACAATCATCAAATTATCGTTTTATTGTGCATTTAATAACGTCAAAGTTATAATGTAAAAGTTAAAATAAAAATGGAAGTTATTATGCTGACAGGCTACCGTCTTTACCACATACATGTTAATAGCGCTAGCCTGCAGGGCAGACAAGATTAGTCGTCAGGCGTCTTCCCGCTATGATTCTAGGATCTGGAATACCAGCAAAGCTCTACCTGTCTCTAGCTCTTTTTCAATCTCACAAGGAGGTGGAAACTCATATCATGAAGTAATAGGTTGTCCCAGGGTAACTACTAAGAAGATGAACCACTGCCCTCACATGCAGCTCAGTCACTCTCCTCACTGTTCAACCCTCCATGTATAGCTCCAGGCTAATGCAAAAGCCCAATGGGGAGTCCTCTGTTTCTTTGCTACTACGGACCACATGGACACATCTTTGTGTTTGCGATTACCTAATAGCAAATTGTTGTGATAGGTATTCACAAACAGTGATGTACTAAAGTGTTGTCTACACTGTTTGGATTCCCGGGGGGGGGGGGGGGAGGGCACAAATATACCTACCTCATTGATATTCATGAGGTAGGTCACAATTTTTGACCCATTGGGAATTGCTAAAATCACAGGAATGGTGCCCTGCTGGGATCAGCAGACCGCTATGTTTTTAAATAAAGCAATGTTTTTTCTTTTTTAAATGCAGCCCATTTTCCTTAAAGGAATACCGGATGCGTTTCAAAAAGAAAAATGAAAGGTTTTCTAGTCATTTTTTAAGAGTAGGTTGCAGTCCGTGGGACCACTGCCAGCTCTTAATAAATGCTTTTACAACCATTCACAAAGAGGAAGAGGTTCTTGCGGGGGCCCCTTACCGTTTGCGAATGGGTTACCAACTACTGGAAGTAGGCTGTAAAATGCAAATGTTTGGGACTGCATTTTGGCCGCAAAACAGTCACAGACACCACAGTGAGTCACTATTAGGAAGGGTCGCCCTTAACACGCCCCTTCCTAATGCAGAATTGTGAACCATTTTGTAATTTGGTAATAGGTTACTGAATCGCAAAATTGGGTTTTGTACATTAAAAAAAGGTTTTTTGCACTCGTAAACAGTTTGCAACCTCTAAAAAGCTACGTACATCAGGCCCCAGATGTATACTTTCTAACTCCTATACATATGAAGACCATATACAAATTTCACCTTTTCTAATGTAATGTAATGTAAAAGCACATTTGTAGAGCGCAAACTGTCACTCCGGGGAGCATCATGTCGTTAAATAGCACCGAGGGATGAGAAACCAAAAGCCTGGTTGACTGCTCACAGTAGGAGAAGGAGTGAGTTCTAAAGCTAACCCACACATCACAAAATATCTTAGTTGTAGGAAAGCACATCATCATCACAGAAAGTGTAAAAAATGCATTATCAGCTGAAGGGATGGGGATAAATCAGACACTGAATTACAAAAGCAGGGGACTAACACGGGGTGTGAATACCATGTAAGGTCAAAGAACAGCATCTTCAGTCCACAACTCAACAGGAGAGGGTATTATGAGAGGAGTCACAATATCTAAGTGTTGAATAAACCTCTGCCAAGAAAAGTAATGCCACTTTTAGGTTGGGAGAGAAAAAAACAAATGACCTCAAATACATCTTCTTTGGTAAATTGATAAAAAGATTTTTGAGGCAAACATTTTAAAGGCAGAAGTAATTAATTATTAGGTGTAGTTATATCTAATAAAGAAAAGTGGTTTATGTAATGTCAGTGAAAAAAAAGTGTACAGCTTTGATGCCTGGTCCCATCATAGGTCTGTCATTGTTTTCGATGTTGTGAGAGATTTTCACAAAATCAGACTTAATCTTCACTCCTATCTATGGTCCCCCAATCCAGGGTCTGCCTACGGGTACAAGAGCCTTTAGGTAGAGCAGGTTGTACTAGTTTAAATATAGATCAGTCAGCAATAAGTTGGTCAGTACATAATGATGAGAAGATACCCTCAATAGACAAAGTGGTATTAGGAAAAGATCAATTTAAAAATGATTGCATTTGGAAACATAGCCATCGCCCTTTCCTTCTATTGTAGAGGACATATTACTGATGCAGGAAACCTTACAATGAATATTTGAAGCAATAGTACTGAATAATTAGACCTGACACCCTTTGGTGATAGTACCCCAACCTTTTTGCCTTAAACCCTCCTGTTATGCTGAACTCTTTTTAGTTGGCTTTAGTACTCTGTGCACTTTACACTGCTAACCAATGCTAAAGTGCTTATGCATGTGCTCTCCCCTTTAAACATGGGCAAATTGGCTTACCCTCAATTGCTACATTTAGGTTACGTATAATTCACTAGAAACGTGGTAGTACATGCACACAGGGCCTTTAAATTAAATACTACCAGTGGGCCTGCAGCACTGTTTGTGCTACTCACTTAAGTAGACTTTTAAACATCTCTCAGGCCTGACATTGCAGACTGTGTGTACAGTTTCAACACATAAAATCACCCCTAGGATAGGCCCTAAACAGTCTGCAGGGCAGGGTGCATTGCATTTAAATGGTTGTACATATTTTATTGTATTTATTTATAAAGCACATACATCATCCCCAAAGGGACATCCCTGTGCTAGAACCAAACAAAGAAGTGCAGATAAACGCCCTTTAAAGAGGATACAGGCAGATTTTCAAGTGTTTGAGAAAAAACACAAAAAGATCCTTCATGAGACGTTTAGCTAAAGGAAGGGAGTTCCAAAGAGGTGCGGCTAAATGGCTGAAAGAGGGGTCACCCAACCTGTCTTTTCTAATTTGGGTACTACGAATCTGGGCTTGCTGGGAAGAATGCAATTCTCTGCTAGGCTTGTCGAAACTCACCTTGCCACGTAAAAAAAAGTGTGCTGCTCCGTGGAGTGACTTGTGCACATAGCCAAGTTTTTTCAACCTGGCTCTCTTGCTTACTGGGAGCCAGTGCAACTGCTTGGGGCAGGCAGATGCTGTGCTCCTTCTATCACTGTTGGAGATTAGTCTAGCAGCTTCATTGTGAATATTCTGTAAACAGAAAAGAAAGTCAGCCATCCTCAGATATAAGGCATGGGCATAATCCAGTCTGCTTAGAATGAGCACCTGAGTGACTGTCCTACTCCAAGCTGGAGGAATCCATCTAAATAGCTTCCTCAGCATGCTTAGGAGACCAAAGCACCTTCCACACATTGAGTTAACCTCGTCCGATGTAGAATGGGAGTCATCTAATATGACTCCCAAATTCTTGGCGGCTCTTTTAGGCATAGGAGCTGGATCAAGGCAGGGAGGCCGCAAGGTGTCATTCCAGACTTTGTCCACCCATCTGAAGAACAGGACTTTGTTTTCTTCTGTGTACAACTTCAAGCAATAAGAATGCATCCGCCTAGCCATATCTGAGAGGCAGAGAAGGAGATTATCACACATTTTAGGCTAATTCTCGTCGATGGTAATCATACACTGGGTGTCATCCGCATCAGAAAATGTCTTTGATCCCTAAGATTTAACAATGCTCACCAAGGGGGAAACATAGACATTAAACAAGGATGGGTTTACAGATTACCCGTGTGGGACACTACAATTAATCTGCAGTGGGGTAGATTTAAAAGGAGCTGAATAAACAAAATATGATCTGTTAGCCAAAAAAGCGCCAAACCATTGGAGAGTGGTTGAGTACAAGCCTGCTTCATGGAGCCCTCAAACTAGCTGGAAGTGAGAGACAGTAGACAAGTCTAATAGGATCAGGGCTACATCCTTGCCCTGATCCGCCTCCGATCTAATAGTGGCAACCACCAACAGCAGGGTGGATTCGGTGCAGTATTGGCTATTGGGCATATTAGGGAATTGTCCAGAATGTTTTTGACTCCCAGAAATCATATTAGCTGGGTATTAACTAACCTTTCCAACACCTTCACAGAGTAAGTCAGAAAGGAGTTAGGATGATAGGTGGAAAAATAACCAGTCTCTTCTCCAACCTTTTTTAATATAGGCAGCATTAGAGCAGATTTCCAGCAAGACGGGAAGTCAGCCTTTTCCAAAGAAAACCTATACAACCAGGTAATAAAAGGACTTAAGACAGAGGCAAGACTAGAGAAGGTAAAATAGGGACAAGGGTCTAAAGGTGATTCCTACTTGACTTGGTGAGGGCTGGATTCTTCCTAGAAGAACTCTGTCACAGGGTTGAGTCTCAAAAGCAAAGTAGATCTGATCAATCTTCTCATGGAAGAATTTTGCCATCTCTTCACACAGTTGAGCCAAAATTGGAAAATTTTGATTAATAAACTGAGATAGTGCCTTGACTATCTTAAAGAGTTCCTTAGAGGCACCACTATTCTTCTCTAGTCTCCTCCCAACATGAGCTTTTTTAGCAATCATAAGAATTTTGCGATATGATTTTAGATCAGTTCTAAGATTGTTTGTATACCATTTCTCTGAATGGTAGTATCTCAGCATCTTCCTCAATTTAAGAGGCGGGCATATATTGAAAGCCTCAACAATTGCTGTCTCCAGAGGCTTAATATTGGTGTCAACAGGAAGACCAGCATTTAAAACTGCGGAGCACAAAAGTTGTCTATGAATGACTCCAGAGATCATTTTTTCCAGGGCCTAGACCTCAGTGCATGACAGGAAACTTGTTATGCACCATAAAATATAATTTTAGCATGAAATCAATAGAAAGTATGGAGATGTAACAGAGATTTGAAAACTATAGAGTATGTCCTACTCCGTGGTTGGCACCTTTAATCCATTAAGTAAGTTGTGACACTTGTATCTCGTTCTCCAGATTCCTATTATGCAAGATGTCCTCCTTTTCAAAGTGGCATTTACAATCGCCAATAAGAAGGAAATTGTCATATTTTAAAACTAAAAAGGGGACAATGCTGCCAGTAAAGTAGAGGCCATTTGGGCATTAAAGCCGGTAGTCCATAGAAGCATCTCCCAAAAGCACAGAAGTCTTCCCAGACATCTGAAATGGCAGCATCTCACAGTCAGTGATCAAGGATACCTTAATTTCTGTTCGCTAATAGCAATCCCTAAAAATGACTGCCACCCCGCCCACCTCCCTTGTAATTTTTAAGTTTTACATGTCCTGGTATTGAAAACGTCAACTATTCATTTTACACTATTGAAAGGACTTCTTCTCACATAGGATAACATGGGATTACCTTACTACATTTATTAATTGATAATGATTGTTTAGGACCAAGTAGGAGTACAATGTTTGGTGTCTGAGGAATTTAAATTTAAAACCCCCTTTAAAGGTAAAGCTGATTTCAAGTCACATTTCTGAAAATACCACTTCTAGAAAGTTGGAATTTTCTATTCCTAAACCGTTTGTGCCTGCCAGCATTATCCTGGGTCACATGACTAAGTGAAGTAGTCAGTTTGCCTTTGTATATTCCTCCCAGACAGTATCACAATAAAGAGACTGCATATTGACATGATAGGCCATCCTGACTTAATAAGAGGGGCGTAGCTGTCACATGTTACACTTGCATTTCCAAAGACATTGCTCATCTCACACACAAAGGACTTCACCCTAGTCTATGGTGCCCCCAGACAGACAGCACCCAGGTCAAGGAGGCAGGAAATTCCAAACACTTCTGTGGGGGGAATCTCCAGAAGTTCTCCCACTTCAAAGGGGGTAACAGGTATGGAAATGGGTCTCTCACACCCACTATTCAGTAAAATGTAAATGCCAGCATTTGTAAAGCGCACAGCTACCTCAAACTGAGGTGTCCCGGCACTGGTGGCCGTCGGGAAGATTAGGCAAGCTATTGCCCAGAGGAGTCACATGGTACTGGACTAACCTGCCGCCGGAGCCGGGGATTGAACCGTGAACTCTTTTGTCCAGAGTCAGGCACCCTGGCCCCTGCACCACAACTCTTCCACTATAGTCCTGGAGCAGTGGATAATACAGAAGAAGGACTGTCCAGCTGACAAAGGACTGTCCTGCTGCTTGAGGCCTGCCCAGCTGTCTGAGAAGGAAGACTGTACCTGCACCCTTCATCCTAGGCTAAAGTGATGCTAAGGGTCAACTGACTGACCTATTTTGAGCTACAAGGGCACAACAAGCTGTAGAGCTTTCCTGCAACTGCTCAGCTGACCTGCTGCCCTGGACCTGTCTAGACCTGCAACTGGACCTTCCTGAGCCCTGCTGAACTCTGCTGGAGCACAATCCCGATCCCGAAGAGGTGCCTCCCAGGTCCTGGACGTTTGGTGTGGTTTCATTTGAGCTACTCTTTGAAGAAAAGGGGGAAATCCTGAAGTTTTGCGCTCTTTGCAACTGCAAACTGGCCCATTTGCACCAAGATCTTGTCACCCACGCTGACTGCCAATGCAAATCTCTGGTAAACCTGACTCTTCATGCTACAATAACTGCTAGAAACGAACAGCAATCAAGTACTGCACTTTACACAGCAGCATTGACAGCCCGCGGAGACTACTAACGTGAATCTCCAGCAACGACTGTCCGTGACGCCCAACAGGATCGTCATGCTATAGCAACGACCGTCTGTGATGCTCTCCCTGTTCCTCGCAGTCTCCTCCACTGCAAATGGAATTCTTAGTGCTGGACTGTAGAAGGCAACTTTTTCTGCTGGACTTACCTGGTACCTGTTTACATTCCATTTTCCACCGAGGTTGCCCTAAATTTGTGAATTTCACCTGGTCTTACACACCCAAATAACTGAGAGTGTCGCTTTGTGCTTATAGGCCCCATATTTACCTTAAATCTTTGAAATTGCTATTTTCGGTTCTACTGATTTGAATTTTGTTGTTTTAGTGTCATATAATTTATCAAATTTGACTTTACTTTTCTAAATTGGTGTAGGATTTTTCTTGTGTTGGGTATTCACTTTATTACTGTTTGAGCGCTTCATAAATATGTTACACCTTGCCTCTAAGTTAAGCCTGACAGCTTTTGTGTCAAGCTACAGAAGGTTAAGCACAGGTTAATTTAATTACTGTTTGTGCTTCACCCTGACAGGGATTGTGGCTGTTGCTTGATAAGAGCTCACATTTCCCCTCAACCAACAACCCAATTTATCACAAGTGTGTACTAAAAATTCAAACAGGTCACATTGTGACATTACCGTCGGAGTTAAAGCATATACATCTTTGTATGCCTTCCTTAATGAGACCAACTAAAGTAAATAAAGAGGGTTGATTACAGGAAGGAGGTAGGGATGACATCACCTCAGGATAACGTGTCCTGATTTGTATATGTTTCAAGAAGGCCAATGTTGATTAAAAAGGGGGGGGCTTTTCCTAATATAAAGTTATATTCCTTCAACATTAAAACTCTACAATATAACAAAAAGGGAAAAAAAAGATGTGCCAAGAATTTAAGACAAGCATGAATCCTGATAAAGACTTAAAAACAAGACCCTTGCAATGAACTATAAATAACACTATAATAAGGTTAACAAAGCAAATTCAGGCTCACAATTTGAATGCTAGCTGGGATTATTCCTAGAATACCTCAGTTCCATGTTTGGAGCTGTGTGCCTTAAAAAAGCTTCCAACAAACATGAAAAGAAGTGGGAGGGGGCCTAGGTCATTACAATTAGTCTGATATGAACCGGTAGCCTATGATGTCCTGGGTAAATATTAATAATCCTTTTAATATGACTGCATAGACATTCTCCCGACAATAATCTTTGGCCTATGTTGGCACAGATGACATAGATGTTTGGAAGAGAAACAAAACGATAAAGCTGGGTAATACTTCTTGGTGAGTTCAGGTTTCATCCAATAGTCATTCTCTGAAAGAATTTTCTATTAAAAATTTAAAACAGGTGGGGTGTGCAAATATTAAATCAGCGAGGTAAATTTCTAACATCTTGCTCTTATCTAAATAGTGAAATGAATAATGGCCGAAGATGAGATTCTCGTTTAAGGGGTCAAATTTATACCCGAGGCAAAGAAATTGATCTAGCAAGTCCTTCAGTCAATACATTTTTTTTAAATCATACAGGATTAGGACTAAATCAAGTTCAGATGCCGTCACATGTAAAAGTAAAGCAACAGACATCCATTAAGGTTATCAATATAAATAAAGGTAATGAATGACTGGTGGAATTTTAGTATTTTTGGCAGGAATTGTTTTGTCATTCTGAGATCAGTTAGCAAATCGGAGGGTGACTTTACTATTCTGAGTAAAGAAAATTAGGATTAGGATTTTAACACATCATAATATTTGGATATTGTTTATATTATTTTTCCAAGTATGTTATTATATGTTTCCAAGAGACTTGGCTTTGAGAAGAAATCCCTTTAATAGATATGTTTTTTACCAGTACACAAATACGCTTCCCCAAATAGTATATCAGCCAGAGTGGCCCGTAATGCCTCATTGATAAATTACAATTGTAATTGGATTGATGCAATTCTAATTAATCTCTATAAAAATGCTTCAAATTAGATTTTTTTTAAATTGTCCTCAATATACATACATATTAATGTATCATGCACACATGAGTAGAAAGTCCAACAGGATTTCTTTTTTGAGGAACCGTCAAACACTGTGATAATGATTGGAGACTTTGTGAGCCTGAAGGCAATGGTGCAGCGTCTGCTCTGTAGTGCATGCACTGTTACCATGCACAATGTTGTGCATGGCACACAGTGCATGCAGAGGGGGTCACAACATGTGCCTCATGCACAGCCCCCTGGGTATAAACGACCAGTGGGCCTGTTTGGGCCCCTCTCTTTACACTTGCAACATCCTTTACATAGCAGGGTTGCCGTCATGTAATGAATGTTGGAAATGCAGGTCACAATCTGGACTGCGGTACCTGACTTGCCACTACCTCCATTCACGCCCACTTTCCACACCGCCGCCCTGTCGGGATCCTTGATCCTGGTGGTGGTGCTGCATTGGACTGGTGAATTGCCGTGGTCCAAATACGGCAGTCTGACCGACGGGCTATTGGCGGTTGGACCACCACCGACATGCTGGTGGTGGTCTGACTGCCTGGGTCCTAATCAGGCCCTTTGTTATGATACATAGAGGCACACGGCAGGGATGCCCTCTCTGTCCCTTACTCTTCGCACTGGCAATTGAACTGCTTGTAGAGTCATTCCATGGGGTGGGGGCTAACTTGGGCATCTCTGTGGCCAGGACCAGAAATGTGGTCTCACTGTATGCAGACAACCTACTTGTCTATGTTATAGATATCACAGCTGCTTTAACCAGGATAGAGGAAACTTTGCTCCAGTTTAACTTGGTTTCTGGGCTTAAGATCAAGTGGAATAAGTAGTAAGTCTTTCCTCCTCTGTTTAAGGGTGCTATCCCTAGCCTGCTACACATGAGCTGCGTGTCTTGCGTTGGGTGGCGGACTGCTTCAAATACCCTTGAGTACTGATATACCACTTCGACTCCGATGTTAATTTGGGAGCAGCGTCAAGCTCTCTGAAATTGCAAGTTAAGTTCTGGACAACCTTGCCCCTATTAATGGCAGGCAGATCAGCGATAGCTAATTTTGTTAACATTCCTATGGTATTGCCCACATAGTTTTTCGAGGGCTGGACAAACTACTCAGAGAATTGCTTTAGCGTACTGGATGGAGATGAATAGCTGTATCATGTATCAAAGCTTCAGAGAGAGAGGACTAGGGGTCCCTAACGTTTTAAAATGTTATGTAGCTGCTCAACTACAGTGGCCTACCAGATGGCTAGCTGCCCACTCCCTCGATAAAACAATGCTGACCCAGCCTGAGCTAAAAGCAGGGTCACTACAGATATATATGGTGCTTTAAATGAGACGGTACTGTCCGGTACTGAGTAACTGAACTTTTTTATTTGAGAGTACCTGCACTTTTCAGGAGTGAAGTAATACTTTTAGTTAGAGAGTACTAGCACTTCTCGGAGACAAGCAGGTACTCTTGAACAGAAGACCTGCACTTCTATTTTTCCATTTCAAGTGCTGGTGATATCTGTTCCAGACCTCCTGCAGCGCTACTAGGGGCTTGTGGCTGTTTTCGTTGCCCTTCTGCATTGAAACGGGGACTACTGCCCACCAGAACCCACCACCCCCTATGCCTAAGCATTAACACTCATAAGTTTCCTCCTGCTTTTGGGGAGGCTATGCTCAAGGATCTTAACCCAATTGCCTGTCAGTAATATCACTCAAATTGGGGAATGACGAAACAGAGGCACTCTGATGAGCTTCCATGAGCTCCGCGACCAATACGTCATACATGGAGGGCAATTCATAATATATGAATGCATAAAAGTGGTACTGCGTGCCCAATGGCAAGTTGTGCCAGAAGAACCTCCAACACATCAGCTCTTACAGACCTTACACACATTTGGACTGCGCTGTAAACCCATTCGCTGGCTGGTCTGTGCTCAACTGCAGCCCAGTGATGCAGAGTTGTTCTTGCTTCAATACCAGTGGGAAACTGACAAGGTCAGAGAACTTAAAAACAAGGAATGGCAAAAGATTGGCGCAATATCCCCATAAAGTATCACGCAACTCCAGATTTCAGTTAATACAGTTGTATGTCTCATACAGAGCATACTTTGCCCCAGCCCAGATTGGACATTTTTTACCTAAAGCTTCTACACTCTGCCCCAGGTGCATGACCCCGGATGCTGATTGTTTCTACATGCTGTGGTCATGCACGCATCTCACCCACTACTGGAGTCAGGCGTCTGATGCACTAATTGTTGCCATTGGGAAGCCCGGCTAACATACCCCTGAGAACTGCTTACTGGGCTCAGTTAACCCCTTAGCTGCGGCGGCTATTCCGCCGCAGAGATAAGGGGGAGGGGGCCGCGCGGCGCTCCCGTACTCGTGACGGAACCGCTCCATCACGAGCCTCGGGTGGGCTGTGCTTGTGACGGAACGGTTCCGTCACGGCCCGCTCACCTAATAAAACGCTCAGCGCAGGCGCGGAATTTGTGCCGCGCAGGCGCGGCGAGCGGGCCGTGACGGAACCATTCCGTCACCAGCACAGCCCACCCGAGGCTCGTGACGGAACGGTTCCGTCATGAGCAGGCAAGGGGTTAAATGACCTAAGGCTGTCAGGGTGTGGACTAGACTGTTTGTTCTGCAGGGATCCGTGAAAAAAGAAAAAATGAGTTGTTGGAGGACTGTGCAATGCATCGGAAAGGACTGATCTTGTTTTCTCTTGAATCTTTGACTAGTATGTCTACTTTCAAGGGTCAGACAAGCTTACCTCCTGCAGATCAACTGGAGGACAATGATTCAAGACATATTTGGGAGAAGAAAAAGCCAGACTAGTTGGAATTGGTATTTTTGCATTTGTTTTAGTATTTGTTCTGACTAGAAGTGGGGAAATTACTGCTATCCATTTCAACCTGTGGCTTGAAGTCCAAGAGACAGTCACTGACGACTTGAAGAAAACTGGAAGATCAGAACAGAATGTGAAAACTTTGTTTGCAAGTTCTTAAAGTGAGACTTAGGACATTTGTCGTCTGAGGCTCCCTGACAAAGAAACAGGTAGAAATTACAGGTCTGACCTACTTGGAACTCTTTGCCTCAAAAATCAGGGCTTCAGCAGAAACTTGCAATAAAGATATAAGACCTTGTGGAGCCCCACCGAGCCCCAGCCTCCAGCTATAGCACTGTACAAGAATTTTGTAGTCGATGTATCGCTGACAAAAATATTGTATACTAGAGATCAGCTCAAAAACATTGGCCTATTGGAGGTAATATTAGAAAATTGACACCCAACTGTGCCATATTTTTGTAAGCAATATTTAGGCAAATATATGTATGTTGATGCAATATTTTTGCTATTAATAGTCTGACTTCCAACCATAGCCTGTCCTGTTGATGGATTTGGAGATCTCAAAAAATTTAAAGTCCGAAAATCTTTGCAGCACAGCTCAGAGCTTCAGAGGGACCAAGGAACTAGTATTACTGACCCCAGGGTACAAATATCTCGGAGAAAAAAGAACAGATGTGCAGAAGCCCCACTGCAGCACGTTTGTATGAATGACGGTTATATGATTATACCACGACTTCAGTTACCACGCATGGCTTTACCACGCGAATTTTACCTCGCAAGTGGCTTTACCACGCTGGTATTTACAACGTTGCATTTGTCTACGAGTAGAAACGTCTTACCTGCACGTCTTTCTCCTCGAGCCCTTACTTCCATTCTCCTTTGAAACAAACGTCAAAACACGTACACCGAAATAAAAAAAGGACTGTTTTTTTGACGTACACGGCACGTCTTTGGGGGAGGCTCTTTCCTCTTTCTTTTAATTTTTTTCCCGTTTTTTTTGTTAAACTAATCTGCTTGTTTTTTTTTGGGGGGGGAGACCCCCCCCAACCCCCCCAAGCTCCCCTCCGAGCCCCCCCCCTCCCTCTGCCCCCTCATGCCCACGCTGATCGACTTCAAGGAATACCACGTCTCCCCCCTAGCCCGTGGTAAAGACGTCGTGGAAGGAACCCTGCGTGGAAGGCACCCTGCGTGGTAAGTGTCACGTGGTAAACGTGAGTAGTGGTAATGCCTTCGTGGTAAATGATGTTTCCCATGAATGACATTATCTGCACCTGTTATTGTTATGCATTGAAGTTCTTCAGGAATCTTTTGTGAGTCCTTAAAAAGTCAGAAATTCGCTCCAATCACAGAAGTAAATTCTCACCTTGGAAAGTGTGTGCTTTGTAAATAAGCAAATTATATTTTGATTTATCGTCTGAACAGCAATACAGATGACGTTCAAACAATCCGAAATGTTTTTTTTTTCTATTATACTATTTGCCAATTCACAAATATTCTACTGACCTTTCAGCTGGCAAGAAATAAAGACTTTTTGATTAGCCGGCCATCACTACCGCTGAATATTTAAACAACATGATATTAGTTGCTGTAGCTGTGTGATCTTGTATTAAAGATTGTTTGCATAATATACAGATATTAAAGTTTGTAAAAAACAACAATTCTGTTTCCAACACCATGAAATATGTATCAGTCGTGTCCGTGTTTCATGGCATCACAAGGCTGTACCAAAGCCCTTGGAGGTGGAAAGTATATATTTTGTGGTTTATCTGATGAAAGACCCAAGAGGCTTCAAATGGGAATCATTTTGAGCAACGCCACAACGCGAAAAGATACATAAACGTCAGTCAGTTGCACAGTATTTTGGACTAGTTCTTTGTGTTATAAATATTGTCATACAAAGATGTAGAGACTATATTGTAAGGTTAAAGGAGACCTTTGAAATGTTGTAGTGCAAAATGTATTTCTAAGTGGGCTGAATGAACTGAACGAAAAGTCAATATATTTTCTAAACAATCCATTTACGTATCCCAATGCATTTACTTTGCTCCTTGAATCAATTAAATATTTATTGGAAATGATTTTTAGAGTAAGTTAGTCCGTGTGTTTGCTTAGCTGTTTTAGAGTCAATTCAAGCCCTACCTTAAAAACCTGCCCAGAGCAGAGGAAATCTTTTCTTTTTTAAACTGGGCTGATGAAACATTATTTTACGCTCTGTAAAAAATACATAATAGGAAGGTTTTATAAATATGAATGTATTGTTAACCTAGACTCCACATTAGCGACCATCTAAGCGAGGTTGCACTGACATTCCTGTCTCAGGACCATTTCCGGTCATTCATATCTTCAGTCTCAGAATCCGACTCAAATCTTCTAAAAATGGCGGGTTGTCCACTTTTAGTCGTGTAAGAAGATTGAAGCTGTAAGTGCGATGTTCACCAGTACTGATTCCAATAAACACCAAAAGTATTTTTATAGGAAGCATTAACTGCATTGCTGATGAAAATATCATTACATTTTAAGGGAATTTGGAGAAACAATTTTGCTTCAAAATGGAGTCCACACTCAGGCTTCCTGCCTCGCAGCCACGCCTGGTACTCCGGACTCCCAGAGGTAATATTACTGGGGGGTCTCATTTTCTCCCGTTGTGCTGAATTAGTGAGTTCCACTGAGAAACAGGAAATATCTGGGTGAACCTGTTATTTGGGTCACCATTCACTGGCTATTGGTTAATTTCCCCCAGCTGCTCCCAGGGTTTATGGCTGCTCCTAACAGCTGAAATCACAGGCGATGGGGGTGTGGGGGTTGTTATGGGGTAAAGGGGTAGGGGAGGCAAGCTGGTGGGGAAGTGGTGAAAGACATGTACATGGTACTTCTATGGAGCTCATCAGTTCCAGGAATTCCTGGGGACTCCCAATGAGGCGTCAGTGTGTTTCAGAACGATGACATACTGACTGTGGGATCACAAACTCTATCCACCATTTGAACTCACAAGATGAGAAATTGAATGTTTGAGGGCTGCAAAAAATGTCAGAAGCTGCCATTAACCTGACTAGTCTGTTCTCCTGAAGCTCAAAACGGCCAAATATATATTATGCATACAAATTCAGAATACTTGTCTCTTAAGCACAGTTATTTGTTTAGGGATATCTAGATAACACGAGCTGTGTTTGCACTTGGCAAGTTGTGGTTGCTGAAACAGTCCAGTAAAAACTTATAGTGTATATTTTAGGGGCCAATTCCAATCTCGCCCGGAAAGCATTCCCACCAAATCGTCCCAGAATGCTTTCAAAACAACTTGGATAGGATGAGTGCAACCGAGCGATTTGGATGTATCTGGAGGCTTCCAGATACAATTTGGAGGGATTCCCATTGATGTCAATGGGAGCCTGTGTTCTGAACAAGAACACAGGCTCCCATTGAAGAAAGGGGTGATTGGTGAAAGTCTTGCACCCTGTGGCAGACACCCAAAGGTGGTATTCATGGTTGGGAAGGGGGGTCCCTTGGGTACCCCCACGGAACTGATTCGGAGGACCCCGGGTGAAAGGGGGCCTTCTATGGCCATCCAAAGACAGATTGCATCACCAATTTCTTCTAGAGAAACCGAATCCGAATGGCTTTCTGAATCGGTCATTGTAATCTCTCAATGAGAAACCGAGTCCCTAGAGCTGTAAGATTTGGCTACGAAAGACGCAGCCTGTCCAAATGCTTTTTGGAACCGATTCGGACAGCCCTACCGGCAGGGCCGGACTGGGAACAGAAACCGGCCCTGGCACACTGCTCAGCCAGCCCCCCTGGAGTGAGGGGAGTGCAGCAAAGCAGTGTGCGAGGGCCAGTTTCGGCCGATTTTGTTACTGGGGGCCGATATTGCCGACCCCCGGTAACAAAAAAACGGCCCCCAGGGGTCTAAAATCGGCCCTTACCCTAGCGGCCTACCGGGGAAACGCCCGGTGCCTGCTATGGCCAGTCCGGCCCTGCCTACCGGTTTACTTGCATCGCAATCAGCCGTTGGGAACTGTGTACGATTCGGTCAGGAACAAGGGTTCCTAATCGGATTCGGCAAACCCGAATCCGATACAGAGCCCTTCCAAACGGCATCGTAATTGACTCCTAAGTAGGCCTGTATATATTCTGAGAGCAACTGAAGACCAGTCTCATTTATAGGAATGATTTGTGGACATTTCACCACGGGACAAACACCAACACACTCTGAATGAAGGTCTTTGCCCTGCTTTGATTGTTGTTGTTTTTTTATGGAAGTGGGGGCCATGCCCCCGCTGCCTTCTCCACTGTGTCCACAGACATTTCACCACCTACAACTGCAGAGCTGGTTAATTAAGCACTGCAGTGTAGGTGGTCAAATGCCCATTGGCATAATAAACAAGGGCCAAAGTCCGCACACCCATAGGAACCAGGGCCACTTTTGACCATACTTTGAGCATGGTGATTCATCATGGTAAACACTGACTGTGACTGATTTGGCCTTGCTGTGACTGTGGCCTTTGTTGTTGGAGGAACCTGTCTGTCCGGGATATAGTATAGGACAAGACAGAAGACATATTTTGGAAGCATGAGTTGTGTAGCTTGCAACAATAGTCAACCTTGGCTGTAGGATAAACATGAACCCTGGCTTCTGAACCTTGTGTTTTTCTGCAACTTGCCATTAACATTAACAGTGAGTTTTAGCATTCTGTAAGGATCTATCTGATCCTGGTGATCTTAAAGCAGTACATGAAATTCTCTTTTCTAAGCATGGAATCTAAAGCCACCACTATGCAAACAACATGCAATTGTACTATAGAATTTCATATGTAAAAAATATCTGATCATTTCAAAGAATGCCTTTCAACCATATACATAAACATTTACTATGTTCTGTTAGTCCAAATGTTTGCCAAGATATTGCTCAAACATGGATATCAAGTACCTACCAGGGACTAAACAACTCAAACATAGATTTCATGAACCTACCAGGAACTAAATGATAGCGAGACGGAACTCAGTAAATTAGATTAAACAATTCCAAAGCCAGCAAGGAGTGACATTCTAATACCACATTGAAACTCACCACGAATACAAAATTACTGAACCGTCAAATTCAACCACGTTTTAGAAATCCACATTGGCAAGGAAACAGGCTGTATGGTATTACATACCAATTCAATGGAACACCAGACCTTACATTCCCAAAAAAGATTTCAGAATCACCAGAATCTGAATTATGTGTTTCCTACATATCCATCACAAGTAATGTGCTATCAGAAGTAGAGTATTGTGCAGTATTGTGTCTCTTGTGTATGGTGGAACATTGTGCCCAGATGTACAGGTCAAAAAGAAACAAGAAGGTAATTGTCTGATAAAATACATTAAGCATGGCATGGAATTTGTGATTCATTGAAATGATGGTTATATAGGGGCACTTAACATTGGTATTGACTCTAGTAAAAAGATTAAAAAATATTCATCAGCCAGAAAATTGTTCTATGTTAAAATATCAGTACTTAAACTTCGATTTTGGAAATCACTGAGTGTAAACTTTTGATATCCACAATTGTGTAGCTCTTATTTTGCTAAAATATAGTTTACCTATCTATTCTTGACACATGAAACAACATTGACAAATGCGATGCTTGTTGGTGAACAGTTTCATTCAGATTTTCTTATCTTCTTACAGAGGAACCCCTCACTCCTACCACTAAATCATCCACCTGGAGCACTAGGGTACAACCTCCCATCCCATCCCATCAATTGTCAGGTCCTGCATGCAACTATAAAGCAAAAAGCTATTGTGAAGCTGATTAGCAACTAATGATCTGTGTGACCAACGGAGTGGTTCTGGTGCTTTATATTTTTTAGTAACTGGTTATTGGTATTATGTGTGCCTGCTTTGGTAACTTTTGGACACTTCATTGTACTTGAATGATATGTGTGGGATACTACTTTTCCAGCCACTGTGTGTGGGTGATGATGTAGGGCAACTGCTTGGGAGTCGTTTATAGTTCTTTGATGTGTGGTATCTAATGTTTTAATTTCTTCATCTTCCCCTTTCTTTTCCTGCCCAAGTGAGGAATTGTATCACTGGTAAATATTTTACCTTGACCGTCCATTTATTTTGTGTATTTTTATCTTTTAATCTTCTTGGACACAATAGCAGGACTACTTTCTGTCAATATGATTAAAGATTGGTACTAATTCAGTGAAGTATTTCATGTCACTGTACAAAAAGATGATCAGCTATACACATTGTAGTAGATTAAAGTTTTCTTGCTAGCTTCGGTGAGCTATGAGGTTGAACTTGAAGGACACTAAATAGTAAGTGGGGCAAGCAATGTTTAAAAAGACATAATGGCCCTGAAGGGCACAACCTTCTTCCAGAAGACTCGCCGGCCATCTAGGGAAACCTACCAAACCCAGACATTTCTGAAAACCATACACCCGGAGGAGTCCAAGGAGGTGTGGCTTGTGTGGATCATCCAACGATTTTTTATCCAGAATCCCCGGCAAAAGTCAACTTTAGCTGAAAAAATCACACTTCCTTCACATTTCTGTGTGGGTTCACTGCACAGGCATATATTTCCTACCACCCACCATTCTCCTCAGTCTCCTGAGAATAATAATACCTCACTTCGGTGGGTGGGCCAAGTGTCTGCTACTGGGATGGGCCAAAAACATAGAGATTGAGGGGCTAGCACAATGAGCTCTAAGCGCTATATTTTTTATTATGTGTTTTTTAGGCTGACTCTGCATTGGACACCCACACAAGTGAGGTTTCATTTTTTTTGGGAGACCAAGGGGAACGCTGGGTGGTAGAATATTTATGCCTGCACAGTGATCCCGGAAAAAAAATGTAAGGTAAAAGTGATTTTTTTTAGCTAAATTTGAGGTTTGAAGAGGATTCTGGATAGGACAATGTTGGGTGATCCACTTATGTCACACCTCCTTGGACTCCCTTGGGTGTCTGGTTTTTAGAAATGACTGGATTTGGTGGGTTTTTCTGGACAGCCACCGAGCTCGGGACCAAAAACGTGTGCTCCACTTGCAAAAGCAGGTTGTTTTGTGAAAGATAATCTTGATGTCTCCACAATATGTTTTGGGCCCTTCCCTGTCGCAGGTACTTGGCACAGCCACACAAGTCAGGTAGCATTTTTATCGGGAGACCTGAGGAAACACTGGGTGGTAGGAAATTTATGTCGGCCCGGTGATCCCACAACTTTCCCACACAGAAATGTGAGGAAAATGTGATTTTTTTAGAAGCTAAAATTAAGGTTTGCACGGGATTCTGTGTAGGAAAATGTTGCGGTATCCAACTAAGCCACACCTCCCTGGACTCCCCCGGGTGTCTAGTTGTCAGAATTGTCTGAGTTTAGTAGGCTTCCCTTGAAGTCCGCCAAGCCCATACCAAAGACGCAGTTGACTCCCCCGCCAAACCAGGTTTTTTTGTCATTAATCATTTTGAAGTCTCCACAGTATGTTTTGGGCCATTTCCTTTGTGCGCACTTGGCCCACCCACAGAAGTGAGGTATCATTTTTATTGGGAAACTTGGAGGAATGCTGGGTGGGTGCAAGTTTATGGCTCCACACAGATTCCAGAACTTTTCATCACAGAAATGTGAGGAAAATGTTTTTTGTATTTTGTTTTACAAAGTTTGGGATTTGCAAGCGATTCTGGGTAACAAAGTCTTTGAGAGAGCCACACAAGTCACTCCAACCTGGATTCCCTTGGTGTCTAGTTTTCAAAAAGGTGAAGTTTGCTAGGTTTCCCTAAGTGCCGGCTGGGCTAGGGTCCAAAATCCACAGCTAGGCACATTGCAAAAAAAAAGGCAGTTTTGTGTGGAAAAATGTGATGTGTCCATGTGGCGTGTTGAGCTGTTTCCTGTTGCGGGCACTAGACCTACCTACACAAATGAGGTACCATTTGTATCAGGAAACTTGAGGGAATACTGAGTGGTTGGACGTTCATGGCTCCCTGCAGATCCAGAACTTTTGATCAAAGAAATATGAGAAAAATATGTTTATTTTTACAAAGTTTGAGGTTTGCAGGAGATTCTGAGTAATCGAACCTGGTGGGAGCCACACAAGTCACCCCATCCTGCATTCCCTTGGTTATTAAGCTTACAAAAATGTGCAGGTTTGCTAGGTGTCCCTAGTTGCCAGCTGCAATAGGGTCCAAAATCTACAGCTAGGCACATTACAAAAAAGGGTCAGTATTCAGTGGAAAAATGTTATGTGTTCACGTGACACTTTTAGCCATTTCCTGTTGCTGGCACTAGGCCTACACACACAAGTGAGGTACCCCTTTGAACACAGATTAGTAGAACATGTGGTATTACCAATTGAATTTCTATACATTCTGCCTTCCAAATTGGACGGACCACAGCTGTGTTCACTTCAACTACAAAAAGACCACGACCCACATCCCACCACAACCTATTCCTCGAAGAAACTGGAACAAAATCACCACCGACCAACTCATCACATCGCTTAATCAAAACCCCCCTGCCACATCATCGGACCCAAACCCAAACCAAGCTGCCACCAAACTCACACAATGGATCACCCACAGCGCTGATGAATTAGCACCCCTGAAAAACCACCAGATCAAACAAGGTAACAAAAAGGCCCCCTGGTTCAACGATGACCTTAAGAAATCCAAGAAGTTTTGTCGCACCCTCGAGAAAACCTGGAGAAAAAACCCAACCACTAACAACCCGACCACCTTCAAGGACGCCACCCGCAAACACCACCAACTGATCCGATTCACCAAGAAATCAGCATTCAAGAATAGACTCGACAACAACACCCACAACAGCAAGGAATTATTCAACATTGTCAAAGAATTTACCAACCCCACCACCGGCACCAACGACATCACTCCCTCCCAAGACCTCTGCGACTCTCTATCGTCTTTCTTCCACAACAAAATCGCCGACATTCATAACAGCTTTGAGAACCTGTCCGAAGAAGGACACACTCCACCCACCTTCGAACCAAAACAGCACTCTCACAACCTTTGTGCCTGGAACCCACGAACGACTGAAGACACCATCCGTCTGATGAACTCCATCCACTCAGGCTCACCAACTGACCCATGCCCCCACCACATCTTCAATAAAGCAGACTCCATCATCGCACCCCATCTCTGCGATGTCATCAACTGCTCCTTCAACTGCGCTACCTTCCCGGAAAGCTGGAAACATGCCAAACTCAGCGCCCTACTGAAGAAACCCACAGCAGACCCCTCTGAACTTAAGAACTACCGCCCCATCTCGCTCCTCCCCTTCCTGGCCAAAGTCATCGAAAAAGCAGTCAATAGTCAACTCGCGGCCTTCCTTGAATCCAACAATTCACTTGACCCCTCACAGTCTGTCTTTCGCGCCAAACACAGCACAGAAACCGCCCTCATCGCTGCTACAGACGACATCCGAACGCTACTGGACAACAGAGAAACAGTTGCCCTCATCCTACTTGACCTCTCTGCCGCCTTCGACACAGTCTGTCATAACACCCTCATACAACGCCTCAGCAATGTCGGAATACAAGGAAAAGCACTGGACGGGATCATCTCGTTCCTCACCGGAAGAACCCAGAGAGTCCGCCTCCCCCCCTTCAAATCAGAGACCACTGAAGTCATCTGCGGCGTACCACAAGGATCATCACTCAGTCCCACCCTCTTCAACGTGTACATGAGACCCCTAGCATCCATCGCACACCAACACAACCTCAACATCATCTCCTATGCTGACGACACCCAGCTAATCCTCTCCCTCACCAAAGACACTAACACCGCCAAAACCAACCTACACGAAGGAATAAAAGAAGTAGCTGAATGGATGAAGAACAGTCGTTTAAAACTAAACTCGGACAAAACGGAAGTCCTCATCTTAGGATCATCCCCCTCTGCATGGGACGACTCATGGTGGCCACCAGCTTTGGGCACAGCACCCATACCGACGGACCACGCACGGAACTTGGGCTTCATCCTGGACTCCTCCCTCTCGATGACCAGACAAGTCAACGCCGTCTCATCATCTTGCTTCAACATCCTTCGCATGCTCAAAAAAATCTTCTGCTGGATCCCCACCAAAACAAGGAAGACAGTCACCCATGCACTTGTCACTAGCCGACTAGATTATGGAAACACCCTTTACGCCGGAACCACAGACAAAACACAGAAAAAACTCCAACGCATTCAAAACGCCTCAGCCAGACTTATACTCGACATCCCACGTCAAGCCCATATTTCCATTCACCTGAAAAATCTCCACTGGCTTCCCATCAACAAGAGAATAATGTTTCGTCTCCTCACCCACGCACACAAGGCCCTCTATGACCTAGGACCCGAATGCCTCAACAAACGTACGTCCTTCTACACACCCACCCGCCAACTATGCTCATCCAATCAAGCCCTAGCCGTAACTCCGCGCATCAATAGATTCACCATGGGAGGAAGATCTTTTTCCTACTTGGCGGCCAAGACCTGGAATTCTCTCCCCACTCACCTCCGCCTCACACAGAACCACCTCTCCTTCAGAAAGCAGCTGAAAACCTGGCTATTCGATAAGTAATGCACCCACCCCCCCTCAAGCGCTTTGAGACCCTCTGGGTGAGTAGTGCGCTATACAAATTAATGAACTTGAACTTGAACTTATACCATTTCCAGGAACAAAACTTCTGCAGCAATTTTGACCCCAAAAAACAAAAATGTAGCTCTGTTTTGGCAAATTTCTCTGTCCTCTCCAGGGCAATCCAAAAATCCTCGGTACCTTTACAATCTTCAGAATATTGGCCTAGTAGCGAAGGGGTTAAATGTTTGGGTATTTCTATGTCTTGGTATTGTCTAGGGGCAGAATGAGTATTGCTGGTTTTTTTTTTATTTCATGCAATTAAACATTTTAAAGTGGGTATAGGGGTGGCTGGCCTGTGTAGCACCGCAAACACTTTGTTGATACCATTTCCAGGAACAAAACTTCTGCAGCAATTTTGACCCCAAAAAACAAAAATGTAGCTGTGTTTTGGCAAATTTCTCTGTCCTCTCCAGGGCAATCCACAAATCCTCGGTACCTTTACAATCTTCAGGATATTGGCCTAGCAGCGAAGGGGTTAAATGTTCGGGTATTTCTACGTCTTGGTATTGTCTAGGGGCAGAATGAGTATTGCTGTTTTTTTATTTCATGCAATTAAACATTTTAAAGTGGGTATAGGGGTGGCTGGCCTGTGATGTGTTTGGAGACTTTTAGTGGGTTCCTGGGAGCTAGCGCTTCCCTCGCTTATAGCCTGCAATCCCTCCCTTACTTTTATTTCTGTTATATTTGGAGGGCGGTTGTGTTCCCTTACATGAATGATAACATCATCTTTAGTAGTGGCTCTCCTATAGCAGGCATTAGAATAATATTTGGTACATTTCCAATTTAGATTTTCTGTTGATGTGAATTCTTGGTTGTAGGTGTTGCCCATGTGACATACTAACTGCTTTCCTTTCTGTGATGTTACCTGAAACTAGTGTATTAGCATAAATATATATTTTTTTACCTTTATGTGTTTTTCACATACATGCAACTACTTCTATAATTTATATGTATGTTCTTTTTCAAGCTTCAAAAGGTTTGGAGTATTTTCTTTCACTTTTTTGGAGAATTTATGTTTTTTAATAATAATAAAAATGTAGGTATATTTACTTTGTCATATCTTTTTGATGATTTGTGGTAAGTAATCACGTTTTAAAGCTGTAGTGTTTTCTTTTAGGAATTATATGTATATAGGCTGTGGCTGGTGGCTTAGTAGACTAATGGGTCTACTGTAGGGGCCTGTGTTCGAACTGATGGTCACAGGTTTAAATCTCGGCAGGTCCACTTAACCTTTCATCCTTCTGAGGTCAATAAAATGAGTACTATTGGGTAACAATAAACATCTGCTATTCAGCGCCAAGATATCCTTCCGGGTAAACTTATGCTTTACAAATACACGCTATGTTATATATAAAGAGATAGAAGTTGGAGAGTGATTTGTTAAATCTTTACTATTTTACTTTTTTAATTTCATTTGCAAGTTAGTTTTTGTTTAAATATGAGCTTTATTACTTGGTTAGGTGGATGCTTAGATGTAAATATTTCTTCTTTAAGGGTCTGGTCAGAGAACCCGGCAGAGTTTTCTCGTATTGCCGAATTTGTTGTTTTTTAAGTATTTCGTTGATAAAATGAGTGTGCCTTATATATTGTTTTTTTAATTGTTTGTCTGATTTTATTGGTCAAGGTTGTTTATAGTTATTTCCTTCTATGGTAGATGTTAATTTAGGTTTTTCTTACAATGTTTGATATTTTAATTAATATTTTGATTGTTGTATAAATGTTTGCAGTTAATGCAAATATTGTTTGGAGTTCAATTAAAATTAATTTAGTTACATATATTATTGGGGTGAATTAAAAATATTTTGGTGATGTAATATTTGTTTTAATTAAATGTATATATACAAAGTTTTATGTTTATGTAAAATAATTGCTTTACACATTAGGTGCTTTTTAACTTTTTTATTAATTACACTATAATTATATTTGTGATTCTATTGGTAGTCGATATTTTATGAATCAATGTTTTGGCACGTTATATGTTCATTTAAAGGTGACGATATTTGTGTTTCCGATATTTGTGTTTTAGACATAAGTGAAAATCAATAGATTTAAGAACGATATTTGTGTTCTTGATATTTGTGCTTTTATTAGTTAAGTATTGGAAGGTGATATTTTTGCTAACAATAGTTTTTTTGTTGAAATTTTTATGTTTCAATATTGTATGCATCGATATTATGTTGTGAACCGATTCCAGTGCTGCAGAAGACCATTGGGAAAAGTTGATGATCATCTCTGATGGACATGACTTCCTAAAAAATACTCACCTTGTGTGATTCTTCTTAGTATTTTCCCACTCTGAGACTTTTAGTAGATTGTTTGAGGCTATTGTGGGATTGCTTTATAGATGTATCTGACCTTGTAGATCCCTCTGACCACACCTGTCTATTTAGACTTATAGACGATTTTCAAACTCAAGAAAAATTTCTAAATCAGAAGGTAAAGCTTTTGATTGGAATGAATCATCAACTTCTTTCTCAACTTTAATCACTTTTGTTCTAAACATACCTATGATCCAGTCTACAGCATCCCACTAGTATTGGATATTTCAATCCGTTGTTTAAATTGGACTTTTTTGTTATGTTGCTATAACGTTGGATCGCTACATTCATTTGTGATTTTTTTACATTCTTCATTTTATATTTATTTTGGTTAGTTGTTGTACATGTACCAGATGGAGAAGTGTGGAGAAGTGTGGCTCATGTGTGGCACAAGTGTGTACATGTACCAGGTGGAGAAGTGTGGCTCAGGGGTTAGAGGCGGCAGACCTGGAAGCTGAGATCGGCCCTGGACCAGGGTTCAATTCCCCGCCTCGGCGGGTCTTGGGCTCAAAAATTCCACGGACTCGATAATTCTCGCTCCGGTGCCTTCTCAACTCACGGGTTCACACTCTGCGACTCTGGGCAATAGCTTGCTTAATCTCCACAATGGCCCCACGCGGCGGGATGCCTGGCTTTCACCTTGTGGATACCCTGCCGGGGTTATCTCACAGGGGAATACCAGGACGGGTTCCCTAAGCAAGCGCCGGGAAACCCTTTGTGGGTAGCTGTGCGCTATATAAGCTCAAATACATTTACATTTACATTTACATTTACAGATGCATTTTCATAGGAAAACCTTCTGAATGTGCAGTCTGTGCCTACTAAATTTGGATTAATCACAAAAATCAGCTCACTGCTTAAGGATTAGATTTATTGGGCTTTACAGTGGATTGAGTGACAGTTTACATCAAGAATATGGTTTCTCTGCCTATACCTTAATAATCACGATTTTCGATAAAATTATTCAGATGGTGTATATTTTATTCACATGGTGTATATTTTGAGGCAGATCACAAGCAAAGCACAATTTTGAGCAAGGGAAATAGAAGCTATCAAAAAAATTAAGAAATGCTTTTGGAGAAGTAGCTATGTTATCTGTTAAGCAATATGCATATTAAACTGAATACCTCTTTATGACTGAATATATTCCAAGTTTCCCAAAAATATTTGCAGGCGGATTTTTTTATGTAACCTGCTAAGAGAGGAGAATGCGTGTGTGATGAATGAATGAAGATGTGGTTCCCGGTTTCTTGGATGATACAGAAGATATATGAGCTGCTCTCTGCTTAAACCAACTTGGAAACTATCTGAATGAACTGCAGCTGTTGAGTTCCTCACGGGAGATATGCTGCGCTTTATAAATCCTTGATTGATTGATTGACTACTAAATGCACTACAAAATCCAGTTTGTGAATAAGCCCCTACAGGGTATGTTTACACTGCATACAATGCAATTTTTGTGATTTCAAGTTATTCCCTGTTACTTCTCAGTGGGCATCTATCAAGACTCTTTATGACTTGAGGAGATTATCTCCTCATTTGGTTTCTTCTCCTACCAGTTAATGCAGATGACACAGAAATATTTTTCTCATTGCCTAGTTTCCAACCAATTCTTCAGTCATACATGTCAGTCTCACTGCAATCTGCCATCCTTTTAGAAACTGATTGCTTTTAACATTTTAGGTATGCACAGATGTCTACATCTTACACTCTATATTGCTCCACATGCATAAGTGCACTGTGAATCTGATTTACAAAAGCATGTGAAAATAAAAAGAATTACTATAATCCTTTCTGAATCAGCCAACTCCATATTCATACAAATGCAAAGAGGCCACCTTCTTTTTCTGTTTGGACCAGCTGCAGATGAATTTTTAAGTAAATATTACTGTTTTATTAACATTTTTAGCATTTAGAGGACAAATCACATAGACCTGTAAGAGTACCTAAAAGATTACTACAGGAGTGCTACTTTAGTACTCCACTTTGGTTTTGTGAATTGATCACCATCTGCAAAACATGTCAATAAACATTATCGGCCACATGCATCATTGGGACATTTTGTGATTCCTTATTTGCCAAAAATAGGGAATTGCAAATAAGGAATCGCAAAATGGGATGCATTAATTTATTCGCATAATTTTTGCGATTCTGTGAAAATCGCAATGCGAATTCTAAATTGAGATTTCGCAATTCCCATTGATTCCTACGGGCCAAAAGGCCAAAAGGCCCATAGGAATCAATGGGAAGGCATTGACATTTTGCGAATTTCTATTTGCGATTCGCAAAATGTTAATGCATTACATGGGTGCAGGGGGGGGTCCAAATGACCCCCCCTGCACCCCTGAAATGCATTTTTAAGTGCATGTTTCACACACACATATCCTAAGAACATGTGTGTCTGTAACATTACAGTGTTTAAAATGCAATTTTGAGCATTTTTAAACTTTTTCGCAAATTACCACGAGGTTCAACCTTGTGGTAATTTGCACCCCCTAATTGCGAATTCACAATTTAAAATGCAATCATGCATTGCTTTTAAGGAATCGCAAATTTGCGATTCCTTAAAAGCAATCGCATATTTGGAATTCGCTAAAAATAGCGATTTTCCCAAAAATGTTTGATGCATCCAAAAAAGATATTTAGGAATCGCAAACGGCCGAATTTACCGATTCGCACTGTAAATACCTTGATGCATGTGGGCATAAGCACTTTACCCTGCACATTTCACTTAAACCAAACTACATCCAACACCGTCTTAACCAAGGACTTTGAAAGGGCACCAGGAACTAGATGCAATTCGAAGTGCTTCACAGCCTCTACAGAAATACTACAATACAATACCACACAAGGCCCTGTAAGCATTCTTAAAGTAGCGAGAACTTTTTGCCTTGCCAATGCTTGTTAAAACTCAGAGGGCCAGATGTACGCCATTCAATTTTGTGAGTCACAAATTGCGACGTCTTGCGACTCGCAAAATGCAATGTACAATAGAGTCTCAGACATTGTTCACGATTCCCAATGGGGTCGCAAAAGCCATGCCTCATTAATAATCATGAGGTAGGCCACAATTTGCCACCCCATTAGGAATGTCCAGCACTTACAGGGTAGGTGGCCTGCTGGGATCAGCAGACCACCATGTCTGTGACTGCTTTTTAAATAAAGCAGTTTTGTTTTTTCAATGGAGCTGTTTTCCTTAAAGAAAAACGGGCTACATTTAAAAAAAGGGGGACCACTGCATAGTCCCCTGGTAACCCCTTCCCATTTGCGAGTGGCTTACCCACCTACTTGAAGTAGGTCGTAAACTGCAAGTGTTTTGTGCCCGCAATTGCGGTCGCAAAACAATTGTACATAGAAGCGTGACTCGCTATTAGGAAGGGACACCCTTGGCACGTCCCTTTCTAATAGCGAAAAGCAAACCCTATTTTGGAAGTCAGTAATAGGTTACCGGCTCGCAAAATAGAGTTTGAACATTGCACAGATCTATTTAGCGGCCGCAAATGGGCCGATTTCCCGTTTGCGACCGCTAAAAAAAGTCGTACATCTGGCCCAGAAACTCCATAATACATAAGGTATATTAGGAAAACACTGATATTTTGCATATTGTAAATTATTCTAAAATATTATTTTAACAAATAGTTTACATAACGTGTAATACTTAATCAACACATCTTTTAAAAATGACTTGGAAACTTTTGCGAAAATAGCACACAGCGTATTCGTAATGTTGCTAAGTATGGAAACTTCGTAGAACTACTTCTGCTAGCAATTATTTTCTACGATTTTCCACATTACACTTTTTTCCCACGAGTAGATTTTATTTAAAATGTAGGTTTGCACTTGTGTTTTCTGATAACTACACTAATTTTTGAAATTGAAACATTTAAAAAAGTGATGAATCTGGCACAGCCTATTTCGCTAGAATGATCAACCTTTGACTTGATGAATGGTACCTGTTTTTTGTATGTTAGATTCCTTATTGTGTAATGCTGGTGTGCTGATATTTGTGAGAAGTGCATCATAGATGTTTACGAATGCTTAAATATTACTGATTGTGATGGACCATAGCTTGCAGTAAAGTTTCCTGGCCACTGCTCTGACAATTTACAGTTGGTTTTGTGCTTGTATGATATATGAAAGATGCACATGTTATGCCTACGTTGAACACACACACATATATAGGTGTGTGTGTGTGTAATATAGATAGCATGCATAATCAAGCTTGTTAATCAAGCACACTTTACACAATTATGCTACAATATTATGCAGGGGGCTCACAGCATGCATCTAGAAAAAAATAGGTGAATATCCAAGTGCCTGTTAAATCAGTAATATACCATAAAAGACAATACACTGACCTCAGCAATCAGCTCCACACCATAGGCCTATAATCACTGGCAATGACTCTTGCAATAGTGACAGAAGTAGCTAATTCCAATCTCTAAATGCGAAAGGGAACAAAACAGAATAATGAACTTCAAATAAATGTACTATTTCTTTCTTCTGTTGAATAAAAAGCTCCCCAAACAGTGTATACTGAATGCATGCAAATACATTTCATGGTTTCTGCCAAAAAAGCTAGAAATCTGGGACTGTAATAATAACAAGCTAGTCAAATACAGCTTTGTGGGTCAGGAACAATCACATCTTGAAATGTATTTGTCGAGCGCACCTGGATCAATAAACATGTTGTTTAATTGCTATTCATCTTGCAACTCAATAAAGCTTAATTATAACTAAGCCGTAAGAAAATCGAGAGACACGTTCAGGCAATATTGCACAACAATAAACAACTCCTGGGGGTCTCTCGCGGTTGTGTTCAACACGGAGTAAAGCAAATTAAGGAAACTATTCAGAATTCATCTGAAAAGATCACCCAGGACCAACATAATAAAAAATAACATTATGAAAGAGCAACGGATAGATTGTTAATTTGCTTCAGTGATTTTTTATGTGTGTGTCTGTCTGTAGCACATTAATCCTCAGCCAATGTAGTACCAGCGCCTGGTGAACTGTATAATATCTCTGGTCTATGAGCTGCATATTTAATAAATACCACGAACAGGCAGTCAATGTCAATTTTAATTAGAGGGTGTAACACCTGCCAAGTGATAGAACAATAATGAGACTAAAGATGCCTGTGCTACTGTGGCTCCTGCCTCTCAGCATCACATCTTCTGGCAGGGTCCATAAAGATCAAATAACACTCTGTGCCCTCTTTACACATGGGTCTTTAATCCTGATTAGTGATCCTATTGGGGTTAAAGGTCCTGCGGGAACACAGGGGTGGGATTTGGTGCAGAAACATGGACCGCTGCATGTTATTCCCCAAACAGTAACTATGAGCAGATCCACTCTTCCCGGAGTTAACAGATTCTGTAATTCCGGGTGAGGGTGTAGTGGGGTAAGTACATAACCATGTATGTGGTATTTCTATAGCGTAAACCTAGCCATAAGGCATCGGAGCACAGTACATGACCAAAGACAAACACAAAGTCAGCCAACGAGTAATAGGGCTCTTTAGTTGTGTCTTCAACTCAAATTTTCTCTTAGTTGTATGACACATTTTCTAGAACCTAGGAAGTCATGTAGAGGATTGAAAAATGAATTTTATAGATTCTGCAAATCTAACATCTCGTTTAATCCACATATGACTGTATGAAATGGCAAAACTAAGTATGCTTCTCTTTGAGCTAAACATATGGCTGGGTGTAGTGATGCTTGTTTATATATTGTTATAGATTGGGCAGCATTAGATCTGTATTGGATAATGTTAGAATGTTTGCATGTCACATTGGAATGTATGCATGTCATGTAGTGTTATGCTTAGAGTGTTTGCCAGTCCAGAGTTCCTCTTCAAGCTGGCAGCACCTTTATTTCTTGTTACTACTTATTCTTGAATAAACCAACATTCAAATTCTACCGTGCACTGGAGTTACTACAGATTTGGCGAGAGGGAAACCTTTCTTCTCTTTTGGAAACTCTACTTATTTGAACTCAATCTTTTATTTATTTTTCTCGATCTACAAAAACTCGTTATTGGAAACATTTCACCGTTTGCTGTGCATGAGTTGTGCTACTTGCTTTCATCAAAACTGCCTGCAATTTTTTTTTTTTCTTTCGAATACAAGAACTTATATACACTGTAACAATTTATTTTTACTTTATTACATAATTCAGTGTATATCATTATGCCTGATACTAACAGTAGCACAACAAGTGGTGAAAAGCCTGTTCATGGTTTGAACTTAAATGCACCCAGAGAATTTTTAGTTGTTCCTGGTGATCCTTCTGTTGCTTGGTTGGACTGGAAAGAATATTTTCTAAATTATGTAGCCAATCTTGAAGACGTTAGTGGCTCTTTCACTCCAGAAAGGAAGAAAAGAATCTTACTATTGGGTCTTGGTCCTGAAGGATTAAGGATTTACAATCAATTGGATAAAACTGACAGATCTTCCAGTGATGTTGATGTTTTCAATTCAGCACTCTTAGATATGGATGATTATTTTTCTCCTTGTGTCTGCATTGCTGTCACCAGACATTCCTTCTTCCAACGCAAGCAAGAGAAAACTGAATCAGTAGAGGATTACGTTTCCGCACTAAGGAAATTAGCTGTTAAATGCAAATTCGCTCAGCTTCATGATGATCTCATTCGTGATCAAATTGTCATGTACACTAAAACTAAAACCATACAAAATAAGTTATGGGTTGAAGGGGATGGAACTTTGAAGGAAATCATCGCTATGGTTAAAAAGGCGGAACTTTCTGAACGTTGTGCTAAAGCTTCTCTTTCTAGTGACAAAAAAGAAACTGAAGTTGGTAACAAAATTTCTGAAGGGAAAACTTTTGTTAAGAGTAACAAAGATTTCAGGTCTGGTAATTCGAAGAAGGAAACTTTTGATTCAAGGAAGGGTTCTGATCCTGTTTGTTATAGATGTGGTAGTCACTGTCACCTTGCTCATTACCCTAAATGTCCAGCTAAAAACACGAAATGCTTAAATTGTGGGGTCATGGGACATTTTGCCAAAGTTTGTAAAAAGAAAATGTATAAGAATTTCAAAGGCAAAATTGCTTGTATTCAAGAAACTGAACAGGATGTTACTTCATCCTCTGATGAGGAAGTGTTACAGGTACAGAACGTAGTTAAAAAGAAAGTTGTGTTGAATATTTCTGATGTTGATTCTAGTAAACCTTTCTGCCAAGTTTCGTTAGGTGGAATCCTTACACAGCTTGCTGCAGATTCAGGATCACCCTATACTATTGTTAATAAGCACGTTTGGGATCAGAAATTTGTGAACCAAATTGGAAATTGGTTGGAGCCTTCTGATATTTCACCTGTTAGCTACACAGACAACACTATTGAGATTTTAGGTTTCAGGGTATTAATTTTTAGATTTAAAGGGAGGCATGTATGTCTCTAAGGATGGCCCTTCTGTTCTGGGTTGGAGGGATCAGAGAAGTTTACATATAATTTAGATCCTAACAGTAAAGAACAGGTTTTGGTTTCTTGTACAAGTGAAGACACTAAAAAATGGGTTATTGATGAATATCCGTCTGTGTTTACGGGTACTATTGGTAAACTGAAGGGTTTTACACACCAAATCAGATTAAAGGACAATGCAGTTCCGAAAATCCATAAAGCTAGGAACATTCCTGTCATCATTAAAGATGAGGTTAAATCTGAATTAGATAAATTGTTAAATTCCAACATTATTGAAACAGTTGAAGCGGCTGAATGGATTTCTCCATTGGTCGTCGCACGCAAGGCCAATGGAAAGGCCCGTTTGTGTGTGGATTTGAGATATTTGAACAGCCAAATTTTGGTTGATCAATATCCACTCCCACGTATTAACGAGATGTTGTCCCTTACCAAAGATGCTAGAGTATTTTCCACCTTAGATCTATCAGCAGCCTATCATCAGGTAGTCCTTGATCCTGAAAGTAGACATTTAACATCTTTTGCCACTCCTTTTGGTTGCTTTAGGTTCAAAAGAATGCCTTTTGGCTTAGCCTCTGCCGCGGCAGTATTTCAAAGGTTAATGGCCAATCTTTTTGGACACATCAAAGGTGTGATCTTCTTCCAGGATGATATTTTGATCATGGGGAAGGATAAGAATCACCATGACAATCTCCTGAGAAAAGTTTTAAAAATTCTAGCTGATAATGGATTAGTTGGGGAACTCAGCAAATGTAAATTTTCCGAGAGGTCTGTTACGTACCTCGGACATGAAATTTGTGATGGAGGTATAAAACCAAAAGCAAAGTTAGTGGATGCCATTGTAAACTCACCTGAACCTAAGTCCAAAGATGAGCTTAGATCATTCTTAGGTTTAGCTGAGTTTTACTCAAAGTTTGTTAACCAGTTTTCACAGAAAACCTTTCACATGCGTACTCTTATGAAGAACAAATCACCTTTTGTGTGGGATGATAAATGTAGATCTGCGTTTAAAGAAATTAAATATGCAATAATTAATGCACCTATGCTGCAAGGTTTTGACCCTTTTGCAAAGACATATTTGACCACTGACGCCAGCGGGGTTGGTTTGGGCTGTGTTCTGTCACAGGTTTCTGAGCAAGGCGGTGAAGTTGTCATAGCTTTCGCTTCTCGTTCTTTATCGCCTTGTGAAGAAAAATACTCTGTGATCGAACGTGAAACTCTGGCTGTGGTATGGTCAATGGAACATTTTCGCAAATTTATTTGGGGTAAACAATTCATCTTACGCTCTGACCACAAACCCTTGACTAAGCTTCTTACTACGGAAGGTTTGTGCAGAGCGTCAGCCAGGATTGCTAGGTTGTCAATGCGGCTTCAAGATTATATGTATACCATACAATATGTACCCGGGGCAAAGAATGTGGTGGCTGATTTTTTAAGTAGGTTACCTTTACCCATGAAAGAAATTGATCTTAACTCATGGAATGATTGTTGTGTTGCTGGTGTTTTTTCTAGTTCTTAAGGTCTATCAAAAGAAGAATGGGAGTCTGAATCTATCAAAGATGTAACACTGGAAGAAATCAAGACCAAAATCAACCAAGGTTGGTTTGTCAAATCTAAAGCTGATGTCCAGTTTAAGCCGTTGTGGGAGGTCAAAGATGAACTCAGTTTGGATGGTAATTTCTTATGTCGTGGTGATAAACTTGTGCCACCTTTTGGTGTACGTCGAAAGATTATATCCATAGGGCACGAGGGACATCCTGGTATATCCAGAACTAAGAAGAATGTAAAAGCCTTATACTGGTGGCCCGGGATTGATATGGAGATTGAAAGGTCAGTCCGTGATTGTGTTCAATGTGAATGTTCTGACAAGAGTCAAAAGACACTTAATCCCCCAATGTCATCTCTTGGTTGTCCCAAATTACCTTGGAAGGATTTAGCTTTAGATATTATGGGGCCAATCATGTGGCAAGATGATTCTGTCAAATATGTTCTGGTTCTAGTTGACTTATTCTCGAGGTGGATTGAATTGAAGGTTGTTGGTAAAATATTTATTTATTTATTTATTTATTTATTTATTTTATTTATTTTTAATATTTATAAAGCGCTGCATATACCCATGGGCGTCTTGGCGCTAAAAACCATTATAAACTCAAGAAATGTGAGGGGGTGAGCCAGTTAAATAAACAGATGTGAGGGGAGATAAAGGAAAAAAAAAAGATTAATGAGAGAACAGCCAGGTTACACTAACACCGTCATAGCATTTTTGGATGAGTGTTTTATCAGGGAAGGTTTACCTTCCTCTATTTTAACTGACAACGGTGTTCAGTTCAAGTCTGATGCTATGAAAATCTTTATGGAGTCTACAGGCATTAAGCAAAGATTTTCTGCTGTTTATCATCCGCAAGGTAATTCTGTTGTCGAGAGGGTTAACAGAGTCATTAAAGGAACATTACAACTTGCCAACAAGAATAGAAAGGATTGGTACATTGAACTTGATAAAATGTTATGGTCATATAGAATCACAGTTCATGAGACTTGTGGTGAAAGTCCTTTTGGTTTGATGAGAGGCAGATTTCCTTACTCCAAGTTGAACCCAGTGTGGATGAGCAGAAGCAAACAATATATTTGGAATGCTGAGAAGGTTATTTATAACATTTGCAAATCACAAGACAAAAGTAAACTGTATTATGATAGGAAACATGGGACTAGGGATACTCATGTTAGTGTGGGTCAATTGGTTAGAGTCAAGTTATCTAAGAAGACTGGTAAATTGCAACCTTGTTTTTCAGATCCCAGAACCATCACTAGAGTTATGCGTAACACCGTTATGTTGGATGATGGATCTATTCATCACATGAGTAAAATTGCTTTTGCAAGGGGACCCGATTCTTTTAAAATTAAGAAGCGGGATGTGGGCAATGTTGGTGAATTTTGGTGGTTGTCTCCAGTGGTTGTCTCAGACTCTAGTTTGGGTTCTCCTAACAAGGATCGTTCCAAGGACATTATGCTTATTCAACCCTTGGCTCCTTTGGTTGACTCTGAGGTTCTTGTTGATTCTTCTGAGTCTTTACCTTCTTCTCCTCAAGCTTCCTTTCCACCCATTTCTTCTAATCTTGGTACTAATCATCCTCAGATTTCCAGTAATGCTGATTCTTCTATTGGTAAGGAGTTGCAATCTCAAATCTCCACCAGAAGTGGGAGGAAAGTTGTGGCTCCTAAGTTTTTAAATGATTATGTTTGTAAATAATTATTTTGTTGTGTTATTGTTTTTTTAATTATATTTAAGGAGGGGGATGTGTAGTGATGCTTGTTTATATATTGTTATAGATTGGGCTGCATTAGATCTGTATTGGATAATGTTAGAATGTTTGCATGTCACATTGGAATGTATGCATGTCATGTAGTGTTATGCTTAGAGTGTTTGCCAGTCCAGAGTTCCTCTTCAAGCTGGCAGCACCTTTATTTCTTGTTACTACTTATTCTTGAATAAACCAATATTCAACTTCTACTGTGCACTGGAGTTACTACACTGGGTCTGAACTGAGATCGCAAAGTGAGCTAAAGAACAATGATGAATTCAACCCAGATCTGTGACTGGGGGTGAGAGTCTGAAAAGTTTCACTGGTCGGTCCATCATCTCCTTGTGTTTGCCAAGCATATATTACTACAATGTCAGCGAAAAGATATTTGAGGCAACAATGGAAGTTACCTCCCCTTGCGCGGCATCATAAATGTGGGACATGTGACCAAACAAATGAAGGCTTAGAGTATCTATTGGATATCATCAAATGGAAACATGTTTCATTCCCAAACTGCAAGAAAAAAATATTGTGTATATCAGAAACTTACGTTGCTAAAACAAACCAGGAAATCCAATAACGGGTATTTCATTATAAATCAAGAATCTGCCGAAAAGTTGTTTCGACGCAGTTGGCAAACCATTTCCCTGAAAAGAAGCAGATGGTAAATGACTTGCCAATGGACGGTTCTTGTGGTGATCCAAACCGACCCCATAGGTGGTAACATAGAAAGGGGTTTAATTGAAAGAGAAGTGTACCTAATTTTGCAATTTAATACAGTCTTGTGGATTAAACGAGACGTCAGAATTGCAAAATCTATTAAATTAATTTTTCAATCCTCTACATTACTCCCTAAGGACCGGCAAAGGTGGCATGAAACTAGGAGAAGTCTAGGATTGAGGATCTCAAGGGTAGCATAGGTTCAGAAGAAGATTGAGATGATGATCCTAATAAAGGAATTACATTAACCAGGATATGCCTCTCGGTAAAAGAACATGCCCAATAGCTCTGCATTTGGGCATGCCTTCACCGACAGGAAGTCAGCTGCGTCAGTTAAGAGCAAATGAGTGTAAAAGAACTTGAAAAAACCAGCCATGTTTAGATGCTGGCTAATGCTACTGCTGCTGCTACTGCTGCTCTGAGGATGGAGTAGTATCTTCTGTGTTTGTTGGGACTGCTTCTCTGTCTGCTCGGCTGTTTCCTACCGCAGCCCACCGCAGCCTCCACCAAGTATTTCAAATCCCTACCCTAGTGTTGGAGTAGGGGGAAATAACGGTTCCAGAATAAGCAATGCTGTACTCACTAGTTACCAGCAACCATCAAATATTCCTATATTCCGCCCTGTTGCTCTAGCTACTAGACAACCAACATCTTATTCGACGAAGCCCCCTCCAAAGATACCCCCTATGAATCTTACCCCAGACTCCTATCCCTATGTGGTGGTCCTTACTAACGTACCACCCTTTTCGGTTGGACAAAGAGAAACCTTCCAGATGCTGAAAAACAAGGTAATGCACTGGTTAAGGGTAAACAGACCACTACCAGGGGAAGTGGATGGGCTGATAATAGGGGCAAGGAGGACAGATTGGATTGGTTGTACTCCCAAAAACTTGGGGGGGGGGACTGTATTGTCATCAATTTTCAAGACCCCAGGGTGGCAGGTTGGATAATGAGACAGGGCTGGGGCACAAGTAGTGGTGGAATTGGTATTGTCGATCTTACCTTTTTCTACCCAAGACCAACACGCGCCCAAGCAGGTGTGTTTAGGAATTTAAGTTGTCCCAACAACCCCCCCCCCCGGTAGGGGTTGTTCCCTCTGCTACACCATTGTTATGTTATGTTATGTTATTGAGGTTGCTTATATAGCGCACGGCTACTCCAGGGAGTGTCCCGGCGCTTTCTGACCCCAAACTGAGAAAGGAGATGGAAAAAACAGAAACATAACAAGTTACTGATTGTAAAGCCAAGTTTTCAAGGCCTTTCTAAAGGCAAGCAGATTAGAGGTACGGCGAAGATCAACAGGCAGGGAGTTCCATAGTTTAGGGGCAAGATGTTTAAAGGAACGTCCTCCTATCCTGACCCTCCTAATGGGAGGAACCGTTGCCAGGCCAAGACATTCAGATCGGAGAGATCTGGTGGGTTTATAGAAAAGAAGCCGTTTCTGAATGTACGAGGCCCCAACCAAATGGAGTGCCTTGTGGGCTAATGTGACAGCCTTGAAAGTAATCCGCTTCTTCACAGGAAGCCAATGAAGGGAAGAAAGCAGCTCTGATGCCCGAGCTTGCCGAGGTAGGCCAAAAATAGCCCTTGCCGCAGAGTTTTGAACTACCTGAAGTTTATGCAGGAGGTAATCCGGTAAACCCAGGTAGAGGACATTTGAGTAGTCAATCCTGGAACAGATCAAAGCCTGTACCGTCAGCTTCCTGTGGACTAAAGGGAGCAGAGGAAGAAATTTTCGCAGCATTTTTAACAGACCAAAACAGTTGCTGGTGAGACTTGTGATCTGTGTTTTCAGCGAAAGGGTGTTGTTGATTTTGATCCCCAGGTTTTTAGCAACCACAGAGGAAGAGGAAGGGGGTGACATGCACACCGGCCACCATTCCTGCCAAGGTGGATCTGCTTGACAGCCGAAGAAGAGCACCTCAGATTTATCAGGGTTGCATTTGAGGCTGCTTCGCTGAAACCAGTCGAAGACAGCCCCCAAGCAACCACGGATGCTCTCCCCGTCAAACTCCATGCCCTTCTTGCAGGTGAAGAGAAGCTGGGTGTCGTCAGCGTATGATATGATCTGGGCACCCATGGACTCCGCAAGTGCCGCCAGTGGAGTCATGAAGATGTTAGAAAGGGTCGGGCTCAGCACCAACCCTTGTGGGACTCCAACATCCATAGGCGGCACCTCCGCGGAGTACGGCGGGGCCCAGGCCACTTGTCGACGACCCGCTAGGTAGGATCTCAACCAGCTCAACACCGTCCCACGGAGACCAATCTCGTGAAGTCTTCTTAAGAGGGCCTCATGCGGGACAGTGTCGAAATCCGCCGACAGATCCAACATCACCAGCATAGCTCTTCCCCCTGCGTCGAGAACTTCCTTAATGGCTTCGTTTACTAAGAGAGCGGTCTCAGTGCTCAAATTGGAGCGGAAGCCAGATTGGGTGGAGTGGAGTAACCCCTGATCTTCCAGGAAGGAAGAAAGCACAGAGTGGACGTGCTTCTCAACGATCTTAGCTAAACTGGGCAGGAGAGATATGGGCCTATAGTTCGCGTGTATCTCTGGATCAAGGCCTGTTTTTTTTAGAAGGGGAACAACCATTGCCTTCTTCCAGGCTGGCGGAACAATGCCGCTAGACAAGGATAAGGTCAAGACAGGGTAGATCAGGGAATTTAGAATCTTAGCATTCCTAGCTAGAAAACTCGCCGGACAGGGGTCAAGCGGAGAACCTGATTTAATTCTGAGTAGGAGATCCAGAGAAGTAGATTCCGATAAAGGTGGAAACTCCGATAAAATGGGGCAAGTATCAGATGGACAAGACAACAGATTGGAATCAATCATAGATACATTGGGGGCAGCTGGAGAAAAGGATTCTTGGATAAGTTTGATTGCAATGGCATAACCATTATAATGGCCTAAACTATAACTTTTTGGATGGCATGCAAGGTTTGGGTTGGGGTTGTTGACCAAAGTTTGATTATCTGAATAGTAGGGGAGGCACTACTTGTTGGAATTTATGTGGGAACCTTAATGCTTCTGCTTTGAATACTAATGTGGTGTCAAACGAAATGAATGCTGGTGAAAAGATTGTACTTATGGAGGAAGTAAGCGGGGAGTTAACGTAAAACCAGGGGAGTGGGGAACTACCCACACCAAGTATCACTGGCACTCAAGAAGTGGAGCACAATATTATGGGCAATGACCAAAACTGGGGAGGGCATGGTGGTAGCCCAATGAACCTCCCTACCTCGCCCTCGATAAAAGCAGTCTGTAGGGATGGTTCTATCGCAGGGAAGTTTATATCTTGGAATATTGCAGGATTGGGTAGCAAGCTGATGTCACAAACCTGGATTGATTTTATTAATGGGTTTGAAGTGTGCTTTTTACAGGAGACATGGGCTTGTGATCCCATTTTTCTCCCAGGTTATTTAAATTTCTCAATTCCAGCAAATAGAGGTGCCAGGGGTAGACCAATGGGAGGTCTTACAGTTTGGATCAAGCAGAGTTTGGAAATTACAATAAAAGTGTGGGATTTGGGCTGTAGAGACATTTTAATGTTGCGAATGTCCTCAGAAAAGTGGGGTGTGATAGATTTGTACAACGTTTATGCCAGAGGTACCAATACCGGGAGTTCCCCCACTTTAGAGGCCCTGTCTACCTTTCTAGAAACAAAGTCCCTTGGAAATAGAGTAGTAGTAGCTGGGGATCTAAATAGGACCTTTGAACCCCTAGACAGTACTGATGATCCCCTGGGGCAGGAGGAGGACAATCTATGGGGAGTCCCTTCTTTGAATCTAGCTCCTGTCAAACGTTGGACGAAGGACATACTTCTCCTAAATGCCATGTGTCTGGAAAACGGGATGAGAGCCCTAAATGGGAGGACAAAGGGTGACAAGGAGGGTGCTTGCACATTTGACAATGGCCACAATAGAAGCAGCATAGATTACGTCATATGTAGTCTTAATCTTTGGCAGGGGGTTTGTGACATGAAAATTAAGGGTAGGATAGAAAGTGATCACAACCCCCTCTGTGTGACCCATACCTGGTGGATGGTTGCCCAGTACAACTTGCAGGCAAGTGATGGTTTATGTAGTAAACAGGAAGAGACTTGTTGATGGTAGAATCCAGTTTATTCTTAGGAGACAGCTTACACAACCACCACGAATAGATGCACAGCTGTAACTGATGCTAGTAGAACATTACACTCCCAAGGATCCCTAAGAATCCCCAGGCAGAAAGAACCAAAACAATTCTAAATGGAACATGGGAAGGGAGTACATGAATGAGTGGGGAATAAAGCATGAAATGGAATACTACACACCTTCCCCCCTAAAAAAAAACAAAAAAAAAACAAACAAAAAAAAACTTAAAGGAAGTAATCATGCAACTTTACAGGAGTATGTTTCACACGAACGCTTTTCCTTAGAAAATAATCATCATTATGAATAACAGGACATGGTATAGGAACATTTTCACTAACAGGATTGTCAAAATGCCTAGTAGATGGTTCAGTGATCTGGTTGCTATTGTGAGACATGGACGGATTGCAATTATCAGGCACAGGAACAACACGATCAACACTCTGGTTTTCAAAAGTGTTAAACAAAGGAGAGAAGGATGCATCATTTTGATCGCACAAAGGCTCAGCAGTGGGAAGATCATTAGAGGAGGATGGTGCAGAACAGGGTTCAGTATGAGAAGAATCTAAACCTTTACATAGTGAAATCCTTCTAAAATTCCATATTTTCCCATCCTCAACTCTCACAGCCTTTGAAAATACTTCAATAACCTTGCAAGGGTCTGACCACTTATTCCACTTATTGTCAAAGACTCTGCCAAATTTCACGCGGACAAAATCACCCACTCTGACCTTCTGACCAGAACTTTTAGTGGACAAAAAATTTGCTTTCATTCTTTCCTGATATTTCAAAACTCTGTCTTTGACACAAGCAGGATCTACAGAAGAATCAGCAGGTATCTTAACTTTCATCCACCAAGGCAGGAGTTTGGAACCAGGCTTTCTGCCTCTAAGCAATTCAAAGGGTGAAAACCCTGTGACAGAGTTAGGTGAAATGTGATAAGACAGTAAGGTGGAACGTAAGGTTTTTCTCCAGTCTAGATTGCTTTTAACAGCCAGCTGAATAGACTCTTTGATGACTCTGTTAAAGCGTTCCGTTTGACCATTGGCTTGCGGATTATAATTCGACACCCTTTTGTGCACGATGCCACACCTCTGGATGAATGACAAAAATTCTTTGGTTATGAATTGCGGACCATTATCCGACACAATCTCAGCAGGGATGCCTTCTCTACAAAAAACCTCATCAAGAAATTGAACAATTTGAGTGGAGCCAACTTTATCAACAATTTTTAGCTCTGGCCACTTGGAAAAATAATCAATAAGGACCAGGCCAAACACATTTTGGTGGGGGGACAAGTTAAGAGGTCCAATTATGTCAATGCCCAATTTCTTCCAGGGGCAAGAAACAAATTCAATGGGAGAACTAGCAACAGACAAAGGTTTAACAGTCTTGTCACTTTTACCACAAGGGGAACATGAACGAACCCATTTGTCGTCCATTCTGTCTACACCAGGCCACCAGTAGAACTCGCGGATGCGTCTTTTGGTGCCAGACATGCCCATGTGACCTTCATGGGCCATGGAAATAATTCTTTCTCTTAAGGAAATGGGAGGAATGATTTTATTGCCACGAAAAACAAAACCTTGGTCAAACATAAGTTCATCCTTTACCTTGAAAAAGGAAAGGATATCCCCAGATAAGTATCGCTCTTGAGGCCAACCATACTGTAAGTGTCTAGTTAAAGAAGGAAGGTTGGAATCATTCGCCATAGCTTCCCTCCACTCGATTTCAGAAATACTATTAGAAGCACCAGCTGGACCACAATCGTTGACATCATCAATATTAAAAACAACATCTGATTCATTGTTCCAATTACTAGAAAAGATAGAATTGACTAGAGGCAGCCTGGACATGCAGTCGGCATGCACATTTAACCGCCCGGGAACATATTCAACAATGCATTGAAATTCTTGTAATTTGGCTGCAAGACGTGCTAGGCGCGCTGTTAAGGTTCTGCCACCACCAGCTGCCAGCATGTTGATTAGAGGCTTATGGTCGGTTCTCAAACGGAACCTGGTTCCCCAAAGAAATTGCCTAAAATGTTCAGAGGCCCAGGTACAAGCTGGTAACTCTTTTTCAATTGTGGAGTAATTGAACTCAGCGCCCCGCAAGGTTCTTGAAGCATATGACACAACGTACTCCTCACCTCTGTCTTTTTGCATTAAAACTGAGCCTAAGCCAACATTGCTTGCATCGACACACACTATACATTCTTTGTCTAGATCGAATGGTCTTAAAAAAGGAGCATTAATAATTTCTTGCTTCAGTAACTCAAAAGCATGTTGCTGATCGCTATTCCACACAAACTTCGCATCTTTCTTCAATAACACCCTGAGAGGATGAACTTTGGAAGCGTAATCTTGGACGAATTTACTATAAAATTCGGTAAGACCAAGAAAGGAAACAAGTTGATCTTTGTTCAAGGGAGAAGGAGCTTTGGATATACTCTTGATATGGTTGAGTTTAGGTTTGATCCCCAGGGCTGTAATTTCATGGCCAAGGTATTCGACCTGACTTTGTCTGAATTTACATTTGGATAATTTAAGTGTCAGGCCATATTCTTGAACACTTTTCAAAACTTTTACCAAATTTTTATCATGTTCCTCAAAATTTTTCCCGTGTATTAGGATGTCATCCTGAAAGGCAATTGCACCCTCACATCCTTCTAGTACTGTTTTCATGAGGCGTTGGAAGACAGACGCCGCACTAGCTAGACCGAAGGGCATACGACAATACTGAAATAAGCCCTCAGGTGTAATAAAAGTGGTTAAGAATTTAGAATCTTCGTGTAAAATTACCTGATGGTAAGCGCTGGTTAAATCTAGCGTGGAAAAAACGCAGGCGCCAGAAAGGGTGGAAATGAGCTCGTGTATGTGGGGTAAGGGATGTCTGTCAATCCAAATCTCCTTGTTTAGACTGCGGAGGTCTACACACAGACGAAGTTTGCCGTTGCTCTTGAGGGATAAAACAACGGGCGAAACCCATGGGGATGACTCAACTGGTTCGATGATCTTTTTGGAAACCAGATCTGATAAAATTAACTTTAGTTTATCACGGTAGGCCAAGGGTACATTTCTGACCCTATGTCGGACGGGAACAGCTGATTCCTTAAGTATAATACGGTGTTTGAAATTAGCAAAAAACCCCAAATTATCATTAAAAATACAGGGGAAATCTTTTTTAATTGGAAAATAAAGTCATTTTCAGGAGGGACGACATATACAGGGGGAGAAGCATTGGGATCAAGTTTGATTCCTAAATCAAACTGATGAGGCCAGCATAAGATGGATGCCCCTTTAGAGGAGACATAAACCTTCCCCTTAGTGGTTCTATCTTTAAACCTGATCTCCGCCCACATATAACCTTCAAGACCTATCTTCTTCCCTGTGTACCCTCCGGGATGTATATCAGGTGGTAAAAGTTCTTTTGAGCACCAAAACTTGTCAAAGACATCTTTGCCAATTATGGTGTACCAGGCACATGAGTCGATGAGCATGGAGATTTCCACACCATTAATAAGAATAATATCACTGGGAAAACCTTTGCACTCAGTATCACCAACACACAACATTGTATTAATTTCAGACGGTTGTTCACAATCATCATACTCCTCATGTGATAAGAAATTAACTTTCTGCGAAGACTTGCACATTTTGGTGAAATGACCTGACTTTTTGCATTTAACACAAATTTTGTTCCAAGCAGGACACCCTTTATAATTTCCTACGTGATCATTAGCGCCACATCTGTAGCAGATTATTGGAGACTTTCTTTGAAAAGATCTATTATCTCTGCCAAAATTGTCTCTTTTAGTAGGAGTGAAAGTAGGTTTCCTGTAATTTGAAGGGTTCCTAACTAAGGAAACTTCCGGAATTATTACTTTAGTTTTGGTTTCATGGCCTCTTATTTCGTTAACAAACAATTCCGATTGCTCAATGCCTTTGGCAATGTTTAGAACAGCGTTAAGAGAGGACTCAGTACCCATCCATAAACGTTCCTGTATCTTTTTACTCTTAGTACGCATCATGATTTGATCCCTTAAGACTTGGTCAAAATCTATAGTTTCAAAGGAACAAGAACTAGCTAGAGTGCGTAGAGCAGCTACATAGGTTTCTATGGATTCATCTTCTTTTTGTATTCTAGAATAGAACTTAAATCGTTCCATCACTGTATTAATTTTTCTTCCAAATCTGGTGCTTAATTGCTTAACAACCACTTCAAAGACATTTACATCACCTGCACCTGTATTATCAATAGGTGGTAGACTTTCTAATTCTTTGAGACCAGCACCACCTAGACAATTTTTTAACAAGGCGAGTTTCCTTTTGGGAGAACAGCCATCTTCCTCTACCACATCTACATAGGCTAAAAAATTTGGATACCAAAGATCCCATTCCACTTTGGGATCACCAGCAGAAGGTAAGAAATGTGCAGGTGAAATAATGTTATTCGATATTTTTTTTTAAAAATAGTATTAAAAAAAATAATAAAAAGAAGAAAATGAAAATAATAGTCACAGTTGTTTGGTTGAATCAGTAGTCAAAAACGTAGTTGTGCTATAACAGCATTGAAGAAAGTCTGGGAAAAGAGGAGAATACCTTCTCTGTGAATAAAGATGCACCATACGATTTCCTTGTAAAAAAAACTGCAACCTGGATTTAAATAAAGGAACAGAATAAGCTATAGTACATGAATAACTGTGGCAATAATGGATATAAATAAGTTAAATCACATAAGTAACTGTGGCGTTAGAGAAAACTAAAAAAAAAACGGGACTCGGATCGGAAACTGTTGTCATGGTGATCCAAGATGGTTGCTGGAACGCAGCGCTGTGCGTAGGAAGACGCTGCCAGGTGACGCAGGTACACGCAGAAGCGGAGTGCGCGGATGATGCGTCGAATCCAAAAGCGTAGTGAAGAGCTTCTGGCAGCGAGTGGAGCGTACGCGAAGAGAAAGGTAAGTCTCGTGTGCTTTTTTAAAAGATGCTTTCTCACAGCAAAGTCACAGGGAAAGCAGGAACGCCACAAAAACACCAGCAGAGCGGGAGCTTCACACGGAGGAAAACGGGGTAGAAATAAAATGAAATCCAACAAGTAGTGAGCGAGTAACCACTCGAATTCCCAAATGTAAGGAAAAATGCACAAAAACACAGGAAAACAGCCGCGGGTGCAATCAAGGCACGTAGAGTAGGAAATACTGCCGCTGGTGTTATGATTAACACATAAAGAATTTAAGAGTACCTTAAATGAATCCACACTGCAAACGGTGAACGCTGTCTCCGAACTGGATTTTTTCTTTAAGAAAAAATAAACGAGGAAAATAGACGGGTCCTGTTTAAGCTTCAGGCTTAATATCCCGATCGTCGCCAGATTATGTAGTAATCAGGAAGAGACTTGTTGATGGTAGAATCCAGTTTATTCTTAGGAGACAGCTTACACAACCACCACGAATAGATGCACAGCTGTAACTGATGCTAGTAGAACATTACACTCCCAAGGATCCCTAAAAATCCCCAGGCAGAAAGAACCAAAACAATTCTAAATGGAACATGGGAAGGGAGTACATGAATGAGTGGGGAATAAAGCATGAAATGGAATACTACAGTTTACTCCTTGACATGGCCAATGATATGCGCAGACTGAAATGGCCATGTGTGTTGGCGAATGCGGAATCCATGGACTTCATTAGTTCCGAGGTGGACAATGCTCTCGCTTCTATGGAGTTAGTAAGTTCCACAGTCCCAGGGTCTAGGGTAATTACTGACATCCACAACAATCTCTTTTCCCTTTTAAGACCTCACTTTATGAGAACACGCAAGGTAAATCGTACACTACCTCCCAAACCAGCCAGTCGGTTTAATCAACAGTGTAGGGCAGCCAGATTAGCCTTGGGTAGTGCTATTAGAAGCAGGGATAGGGCTGCGATTAGTGCAGCAAGGAAGCATTACAACGCAAGCATCTCCCTGGCAAAGAAAACGTGGGACGAGAAGTATTGGGCTGAATTAAAGGAGGCCTCTGGAGCCAAGGATTCCAGGCTCTTCTGGAAGATAGTGAAGTGGGGTAGAGGTGGCATCCCAAATAAATCAGACAATAATGTTGCTGAGGCTGCTCGGGTGAATTATTTTAGACCCTAATATGCAGAGACAAAGGAGGTGGTGGTGGGGGAAGAGATTCCAGCTGTATTTCCTACTGATAATTTGTTTTCCCCCAAAGAAGTTGAATTTGCAATATGCTCTGTACAAGGGGGAAGGGCCCCGGGTTTAGACGGGATACCCTCGGATGTTTTTAAAAATGATAAAATAAGGTGGGTTAGGTATGTGTTCCTATTGGGGAATGCCATTGCAAAGGGCGTGCTAGTCCCAGAACAATGAAAGGGAGCAATTATCATACCGATCTATAAAAAAGGAGATCGGTCCCTCCCGGCTAATTACAGGCCAATAAGCTTGATTGCCACTATCCAAAAAGTGATAGGGAAGATGGTGGTAAACAAACTTATGGATTGGGTGGATGAGAATAATTCCCTTTCCCCTTATCAGGCAGGTTTTCGGCGGGCTACTAGCACTGTCGATCAGGTGTTTCGTTTCACTATGCTGCGGTGGGGGACGGTAATTCTTGGCAGGGGCAGCCTGTATGTCGCCTTTGTCGACTTGCGGGCTGCCTTTGACTTAGTCCCAAGGAGCAAGCTTTGGACAGTCTTAAATAAAATAGGTATCCCAGCAGAATTGCTCACTCTAATCATGAGGTTGCACGAGAGTAATTTCGCTAAAGTCTAGTGGGGCCTGAATGGTCAATCTTCTGTCGACTTTCCGGTTGAACGGGGGGTTCGCCAAGGTTGTGCAATGGCACCCTTGCTTTTCTCAATATTTATTAATGGAATCGTAGGTAGGATGCTGGATGCTAGTGTAGACGCACCTTCGTTAGCGGGCCTCAGGGTCCCTATCCTGATGTTCGCTGCCGATACACTAATCATGTCCAAGACCCCTTCTGGGCTACAACGTGCCTTAAATATCTTCGATGGGTTCTGCCTGGAGCATGGCCTCGAAGTTAATGTTGGCAAGACCAAGCTGATGGCTTTTTCACCAAGATGTAAACCCCACCCTAGGATATACCTGAATAATATCGAGCTTGAGGTGGTTAGGGAGTTTACCTACCTGGGGTACAAATAGCAAATAGCCAAGGTTGGTCCCATCACATAGAAAAAGCGGTCTTGAAACACCAGCAAATTTCGGGAGCACTACGGGTGGAGCATAAAAAATCAAAAACAAAACCAATAAAACCTGTCCTTGCCGTATATGATGCAAAAGCAATAGGGTCGGCCCTATACGGGGCAGAGCTGTGGGGTTTCAAAAGGCTTACTTCCCTACAGCTAGCAGAGAACAGGTTCTTCAGGGGAATTACGGGACTTCCCCAGAGTACCCCACTAATCCCGCTTAGCCTTGATCTTGGGAGAAGATCTGTTAGTGATCGAGCCCGATTGCGTCCCATCCTATATTGGAGACGTCTTTGGACCACCCCGAGATCAAGCACTATGCAGATGGGTTTCTTGCAACAATCAAAGTTGACACCTTCCACAAAATATCCTGGCTGAAAAATCTAAGGGCTATGTTAGGTGAACTTGGCCTCTCCAACCTTTGGGACAATCCCGCGGGGGAAGTTTTTCCAAGTAAAGATACCCTTAAGACTTTATACTGGGATTGGATATATGGTAGGCTCTGGAGGGGTATAAAATCTGATTCGATGGGGGGTCGTTTTCTGGAAATCAAAATGTGTCCCGTGTTAGAACAGTATTGGGACAGTATAACTGTCCCTATGGACAGGAAGTTATTTTTCCAGTTGAGATCTGGTTCCCTCCCCTTGAGATATCTAACAGGCAGGTGGAGGAGTTCGAACACCCTGTGCTGCCCAGCGTGCGGGGCAGCCAATGAAAGCATAGGTCACTTCCTATTTGTTTGCAATGCCTACGCCACCCCAAGGAGGGTATGGTTAGCTCCAGTTTGTAAGAACCTTGGGACATCTAGTGGTGTTGAGACATTGAGAATCATCTGTACCTCCACTGACGAGCCTATTGCTCTGGGAATAGCTAAGTATTTGGGGTGGGCGTGGTCCATTAGATGGAGGGCTCTTTCTACAAATGCAATTTGATTTCTGTTTTAAATGTGTGTTAATTTTTTATACTGATTCAGCTTGCACAACTGTTTTTGAAATATGTACTTGTATAAATGTGATTCAAATATTTAACTGTGATGTATTTTAAATGTATGTTGTGCTTTTATGAGTATATACCTCGAATAAAGCTTTCAAATCGTAGTAAAGTTAGGACTCCTAACTTTTACTTCTCCTAATGCCCTTTGTGAATACCGAAAGTCGTAAAGTTAGGATTTTGTCTCAGATTACTTTTCTGAATCAGGCCCATTATTACCAAAGATCAGTAACCTTTACACGACTAAAATGCCACATCTTTCAAAACTCTAGACACTGCTAGACGAGCCCGCTACTTCATAAATAATTGCAAAAAATCAGCTTGCTTAAAACATGCTTAAAGCTAAAACACTAGGAAGCACCATAATTGGAACAGTTGCAAAAATTACGAACTGTTGGCTTCAAAAGCATTTGTCTGTGGATTATAAGCTCTTTTTCTGTTTTTTCCAAAACCATTAAGAGGTCAACAAAGTTACAGTGAATAAATCAGCAGCGGATACAAGTAGATTCATAGTCAGGTCTGAATTTACCTTAAATAAATGAAAAGACAAGAGGCATTTAACAAAACAGGAACACATTTTTTAATTAAGCACTGTAGCAGGGAGAAAAGTACACCAGGATACGTGGTTGTTTCTGTAAAAATGTGTTGTAAGACTTGGAACAATATCTAGTTTGGTTCTAGATGAGAAATGAGGTTGGAAACTCGTATCTTCTTTCGGACCTGCAGAAGAACTTTCGGAGGACTGCCTTCTGCTGTATATTTCAGAAGAGTGCTTTGCTGCCTACCTACCTTAAATCATCAGAGGTCTGTGTTGCTGTTTGAGCCTTTTTCTACTACTGAACCCAGACTACCAACTACCAGATTGATTCCAAGGGCTAGTTATCTGGCCTCCTGAACTCAGCCTTAGGGACAGAAAGGTCTCCAACCATCTTAAACCTGCACCTGGAACTAGCCTGAGTGAGTCATAACCCCCCAAAGTGGTAAACCTCCAGTCCTGGACCATTGGTGGTGATGCTAAAGGTGCCCAGATAGCCAAAGTCAGAACTTGGGACGTAGAAAAATATTGGCAAAAAACTGCGCTGAGAACCGAGACCAGGACCAACCTACTCATCTATCTGCTCCAGGACCATTGCCACTGACCATTGACTCTTTCTGTTCAGCGATCCTTCACCAGAGGAGTATCCAGCCTCATGGAGTTCTCATCAGCTACTGTCTCCTGCCTCGTCCCACTGGAGATTTTCGACTTTCAAAATAGTAGGTCCAAATGAAGAAATCTTCATCGTGGCTTTATCTAGCATTTCTCTGACGACAATACTCTCTTCTCAAACACCACCTGCAGCCTTGCCCTGCTGAACTTTCCCTTCTCAGAACATTTTTCTTCAAATGTTCAAAGGTAAGTGCTGACCTGGGCCAATCCACTTCTTGTATCTGCTCACGGCCCATCGCTGTCTGTCAAATTTATTTACTTTGACCTGGCCTTGCGTGACTAGATGTCCACGGCTGGTGCTTTGATCTTTTAGGTGCTTGTTTTTACCATAAACTTTAAAAAATCATAACTCTGTTTTTTCTAATTGGACTTTTGTCATTTTGGTGTCAAATAATTTAATAAAATGTACTTTGTTTTTCTTAATTGGTGTGGAATTTATCTTGTGTTGTGTTTTCACTTTATTACTGTTTGTGTCCTGTATAAATACTTTACAAATTGCCTCTAAGTTAAGCCTGACTGCTTTTGAAGAAGAGAAGAATGACTGTGCCTACTATTTGAAACAAGGGAGGGGCCAGAAGGACTGACCTGCTCCTGCTTGTATCCATGACAGGGAAGTGGACTCCAAGGGTCAGTTGAATAACCTCCTGTGCAAGCAACAGGGCAACAACAAGCCTCAAGAAGCACTTTTCTTGAAGAGCCGAGCCTACCACCTCTAACTGGACCTGCACGGGACCCTGCTTGTGACTTCTAGTGGAGTACTTTTATTTTAAGTCCTGGAGCCTTGGTTGTGTGTCATAATGTACTCCTAACATCCTGAAAAACCTGGGACTGTAACACTAAGGCACTAACCTGCTCTTTAGTTTCTTCTTCAAGCTGTGCAATCCTATAGGCACACAATGTGACCCCAGAAGCTCGTTTCCGATGTCACCCAACTACTGACTATGTCCGAATATTGACAAAAGACTGTGTCAGTATTCAGAAGAATGGCTAGATGGATAAAAGAAGTAGAAACATTCTCTGCTAGTCTTACCCTTCTGTTAACAGGAACTTCTCACTTGCTCCCTCACTTGTGGCTACAAAATGTGTCCGGGCATTTCTAACACATGAAAAAGATGTGATACGTAGAGACTACTTCTGCTGCAGGGTCTAGGAATAATCCTGTATACTTCACCAACTTCATCTTAGCAAAGTCTTCCCTCTTTCCCAATCAAGACTTGTTTTTCTTTGGAAAACAGTATATGCAAATGATGATCCCTAGAAAACCAAACAATACTATCACTGAATAATTCTGTAAAAATCTTCGAACATAAGTGACTTCCCTATAGGGACCCTCCTATTCCCTATTTAACCTCATAGGGAGGACCAATACCATAAGAGGGATAAGGCAAATTTAGCTTCATTCCGTCAATAGTTCTAAAAGTGAATCAATACTAGAACGTGAATTAGAACTCTGAATGTACAACAATAGACTTTAGAACAATATTCTTGCAAAACAAAAATATTTTTTCTTTTTCTTATATAGTGTCTTTCTAATTTCAGGAACTTCAGAAAACTCCAGAAGTGATGATGCTCAAGAACAAATATCCATTACATTAAGTCCTTCCCTGTATCATATTTGTACATTGCACCTTACCAATTAGCAGCAACAGTTCTCTTTTGGTAAAGTGTTTTTTCTTTTTATTGAAGGGCCCCTAAGTTACATCTGTGGAGCAGTGAAGCGGAGGAAAGAAATAAGCAAACAGCATGGCTCCCTGAGAGGCAGTAGACTAATAGGTATCAGAAACACAAAGAAAAACCCATGGCCCTGGTTGGGCTAATAGCAAAATGACAAAGGAGAAGACAGGAGTTCAGCAGAATGTATCAACATGATAAATAGTTGCAGGTATAGCAGGTAAAATGCTGGCCTCCGGGTGTGGCTTTTATTCCTGCAGCATCCGAATGCTAATACCACGAGGTCCGTGGCCTCCCTGTGCTTAGGGCATGGTCAAAAAGGCTAAATTGCATCCTGTGCAACAGCCTCTTTCCTGGTCATAGCTATGTCAGCATGCTCAGAGAAAAGCAGCGGCAGCTATGATAGGGACTTGGAAACCTTTTTTAGCTCCAAAACCTCCCAAAGACTGGGAGAAACCTGACAATTCAATATGACCTGAAGATGTAGGTTTCTCCTGCTCCGAGCTTATCTGCAGCAGCAAATCCATTTCAGTGGGATCTCACAGAGAAAATATCCAGCGACGGCTCGTGGAGGGAGTTACGGTGGGGCAGGAGGGTGGGGAGGGGGAGGGGCAGGGTGGAGGTTGCTAAAAACCGGCATATGGATAATTGCAGGTAAGTAAACAATTTAATTAATAAAACGAATTTCGTAGTGCGCCTTGCGTCGCAAAATGCAATGCAGTGCGAGCTACGAAATTCGTTTTATTAATTAAATTGTTTACTTACCTGCAATTATCCATATGCCGGTTTTTAGCAACCTCCGCCCTGCCCCTCCCCCTCCCCGCCCTCCTGCCCCACCGTAACTCCCTCCACGAGCCGTCGCTGAAAATATCCGGCCTTGTTCTGCTGGAGGAGTTCCAAAAATGTGACTGTCCAAATATAGAAAACCTGATGAGCGAAGAAGCCAAAAGTATCTGGCCAGCAAGATGACTCTGGGCACAAATTTAGCACTTTCTCGCTCTGAGCTTTTCCAGCCTAAACCAGTGGCTTAGCTGGGACTCCGTCCAATGGCTATCCAGCCTTGAGGGGCCCTTCTTGGCCACAGCCTGCTGGCTTGCTTCACCAGTGAGAATCTGGTTTCTGTATCGGAACCGTGCTCCATCACAGCTGTCCTTAAATCATGCCTGGGTACTGGTCATACACAACCAGATGTCTGTGGTTGGTGCTTAATGCTTTTGGCACCATTTGCATTTAAAGCTCTGTTGTTTTGGTGTCACTTTACTCATTAAATGATTCACTATATTTGTAAATTGGAGTGGAATCTTTATGATGTTTTTTTCTGGTTTGATACTTCTAAATGCTTTACACACACCTAAGTTAAGAGTGTCTACTCTGTGCCATAGACAATTCCTCAGAGGTGTCCTTTACACCTACATAGTGAATTAATTAGGTTTTATTGACCAAAATGACTGCTGAGAAGAATAATAAAATATAAAGAGAACATTAATTCAACCACACTCTTGTATGGACCTTTTCTTGCCAAAATAGATTAGTGTACTTAGTGAGCAAGGCATTCAGGGGAAACAGCCTTTACAACAAGGTTTTTACCACGTTGTACATTTACCACGCATGTTTTTAGAACGCATGTGCTTTTACAATGTATGTCTTTACCACAAATTTAAGGTGAGTTCGAGGGTGTGGTGGGGTCTCCCACCGCAAACACATTGTTTATATATATAAATATATATGTAAACAATGTGTGGTAAAGGCATAGGTTATAAAAGCATATGCATTCCAAACAAAATGTGGGGTAAACAATGCATGGTAAAGGCATGCAGAGTATTTCCCTGCATTGTAGTGAGTATGAATGCAGTCATTTTGACATGGGGCATAAAAAACATAACAGAATCAACCTCCTGGGCAACCACAGACTTTGCATGGATGGTTTCAGCAAAGGGCACTTCCACTTCCTGAAAGACCTAGATGCTGCATATGCCCCAGTAACCTCAAATTTCACAGGCTCGACCATCATCTTTGAAGACTGGGTAAACTGCTCTGCTTGTGTAACTACTATGGAAAAATGAGAGGCACACTATTATGGAATGGAAACAGGATATAAGCTATTACTTTTCGTCAGTATGAATAAATGATCCACGTAAGAGGCTCTCCAGAGATATGTACAACATTCATTCTTTTTAATATTTTGATGATCATGGGACGCACTGCATTTCTGGGAGCTATGTTGGCTATTGTTGAAAAAAGACATGCTCAGTTGCCTCACTCATTGGAATAGAAGCATATGGTTTGAAACACATTGTTGCTTGAGTGACAATTGATAAGTGTGGCATGCAGAGATTTTCAATATTTTTAAATATTTCAGTGGCCAAGGAGTGTGATGCACGCTTGGTAATGGTACTTGATCTTCCCAAACTTTGTTTTACATGAACTTTTGGTTTGATTCAAATCTCGGACCAATATCCCACCTTGATCTCATCTTCCTAATTTAATTGGCCTTTTGGAAAAGACATAGGTGTCCACTCTTACCAACTCGATTTTACATGATTGGTCCATTTGTGTCCAGAAAAGCAATGTAGGCACTTACCTCATAAGGTCCACAATGTGGCTCAGCAGAGATTATAAGAGCCCCCTTCCTGTACCCAACCTTCCTTACTTGTGAATGGTGCCCAGCAAGATGTGAAGATTAGGACCAGGAAAGAAGGTCTTGCTTCTTGAACTGGAGCTGAATTTTACCAGGGAACAGCTGTTTATCTTAAACATAACAGACAGCCCCTAAATTACCTCACCAGGGGCCAGATGTAGGTGAAAAAATACCGGTCAGTAACGGCCGATTTCGGCCGTTACCGACCGGTATTTAGGATTTGGCATGTAGGGGCCATCATTTTACAGAATCGGTAAATTTACCGATTCGGTAAATTTACTGATTCTGTAAAATACCGAATCGGTAATTTTACCGATTCGGTAAATCCACATGTAGGTGACACTCCTAAGAGTGCCACATGCCCTTAAGAATCGGTATTTTACCACCCAATCCAATTGGGTGGTAAAATACCGAAATCAGGTGTGCATGTACATCTGTGCATGCACACCTGTGCAATGTGACACACAGATATGCCCTTAGGCATGGCACACAAGTCCGGAATTGGGGTGCTAGAGGGTGTCAAAGTGACACCCTCTGCACCCTTGCAGGATTCGGTATTCACCGAATCGGTATTGCCTATTGATTCCTATGGGCTTTATGGTCCATAGGAATCAATGGGCAATACCAATTCGGTATTTACTGAATCGGTAAATACCGAATCCTACCGATTCGGTAATTCTTAAATTCGAATTACCTACATCTCCCCCCTTCATATTTACCGACTCTTAAATATCGAATCGGTAAAATTCGGTATTTAAGAGTCGGTAAATATGAATTACCTACATCTGGCCCCAGGCCTTTTCGGGCTTCCTAATTTAACCTTGAGTTAAGTGGTATCTAGCTTCTAACTGTGATGCAGCTTGGGTGTGTGCTTGCTCTCTTTTTTTTCTGTTTTCTCTCTTTTCTCTTTTCGCTCTCTTTTTCTCTGTTTGCTCTCTTTTCCCTTTTTGCCCTCATTTTCTCAGTTTGCTCTCTTTTTTCTCTGTTTGCTCTCTCTTTGGTGTCTTCTCCCCAATCTTTGCGCTCTCCACTGCTGCTGCCTCGCTGCCCCGCTGCCCCTCCCCCTCCAGCATGTCCTTCACACTCCTGCACTCCCCCAACCCTGACTTAATGGCGCCCGCTGCGCAGCAAGGAGAGCTAGACCACTGACCTTGACAGCTCTCCCTCACGAACCTCCACCAGTAAGTACTGCCCTGTAAGCCTTGGATTCACAGTTTGACAAATGGTTCAAGGCACCCTCCACCCACAGGCTCCTGCCTGTGTTTCATCCTTGGTGGTCCAGTGGGAGAGCACTCTGCTCTTCTACTGTTCCCCCTCTCTTGGCTTTTTTCTGTGCCCTCTTTTTTCTCTGTTTGCTCTCTTTTTCTCTGTTTGCTCTCTTTCGTTTTGCTCTCTTTTTTCTCTGGTTGCTCTCTTTTCTCTTTGTGCTCTCTTTGTTCCCTGTTTTCTCTCTCTTTTCTCTTTTTGCTCTCTTTTTTCTCTGTTTGCTCTCTGTTTGCTTTCTTCTCCACATTCTTTACGGTCCCCGCCACTGCTGCCCCCACAGCCACTCCCCTGCCGTGTGTCATTCCCGCTCTCCCCCAACCCCTACTTAAAGGTGGCTGCTGCGTGGACACCTCGCTGGCATGCCAAAGGGTTGCCTGTCTGCAACCCGACTGCGACTAGCTCCAGGGACCTAGTCCTCTGACCCGCCGCCGTTATGACTTCAGCACCCTCCGCGCTCTCAACCTTGTAAGCAGCACCAACTGCCAGCTTTCAACGCTGAGCAACACCCAAGGCCTGATCTCCTGCCAACTCTGCCGCTGCACCTTCGCCTACCTCCAGACCCCAGCAGCAGCACCCAGCCTACTGGACGTCATTGCTAACAAACCACTGAACTACATCCTTCTCAACGTGCGCTCCCTACACAAGTCAAGTCAAGTCAAGTCAAAAGGATTTATATAGCGCACTACATACCCAGAGGGTCTCAAGGCGCTGGATGAAGGGTGGGGGGATTATTTGTCAAATATCCAAGTTTTAAGTTGCTTTCTGAATGCTAGATGGTTCTGAGTGAGACGAAGGTGAGTGGGGAGTGAGTTCCAGGTTTTAGCAGCCAGGTGAGAGAAGGATCTACCTCCCATGGTGGTTTTATTGATGCGAGGCACGGTAGCAAGGGCTTGGCTGGAGGAACGTAGCTGGCGGGGGGGGTGTAGAAGGAAAGTCGAGTGTTGAGGCAATCGGGTCCGAGTTCATAAAGTGATTTGTGTGCGTGGGTTAGGAGGGGGAAAGTAATCCTCTTATTGACGGGGAGCCAGTGGAGTTTTTTCAGGTGACTGTGTTGCGTGCTTATCTAGGTTCCTGATCGATACTGTGACCTTATGCCCCTATTCGGCTATAAATCCATTTATTCCCTATATTGGCATAACCGTTCAAGTGCGATTTTCTGGAAAGTCATCTCTGGCCTCACACGAACAGAGCCACATTCCAGCATGACTCTCTGCTACTTCCTTTGCGACCAATTAGTGCAATGACAGTGCAGCAGTCACTATCTGATATTCCTAGATAACACTCCGAGTTCTTCAACAAGATAAAAACTTAGCAAACCTGGGAATCCCCGCTTGCTATGTTTTGATTAGTAATGGAACTCTAATGAGCAACTGATAACTGTCACTTCCTAGTGACATCTTTAATTGACGTCTTATGTCCAGCAAACTTGCGTCAAACCCGGCACCTGTCAGGTATAAATATTACCCACGTTGCCTTAAGCAAAGAGAGAAAGATACGAACTGTGAATTCATTCCCTGTTGCTGATGCCAGCTGCCTGCATGACCCTGTGTTGGTAAAAACTAGCACTCTGTCGCTGCAGCCTGCTATCCTGTGGTGGTGAAGCTGCTGATTACCATTATCGCCGCTACAGCGCGAACTATGGTGCAGTACGCTTGAGGAGCCGAGCAGCCGTCCTCTGCGAAGACATCCAGCCCAGCTGCCCGCGGACGCTGTCACCCCTCCTTCCTCGACGCGCTGAGAGAAGCCGCTGCCTTTCTCGTGCAGAGAAATCCAGTCCCGGCGCTTCCGGTTTACCCTCGCGGGTGACTGGGATATCGAGAGAGACCCCTGAAGGAGATACCAATCCTCCATCATTCTATTCAGAGGTATGGTGTTGACTAAACCCTTAGACGAGAATTCTTGAAACAAACCTTGGCAAAACCAACTTAACTTAAAGCTACTTACTTACTCCCCTTTCACGTGTTAGGCTTAGGTCAGGCACACTGGGGTAGGCTTAGTTAGAAGCACCAGTTGAGTATGTTAGCCTAATGTATATATGACTGTATATATGTTTTATTACTTTTAAACCATTGTATGGCTAAGAAACCATATCAATGCTTTTACAGTTCTATTTCGCAATACTTATCTTACTGTACGTACTTTTTATAATAACAATTATTGCAATTGTGGCAATACATTTCTCTTGTTGGAGAAGAAAGACTGTTCAATAAATGTTAACCTTTATTGATACACGCCCGTCTCTCTATTCTCTACATCTCGTGAAAGTAAACTGCACTAGACTGACTGAGTGAAATACATGTCTATTGTTTCACACGACCCTAGAGATCGACTCTTGATCTGAGGAGCAAAGTTGTCATGTTGCACGGTTGTTGGAAAACTGAATCCCTTCTTGTCTGTGCCAAGGAAGCTGATCACTTCCTATGCAGAGAAGAAAGTTTCCAGTGACCTCTGAGCTAGTTGGTAACACAACCCAATTAAGTTTAGCATAGTCAGTGGAGGCCTGGAATATCCGCAGTTCCACGTCGATACTACTGTTTATGTTATTCCAATGCGCAGGGCCTAGTGGGAAACTAGGAACTACACTACATGGCGCCCAAACGTTTGGTAAGGCGATAAACTAACGCAAGACTTGTAGAGTAACTCAGTCGTGCATATTTCACACCCTTTTTCTCCCGTAAATACTCCAATAGACGTCTGGAGTGGGTGAAAGGTTAAAATCCGCCCGACCTTAGTAGGAAGAGATTCCTATGTAAAGCTCTGGTTTATTCAAAGTTGAAGGATACAGTGTTCCAAAATATTGTGCATCTAATCTTTGTCTCCTTGGAGACCTACTCTGCAAACCTCGCATTCTTACAATGCCAGAAAACGGAACCACTGGGGCCGCAGCAGATGCGACTCAGCAAGGTCCCGAATACACAGACCCGGGTGCTATTATCATCCCGGTCCAGTTAAGAAGATCTATAACTTTAAAACTTATAGAACACGGACTGACACCTCAAGGTGGTACAGTAATTTTCGTGATAGAGGCTCACGAGTATCGGCAGACAGAGGTATTCTATTCATGGATAAACTTTCCAGCGGTAAACGCTATAACACAAGAGTTTCACTATTACAAAATAGAGGAACCTCCGGGAGAGTACGCTCCTTTCGAGGAGATTGAAATCCCACTTAAATTTCAAGAGCACCTGCTGTGGTTTAATGGCGCCCTAAAACACAATGATCACATAACTAGGCTCGGTCCACTAGGTAGACCAGGAGCCACGTGGCCGGTTCTAGCCAGCTACACACCACATCCTGACATTGCAAGAATGTCTAGAGAAGAGCTGTTAGCACAGCTAAACACATTAATAAAAATACATAGGCAATTAGTCCAATATGTAATACGGACTGCAACAGTCCAGCCAGCTGTTAATACACCACAGCTGACCCCTCATCAGGGGAACACAAATAAAATTACACCACAGAACATACAGTCATGTCTTGGTAAAACACCCGTAAAACGGGAACAAATTCCTTTCTGGTTAGCCCAGAAAATAACTCAAATAGAGGCAGTATTTCCTGATACTACCCCTATTGAGAAACACAGAATCTTGACCATCTGCCTTCCTATGGGAATCGCACCACACGTGGAGGACTGTGACACTTGGGGTACAGTCTTTGCTTCCATTTACACAAAAACACACGGTGTTCCGTCTATGGCGGTAATACCAGAAGTGCTAAAACAGATTCAAAATGAATTCGGTCCAGAACCCGCTTTAAATCTAGGTATGAAATTACTGAAAGATTTCAAGCAGGTCACGGCTATATTATTAGCCAACATTAGAGGAGAAGCAGCATCTGTGGCGATCCGCCAGAAGTTGAGGGAAACAGATATAAAAGATCCTGTTGAACTTGCAAAAATCATAGAAAAATGCTATGAAGAATTAGGTAGAGACAGCTTGGGTGGGAAACCGGTAAAGCCCAACTGCTCGAAAATACTGAAAAATTATTTATTAAAAATAATTCAAACACTCCTAAAAAGAGCTGGGATGGAAATAAACAATCCACTCCCAAGGAAAAAGTTTTCCAGTCCAGAGGAAGGTCTCCTCGACGGAGGGAAAGAACTCCGACTCGGGAACGCCAGTCTCCCCAGCGGGAGCCCTCTGAGAAAAGATATAACCTTAGAAATAGGGATAATCTAAAAAAACCTGATAGATATCAAAGTATTGATACACGTCCCTCTCGATCTTCTCCACAGAATTCGGAAAGAAGAGGACGGTCAGACCCAGGAGAGCACACCAAGTCCAAAGACAAGGAACCTGCTCAAAATAAGAAATCTCAATTTCAGAAAAAGAAGGTAGCCAGTATTAGAGTAATCAACCATGCCGAGAATACTGAGGACACAGTTGAAAAACGGGGAGTGGGCATTGACAATGTTGGACAGTGCAGCAGAAATCAGTATAGCGCGCAAGATCTTGATGAGTCATCTGGAGACAGTGGACACGAATGAATACATTCAGGTTGAAACTGCCGACGCCAGACTTAGCGAGCCCCATAAAATATACGAAATAACATTGCGTATAGAGGGTGATAAGACTAGGAAAATTAAGGGTCTATTTTGGGATAAGCTCTCAAAAGGCTATGATATTCTGTTAGCTGAAAAAGATTGGCCCCCGGAGTTTGTCAGGGAGTGCCCTCGTGGCGAAGAAGTGATTATGCCTGCCTTCTCGAATCACATTCCGATTCACAAAAAATATACATATGCAAGGAAATGGGCAGTAGCCCAGGCACCTGCATTGTATAAAAATCATGTAGGATGGGATGAGGATTCACCGCCTCACAAAATCCAACTAAAAAGTGAACCAACTGCCCAACGGCAGTATCCCATAAAGCAAGAAGCTAAAAAACAGGTCAGGGAGATCTTAGATCAACTTGAATACCAGGGGGTGATTGAAACATGCACCTCTCAAATGAACAATCCTTTGTTTCTTGTCTCCAAGCCAGACAATTCATATCGTCTAGTTTTGGACTACAGACACCTTAATACATGTTGCAAAACTTTTGCAGTACAAAACTCGCATAGTGCAGCCCTAATGAATAACATAGTTAGGAAAAAATATAAAACGACATTAGACATTTCTAATGGCTTCTTTTGTCAAAACATTGCACCAGAAAGCAGATATTTGACCGCTTTCTCCGCATTTGGGTCGCAGAAAAATTCTGTCGACTCCCACAGGGGTTCAAGAACAGCCCAGGACTATTCTCAGCTAGGGTAACAGAGTTACTACAAATCTATGATGATGAAGCATTATCTTACGTAGATGATATTTATCTCACAGACGACGACTTGGATACTCACTTGAAAAGAGTGAACACCATTATACTTGGGTTCGCAGCAGAGGGTTACAAATTCAACTTTAAAAAGTCTCGAATTGCCCATCTGACAGTACTATTTTTAGGGTACGAATTATCAAGTGAAGGGAAAAGCCTAGCGGACAACTTCTTAGAGAAGTGCGCTGTACTCCAAGCTCCAAAAACGCTGAAGAATTTACAATCCATACTAGGTTTTCTGAATTTCGGAAGAACTTACATCCTCAATTACGCAGAGAGGGTTAAACCTCTCTACGAACTAATAAAACCTGATTTAAAACAAATCAATTGGACTCAAAAACACACAGAAATTTTGAGATCACTGCAAACAGACATGTTAGCAAAAACTAAATTAGATACGCGTGACAACACGATCGATCTTGTAATCCGAGTCATCCCAGGAAGATGCAGATTCACGTACCTGACCTCTAATGAGGGAGAAAAGGTACCTATTTCAATTAAATCTCACTTGTACACACAAGCAGAAAAAACATTCAGTCACACAGAAAGAACTGTGAAAGCAGTGCAAATCGCATTAGCAAATGAACGAGAACTAGCACACGGCAAACGGATTAATATCCTTACAGCGGAATCCGCCTTCGAGGCGCTATTCAGCCCAGTAAACCTGCCTACAGTGTCACTGGATCCGAAATGGATACAGTGCATAGATTCTCTAGGAGCGGAAGATGTGAAATACTATTTCGCCCCGCAATTTGAAGAACTGAATGATTTAGAATATGAAGAAGAATATCCTCTGCCAATCGAAATCCTGCCTCTCCCACAATACGCCTGTATAATCTATACAGATAGCTTTGTACAGCATTTCAACGTAGAGAGCAAATCCTACAATGCAGCATGTGCGATTATTAAAGGTCGTTGGCTGTGCGGTAAATTCAGACCGAAAGTAACAAAAACTGAATCTGTAAGAAACTGTTCGGTTCAGAGAACTGAAATCAGATCTTTAAAGATGGCGCTCGAAAATGCAGAACGTGAATTCCCGACACTTATAGTGTGCGATTCTCATTTTTGCGTCAACTCTTACAACAATAAACTGCAGAGTTGGATCGAAAACGACTACAAAGATGACACAGGTGCCACAATAAAGCATAAATTGCTCTGGAACGAGGTAGCTCTTTTAAGTAAAGAACTACAAAAGACTCACGTGATTCACGCACAGAGTCTTCAACGTGATGGCGTTCACGTTGCAGGGAATTCATTGGCTAATACAGCCACCGCGGAAGCAAGTAACCCGGCTTCCGTAGCCACAAAAAAGCGTATAGATAAGTATATAGAAGGGGAAACCATGCTGGCAGTAAAAACGACCGTAAAAGGCGACTGTGCAGTACTACCCGTAAACTATCCACTCAATTATGCATACATAATCGATGCAAACTCCGTTCCTTTTGCTCGAATCCCTGGAGTGGGGGACAGAGTAATTCCAAACAGGAGCAGGAGGGGCTTCCTATTACTGGAAGCACACATGGGGTTGGGTCTGAAACACCAAACAATCAAAGCCTCTCTGAAAGAATTACAATCAGAGTACTGGTGGCCAGGAATGAGTATAGATATTCAATGTTTTGCTCAAAATTGTGAAAACTGCAACAGAGATCGCAGTAATGAACAAACCAGTGTAGTTTCAGGATCCCTTCTAGACAGCATAAGGCGGTCTATCTGCGCAATCAAAGAAGAGAAGCGCGTCCCAGTGTACACCATTAAGACGAAAAGCACTTAAAAAATGAGGTCTCCAGCGCTCGGCTGACGCTAGAACGGTTATAAAAGATTTGCGAGTCTTTATCGGCACATACGCAATTACCACGTTCCATTCTGACCAGGGTCCTGCTTTCAGCTCTCGAGCCTATAAGGAGGCCATGGCCAGCATGGGAATTGGATTGCGGTATTCTTGTCCGTCGCACAAGTGTGGTAGAAAGAAAAAGCCGGGATATAAAGCAATCTATAACTGCGAAGGTATTAGGTTCAGGCGCTGGGTGGGTCAAACATTTAATAAGTGTCCAGACTAGTCTTAACAACATGCCAAGAAATTCTCTAAAAGGTTTCAGCCCATACGAACTATTGTTCGGAATTAGAATGAACGTTCAGGACCTCGATAGTCAGATGTCAGTGGTACAAGAAGAAACAACGCAGTTTGATGTAAAAGACCGTTTGGCTGTTTTACAGGAACTGAATGAAACAAGAGAATCATTAAGCAACATAAAGTTAAAGCAACAGCCAAGTACCACTGACGAGGCACCACCCGCAACAGCCCCAGCAAGGCCTGTCTGGATTCCAAAGATTGTGGATCTAGTCAGAGAAAAGATCACGGTTAAGAAGGAATTTGGGCCTTCTTACAGAAAAGCAGTACCTGTCTTAGCAGTCACCGGAACAAGATCAGTTGTGCTACCGCCCCTTGCTGGTAAAAAGGAGAACAGAATTGTGTCTATCGATCTGGTAAAACCACAAGCATGTGGCCTATAATCAACAGTAGGCCCAGTGGACTCCCAAGAAACAACAGAATACCCAAACTTGCAACAATCCAAGAGGTTCAAACTGAAAGACTAATCACATTCGATCAGCCTGCAGTGCACAATGAAGGACTATGCAATAATGCCATGGAACTCGTGCCTCTTGAAACACAGATTGAAACAGTTCGTCAAGAAACAACACCAGTCTACACTAATGTAGCATCAGAAAGTGCTACCGAGAGACAGATTGAAAGAACAATCCCATCAATTGACAGAACTGCCTCTGGTTATTTCATCAACTTCGACAACTTCTCTGAAGATTTAAACGACCCCGAAGTGATGCCAGAAACAAAAAAGTCTTTTAAAGAAAAAGCAACGGAACTCTTTCATCAACTGAAGGAAATCTACCTTATTTCCCCTTGGCTAGAGTTCTGGTTCGGTCTAGGTGTATTTTTCCTCCTGCTTTGGCTCATCATGGTACTGTGTTTGGGAAAATTCATTGAAGGAAAATATATTACAATGGACACAGCAAGTCAGAACATCAACCTAGTCCTGAAACCACACAGATCATCCCACGTGAAGAAAAGAGAACTGTCAACAGTAAATGTCACAGCAATTCCAATACCTGGTGGGGTAGTATGGGAGAAAACAGACTATGAGATCTATGGTCCGGTCGAAATCCTGAAGTATCCTCATCAACTAAAGGTTTCCTTAAGTGACTTTGTAACACCAAGTACATTCTCTGATGATTGGGACTTTAACAGTATTAATGACATGATGTCTGATTTAGTAATGTCAGCTAGATTCACAGATCATGATTATTTACAAGGTTCATCTAGTTATGAGCAGTTATTCTGTTACACCCACTATGGGGATCATTACTTGCATAAATCTGCACAGCCTAGAAATGTTTTTATGTATAATCAATGGGAACATTGTGCTACACCACCTAAAAGCAGTTCTAAAGCATTTTTTGAGAAATTCAAATACTTCTCAGGGTTTAACACCAGTGATGCAGAAACGTGTTATTACAAACTGTTAGATAAAACAGGAATGAAAACAATGCTGACAAATTCTAAATTGATATATTCAGAAGCATTTTATGACAAAATGATGACATTTGGTTTTGATTATTGGAAAAATAATATTGAAACGAAAACAATTTGGGGTACAAAAGATTGGCAGGTGCAAGGCATAGAAGCACTATTTAGAACCTGCATGATACCAGAACAAATGTTATTTTTAAATGACACAATACACCAAACATCTTGTCTTGGCCTAGCTAAGATCAAAGACCTTAAAACACTGTCTATACCAAAGCCAATACCTGAAAATGCAACAGCTGATATTGAGTTAGACGTGTCACAAATTTTACATTTCAACAGAACACATCCTGATTGGAAAAAGTGGTTAATCTGGCCTACAGACACAAATAGCTGTCAAGATAGGTTCCTGAATAAAACACAGGGGTTAAAAATGACCAGATTAGACCCTAGATACTCCCAGAGACAACATCCAGGGATTATAACCACATACAGTGTAGGGAAACTCTGCCTAGAATGGCTAACTACATCCACACTGGCTGAAATTAAGCAACACTTGTCTTTGCTAAAAGATGGTGCTGATTTGCGCGATTTCATTCTTGGACCACGCAAACAGCGTCAAAAGCGTTTCATAGCGACCAGTATCTATGCTGCTTACAACGAGGCTTGGAAAGTAAAGCAAATTGAAACTGCTGAAAAAATACGAGAAATTGATCGTATTAATTTGGAGAAATCACTTTCTGTGGTAGACAATGGGTTAATGACTCTGTCTTCCAGAATATATTCTTTGGACAATATTGTATCCTCTGCCTTTGATGTGATAGACAGAGATTTGCTAATGTTACAACATGGCCAGTCTCAATTACGCTCTATTATAGAACTAGGCTGGACGCTGCAAAATCTTCGTTCAGGCTATGTGCCTTGGCGTTTAATCAACACAACGTCATTATTTTCCAGTTTTAACCTTACTGATAAACAGATCAGTTTGGTACAGAAAGGAGCAGACTATACAATCTTGAGCATCGAGAAACTCGAGAGATTATCATTGACAATGTCAGAGAGTCCTGTCATTGAATGGATAATGCACGGAATTATCACAATTCCGATAACAACTTTCCGATTTCATAAATGCCTTGAGTACATACCTGCTGGCCAATATGAACAATTGGGTAAGGGATATGTAAAATCCGAATGGAAATTACCATACACTCATTCTTGCTATAGTGACAGTGACAAAAATGTATTTCTTAGTGGTGACAACTGTAAACACTCACTAAGCGGTATACTTTTGTGTCAGGGTATTAATTTACACGGAGCATGTGATGGAAATTCAAACAACCTCTCATGCCACCAGCTAGTCACACCTGCAACTCAGATAGAGCCCTTCTTTATGCAACTCGCAAACGGGAGTTACATTCTTAGAACGGATCACAGGTGTTGTGGCCTCGCGCCCGGAAAAAGTTATCTAGTACAAGTAACGTCCATGGTCAAATGTTGTATGCAAGCATTGTTTCCGAGCGGGCCTCCAGACATAGTGACTCCTCTCTGGCCTCGTCTGAATCTCTATTCTATACGAATTGATACATTAAGCAAAATGAAATCTGTGCTTTTACAGATAACAGTGCCTATAACGTCATCTAAAGAGACGTATGATCTTCTAGTCGCAAGGACGGCTACTGAAGTCCATGACCGTTTATCAACAAATTGCCCCGTGCATTTCGTAGAAATGTTCAGCCAACTCCTTAACATGTCTAGTGCAACAAGCATCCCAGGCATATTTAAGACAGTCTTTACGGGACTGCTAACACCCTTCGAGGCAATTTTGGGAATCTTTCCTAATTTTGTGCACTCCATTTTTGGCGGCATTCCACTATTTTTGGGACTCGTTGCAGGGATTCTATTTTTGACCATCCTGCTACGTTATGGCAAGCCTCGGCTCAGACATAGCTCCCATGGGAATGGAAGAGACAATCCTAGCAATGCGCTACAGGGACAGGATAACTAACGTCCTCGGATTGGCCAGGCTGAGAGATCTAAACATGACCTGGTTCCTTTCATTCAGACCGATATGGCAAAATTGCATTTTACCTGTGCTACGGTGTATGCTTTGCGGCGATGAATGCGTGTTGGACATCTGTCTTTCACTTCCATCAGCAGTACCAATGGACGTCGATACTTTGCTCAGTCCAATAACGGCTCACGCATTGTGTTGTCCCCAGCGGCTACCAATCCTGATGACGGCATTCGTGGAGACTCCTGTACTACAGCCAAGTGGTAACAGTGGAGCGAGTGACAAAAGCAACATCATCCAGGTACAACGTTCTGTGAGCATTGCTGGTCCTGCCGATGACAGCAATCATTCTCACACCTGCCAAGTTACAGCGCTATCTAATTTGGTTGAACTATCACCTGATTTTGTAGACCAATTCTTTGCGAGCCTGTCTGATACGATGTTCTCACCCATAGAGAAACAATAACTTTTGAGAAGTTTTCCGACACACAGTGTTCCCATGAACTCTGAATTCGGCCTTCAGTTTTGATCAACAAAGACTGCAATAAGCTTTGGAACTCTATGTTTCCCCGTTCAAGCATTAAACATTTTTTTTTTTTGAATTGGACATTTTTAATAATTCACATTTTTTGGCACGAATAATTCTTTGCTTAACGTAGAAACTATTCTTAGAGAACAGAAGCTTCACACTTCTATTTCTAAGCACATCTAGAGACATAACAACATAACACCAGCCTCTAGCACACATGTTATTACAATGCATTTTTATGTGATGATTTATCTCGCATTTCTTCTGTCAGAGATACTTCATGTGTAATTCTTTTTGCATAATCGTTCATTGATTTCATATGCAATACCTTTTGAATGATTACTATGCTTTAAAAAACGTACAGTACCTAAATTCCATGTATTACAAGTACGCCTATTTCAAATGCATTTATGTATTTTGGGGTGGGCAATGTTACACATGCATCTAATTGCTTTAGTTTTAGTAATTTTGATGGACATGAAAACGTGGAGTGGGTGTTGCGTGCTTATCTAGGTTCCTGATCGATACTGTGACCTTATGCCCCTATTCGGCTATAAATCCATTTATTCCCTATATTGGCATAACCGTTCAAGTGCGATTTTCTGGAAAGTCATCTCTGCCCTCACACGAACAGAGCCACATTCCAGCATGACTCTCTGCTACTTCCTTTGCGACCAATTAGTGCAATGACAGTGCAGCAGTCACTATCTGATATTCCTAGATAACACTCCGAGTTCTTCAACAAGATAAAAACTTAGCAAACCTGGAAATCCCCGCTTGCTATGTTTTGATTAGTAATGGAACTCTAATGAGCAACTGATAACTGTCACTTCCTAGTGACATCTTTAATTGACGTCTTATGTCCAGCAAACTTGCGTCAAACTCGGCACCTGTCAGGTATAAATATTACCCACGTTGCCGTAAGCAAAGAGAGAAAGATACGAACTGTGAGTTCGTTCCCTGTTGCTGATGCCAGCTGCCTGCATGACCCTGTGTTGGTAAAAACTAGCACTCTGTCGCTGCAGCCTGCTATCCTGTGGTGGTGAAGCTGCTGATTACCATTATCGCCGCTACAGCGCGAACTATGGTGCAGTACGCTTGAGGAGCCGAGCAGCCGTCCTCTGCGAAGACATCCAGCCCAGCTGCCCGCGGACGCTGTCACCCCTCCTTCCTCGACGCGCTGAGAGAAGCCGCTGCCTTTCTCGTGCAGAGAAATCCAGTCCCGGCGCTTCCGGTTTACCCTCGCGGGTGACTGGGATATCGAGAGAGACCCCTGAAGGAGATACCAATCCTCCATCATTCTATTCAGAGGTATGGTGTTGACTAAACCCTTAGACGAGAATTCTTGAAACAAACCTTGGCAAAACCAACTTAACTTAAAGCTACTTACTTACTCCCCTTTCACGTGTTAGGCTTAGGTCAGGCACACTGGGGTAGGCTTAGTTAGAAGCACCAGTTGAGTATGTTAGCCTAATGTATATATGACTGTATATATGTTTTATTACTTTTAAACCATTGTATGGCTAAGAAACCATATCAATGCTTTTACAGTTCTATTTCGCAATACTTATCTTACTGTACGTACTTTTTAAAATAACAATTATTGCAATTGTGGCAATACATTTCTCTTGTACGAGAAGAAAGACTGTTCAATAAATGTTAACCTTTATTGATACACGCCCGTCTCTCTATTCTCTACATCTCGTGAAAGTAAACTGCACTAGACTGACTGAGTGAAATACATGTCTATTGTTTCACACGACCCTAGAGATCGACTCTTGATCTGAGGAGCAAAGTTGTCATGTTGCACGGTTGTTGGAAAACTGAATCCCTTCTTGTCTGTGCCAAGGAAGCTGATCACTTCCTATGCAGAGAAGAAAGTTTCCAGTGACCTCTGAGCTAGTTGGTAACACAACCCAATTAAGTTTAGCATAGTCAGTGGAGGCCTGGAATATCCGCAGTTCCACGTCGATACTACTGTTTATGTTATTCCAATGCGCAGGGCCTAGTGGGAAACTAGGAACTACACTACAACTGGAGATGTGGTCTTTACGTGGGATGTCAAATATGAGTCTGGCTGATGCGTTCTGGATGCGTTGGAGTTTTTTCTGGAGTTTTGCGGTGGTGCCGGCGTATAGGGTGTTTCCGTAGTCCAGGCGGCTTGTAACCAGTGCATGGGTGACCGTTTTTCTGGTTTCGGTGGGGATCCAGCTAAATGTTTTTTTGAGCATGCGAAGAATGTTGAAGCAAGATGATGAGACGGCGCTGACCTGTATGGACATCGAGAGTGAGGAGTCTAAAATGACGCCCAGGTTCTGTGCGTGATCCGTCGGGATGGGTGCTTTTCCAAGAGCCTCTGGCCACCAGGAGTCATCCCAGGCGGAGGGGGAGGTTCCTAAAATAAGGACTTCTGTTTTATCTGAGTTAAGTTTTAGACGGCTATGCTTCATCCATTCGGCTACTTCTTTCATTCCTTCATGAAGGTTGGTTTTGGCGGTATTAGGGTCTTTGGTGAGTGAGAGGATCAGTTGGGTGTCATCTGCGTAGGAGATGATGTTGAGGTTGTGATGGCGTGCGATGTCCGCAAGGGGGCTCATGTATACGTTGAAGAGGGTGGGGCTGAGTGAGGATCCTTGCGGTACGCCGCAGATGACTTCAGTGGCCTCTGAATTGAATGGTGGGAGGCGGACTCTCTGGGTTCTTCCATTCCATTCCATTCCAGTGCTTTTCCTTGGATTCCGATGTTTCTGAGGCGCTGTAGAAGGATGTTATGGCAGACTGTGTCGAAGGCTGCGGAGAGGTCGAGGAGGATTAGGGCGACTGTGTCTCCATTGTCCAGTAGACTTCGAATGTCGTCTGTTGCGGCGATGAGGGCGGTCTCCGTGCTGTGTTTGGCTCGGAAGCCGGACTGTGAAGGGTCGAGGGATTTGTTGGTTTCGAGGAAGGCGGCGAGTTGGTTGTTGACGGCTTTCTCGATGACTTTGGCCGGGAATGGTAGGAGCGAGATGGGTCGGTAGTTTTTGAGTTCGGTGGGGTCAGCTGTGGGTTTTTTCAGAAGGGCGCTGAGTTCGGCGTGTTTCCAGATTTCTGGGAAGGTGCCGGAGTTAAGGGAGCAGTTGATGACGTCTCGGAGGTGTGGTGCTATGATGGAGTCTGCTTTGTTGAAGATGTGGTGAGGGCATGGGTCTGTTGGGGATCCTGAGTGGATGGAGTTCATCAGACGGATGGTGTCCTCAGTGGAGATTGGGTTCCAGTCATTAAGGATGTTCAAGGGGGGTGAAGGTACGGCAGAAGGTTGGGTGGGTTGGTCTCCGGGTTGGTTGTCGAAGCTGTTGTGGATGTCTGCAATTTTGTCGTGGAAGAACGAAGCTAGGGAGTCGCAAAGGGATTGCGAGGGAGTGATGTCGTTGGAGTTGGCGGAGGGGTTGGTAAATTCTTTGACGATGTTGAATAATTCCTTGCTGTTGTGGGCGTTGTTATCTAGTCGGTCTTTGAATGCGGCTTTCTTGGCAGTCCGGATAAGTTTTTGTTGTATGCGGGTGGCGTTTTTGAAGGCGTCCTTGGTGCTGGTGTTTGGGTCTTTTTTCCAGGCCTTCTCAAGGGAGCAACAGAGTTTCTTAGATTTCTTAAGGTCATCGTTGAACCAGGGGGCGTTTTTGCTGCCTAGTTTGGTTTGACGTTTTTTCAACGGTGCTAGGATGTCGGCGCTGTTGGATAGCCATTGGGTGAAGTTAATGGCTGCTTGGTCGGGGTTTGAGGTGTGGACAAGGGGGTTTTGAAGCAGCGATGAGGAGATCTGGTCGATGGTGATTTTGTTCCAGTTTCTTCGTAGAGTAGGTTGAGGGAGGTTGTGAGTTGTGGTCTTATTGTAGGTAAAGTGAACGCAGCTGTGGTCCGTCCAGTGTACAGTTGTGGTGTGACTGAAGGAGATATGTTTGCTGGAGGTGAAGATGGGGTCGAGTGTGTGACCAGCGATGTGGGTGGGGGTATTAACAATTTGTTTGAGTCCGAGGTTGGCGAGATTGTCCAGGAGGGCGGTGGTGTTGCAGTCGAAGCTCTTTTCCAGGTGAAAGTTGAGGTCTCCAATTAGAATGTATTCCTCAGAGGGGAGAGCGTGAGGGGTGATAAAGTCGGTGATGTCGTCACTGAATTGTGCGCGGGATCTTGGAGGTCGGTAGAGGAGGGTGCCTCTGAGTGTGGTCTTGGGGTCAGTGTGGATCTGGAAGTGAAGGTGTTCGGCGCTGTCAAGGTTGACGTCTGAGCTGGTAGAGATGCGGATGGAGTTCTTATGAACGATGGCGATGCCTCCTCCAGTTTGGTCGGTGCGGTCCTTACGGATGATCTTGTATCCTTCCGGGATGGCAATGGTGATGTCTGGGGCTGAGGAGGCGTTCATCCATGTTTCTGTAAGGAAGGCGACGTCCGGGGAGATGGTGTCTAGTAGATTCCAGAGGTCGATGGCGTGTCTGTGGACCGATCGGGTGTTGAGCAGGATGCATTGTAGGTGGTTGGTGTCGGAACTCTGTTTGGTGTTCGAGGATGAGGAGTTGTTCTTGGTGTCGTCGAACTTGCAGGAATTGCAAGAGAAGGGTCCATGGGTGTGGCCAGGGGCGGCTTGGGCGCAGTTGGAGAGTCGTCCGGGGTTAAGGGCTAGGAGGGTGGAGGCGTCGTAAGTAATGCGGGTGGGGTGGGTCAGACGGGGGCCAGGGGGTGTGGCGCTGGGCGCGGGCTTGGCGCGGACGGGCGTAGACGGGCTTACCTTTGGCGCACCTTCGGCACGGCCGTAGCGCGTGGACGCTGCGCGTGGGGGCATTGGTCATAAATGGATGGTGGCGGGGCGGAGCGTGGGAGGGGCAGCAGCTGGGAGGCGGTGGCGGGAGGAGGGGCGGACCAGGGGAAAACAACACAAAATGGAGGGTCAAAGGCGAACACAGACAGGGGCAGCAAATGCGCAGAGTGTGCAGGAAAAAGAAACTTAAGCACACCAACCAGCCTCAGTGTAGCGCTAATAAATCTTACAGCCTCAGCAAGGTCGTGCTATTAATTAAATAAATAAATCCGATAGTGCAGCGCTAATAAATCTTACAGCCTCAGCAAGGTCGCGCTATTAATTAAATAAATAAATAAATCCGATAGTGCAGCGCTACGCGAGCAAAGCGCTGCATTGATGCGAGGGTCAGGTACACAGAGCTGAAAGTAGGAGAGAAAACGATACCACTGAGTCGGCAGAGCGTGGCAGCTGCAGGTCAGCAGGAGCGTGGGGGAGCAACCAATCTGAAGGAGGGTCGAGGCGGTCACAGTGTGCTCGGGAACGAGGAAGGCTACAAATCGTGGGTGGGAGGGGCAGCAGCTGGGAGGCGGTGGCGGGAGGAGGGGCGGACCAGGGGAAAACAACACAAAATGGAGGGTCAAAGGCGAACACAGACAGGGGCAGCAAATGCGCAGAGTGTGCAGGAAAAAGAAACTTAAGCACACCAACCAGCCTCAGTGTAGCGCTAATAAATCTTACAGCCTCAGCAAGGTCGCGCTATTAATTAAATAAATAAATACGATAGTGCAGCGCTAATAAATCTTACAGCCTCAGCAAGGTCGCGCTATTAATTAAATAAATAAATAAATCCGATAGTGCAGCGCTACGCGAGCAAAGCGCTGCAGTGATGCGAGGGTCAGGAACACAGAGCTGAAAGTAGGAGAGAAAACGATACCACTGAGTCGGCAGAGCGTGGCAGCTGCAGGTCAGCAGGAGCGTGGGGGAGCAACCGATCTGAAGGAGGGTCCAGGCGGTCAATAAAAATCTAGGACCACCTCGACCCCCACACACCCGATGTCACCTTCCTCACAGAATCCTGGACCAACGCCAACTCTGCGCCGACATCTCAATCGCCATTCCCGACAGATACAAGATCCTGAGAAAACACTGTGTTGTATGGCGTTTTAGGTTCCAAGCGAATTTTCCCCGATTCATGCCCTTATATAGATACAATTCACATTGCCCTAATATAGGCATAAAAATCATACCCATATTTAGACATCGCCCATGCAGTCCAAATACAGGCATGCTAACTTCCACCTGTACCAAAACGTCACAACGATTTCTTGGAAAATCAGGTTAAGCAGTCAGGGACCTTCCCTTTCTTTACTGACGTTATTATGCCTGACTTTACGTCAAACTAGGCACCTTCAAGGTATAAATATGCCTTCACTTGCTCTAGTAAAGACAGTGGTTCTGAGCAGCTCGACTATCTACTTGCCCGACGCAACTCACTACAGCAAGTGCTGAAGGAAGCCGACCCTCCAGCTGACGCAGTGATCGAGAGGCTGCATTTCTCTTGCTGAGAATCCAGCTCCAGTGTTTCCAAGCTCCCTTGCGGGGTGTTGGGAAATCAAGACAGAGATACCAGACCTCCTCATTCTAAACTAAGGTATGGAGCTGATTAGAACCTAAAAGAAATCTTGGATAGATTCTTGGCAAAGAAAACTAAAACCTATGCTACACCACACTTACTTATTCCCTCATACTAGACTTAGGTTAGGTACATTGGGGTAGGCGTATTTTAGAAGCACCAGTTGAGTACCTTTAGTCATAGTTATTTATGTATGTATTTATATATGGTTTAGAAACAATACAATGCTTTTACAGTATTATTTTATAATATTGTTCTCGCTGTACGCATTATACTTTGCAGTCTGCATTACGATTGTAGCAGTTCACTTTACTTGCAAGAGAAAGAAAACTGTTCAATAAACCCTTTTTATTGAAAACACCAGTCTCTCTATTTCTCTGCAACGCTGTAGAAATGAAGCAGGCACGATTGACTGAGTGAAATACTTATCTATTGGTTCCGCGACTCTAGAGAATATTCTTATTCTTGGGAAAGAAAGATGTCAAGTCAATACCACTTTATTAGATTATTTATAATCATACAAAGTACACACAAACATACAAAAATTCCATTCATTATACTCTGTAAAAACATCATAAAAAGTTTACAAAATCGTCATTAACAGTGTATTTAAAAATTTATCAGAAGGCATACTTTAAAAACATGAGGTAGGTGAAATTGTGGAGAAGAAGTAACTTGTCCTCAATAAAAATTCAGTAGAAGTGATCATGAGCACAAAATATCCATACCAACAACATTATTTATACATCTTAACTTCTTTGCACGAATAGCAGTAACCAGAAAACTAGCCACATTAAAAATTACCCAGGGAGTGTCAAGCAACTGTAAGTATAATAAAGCAGGCCTCACCTGGGCAATCCCCGAACATCTTAACAACAGTTTTAACATTTTTGACCTGCTCTCGTTATAATATCCGCAAAAGAAAGTAAAGTGCATTGTATCCTGTATAGACATATCATCGCATTTACAAAGTGCCGTATCCTCAGGCTTACTCCACCGATCAAACACTCCCAAGTCATAATGCATTAAGTAAAATGCGGTGGAAAGGCCTTGTAACTATCTGTAAATACGGCTCTATAGATGGTGTCTTGGACAGTAAATAATGTGCTCTAACAAGAGGTTTTTTAAGCTCAATCGCCTCCCTCTCCATGGCTCTACGGGCCATAAAATTTTTCCTCACCCAAACGATGTCCCCTTTAACAATAGAAGCCGGGTTTTCAAATAGTTCAGGTCGGCCCAGTTGCCTCAGCTCATGGCAAACGTAGGATAACCACTGGATATCCTTAGCTTTATCAAGTTTAAGACAGTCTTTCATTATCAAATGATTTAGGTGTAGGTCTGAATTAATCCACACTTTCAGCCAACATATAAGGGGGGCCACACTAATGGAATCTGCCACAAACCCCATCCCTAGCTCCTGATGTACTGAAAACGTAGGGGAGGATTGAGGGATTGCGAGGATAGAACGAAAGAATTTGTTCTCAACTTTTTGTAATTCCTCCGCTTGCTTATACCCCCAGATTGCTGAACCATACATTGCTGCTGAAAGGCATTTAGCCTTATAGATGGAAAGTACAGCTTCGCATGGCCCGCCTCCTAGTCTTTGAGCAAAGCTTTTGACGGCCGAAGTTGCCCTGTTCATTGAGGTTTTTTTTTGTCAGAAGTTGGGGGGACCAAGAGCATTGTTCATCGAACAATAAGCCCAAATATATGAAGGATTTTACCCTTTTTACTTCTACAGCCTTACAGAAAAATGTTCTAGCCTTCTTTTTTCCAGGCCCCATTACCATAGTGTGTGATATGGCACTGTTTACGACCAGATCCAGGGAATCCATAGAAACCCCAAACGCACTCAGAAGTCTTTTTATACCGAGTGGGGTACGGGCTATTAGGACCGCGTCATCCGCGTATAGCAGAACTGAGATGGAAGTTTCTCCTATACGCGAGATGTCCAGTGTAGATGTTGACAAATATTTATCTAAAGAGTTAACATATAGAGTAAAAAGGAGAGGGGCTAGAATGCACCCTTGTCTGACCCCTCTACCTGATTTAAAGGACCGTGAGCAAGCTCCTTCCTGGGTTAGCCTTACACTTGCCATTAAATCCCTATGTAGGTCTGCCAAAAAATATACCAGGCCAGGCTCAAAACCCAGGTCCAGTAACATCCTCCACAGCTTTGATCTATTAACTAGATCAAACGCTGTGGAGAGGTCCATAAAACCAAGATAAATTAACCCTTTGGCCGCTCTAGTGTACTTCTGTGATAGCAAATAAAGATTCAGGCACTGATCCTCTGTGCTTCTGCCTGCTCTGAAGCCATACTAGCAATACAACAAGATTTTATTATCCGTGGACCATTTTGTTAATTTATTCAGTATGACTCTACCCATAATTTTCACAGATGAATCAATCAACGAAATGGGTCGATAGTAGCGCGGGTCCCCCCTTTGTCCCTTCTTAAACACCAGTATTATGATAGATTTAGCCCATGTTTCAGGAAAACCTGCTTTAACAGTTGAATTAAAGACATTTGTCAGGATGTTTGCCCACTCCTTTGGATTACTCTTGAATAATTCGGCAGGCACTCCGTCTGGGCCAGGCGCCTTGTTACTTTTGGTATCATTTATGGCCCGCTCCGCCTCCATTGTACTAAAAACTACATCCCTTTTTCCATCATCCTCCGTGTCTGACAAAAATGGGGGAAAATTTGTCTTACTAGCATAAATCATTTCAAAATGGGAGATCCAGTCCTGCTCTGGAATATTAATGTCCAGCAACCTGTTCTCATTCCCTGTAAAAAGAGGCCTGTTAACTATATCCCAAAATGTAGCACTATCCTTCAATGCTGCCGTGTCCATTAGACTTTCCCAGGCCCTTTGTTTAATATCCTTTTTTCTGGTTAACTGGGCATTTTTATAATCTTTCCTTAGACCCTTAATTAAAAGTTTATCTCTGGGTTTATTTTTCAGTGCTTTCATCAAGGATTGGTGCGCCCTAGAGCAGTTGGAATCGAACCATCGTTTCAGTTTGACCGGTTTATGTTTAGCTGGGCGTGCAAGTTTCAGGGCCACCTGTTTACAACCTTTTTCAAAGGTAATAATTATTTCCTTTCCCTGTGGAGACTGATTATTACATATTTCCAGTTCCTCCTTAACTCTAACATGTAGACTATTTAACAGATCTTCAGGTATAATTTTAGACCATTTCAGCCTCCTCCCTAGCTCTTTTGTTTTAACATGTGTTGGCCCTCTAACCCCGACCCTATTTCTAGGTATTCAAAACCGCAATCAAGTTTAATAATCACTGGATTATGATCACTAAATTGGGACAAAATTGCATTATACACAATTACATGTTTTAACAAGGCCGGTGAGATAAATATGTAGTCGATTATTGAATTATTCTCCCGACCCTTAAATGCAGAAACCCTCTCTTGGTTGTCATAAAAGCTCGGTTCATATAGATCACAGGATGCCAGAAAGTATTCCAGAGCCTCCCCCTTCATTGTATGTTCAAAATGGGGGACTGATGCAAACTCAGGACCATGGTCCTCCCTTATTCGACAATTATGTTTATACAAATGAATATTAAAATCTCCCAAAATAATAATAGACACGAAAGTGGTTTGTTGACTTTTATAATCTTCTAAAAAGTGGGTCAAAAGAAGATGTTTGTTGCGTTGCCCCCCCCCTCCTCTCAATCAATCAATCAATCAGTGACACTTGTAGAGCGCGCTACATACCCGTAGGGTCTCAAGGCGCTGGGGGGGGGGGGGGTGCCGCTACTGCTCGAACAGCCAGGTCTTCAGCTTCTTCCTGAAGGAGAGGTGGTCTTGGGTCAGGCGCAGGTCGGTCGGGAGGGAGTTCCAGGTCTTGGCGGCCAGGTAGGAGAAGGACCTTCCTCCTGTAGTCGCTCTTCGGATGCGGGGGACGGCGGCGAGGGCGTGGTTGGCTGATCGGAGGTGGCGTTTGGGTGCGTAGAAGTTGATCCGGCTGTTGAGGTAGCTCGGGCCTTGGTCGTGTAGGGCTTTGTGTGCGTGGGTGAGGAGGCGGAAGGTGATTCTTTTGTTGACGGGGAGCCAGTGAAGGTCTCTTAGATGTCCGGTGATGTGGCTGGTTCGTGGGATGTCGAGGATGAGTCTGGCTGAGGCGTTCTGGATCCGCTGGAGTCTCTTCTGGAGCTTGGCGGTGGTACCGGCGTAGAGGGCGTTGCCGTAGTCCAGTCGGCTGGTGACGAGGGCCTGGGTGACGGTCTTCCTGGTCTCGGTGGGGATCCACCGGAAAATCTTCCGTAGCATGCGTAGGATGTTGAAGCACGCCGAGGAGACGTTGTTGACTTGTCTGGTCATGGAGAGGGAGGAGTCCAGGATGAAGCCCAGGTTGCGTGCATGGTCTGTCGGTTTGGGTGCGGTGCCCAGGGCGGGAGGCCACCAGGAGTCGTCCCAGGCGGAGGGGGGAGAGCCCAGGATGAGGACCTCCGTCTTGTCCGAGTTCAGTTTCAGGCGGCTGGTCGTCATCCACTCGGCTACCTCTCTCATCCCTTCGTGCAGGTTGGCTCTGGCGGAGGCGGGGTCGTTGGTCAGGGAGAGGATCAGCTGGGTGTCGTCGGCGTAGGAGATAATGCTGAGGTTGTGTTTGCGTACGATGGCCGCGAGGGGGCTCATGTAGACGTTGTAGAGAGTGGGGCTCAGAGATGATCCTTGAGGGACGCCGCAGATGACTTCGGAGGCCTCTGACTTGTACGGTGGTAGGCGGACTCTCTGTGTTCTTCCGTCGAGGAAGGAGATGATCCATTCCAGTGCCTTGTCCTGGATTCCGATGTTGCTGAGGCGCTGTACTAGGGTGCGGTGGCAGACCGTGTCGAAGGCCGCGGAGAGGTCTAGGAGGATGAGGGCTGCTGTTTCTCCATTGTCCATCAGGGCTCGGATGTCATCGGTGGCGGCGATGAGGGCGGTCTCGGTGCTGTGATTGGCTCGGAAGCCGGACTGTGAGGGGTCGAGGGATCCGTTCGTCTCGAGGAAGGCGGCCATCTGCTTGTTGACGGTCTTCTCGATGACTTTGGCTGGAAACGGGAGGAGCGAGATGGGGCGGTAGTTCTTGAGTTCGGTGGGGTCCGCTGTTGGTTTCTTGAGTAGAGCGCTGAGTTCGGAGTGTTTCCAGCTCTCAGGGAAGGTGGCGGTGTCGAAGGATGTGTTGATGATGTCTCGCAGGTGGGGTGCGATGACAGCGTCGGCCTTGTTGAAGACGTGGTGAGGGCAGGGGTCGGTCGGTGATCCGGAGTGGATGGAGTTCATCGTGCGGATGGTGTCTTCGGTGCTGATCGGGGTCCAGGCGTGGAGGGTGGTGGTGGGGGGTGATTGTTCGGTCATGGTGTGCGTTGGATGGTTGTTGAAGCTGTTGTGTATGTCTGCGATCTTGTTGTGGAAGTATGAAGCGAGGGAGTTGCAGAGGTCTTGCGATGGGGTGATGTCATTGTTTCCTGCGCTGGGGTTGGAGAGCTCTTTCACGATGTTGAAGAGTTCCTTGCAGTTGTGTGCGTTGTTGTCCAGCCGTTTCTTGAATGCTGTTTTCTTGGCGGCGCGGATCAGCTGGTGGTGCTTCCGGGTGGCAAGCTTGAAGGAGGTCCTGTTGTCCGGTGTAGGTTCCCTTCTCCAGACTTTCTCGAGGGCTCGGCAGTTCTTCTTGGAGCTCTTGAGTTCGTCGGTGAACCAAGGGGCTTTCTTGCTGCGGGGTCTGCTGGGCGGGGTCCTCAGCGGGGCGAGCTCGTCCGCGCAGATGGTGATCCACTTCGTGAGGTTGTCGGCGGCCTGGCTGGGGTCCGCTGAGCTGGCAGGAGGGTGCTGGCTCAGGGAGGTGGCGAGCTGGTCTGCTGTGATCTTGTTCCAGCTTCTGCGGGCGGCCTGTTGCTGGTGGTGGTGGGTCGTCGTTCTCTTGAAGGTGAAGTGGATGCAGCTCTGCATTATAAAAATTTATTACAAGTGTTTTGCCGTAGCTTAGGTCCATAAATTCTATGGCAAGTACATTTGGGGATTGAACATCCAACATTCTTACTGACCCTTTTAATTTAATGGAGACTAAGAACATTAGCCCCCCCCTTTGATCTCCCTGCTAAAGAAGGCCGCGCCTGCACTGAATAAGTCTTATAGCCATCCACCCAGAAGTCTCCCTTCCTATCCCATGTTTCTTGGAATGCAACAATGTCTGTGGAGGGTAATGATGACAACCAATAAGAATCATCCCTTTTGGACCGTTGTCCCGCAATATTCCACGACATGATGCTAAATATATCTGACTCTGTGGTTAGATGGTCAATATCTGTTTCTGTTTCAAGTATACCTTTATCAGTGATATGTTTAGAAGGTGATGTAATGGATGGGGTTAGTCAGTCAATTTCTATATTGTCGGACAAGTTTGAGAACCTGTTTGTTAATACAATAGGATCATGTCTCATTTCTATCTGGGTCACCTATTTTGAGGAATGGCTTGAGTGTTTTCTGCCCGTAACAGCTGAGGTCCATCCTATCCCAACCATATCAGGAGGCTACTAGGTTTTGCTCAACCGCCACACTTTGAACTATTGCCTGTGATGCCCTCTCGCTAATCATTGGGGGATAAAAGAATCCTAATGGGACCGCCCTCACCTCCCTTCCTCAAACCTCAGTTCAGAGGTATCCCAACGAAAGATGTCATGTTTATGCGGTTGTCAGAAACAAATCCCTTCTTGTGTATTCGAGAAAGTTTCTAGTGACCTCTGAGCTAGCTGCCATTCACTATTAAGTTTAGTATATTTGATAAAGACCTAGTCGACCTGAGTCCTACGTCTAAACTATAGGATACACCATTCCAATGTGCAGAGCCTATTGGGAATATAGGAACTACACTACATGGCGCCCCGCGTTTGGTAAGGCACTAATTTAACGCTAGATACCAGAGTAACTCAGTCGTGCTTTTCTCAGAGACCCCTTTTTCCCGTAAAATACTCCAATAGACATCTGGAGAAGTAAAAGGATAAAATATCCGCCATAACTGAGTAGGACAAAAATCCTATGTATTGGTTTTGGGTTTGTTCAATGTTGAAGGATATAGTGTTCCAAAGTATTTTGCACCTTATCTTTGTTGCCTTGAAACTTGCTCTGCAACTTTCATTAAACAATGTCGAATAACGATGACAACAACGCAACCGATGGAGCTGCAGCAACTGCAACCCAACCGGGCTTAGACATTACAGGTTTCCAACAAGACGACCCGGATGCTATAATCATCCCAGAAAACTTAAGGAAGACCATCACTATAAAGCTCATAACAAATGGCCTAACATCAAGAGGTGGTAGGGTAATTTTTGTCATAGAGGCAAATGAATATCGGCAGACAGCGGTATTCTATTCATGGATTCTATTCCCTGAAGCAAATTCAGTACCACATGTGTTTCACTACTACAAAGTAGAGGAACATCCAACGGAATACGTTCCTTTCGAGGACATTTAAATTCCAATAGCATACCAAGATCATGCTCTCTGGTTTAAAGGCGCCTTACAACATCAAAATCATATCACCAGGCTCGGTCTACTAGGTAGACCAGGAGCAAAATGGCCGGTACTAGTCAGCTATACACCACATCCTGACATTGAAGCAATGACGGGTGTGGAACTCACGGTGTAAAGTAATGGATTCAAGAAAAATGTAGTCAATATAAGACCCATTAAAGTTTTTTGCCCTAATATCTGGGTCACATAACTCTTTGTGATTATTCAAATTACCAAAAACTTCAGAACAATATTTCTCTGTAATATTAGTCCATGGTGACCCTGAATCTGCGATCAGTTCAAGTTCCCTTCATAAAATATATACAATACAATTCGGTGGACCTAAACTATCAGCAAGTTCAATATTAAAAGGATCATGAATGGATACAACAATTCCACATTCCATTTTAGATTGTACATCCTCTTGAGAAAATACATCATGTGAAACAGTGGAGACTTCACATTTCATAAAGCTAGAAGGTGCACCCGAAGAAAAACTCTTTTTTGCACTGGTATCTTTGCACATTTTGGCAAAATGACCTACACGCCCACATTTGGTGCACTCTTTACCGATGGCAGGACAACGTGGAAAAGAGGCAATGTGACCAGGATTGCCGTACCTGTAACAATAATATCCCTTAGAATTGGATTGATTCTTTGTACTGGGAGGGAACTTGTTATTGGGTAACGAATTACTAGGTGTAACATTACTTACTGCACATGGATCAATTGACCCCGGCATCACATTATTTACAGAATCAGAAACTGACTTCTTCTCAAGGGTTTTCATCCAGCGTTCAGATTGTTCCAAAGCTTTTGCACGACTTATAGCTGTTTCTAAATTAGGATCACTTAAAATCCACAGTTGCTCTTGGACTTTCTTACTCCTAACATGAACAATGATTTGATCCCTGATCATCTCATCAGTGATCAAGCCAAAGTTACAATGCAAGGATAAGGCACGAAGAGCAGTAAGAAAATCATCAAAACTGTCACTTTCTTCTTGAGCCCTAGTATAGAATTTATACATATTTAAAGCAACACTAGTATTAGGTTTGAATCTGTTCTCAATGCGTAACAATGCTTCATCATAGACATTGTGATCACCTCCTGATCTCATGGGAGGAAGAGTTCTGTACAAATTTTGTCCGTCCGAACCTAAACAAGAAGAAAAATATTATTTTTCCTCTCAGCTGACATTCTTTCTCCGTCAACGGCTTTAAGATATGTGATAAACTCCTCTTTCCATCTTGACCATGGAATGGGAGGATCACCTTTACTTTGTTTGGAGGATCAAATTGCATGGTTCAAATGTAAGAAGGTAAGTGTAAAGTAAATTAAAATGGAATAGAACAGTAGAATAAAACAGACAAAAAAACAATAATGTAAGAAATTAATTGTACAATGAAGCAATAGTCAAGTTGTAATTGTACACATGGATAATCCATAAAATGAGGATAATAAAAATAAAGTATATGTTTCCAAAAGTTCAAATAGAAAAAAAGAAATGTCTAAATAGTAATTTCAAAACAAATCCTCAGGTTTTTAAAGGTATTGAGCATTTCATACAGTATCAGCCATGTATGATAATCCAGATAATGAATTAAAATGTTGTCTCCAAATAGTTAAAATGAAAAACGCTATATCCAAAATGTTTAATAGTGTTCCCAATATGAATCCGTAGGAGATGCTTCTCATGTAATGTCTGAGTAATTCAGTGTTCGAATACAGCTTCAAGTATATTTAAAGCAATTACAATATGTTCCAAAAAATATAATAAAATACCTGTTTGAAAATATTCCTCAATGCAGCCGCCAGAAACCCGGCTTCCCTCAGATAGAAGTCGGTAAGAAATATGGCGTCTGTTAGATTTTATTCCTCAATGCAGCTGTCTAGAGTGATGTCAGACGCTGCACAGAGCACGTAAGAAATGCAAGCCTAACAGCCCACAAAAAAAATAGCGTTGATGTTGATGATGACATACCTTACGTTGAGTGGATAGCAACGACGTAAACTCCTTAGTACCCGTTGTCTAGAATCCAGGAGCTTCATCAAAGGAACCCGTTGCAGTCCCAAAAGTGGTGAAATGGTTAAAAATCGATAATTTCCTTACCAAACCACTTGAGGAGATCCAAGTAAGACGAATGTGCACCGCACTGAGTAGCATAAATTCCGAGGTATGTAGCGTCTTTGTATGAGATAATAAACGGGTCCGGAAGAACTCCTTTGCACCTGTGCCTTAAAAGGCTGCTGAAAGAGTGCTGAATATCGTCGCCAATTTTGTAAAGTAATGGATTCAAGAAAAATGTAGAGGAAAAATTATGGTTCTTATATTTAATAAGAAGTAGGCACAGAGCAACCATCAGGTCAGACGATAGGATACAAACTGTCTCTTATAGAACCTGGAACCTAGAATCTGGAAAGCACACGCAGGTACTAAATTCTGGTTCCAGGAAATAAATAATTATATACAAAACAGAAAGGATAATAATGTACAATGCACAATGCAACACACGGACAACTGGTTCAATATGGCAGGCGGACTCTAACAGTTCAACCTCCTATAAGGATTCCACAACAAACCCCTTACCGGGGAAACACAAATAAAATTATACCACAGACTATACAATCAGTCATTGGTAAACTACCCGCAAAACAAGGACAAATTCTATTTTGGATAGCTCAAAAAATTACTCAAATCGAGGCAGTATTTCCTGATACTACCCCTCATGAGAAACACAGGATTCTAACAATCTGTTTACCAATGGGGATCGCACCACATCTGGAGTATAGTCTTTGCTGCAATTTACACAAAAACACATGTCTATGGCGTCTATGGCGTTAATACTAGACATCCTGAAACAGATTCAAAATGAATACGGGGCAGAGCCTGCTTTAAATCTAGGTATGAAATTACTGAAATATTTCAAACAGGTCTCAACAATAATATTAGCTAATATTAAAGGTGAGGCAGCATCTGTGGCGATCCGCCAAAAGTTAAGAGAATTTGATGTAACTGAGCAGCCAGAAGAATTGAAAAATCTTATGAAGAACTAGGTAGAGATAGATTGGGTGGGAAACCAGTTAAACCCCAACAAACTGAAAGTCCTGAAAAGGTTTTTATTAAAAACACTCTCACTGTTCATGAGAAGAAGTGGGAGAATACGAAACAAACTTCTAAAGAGAATCGTTCTCAATCCTGAGGTAGGTCTCCTCAAAAGGAGCCCTCTGAAAAGAGGTATAACCTCAGGAACAGGGATAATTTGAGAAAACCCGATAGATATCAAGATACTGATATACGTTCCTCTCGTACCTTTCAGACTTCCTCACAGAAATCAGATAGAAGAGGACGGTCAGAACACAAGGAAGAACGCGTGAAGTCCAAAGATGATACACGTTCCATAAAATAGGAAAACTCAATTCACCAAAAAAAGGTAGCAGGTCTAAAAATTAGACATGCCGAGGATCTTGAGGACACAACTCAAAAACGGGGAGTGGGCCCAGACAATGCTGGACAGCGCAGCAGAAGTCACCATAGCTTGTAAGATCTTGAAGGATCATCTGGAGACAGTGGACTTGAATGAGTACATCCAAGTTGAAACTGCTGATACCAGAGTTACTGTACCCCATAAGTAATATGAAATAATACTCCGTATGGAGGGGGCTATAACTAGAAAATTAAGAGCACTTTTTTGGGAGAAGCTCTCTAAGGGTTATGACATTCTTCTAGCTGAAAAAGACTGGCCCCCTGAGCTTGTCAGGGAGTGCTCACATGGCGAAGATATCATTATGCCAGCCTTCTCCAATCATATTCCAATTCATTTAAAATAGACTTATGCCAGAAAATGGCCTGTAGCCCAGGCTCCTGCGTGATATAAAAATCATGTAGGATGGGATGAGGATTCCCCTCGCCATAAAATTCAGTTAAAAACTCAGCCAACTGCACAAAGGCAGTACCCAGTTAAGCAAAAATCTACACAACAAGTCAAGGAGATATTAGATCAACTTGAACACCAAGGGGTGATTGAAACATGCACCTCGTCAATGAACAATCCTTTTTTTCCTGTCTCCAAACCAGACAATACATATTGTCTAGTTTTAGATTTACAGACATCTAAACTCTTGTTGCAGAACCTTTGCAGTACAAAATGCACACAGTGCAGCACTAATGAATAACATTGTGCGTAAAAAATATAAAACAACATTAGATATTTCGAACGGTTTCTTCTGTCAAAACATTGCACCTGAAAGCAGGTACTTGACCGCTTTCTCAAATATGGGGACAGGGTCAATTCTCTTGTCTCCCCCAGGTATTCAAGAATAGTCCAGGGTTATTTTCAGCTAGGGTAACAGAGTTACTACAAATGTATGATGATGAGGCATTATCTTATGTCGATGACATCTATCTAACAGATGATGACTTGGACAGGCACTTGAAGAGGGTGAAAACCATAATATTGGGCTTCGCCTCTGAAGGGTACAAATTCAATTGTAAGAAATCTAGAATTGCCCACCTCAACATCCTTTTTCTAGGATACGAGTTATCAAGTGAAGGTAAAAAACCTAGCCGACAGCTTTCTAGAGATGTGTGCGCTGCTCCAATCTCCAAAAACACTGAAAAACTTACAGTTGATTCTAGGTCTCCTAAATTTCGGAAGAACATACATTCTCAACTAGGCAGAAAGTGTTAAACCTCTCTACGAATTAATCAAAACTGATTTCAAAACAACTAATTGGACTCAAAAACACACAGAAATTTTGCGTTCAGTGCAAACAGACATGTTAGCAACAACACATTTACAGACTTGCATAAAGATCCAAAACCTGGTAATCCGAATCATCCCAGGAAGATGCAGATTCACGTACTTAACCTTTAATGAAGGTGAAAAAGTACCAATTGCTTATAAATCACAGTGTTACACACAAGCTGAAATGAAATTCACTTCTACAGAAAAAATTCTGACAGCAGTTCAAACTGCAGTAGCAAAAGAGAGAGCCCTTGCACAGGGCAAGCGCATAATGGTCGTTACTCCGGTACCTGCCTTAGAGGCAGTGACAAAAGCAAGCATTCCGAATGCAAAGACTTTACATCCAAGATGAATACAATGGGTTAACTCTCTTGCTGCAACAGACGTTGAATATTTTTTTGACCCATATTTGAAAACACAAGAATTTCAACAATACGAACAAGAATGCCCTCTGCCCACTGAGATTCTGCATCTAGAACAATATGAATGCTTAATTTATACAAACGGAACAGCACAGCCCGCAATTGGGGGTAAACAAGCTTATAGTGCTGCGTGTGCGATCATTAAAGGTCGCTGGCACTATGGTAAATTCCGACCTATGGTCACTAGAACTCAATCTCTCGGAGATTGTACAGCTCAGCGATCTGAACTACAAACATTCAAGATGGCCCTTGAAAATACCGATCGCGAACACCCCACACTCATAGTGTGGGATTCTTATTACTGCATTCAATCTTACAATGAATACTTCCAGAACTGGATTCAAAATGGTTTCAAAGATGCAAAAGGTGGCACAACCAAGCATAAGTTGCTTTTGAAACAAGTAGTTCAGTTACAAAAAGAACTACAAAAGACTCACGTGATCCATACACTGAGTCATCAACGTGATGGCGTTCACGTTGCAGGGAATTCATTGGCTGATGAAGCCGCGAAGGCAGCTGTGCAAACGGCTTCCGTAGCTGCAATCACTCGCTCAAAAAATAAAATAGACAGCAAAATAATGCTAACTGTCAATGCCGCAAGCAAAGGCAGCGGTGCAGCATTACCTCAAAAATATCCACTCGAATATTCATATATAATTATTGCTAACTCCGTTCCTTTTGCCCGAATCCCAGGAGTGGGGGATAGAGTGATTCCAAACAGGAGACGTAGAGTAGCTTTGATACATGAAGCACATTTGGGATAGGTTCTGATTCATCAAGGGATTTCTAAATCTATTCTAGAATTAAAAGAGACATACTGGTGGCCAGTGATGAATGCTCACATTCACAAATTTGCAATTAATTGTCATAACTGCAACAGAGATCGCAGCAAAGAACGCCGCCAGATACCTGACTACAGTATAGCCAGCCCAGTACGGACACTATTGTTAGACAGCATTAGACTATCTACACGCAGACGTCCCTATGGACAAATGGGATCCCACAACTATTAGGACAGATTCATTGGATGTGACGCTCTAACTGTTATAAAAGATTCGCGAGTCTTTATCGGCACATACGCAGTCAGCACGCTACATTCTGACCAGGGTCCTGCATTTAGCTCAAAAGCTTACAAGGAGGCCATTGCCAATCTGGGCGTTGCATTGCGGTATTCAAGTCCATTCCATCCTGTGAGAAATTTGGTTGTGGAGAGAAAAAAAGGGACATAAAGCAATCTATAACAGCTAGGGTATTAGGCTCGGGTGACGGGTGGGTCAAACATCTAATAAGTGTCCAACGTAGTCTAAATAATCTGCCAAGAAGTTCTCTGGGTGGATTCACTCCATATGAAATCCTTTCTGGTACTAGAATGATTGTCCAGGACCTTGATCGTCACACTTCAGTGGTAAAACCAAAACCTTTTTGATCTCAAAGACCGTTTGGCTGTTTTGCAGGACTTAAATGAAACAAGGAGAAGTCAAAGCAACAGTACAGAAGCCAACAACCACTGAAGGAAAACCACCCGTCCCAGCAAGGCCAGCCTGGATTCCAAAGATTGGGGATCTAGTCAGAGAAAAGATCGCGGACAAGAAGGAATTTGGGCCTTCTTACAGACAACCAGTACCTGTCCTAGCAATCTACGGATCAAGAACATTGTTACTGCCGCCCCTTGCTGGAGGAAAGGAGAACAGGTTTGTGTCTACCGACCTGGTAAAACCATATCATGTGGCCGATCATAAGTAGTAGGCCAAGTTGACTCCAAAGATGTAGCAGACTACCAAATCTGGCTACTATCCAAGAGGTTCAAACTGAAAGACTCATCACCTTTGAAGATTCTGCAGTACAAAAAGAAGGACTAACCAACAAAGCCATGGACCTTGTGCCTCATGAGACCCAATTAACAGTTTGTCAACAAACACCTGTCTACAATGATATAGCATCTGACTATACTAATATGACAAGGGATTCAATAGCTCCAGTGATTTCAAGTAATACTGATGCAGTACCTACAATTGACAGAACTGCATCTGGCTATTTCATTAACTTTGATACATTTTCTGAGGATCCCAGTGAACAGGAAACAACACCTGCAAAAAGAACTTTCAAAGAACAAGCAACAGACCTTTTTTATCAACTAGAAAATACTTATCTTGTTTCACCATGGATTTAAATTTGGATTGTATTAGGTGTACTTTTTCTCCTACTTTGTCTAATTCTTGTATTAAGTAAGCATGGGCGGAAAATCCGTTTCGCTCGCGGATTTTCGGTAAATTCGCAATCCGCGAGATTTGCGAATCTCCCGCAAAATCCGCAAATCCGCGAGCAGCGGATTTTGCTCGCACTGCTCGCACTGTTCGCGTGAGTTCGCGGCTTCCCAGTACAACTTCGCGCCCCGCGAATAAGTGCAAAATTGCAGAAATACGATCTTAGCAAAACTGAAACTACTTACCAGGTTCAAAAGTTCAGGCTCATCATTAGTAGCCATTTCCTGTAGTGCTTCCTGAGGGGCCCCTCCAGAGTTCAGTTGCCAGTTGCAACTATTATGTGACCCTGCTCTGAACCTCAGAATAGTTACACATATGCCACAAAGGTCCTGAATTACAGCTAAGGGAGACAAGCAGGAGCCAGGCTGGAGGTTCAAATCCATTAATCAGCCCCTAATTCATTATTGTCAGTTGGGGCAGGGCAGGTGTTGTAACTAATTTTGCAACAATGAAAGCACTTAGCAAGTTCAAAAGATCACTAATCAGGAAGCACTAAGGAAGCAGGTGCCAGCTAAAAAAATATTCTGTGACACATTAATCAGCCCCAAATTAATTCAGGTCACTTGAGGCAGGGAAGGTGTGCTTGCGTTGCCACAATAATGTACACTGACTGGACAACCAGAGGGTGCTGTGATGAAACAGAGGGTGGCATGGGTGGGCCAGAGGGTGGCATGAGTAGTCAGAGAGTGGCAGTGGTGACAGAGAGTGGCAGTGATGAAGAAGAGTGTCCCAAACAGGCTGGACACGTAGAAACAACAAGTTCGCGAAACTTGCGACCCGACAGGTAAGTTCGCAATTTGCGACATTGTACAAAACCCTCGCGAACTGGCAGAAACCTGCGCAAACACACAAAAAAAAATCCGCAAATTCGCGAGAATTCGCGGATTTTGCGGATTGCGAGTTCGCAAATCCGCAAAATTCGCGAACGCGAGATTCGCAAAATTCGCCCATGCTTAGTATTAAGTTTGGGAATGCTGATAAATGGAAGATATAGTAAAAAGGACACAGCTAGTAAGAACATCAACTTACTCCTCAAGCCACACAAATCATCTCATCGTGAACAAAGAGACTTGTCATCAGTGAACATCACTGCCATTCCTATACATGGTAGTGTAGCATGGGACAGAACTAATTACGACATCTTTGGTCCTACAGAGCTGTTGAAGATTCTACACCAATTCAAAGTTTCCTTGAGTGACTTTGTTTCAGCTCGTACCTTTTCTAATGATTGGGACTTTGAGACTGTTAATATTATGATGTCAGACTTAGAAATGTCTGCAAACTTTACAAAACATGAATACTTAGAAGGTTCATCAGATTATGAACTAATGTACTGTTATAATCACTATGGCCATCATTTCTTGCACAAATCTGCAAACCCTAAAAATGTTTATACTTATAATCAATCGGAGCATTGTCCAACACCGCCAAAGGGTAGCTCAAAAACATTTTTTGAAAAGTTTCTATACTTCTCAGGTTTTAATGTCTCAAATCCAGAAACATTTTTCTTTAAAAGTGTTAATAAGAAAGGAATGAAAAGTATGTTGACTAATACTAAGCAAATTTATTCTGCTGCCTTTTATGCTCAGCTGTCCACATTAGGTTTTGACTTTTGGAAAGACTACATTGAGACAAAAACTGTCTGGGAAACAAAAGACTGGCAAGTGCAGGGATTAGAAGCCTTATTTAGAGCCTGCATAATCCCTGATCAAATAATGTTTTTGAATGACACTGTTCAACAGACATCTTGTCTTGGCCTAGCTAAGATAAAAGATTTAAACAGACCGTACATACCTACACCTACACCTTATAGTAAAAACACTACAGAAGGGGAATCAGATGTTAAATCAATTTTACTTAAAAACAGAACAGATCCTGATTGGAAAAAATGGTTAATTTGGCTCACAGACACAAACAACTGTCAAGATAGATTCCTGAATAAGACACAAAGGTTTATATTCAATAGGCCAGATCCAAGATATGTCCGGAGACAACATCCAGGGATAGTAACAACATACAGTGTAGGGAAACTGTGCCTTGATTGGCTACAAAAATCCACACTGACAGAGGTAAAACAACACTTATCTTTACTGAACGATGGTGTTGACTTAAGGGACTTCTTACAAGAGCCTGCGAAACGGTGTCATAAACTCTTTATATACGCTGGTATATATGCCATTTATAATGAAGCTTGGAAAGCAACACAAGCAGAGACTGCAGAACGAATACGAGAAATGTATTGTATTAATTTAGAGAAATCTCTCTCTGTAGTTGATAATGGGTTAACGACTCTGTCATCCAGAATTTATTCTTTGGACAGCATGTTTTCCTCTGCCATAGACATAATGGAACAGGACTTGCTCATGTTACAAATGGACAGTCTCAATTGCGTTCCATAGTGCTTTTAGGCTGGACGTTACAAAATCTTTGTTCTGTATATGTGCCATGGCGTCTAATAAACAGCACGTCATTGTTCTCTGTATTTAATCTTACAGATAAACAAATCACTTTGGCACAAAGAGGAGCAGACTATACGGTGCTGAGCATTGAAAAACTGAAAAGATTACCATTAACTGTTTCTGAGAAGCCAGCAACAGAATGGATAATACACTCTACTATCACTCTGCCTGTTACAATTTTCAATTTTTAATATTGTTTGAAAAATATACCAGTTGGCGTATATGAAAGGTTCAGTAAAGAATACATCAAGTCAACTGGGATTTACTGTATACACACAGATGTTGGAGTGGGGGAAAAGAAGTATTTCTTAGTGGTACAAAATGCAAAAGTGCACTAAGTGGTACACTTTTATGTCAGGGTATTAACTTACACGGGGCCTGCGATGGTTCCTCGAACAACTTATCCTGCCACCAGCTGCAGTGATTGATCCAATTTTTAGGCAGCTTTCTAATGAAAGTTATATAATGTTGAATCATCACAGCTGCTGTGGCATGTTGTCAGGAATACCCTATCTCGTAAGTGTGTCAGCCAGGGTCACATGCTGTATGCAAGTATTGTTTCCAAAAACCAAGACAGACGGGTTAGCGATTTGCATGAAGGATTGATCAATTTTAGAGACGTTATTAGTGAAGAGGGTGGCAATTTCTTCACATCGCTCATTGGTGTCTTTGATTTCTTGAGAGGGAGTGTAGTTAGTTTGGCTTTTAACAATGTTGAAGAGTTCTCTTGGTCTGTTTTTCGTCAGATCTAGTTGGCTGCGGTAAAAAAAAACTTTTCACTGAAAATTTGTTTTTTGTATGACCTCCGAGCAGATCTACGTTGTGTTAGGTGCAAGGTCGAGGAGTTTAGTCTCCAAGACCTTTCCGATTGTCTGAGTTGACGCCGTTCATCATTCAGCTTCACGTTGAACCAGGGTTTTGATTTGGTTCTCCTCATTTGTTTGGGTTTGAGAGGAGCTACTTGGTCTAAGACCTCTGTCATTCTTGAGTTAAAGTGTGAAGTGAGGTCATCAGCCATCCATGATGAGGGATGGAGTTGAAGCTGGGGATGTATCTTGGCTTCAAGTTCGGATAAAGGGACTTCTTTGATGTTTCTGGTCAAGAGTTTAGGTTTGACATCACAAATAGGTTGGAGGCTGACAAGTGTGTCAATCCTGAACAGAATGAGTTGGTGGTCAGACCAGTCAATGGGAGAAATCGCTCTCAGGGAGACCAGTTGTCATTGGTAATGATCACATCTAGAGTTGCACCTTTGATGTGAGTTGGTTTATTGTAGAGTTGCTTGAGGTTATATATTTCCAGAAGGTTGGATAGGTTCAGGACAGTGGAGTCTTCTGGGTCGTTCCAGTGGATATTGAGGTCACCCAAGAACACGTCTTTGGTGTCTGTCAAGGTACAATACACATTGCCCTAATATAGGCATGAAAATCATACCCATATTTAGACATAGCCCATGCAGTCAAAATACAGGCATGGCAACTTCCACCCGTACCAAAACGTCACAACGATTTCTTGGAAAATCGGCTTAAGCAGTCCCTTGCTTGAATATTGATTTGTCTAAGAACTCATGAAGTTTACAAAGAACTACTATTCCCTTGGGGTTCTTTACTGATGTTATTATGCCCGACTTTACGTCAAACTAGGCACCTTCAAGGTATATATATGCCTTCATTTGCTCTAGTAAAGACACAGTGGTTCGGAGCAGCTCGACTATCCACTTGCCCGAAGCATCTCGCTACAGCAAGTGCCGAAGGACGTCGACCCTCCAGCTGACGCAGTAATCGAGAGGCTGCATTTCTCTCGCTGAGAATCCAAGTCCAGTGTTTCCAAGCTCCCCTCGCGGGGTGTTGGGAAATCGAGTCCTGAGACAGAGATACCAGACCTCCTCATTCTAAACTAAGGTATGGAGCTGATTAGAACCTAAGAGAAATCTTGGATAGATTCTTGGCAAAAAAAACTAAAACCTATGCTACACCACACTTACTTCTTCCCTCGTACTAGACTTAGGTTAGGTACATTGGGGTAGGCGTATTTTAGAAGCACCAGTTGAATACTTTTAGTCATTGTTATTTATTTATGTATTTATATATGGTTTAGAAACCATACAATGCTTTTACAGTATTATTTTATAACATTGTTCTCGCTGTACGCATTATACTTTGCAGTCTGCATTAGGATTGTAGCAGTTCACTTTACTTGCATGAGAAAGAAGACTGTTCAATAAACCCTTTTTATTGAAAATGCCTGTCTGTCTTTTTCTCTGCAACTCTGTAGAAACGAAGCAGGCACGATTGACTGGGTGAAATACTTATCTATTGTTTCCGCAACTCTAGAGATATATTTCTTATTCTTGGGAAACAAACTTGTCATGTTTATGCGGTTGTCAGAAACTAATCCATCCCTGTATATTCGAGAAAGTTTCTAGTGACCTCTGAGCTAGCTGGCACTCACTATTTTTTTATTTTTTATTTTTGAAAACCTTTATTGACATTTCAACCAAATATGGGCCTACAACCCCCGGGGCTGGCCGCTAAGCAGTTAGATTAACAGAGAGCAATTTTAGTCACATGCAGCACCTCGGGGAGCAGAATCACCGTGCTAGCATACTCTTGGTCACCGTACAGCACAATTAGAAAAACAGGATACAAAAGGTTTTCATTTTATAATATAAGATGGAAGGATCAGGTGCCAAACAATTTCCCAGCAGCAAAAAATGGCAGGCTGAATAGAAAACGTGTCAACAGTAAACAGTAATCGGTTAAAGCAATGGCGCTGAAACAGGCAGTTCAGTATGTGAAGAAATATTACGGTCAATTCGCGCCTGCCAGTCACCTGCCCTAAGACCCAAAGAACACCACGAAAATTGAGGCACAGATGAAAAAGCAGTGATGGATACCAAAGAAACCCACTGCACTGACTCAGAAAAGGAAAAAGACAAAGACAGATAAGAGAAGAGAAAAAAGGCCATAGAAACAAAATAAAAATGAAAAATCCCCTCCCCCAACTCCCCACCCTGCACCCCTGCAGATGACTACGCCCCCCCCCCCAGCAGTGTGCCTGTCGCCCAAGAACCAAACCCGAAATATAGAAGAGACAGAGAAAAAGGAGAAAGAAAAGAAACCCCACCTAACGGGGAAGTGAAGAAGGGCGATAGTCTATGCGCTCCCGGTCTCTCCCCCCCGCCCTAACAAAGGGGGCCCCCTTAAGCCAGCACAAATAAAGTTGTCCACCATACAAAAATACCCCGGGGGGAACCACAAACCCCCCGCCCCGGAATCCGTCTGGTGATGAAGCAGTCCCGTTACCAATAGATCCATCATAAACAATTCAACCCACAATCTCAGCCTTGGCCCCGTCTATCAAAGTTGCCGAGTCCCTCGGACAAGTAAAGCCCCATCCCCGGAAAGTCAAAAGTCACACAAAAGCAGCCCGGGCTTGGGCCAGCAAATGGGAGAGGAATAGCAGATCCCAACGCACAAGGCTTGCACAAACGATGTCCCTCCCCGTCTCCGAAGCCAAGCATCATTACATCCGCCATGTTGGGAGACCGATTGGGGAGGGAGTGCGACTCATTCCGATACAGATTAAAATGTGGGCCAACAGTGTCCAGGATGGGGGAAGCAGTGAAATGTCCCGATAACTGTGGGACCGATGTTTCCGAGAACGTAAGAGAGTCACCAATCTCAGCGCACACGATGAGTTCCATTTCTTCGGGGGCAGGCGCAGCTTCCAGCACCGGGTCCAAACGCGCCACTGGGGCGCCCAACAGGAGACAAGTCGGCTGCCGGGTCTCAAAAATCGGGCCAGGGCTTGCTCCCGGTCCTATGATCCCATCTGCTGCCGACAGCCAATAATTGACCTGGGCCCTCACCGTCGCGTGAAGCGCCGCAAGTTCCGCCATTACCATCCGCAAGGAAGGGCCACATTGAGTCCGTTCCGCCAAGGTCCACACGTCCACAGGCATAACGATGCCCACGGAAAGGCGCCCCCTCCGGGGCAGGATATGCCGGAGCAGAGACAAGCCGTGAGGGACGGGCAAACAGCCCGCAGCAACGCGCGGCAGGACCCCCACCCCGAGGCACCAGCGGTGCTAGTGCCGGGCCTCCGGGCCGGGGCCTACCGCGACGCAGCACCGCGCGCCACCCATCACCTCACCTCAGATACAGCACCAGGCAGCAGATGGTTGCGACGTAATCCAGGGAAATTTGCAAAAGTTCCAAGGACCGGGCCCAACCAACCTTCTCAGTCCGTTGTTGTTCACTTTGGACCCGGGTAGATCAGCAATCGAGACCCCGGCTTCCAGTCTGGGTTAGGCCTCAAAACACTTTCGATGTTACTTCACCCCAGAACATCAGAAAAAGTCAGTGGTCACACCATCGGGGTGCCGACTAGTTCACCCACACGAATCCGGGGCAGGAGATCAGGATATTCGACAGGATAAGCGAGCGTAGGACAGAGGTCAGCGGAGCCGGGAGACTATGCGGCCATCTTGGTTGGTGTCGTAGCTCCTGCTCGGCACTCACTATTAAGTTTAGTATATTCGATAGAGACCTAGTCGACCTCAGTCCTATGTCTAAACTATAGGATATACTATTCCAATGCGCAGAGCCTATTGGGAATATAGGAACTACACTACAACTGCCTCACTCACCCAGGAGGAGGCATCGCCATCGTCCACAAAAAGCTCCCTCCATTATTATTATTTATTTAACTTATAAGGCGCGCAACTACCCGTAGTGGGTTTCCCAGCACCAAGGGACAGATTAAAAAAGGGAGAGGAGAGCAGCCGTAGATCATTGCCAAAAGAGCCAGGTCTTGAGTCCTTTGCGGAAACGGGAAAGGTTAGTTTCAGTTTTTAAAGCAACAGGCAGGACATTCCAGAGCTTGGGACCAAGGTGGGAAAATGAGCGGCCGCCCATCTCCACCAACCTAAATCTCGGGGTCACAAAATCACCTTTACCTGAAGATCTGAGGGAACGAGTCCATATGACAACCAATGAGCCGGACGACGCAACGACCTCCATGAAACATCTTCACTTCCAGATCCAGACCAACCCCAAAACAACCTTAAGCGGAACCCTCATCTCCAGGCTGCCTGTTCCCTGCGCTCCCTTCACTGACACCATCACCAACTTCATTGCACCCCACGCTCTAGCCTCCACAGACTACATACTACTCACACACCTAAACTTCCACCTGGACAACTATGACAACCCCAACACCACTGCCCTCCTAGAGAACCTCGCCAACATAGGACTGAAGCAGCTTGTCACCGCCCCCACGCACACAGCAAGACACATACTTGACCCTGTCTTCGCAGGAGGAAATATGCATCTCCTATGCCAGGCCATGGAAGTTCTTTGGACTGACCACCAGTGCATCCGTTTCTCCTTCAGAGAACCCACCATACACAAGCATGCGCACCGCTGACCCCGCAGAAGCTGGAACAAAGTCACTGAAGAACATCTGACCTCCACCCTCACCAGCACCCCACCTGCAACAACTGTACACGCTATGCAATCAATATTGATGGAGAGATGTCTACAGAAGAGAAGAATCTTATTACACTCTTTAGGTCCGATTCGAGAAGAATGTTCTCTTGCATTTCAAAGATACCTCTTAAGGGGGACAGTAATATGTTTATCAATGCTCTTAATGATCTTGATAAGCATTTTTCTCCAAAAGTATGTATTGGTATCAGTAGATGCAAATTATTTCGAAGTTAGCAATCTAAGGTGGAATCAGTTACAAAAAAAACAGCACGGCCAAAAGGTTCCACGTCCCAGCAGCAGCAGTCCGTGCAGGTAACAGCGGTGGGGTAGTGGGGCGAGATTTCGAGGAACGATGCAGAGGAAAAATGAATGATTTATTTAATTCTCCTTCTGCATAGTCCCTCGAAATGCCCCCCCCCCCCCCCCCTCCCCCACGCCATTACCTGCACGGACCGCGGCTGCGTCCTAGACATATTAGCAATGCCAATACCTGTTGTTAAAGTATTATTGAAGCCCACTGTACTGATTGCTTAAAAAGCCATCAGTGCTATGAATTGGAATAGCTATCTGCTAATGCTGAGTGCAATATGTATAATCAATTCTTTGAAACCCATGTTAACTACAGCAGCAGCAATACCACTCACTTCGGGAAACAAAAATGTGAATTTCATTCATATCATGGACCTATGGAACAAACAAAGCATGTCACAGCTTCATAATTGACTCGGATGTCTACACTCCCACGCATGCGACCGATAACTGCGGAAGTGCCCGCATGCCAAGAGAGTGACGCAGAGGAGCGTAGCGCCGCTCAGGACCCGCGCCACAGCGTGAGAGCGCATTAGGAAACAAACAGCCGCGATTAGTGTTTGGACCGCTCCCAGGAAAGCTAAGTGGGGACTCGAGCGAGAGGAAGCCTACGTGTTCCATATCTTCCCATTTACTGCCATGCCCGCGAGCGCATTAGAGCATTAACTGTTTTACTCAACGCTGGTTTTGTTGTGGCTGTTGTTTAAAAAACAATGTTGGTGGCAAACCAATAACGCATTACCTCTAAAACGGTTGTTCAACCTGCAGTAGAGTCTCGAGCTTAGTGCCCGCAGTGGTCAGCAGGCCTTCTGTTCGGGTTGGGATTTTAGCACTTACGGCATCCATTTTAGCACCATGGCGCTCCCCGGGCGCCAGCAGAGAGCGCATCGCTAATGGATTATTGTGCATTACTCCCTTCATTACTGCTTAAATATTTATCAGACCATTATGTCTTTAGTGGCTTGGAGAAAGACAATCCTGCACTCCACCGTGCAGAAGGGTTAATTACAGACTGGATAAATCCCTGTGATTTAAAAAATGATGAAATGTGCATGTGGAGATTAAAAGGGGAATGTGTTATTTACATCAAAACAGGCATAACGCAGTGTGATCCCAGGCCTCTGATCCCCTAGGACTCCAATTGTAAAACGATAATATTACATTTCTGACGGGACCGAACACGCAGAGAGGTTATGTAAAACGAGGATCACTCGGAAAGCCTGCTTATCCGGAGCATCTGCAACAACCTGGCGACAGCAAAATGTAGTCCTTTCAGAAAGCCAGTCAGTGTCTGTTTGTAAACATGATCACAAGATGGCTGATCATGCCTCTGTGAAATGTGCTTCATTAAAATCAAAAATCTGAGGTGTTGCGGTTTTCTCATTTCCCTTTCTCAGTCAGAAATTAAATAAAAGAGGCTTTTTGTAAATCACCATGCCACAGAGTGCGTAGGAGCAGGCCACATGCAGGGATGCATATCCATCCGCCCTGCTGTATCCATTAGAATGATAATACCTGTTTTGTGGAGGCCATAAATGTTTTCGGAATTCACACTGTGTTTCGTACAAGCCTGTAAAAATTGGCTGATTTGTTAAAGCCATCAACGTAAAGATCATTAAGAAGTAACTATGTTAAAGAAAAACAAACTATATAGCTTTCAACCTTTGGAGCCACGCAATAGTGCAGAAGTTCCTACTTTGCGGATAGAATGTTTCCCTTAATAACATTGTGTCATCATGTCTTGTAAGGGTGCTATTTAAGTTTCTTCAAAACTGAAGCACATACAATTCCTGAATGTTGTGTTGTGCACACAAGGGTGACAGTACAGTCACACAGGTTAAGCACAGGAGGAAGAAAATCGCCACACAATGATAGCACTAACACTTGGTTAGCTGTGTGTGTAACTCCCCTGGGTCATGACCTGTTTTTTTTATTTAGCTCTGCGTCCCTATGTCACGATCGTGACTATCTGGACTGACGTATGTGTGGGGGGGGGGGGGGGGGGGGGTGGCATGACCAACACCCCTCACAAGACTGAGTGGGTGCCTGGCCAACCGACTAAACATAACATTCCTCCTCAACCAACAAAACAATAAAGAAATAGCCTAAAAGAAACAAAAAAACATGAACCATAAAAGTCCACTTCCAGCTGTTCAATATAACAGAAAATCCCTCAAACGAGATGATCTTGCGGGACGGGGTCAAATATGGCATTTTCTGGGTCCTTGACGACTGGCAGCCAGTCTTGGGGTTCTTCTACTCGGAGCGAAGTGTTTCCATCAGCTGGCAAAGGGGTTTGCTCTTTTGGCGAACAGGCACTTCCTCCTCGGGAGAATGAGAGCATCACACGTCAAAGCTGACCGGATGAACGACTGGTCCTGATCCATCCTCTGAGGTCAGCTCAGCATCACACAAGATTCAGGGGTCCCTATGCTGACAGCTACCAAGAGGTGTGTAGGCCTTGAAGAAATAAATGTTCCTCGTGATGCTTGCTCCATCTTTCAACGCCGTGATCATGGTTCCTTGTACTTTCTGTACCCTCCACGGTTTAAGTTCAAAGGGACAACTACATTTTACACCGCAGTGTAGATTCTTCACCATCGTCTCGTCTCCCACATTGAAGGAGCTATGTTTAGCTCTGCCAACCTTAGATATATGCGCATTCTTTAGATGACATCTCTGCAACGTGTCCGCTACTCGTTTCTGCGTGGCTAAGACAATTTCCAGTTGTGGAATGACATCAGCGACTGGGCGAGTCATGCACAAGGACATGGGACTCACTTGAGTGGTGGAGTGAGTGGTCAGCCGATACTCTCTCAAAACCATAAAGAGCACAGTCTAAATCCTGCTCATTTGCCTACGCAATTCTGATGATTTTATTGGGAGTGCGCATGAAGCACTCCACTTCTCCGTTTGCTTGGGGCCATGTGGGTGTTATTTTCCGGTGATGTATACCCTTGGATTGTAGATAGTCAGCAAAATCTTGGCTCCAGAAAGGAGGACCATTGTCTCTTTGCAGTTCTTTGAGTAATCCGTGAGTAGCCATGTTCTTCTCCAAACGAGGAATGGTCTTACTGGTAGTGATGGATTCTAGGATCTCAACCTCAGGATATTTTAAGAAGTCATCAATAACCACCAGCATATGCCGCCCATCCGGGAGACTTCCGAAATCTGTGCTGGCTCGCTGCCATGGGAATGGCATAATGGCTTCAGTAATGATGGTTGCTGGTGGATCAGCCAGGCCTGCAGTTTGGCAGAGAGAGCATTGATGCACAGTTTGCTCCTCCAGGGTGTCCAAGTTAGGGAACCACACTTTGCATCTTAGTCGGGAGTTCGTCCTGACAACCCCTTGATGGGTAATTGTGCCAGGTTGACCACTCTCTGTTGCAAACGTCCAGGAACTACCAAGCTTGGTCCCCTCATCAGGCAGCCTACTGGAGATATTACCAGCTCGTTTCTCACATTGTACAGGGATGTTAAAACTATCCTCGCTTCATTTGTGGAGTGAACCATTTTGTCTAGGTATTTCAGTTTCCAGACTGCACTGCCGAGATGCCCAGTTGAATGCATTAATCAGTTCTGGAGGCTCTGCTGATTTCTTCAAACAATATAGGGAGTGGCCTGGACCATTCTATGACTAAACAGACATATTCTTCTACTTCCTCTGCATCTAGTTCATTGTGTCTGGTAGCAGGACTGACATGTCTGGAAGCATAATTCGCTGGGTTTTGAGTTCCTGAGTGGAAAACCACTGTAAAGTGATAGTCTTGTAATTGAAGGATCCATTTTTCAATTCAAGGTGGAGGCTTGGAGGATGAGGCCAATAACAATAGAATGAGAGTTTGGTGGTCAGTGTGTATGATGATAGGCTGTCCATAAAGGTATAGATGAAAATGACGGCACCCCCAATGGCTGGCAATGGCTTACTTCTCTTGTGTGAGTACCTCTGTTCCATTGCAGTCAACGCTCGACTGGCGTATGCCACAGGGCCCATTTGCCATTGCTCTGTTGCTGAGACAGCACCGCTCCTAATCCAGTGAGATTAACGTCAACTGACAGATCGTATTCTTTTGCTGGGTCAAAATAGGCTAAGATGGTGTCAGCTGAAAGAGGGCGTTTCGTAGCCTAGAAGGCATCTTCCTGTTCAGATCCCCCGTTCCATACTGTGTTGGACGTGACCAACTCTTTCAGCGGAGCGGTGAGGTTCTGTGAGATTGCAAATGAATCGGCCACAATAAGGGACTATCCCCCGGAAGCTTCTTACTCTGGTGACATTGGTGGGAGCGGGGGCAGCTTAAATGTCCTGGAAGTTAAGGGGGTCTGGCAAAATACAACTTTGTGAGAAGTGGTATCCAAAGAAGGCTAACTCTTTCATGAGAAAGTCACTATTTTCCTAGTGGAGTGTTAGTCCATTTTCCATAAGACGTTGAAACACCGCCTTTAAACTGTCAATGTGTTCCTCTAACATGGGGGTGTGAACAAAAATGTCATCACTGACATTAAGGATTCCTTCAAGACCGGCAAGCACACTTCGAATGATGTCCTAGAAAGACCTCTGCTGCACTGGAGACTCCAAAGCTGTGGCGCTTGTACCTCCTCAGACCCACATGGGTGGAGAATATGGTGATGACTCGGGATGCCGGATCCAGCATCAATTGGTGATAGCGAGCGTGTAGATCCATTTTCGAGAACCATCTGGAACCACTAACTTCGACCACTATATCATTCACCCTGGGTGTGAGATGTCGTTCTCGTTTGATGGCCAGGTTGGGTAGATGCGTGTGTTGGAATTGGACCTTTTTTGAAGCGTTATCACCAAACTTTTTGCTTCTTCCTCTCAATTTTTCCTGATCCGTTGTGATTGGTTTTAGGACTCTGGACACTTTGCCACTGATAACCAGTGCTAAAGTGCATATGTATATTGTTATTATGATTAGTTCTCCCTTATTGGCATATTTTGATTTACTGGTCAGTCCCTAGTAAAGTGCACTGGGTGTGCGGGGGCTGGTAATTCAAATACTGCTAATGGGTCTATAGCACTGATTGTGCCACCCACGCGAGTAGCCCTGAACAGATGTATCAGGCCTGCCACTGCAGTGCCTG